>NC_047532.1:49365693-49985381 GCF_012275295.1 Melopsittacus undulatus | reverse complement strand
TCCACCAGGTTAAAAGGATGAAGTAAGTGCAGTGTTACAGAGGGGAGAAAAACATTTTGTTGCTCCCCATGTGGTTGTTAAATGGCTCCCAGCTGCTAAAGTCATGGGGACTGCAATGTGCCAGCTGGGAGAGTTGACTATGTGGCTGGTCCTCCTCTGTGCAGCCTGCACTGCTGCCACAGAGCCATTTGTCCATTGCTGTTCTAGGCCAAGAACTGGGGAGAACCAGAAGCTACACTGTCAGATGTTTTCTCAGGTTGGACTACAGACAGCAACGACATGCATGGGACCACTGTCACCACCAAGCTATTCTGGCAGCTGTGGAGAAACTCCACAGCCCAGCCATGTGACTCCTTCCTCTACCCTGAAGTTGTGGTGGCCATTCAAGTTTCTTAGGCTTGGCTCCCTGTAGTTCTGCAGTAAGTTTATCCCTTACTGAATGATACATGTTGCTTAAAAATGCTCGATGCCTTTTAGAAAATTACAAAGTTACAAATGGTGTAGGCAGAAGTTAAAGGATGGGGGAGAGCTGCTTCCAGCTGATCTGCCAGTTACCAAAGTAAACAGTGCTCTGATGAAGGTTTTGAGAGACTTGTTTGGCCATGAAAAACTTACAATGTCTTTCTCTGTAAGTTGTCATTTAAATCCAAACCACATTATTTTTAAAAATAGAAGTAAAACGTTTCAGTATTCTCTTCTGCCCAGATTGGCTCTGTCAGATACCCAGTCTTGTGGTCGTGTTTTCTGCAGCTTTTTTTCCATTGCTTTCTTGTGCAATAGACTTCTACAACAGCCCAGGTTGAAAGGGACCTTGAAAAATCATCTGGCCGCCTATGAAACAGAGCCTCACCAGGAGTAAGAAATGTGTCTGTTAAGTAGAAAATGAAATATTTAAAAATCTTCACTGTTAAAATTAATAATGGGATTTTAAAAGAACCAAAAAGTTCACTTTAACCTGCTACACCAGTAACTGACCTTCTGCTAACATCTTTAAATAGATGCTTTAACTGAACAAAGTAACTGATGTTTCTTTATTCATAATGGTATTTGAGGCACCTCTGAACCATTGCTAAAGTGCTGGGGGTACTATTCGAAACTTGGTTTTGTCAGAGTGAATTATCAGTGTATACAGACAGCGTTATTTTTTGTTATGCTTGGAAATATCCATCCTCAAAGGATGGCAACTGGGTACATTGTTAAGCATTTTTTAATATTAAAATGAATATGCTCATGCATGTGTATGTATATATACGAACACATACACATGCATGCACATACACAAGATGTCATCTTGTAGTTGTTTGCTTTTATTCTCCTAGAATCTTCTTAAAAATTTTCTTTTTCCTCTGTACCTTTATGTGAGACATGTGGCTTGGTATGAAAACTGGGGAAAACTTTAGTTGTGTTTTAATTATGCAAATGTAGGTAGGTCTGTGGTTAGTCTCATATCTTCTCTTTGTTTAGGGCTAATTGACTAATTATGTGGTTTGATAATCTGCAGAGCAGAATTTATTTAAATATCTTTTAAAGGATTGTGCCTGGGATCTGGAGGGATTTTAGGTCAGCATTTATTCTTTTGTTTCCCTTATTCTCTATGAAGGGGAGAAGAAAAAACCCAAACCCTAAAACTTACTATGCTGTGTATGAGCTTTGTATCTAAGAGTTGTGCTGTTCTGTTTTTTCCTGTGTACTGTAACTCCTGTTCATCAAAGAAACCCCCAGACCCATATAAGTTTGATACACTATATTCCATCTCTGATTTATATATATTTTCTCTTTTTTTTTTTTTATCTCTTGCTACATGAAGGCATTACCACAGCATAAGACTGTTAAAGAACAACATTGTATTAGTATGGCAACTTTCACTGGAAAGTCCTTGTTTTCTTGGCCTCTTGACAGTTTTAAGCACCAACAGATTAGTGCTGTGACCTCCTTAAAGCTTAGTAGAAGAATGGCTTCACAAAAGCACTGACTCCCAGTTTAACAACCAGGTGGTAATTACACATTAAATACTGCTCCTGACTTGGGATACAGCTATATGGTATGAAATGTGAAAATGGAGTATTTCTCATCATGACAGTACTGGGTTGTCCTTCTCTTGGGATGCTCAAGTTGTTGTTGGTAACTTTATTTGCTTAAGTGATCTGGTTTTACGTAGATGTGGTGCTGAGTGTGTCAGTAATTCCATATCCTTCATGGAAGCAATGTGGCTGCAGTTTCAGCAGGAAAGAGCCAGGTTCTTTTTCAGTTTTTATTATGTCTCATGATCAAATAGCTGACTTGGCTGTAGTAAGGTAGCCATCTCCAAGGATCTTCCAAATCTCTTTGGAGGAAGTAATCTGTGAATATAATCTTCAAAGCAGCAGAAGTTTTTAATTAGACTTCGTAATCGGATTCATCTATCCTGGAAAAATAAAAGAAGCTGCGACATTTTTCCCGATCAGCCTGTGGACCCCTCCTAGGGTGACATACAACTGGGGACATGGTGGGAACCAGATTACAGTGAAGAAAGACAAGCAGCCTTACGGGCAAGCTTGCGGTAGCCTGCAGTGCCAAGAGGCTCCCGATGGTGGAGCTCGGATATTCCCTGCCGGCAGCCCAGCAGCCAGCGGTGTGGGCAGCAGCTCAAAATGAAATCTTTACTAGATGTTGCAGTAAATAAGCTACTTTTGTAATCCAAATACCAACCATACATTTTTAATTGAAATTTGAGTTTTAAATAGTATTTCACTTGAATCCATCGTAGTAAGGCTATTAATCACAAAACAGCACTGTAAAATTCGTAGTTACATTCATTCCTGCCCTTTTCTTAAGT
This sequence comes from Melopsittacus undulatus, assembly GCF_012275295.1. Lineage (NCBI taxonomy): Eukaryota > Metazoa > Chordata > Aves > Psittaciformes > Psittaculidae > Melopsittacus > Melopsittacus undulatus. The sequence continues at coordinate 49,982,566 of NC_047532.1, read as the reverse complement.
ACAAATTCTTCATCCAGTGCTGTTACAAGTGTTGAAGAAATATTGCCAAAATACACAGACCAAGAGATGAGACAGAAATAGACCTGGACTGAACTGGAATTCAGTCTGGAGAAAGAATTTAAAGAGCATTATGAACTGAATTGTGCTCAGTTCAAATTGTTGTTAACAAGGGGAAATAAACAAAACCAGAAAGTAATCTGATGACCTTTTCAGATGTTCAGTGGGAGCTGAAAGCTCTGGCCAGCTTCAGTAACTGGTTGCTGCTCCCATGCTGTACAGTAAGGAAGCTGTGGTTGCAGTCCTTATCAGCTGTTTATTCTTTACTGTAGACTGAGGGAAGCACATTAGTCAAAAGCTTGCGTGCTGTATAGTGTCAGCAGATGGCTGTTGTTCCCCCTTCCTTTGTGTAAGCTGGTGCTTTGTCATCTTAGAAAAGAAGCAAAATGAACTTCTGTACTATTGGCAGTACTGGACAGGCAAGCATAATACTGAAACCCTTTATGCATGAAAGAGATGCATGAGAGTATGAGCAGCAGTTTTGTATGCACTTAGCACTGGGACAGCTCAAGGCTTGAATGTAGGGGACCACCTAGTTGTATGACACTCATAATCTCCATGGCCTTTCCAGTCGTTTGGCCTCTTAAGGACTCAGCTGAGATGCCAGCTGTGGCTGTGTGTTTTGTGATTTGGGCAGTCATCCACTGAAAGCTGGCTGGAGGCAGGCGAAGTCATTTCAGAAATGAGGTCTTCTGGCCTCCTGATGAGAACAGGCCTCCGGGACTGTTCACACAGCCAGGGGAAGGGAGGAGGAAGGTAGGTCTCCTGCAGATGCTAGGATTACAGAATCTGTATACTTCCTTGCCACCAGAAAGGGGGGATTGGGTGTGGGGGGCTGGGGAGGGGGTGGTGGTATGTGTGTGTGAAATAAAATTTTCTGTTTGTAATTTGTTTACACTTGGGACTTTATGTAGCCACTGGCATTACTCTAAAATTTAACCACAAGGAGTCGAATTTTCTGCTGTCTTTGCCTAGTATACTTTGCTTTGTATACTAGCAATAGACAAAATTCTCTGGCCTGCAAGTGGAAGCAGAGAGGGGGTGTTCAAGTTGATTATTTCCTTGGAACAATAATCAACTCATAGACCTATTTTATTCTAGCTTTCTTCTTATTATTCCTAAGAAGATGGTGGTTCCATGGTGAGTGTGACATAGTACTACTTGTGCAAGGGTTTTGCAAAGCTCTAAGGCTGTTTTCTGCATCACCCATTCAAGACAGAATTTGCAGGGAACAAATTTAATAGTCACTGGGTAGAAGAGGTTACTCTGCACATCCTGTGGTTTATTACTGTGTTTTTTTAAAAGCTGGAGTTAGCAGTGTACTGGTGGTAACTGTGCTGGGCAAATTTGCGTCTGACTTTTGTATTTTGTTACAGCATTTTGTTATAATTTTTAGACAACTGCACTTGAGGCCCATAAGCTAAACTTAGCACTAACTGTAGACAAAAGATGGTAATGGATTTTATCTGCTGTAGGTTTCCAAGCTAGCTTTGCTTTTCCAAGAAATGTAAATGTATAAACATATATAGTGTCTTGTGGGTTTTTTTTTTTTTTTTTTAACCCTTGTTATCACCCCCTTTTTTCCCAATGGGAAATAATGGTACAAACATGGTACTTACTGAAGCACATTTTTAGTAAAACTTGTGTCAACTCTTTGGTCTCTGAGTTTCATTCAGGCTTTGATCACTGCTCTGAGGTGACAGATGAAGAATTTGCAAAAGCGTGCTGAACATTGCATCTGTGATGATGGAACTTCAGTAATGCTCCCTTAATGCTAGGTTAGGCACCTTAGCAGCACTTTGCAGTTTGTGTGGACTATCTGTCTGGCTTTTATTTGAAAAGCAAACTGAAGGGCAGTAAGACTCCTTCCAGTGCATTGCTCTCTTAAGCTGATTTCTGCATATTAAAGTTAATTGTTGCAAGTCATAAAGCTGAAAAATTATTTAAAGGGGAACAAGAAGTGGCTACACTAAGGAAATATGAGCTTGCTGGGGCTGTTTGGCTTTTTTTTTTTTTAATCTGATTAAGAATTTCGTGGAAGTTGCTCACTGCAGTTCTTGGGCCCTTAAAAAGTTTAAGTATTCCCAGGTTAGAATCTGAAAACTAAAAGCAAGAGGGTTGTGAAGGAATATAATTTAGGAAAAAACTTTAAATAGCTTATTACATGTTCTAGTGCTAAGCACTCTTCCACAGGGAGCCTTTCTAGTGGGGTGTGTGTTAGCCTTGCTTGACTTATGATTGCAGGCAGCATCTCCAATGCTGCTTGTGCTTCTAGAAAAAATTAACAAGGTGTTTATCCACACAGCTCTTATCATCTTTAATATGAGTTGAGGGTGTCCTTTGCTTCAGAGCAGAAGACCTTATGTTTTGTTTGATTTTCTTAGGGGGTGATTAGTAATGCCTGTCTAGCTTACATTTTCAGAATCAGTGCCTGATTTTGGTAATCCACTATAGAAACATGCAATCACTTAGAAGTGAAAAAGCATTTTAGTTGCTTTAATGGTTAAAACAATAGTGAAAGATATTCTGAATGTATGTGTATGAGAGCTGTTTGAGGAATAAAAATGTTTGCTGTAAATTCACATAGGAATTTAAAAAAAATTTCATTTAGTTGCACCTGTGATACCATAATCTGGTGTTAAAAAGGACAAGAGAGCACTGTGAAACATTTCTGATGGCTGCTCATGAGTGATTTGTAGTGTGATGAATTTCTGATGTGTAGGACTCGACTTGCTGTTAGAAAATTAAAGGTTTCTGTTTATGTGCCCTTAGGACAGAGAGCTGGCTGGAGGCTGTTTAAGAGTAACGATGTCGTTATACTTATTTTCTTAATTCTTCACAGGTAGATATGCCTAAAAGTCTTCAGAAGAATTATAAGTAAAGGTTTACAATGAGTTGTTTACAGTGAAGAAAGCTTGAGAATTGAGCATTAAATCAAATCAAGCTCAATGCTCACCACTGCTAATAAACAGCTCTTAAGGAATAGTTGCACACAGACTTTTTTTGGCAGCAGTCTTGGCTTAAACATTTTAGCTATCCCATCTGATTGTTCCAAATCCTTCATCATATCTTCACTTCATGGTGACAGAAGTACTTGAAAATACTTGAGAAAACAAGACTGGAAGGCAGCTCTGATACAAAAAGTATTTTTATACATATAAATAAAATATGGACAGGCAGGGGTGTGTATGTATATATGAAACTAATGTTAGCCTTCTGATCTCAAAAACTGTCAAAATTGCTGTAGCTAGGAAGCAATACTCAGACAGAAAGGGAAGATGGGAACTGCTTAAACTGGCACTAGTCATGAAATGAATGCATGTAACCATGCCCAGGGTGTGATTTTTAATTTTTTATTTTATTTTATTTTTTATTTTTTTCCTCACCATCAGACATCCATCTCAAGAGGCAAGTCTTGATGTATGTTAGAAATGTATGCTAGGGTGCCTCCACTGGGCTACCTGAATCAAACAAATTCAGTGTTCTGAATGGATGAGAGGTGGGAAAATGGCTTTCATATTCCTTTGTTAGGCTTCCTAAACCATCCATCGTTCAGGACAGATAGTTGGTGCAGACATCTTACATGGTCAGGATTAAGAGAGTACCAAATTTGTGATTACTGTAATTAATAATTATGTGTATGTCATTGGTTAATTTGTGGTTTTATAAATGTGCTTGCTGTTCAGCCTGTATATGAACATGTAGTCATGTGACATGTGGCATAAAATCATGGAAAAATGTCACGGCCTTTCAGAATAGACAGTTTCTCAGGTTAACAGGCAGTTTTCTCCTTATTTACAAAGGAGATCTTTTTTTTTTATCAGATTTTCCCCAGAAAACAATTATCAAGGTTCTTAATCTCTATCAAATGGACTGGTACTCAGCTTTGTTGTCACAATTTTGTAGTTACTTATGTGCAAAGTACATGTGCTCAAATAACTTAGTGGTTATGTTGAATGTTGTGATTTCAGTTTAGGAAGCCCAGGGCTTTGTTCAGTAAGGTGCAGCCATTCTTTTAAAGTATGTTCCCTTTCTTACCTTATCAGTTTTGTGTATGTGCAAATTGTCCTGAAAGAACAGACATTTAAGTTGCTTTTTTGTGAGAGAAGAGTTTAGTTGCTGCCTAACAAAGACAAGCTGTCTTATTGTGTCAGAACTAAGTTTTTTTCAGCTTTTGCACAATCGCTTCTAGAGGACTGGGGACAGCTCTGGAGTAGTAAGCAATTGGGAGACCTCCATAAAGAACTAGTCCTGAATATTCCTATATTGGTGGCTGAGAAGGGATTAATATTTCACCATCCCTTGGGATTCTGTGATTCTGTGATCAGAACAGACATATTCTGTTAGAGTATTTCATGTGCCAATCTTTGCCTAAAGAACTTCTGAAGCTAAAAAGAAATAAATGTTTTTTTTTCCTTCTGCATTACTTGGCACGTTTGCAGGATCCTGTTTCTTAGTAAATATTCTGTATTTAAAATGATACATTTGTAGCAGTACATTCCAAACATTTGTAACAATACATTAGTAGTTATATATGTGATACATTTGTAGCAATATACTTGATACATTCATAGATACATTTGTAACATATGCTCATTTGAGGAATGTCAATGGTGGGATTGAGCACTTGACTTCTCCATGCAGTTACTGAAGCTGGTCAAATTTGGATGTGGATAAATGTTCAATTAGACCTATAAATTTACTGGCTGTGTGCGCCATTAAAGATGCAGAAAAGAACAAAGTTATGCTATTCCTGTTTTTCTTAGACACCATAAGTTCTTTTGAGTACCAGCACATTCTTCTCTTTCTTTTTGCAATTTCTGGTATTTTCTGTTAACTTGACTGTATGCTCTTTTGATGTCTTGGTGTAGTTTAATGTCACAAAGCTTTTCAGCATTGTTTAGGATGCAAGTTCCTACACAAGCTGAACTTTTTCAGTGTGGTACTGTAAAGCTGTTAAACCCTTTAGAGTTCCTTCAGAACTTTTCAAGTTGGACGGGGCTTTGAGAAACCTGGCCTAGTGGATGGTGTCTCTGCAAGTGGCTGGGGGGTTGGAACTAGATGATCCTTAAGGTCCCTTTGAACCCAACCCATTCTATGAAATTCTGCCTGAACTTATGCTTCCTGGTTAGCATCATGAAAGTGCTAAGAACAATTCTCCATCATGGTCTTCATAGTTCTTTAACAGTGCTGTAGTTTAGCATTACATGGCATTAGTGTCTCAACTACACTGAATCTCGGACCTGTCTCTCTCCTACAGAGCCAAGACCATATTGATGACTGAAGCTTGATTTAGACTTTAGTTTTTTAGGTTCTTACTGTATCAGTAGTTTAACCTTCTATGATAGCTTTCTGTGGTCATTTGAGAGAACTTGCCTTTCTTTCCTGAAGTCCTTTTTAAAAATAGTTCCTATTATCACATTAATCTATATTTGAATGCTTTAAAGGCCTGTGTTTACCTGCATTGATGAAATGGTCTTGCCTTGGGATGCACTTTAAGGTAGCAGAAAGAGGATAAAAGGAAATTAACTTGGTGAAGGCTACTTGGTGGACGCCCAGCAACATGTAAAAGATAGTAGATGCTGGGGGTTTTGGTACAAGTTGGTGAGCATTCAGATGGTATGAATCGCTCAGGTCATCATTTGAACCTAGAACAGTTGGCTTGTGAGCTACATGGGAAAAGTACTGAATAGTCTTCATACAACTGAGAGAAGATCAGATTATGTGGACAGGGAAGTGATGCCGGCCCAGAGTTGGATGGTTATTGCTATTGCAGACACCTGTATCAGTAACCAATTAGCTTAGTGCTGGCAAACTTGACTGTACCTGTGGTAAATTGCCTTACAGCCTTCACCCTGCCTTACAGCCTTCACCCTGCCTTACAGCCTTCACCCTTCCACCAGTTTAATATTCTAAGAAAGATTTTGGGTGATATCTTGGGTGACTTTGAAATAAATTAAAACCTACACTTAGCAATAGGCACTCAAAAAAAGAGGCCCCCAAGCAAACGCATGTGAGATTACAGTAAACTTCAGGGATGGCTGTTACACAAATACCAGTGAAATAAAATTGTGGACTGTTAAAAAAAAAGAAAAATGTCTAGATTATATGGAATGTAACTCCTTTTAGGGAGCTTGGAAAGCACTGTATGGTCACCTAAGGCAGCTATGTAAGCTACAGCTGTATTAAATTGGTATCACTGCAGTTTTATGGCAGCATAATTGTACCCCATTTTATGTGTTGGTACTCAGTTGATCTCTTTGAGTGGTTTGGAGGCACTAAATTAGGGAAAGCCTACTCACTTTTTTTTTTTTTTTTTTGTGTGTGTGTGTCTATTTATTTATTTATTTTTGGCTTAGTACGCTAATCCAGCTTGCTGAGTGAGATGAATGCCACTACTGGCAGAAGGACAGGGCAGGAATGCCTGCCCAGGACAGGGAAAGAATGAAGTGAATGAATGCCAAGACAGATGAAGGTTAACTGTCAGGAAATCACAGCTGTAGGAAAACAGCTGGTTAGAATTACATTTGGTACCAATTAGGAAGGCAATTGTTGAAGGGGCAGAGGGAGGGCTTGTGGTACAACTAGTGTGACTGGGAAATGCTCAAATATGTGCTGCTGTTATATACCCTGGTCCACAGCCCAGCCAACTTCAGTTTAATGTCCTGGTGTTTCTCAATGTACAAAGACATGGTGAACACCACAAATAAAGTTGATTTTGCTTCAGCTTTCTGGCAAGTGCTTCTAGATATGCTGAGGTTGGGCACTGGGTTCACACCAGGCTTTTCCAATTAAAGGGTACATTTTCTGGAAAAATATATGGTTTTTTGGCTTGGGGATTTCTGTTCCCACCTTTATTTGGGGGATTTTTGTTCCCTTCTGCTTACTAAGAGCAGTTAAATGATTGGTCAAAATCAAATGCGAAAGAAACACAGCACAATGTTTTATTGCTTTATGTGCCTGTAAAAGTTTAAGACACCTAGAAACTGGTAATACTGGAATGATGTTAGGATTACTAGATTTGGAATTGTAGACCCAGTGCTGGGTCTATCATTCTCAATTACTTCTTTCTGTTAAATGCTTTTTTAACTACCAGATTTTTGTGAATCTGAATCAGCTCTTTACATGGAGCTGACTTTTGATACCTTTGTGTTTTTCACATATTTTTTTTTTCTTTCCCCCATCCTAGAAATTGGCCCAGTGACAATAACCACAGATCCCAAGAAATTTCAATTTGAACTTAGGGAGCTTTATGTTCAGGTGAGTAACCTGTTTGTTCTCTACATGTTTTTAGCAAAGGCTCTGTTTCCTCCCTCTAATCTCTTCTTTTATATTGATGTTCTTGCTATAGTGTTTTGTCAGAATGTAGGCAGTTTATATCTGTCATTTTACCTGCACAAACTGTTATTTTCCTGTTCTCTGATCACCTTAATTTATCATTATGATCAATAACTTTGCCTTAGTTTACATCATTGTATGGGGACTCAGTTCAATAACTCGAGAAAGAATAGTTAGATAATGCTAATGTTTACTTTGCGTTTTAGTTTATCCTGCCACTTGTTCAAACATTTATGAACTGTTTTACTGTGTTCTGGAACTTATTTCCCATGAAAACCCTTCATTAGCTTTAATTAACTAATTTATGTACAAAATGACTGTAAGACTCATCAAGTATTACTAAAGTATTGCCTTAGCTGCCATGAATTACTTAGCAGTTACTGATTCAAAGGTATCAAGTTGACTTGGATATTCTTGTCTTATTCAAGCCCTGTGAACTATTTCCGTAGTTGTGCTCAGGAAACAAGTGGCAGTTTTCGTACTAGCACACTGGCCCATCTCAGTTGTTGGATTTTCTCTCTGTGAGAATGAGCCACAAATGACACCTGGATCAGGTGACGGAAAGAAGGAGATGTATTGTAATGATGTTATGCTTAATGAAAGAAAACATGATCCTATTGTCTTCTCATCAAGCAAAGTGCTGCTGACCTTGGGAGAACCTTGTTAGAGTCAGGGCTGGACAGGCTCTCCCTTTGAAACTGGCACATGGTGTAATCCCTGTAATAAAAGATTGCTTGAAAGCTAATAGTACTAGTTTGTGAAGAATACATAGCTCAAAATTTGGCATAAAGATTGAAATTCAGAGAAAACAATAGTCAGTTTTCAAGGAGGCAGAAAATGCCAGCTGTTATGCTTTTCTCCTTCACAGAGAAATTTAAACTTTAAAAATCCTTCCAGTCTTCATTTTTTGGTTTTCTAAATAGCTATACTGGAAAATAATTGCAGCTATCTGTAAAAGTTATATGATTTAGATGGACCTTTCATTTACAAGCAAGTTGTTTAAGAAGTTAATGAATTTAAGGTTTTTTTTTTTTTCTCTAATCCTGATTGATGGCATATTTTGTAATTACTTTCAAGATACACTCATTCAGCTAAATTAAGATATTCACTGCCTTGCATTTGTTCATTAAATTGGTGAAGGGCCAAAATATAAATCTAAAAAGTGGTTAGAGCAGGACTGATGGGTCATCTTCCAGCAGTTCTCTCAGAAAATGTGAACACTTCATACATGCTTATTGTTAGCATTTTTCCTAGAAAGCCAGTTAAAAGATACAGGGATTAATATTGTGGAGGTAAAGGAAATTTTAAGGTAGGTTAATCTTGAAAATGCATGTAAATATTAACGAACACATACATAAGAGTCCTTAAAATAAAACATATTAGATCAAAATATGCTTTTAAAAAACACGGCAAAACTTGTCCTCCCTGGATGTCAGGATAAGTCCAGCTCTTATTTTCCAACAAAGTCCATCTGGTTGCAGAACAACTGGGAGGGTCTGTACATGACACTAGAAGTAGGCTTTTGGTTGGCATTTGACATGAGTAAAAATTAGTTTATATAAATTTCACTGAAGAATCTAGGCTCTGCTTCTTCTGCATTCGAAGTAGTGAAGAAAACATTCCTTTGACACCTCATGAGTTGATCCTATATTGCCTATGTTTCATGTGTAACTAACCTTGAATCATTCTTATGGACAGCTGTTGTGGTTTAAAACAGTCAGCCATAAATCATGCAGTCGCTCTCTCACTACCCCCTTTTTGCCCTCACCCTGCTCCAGGAGGGATGGGGAGGAGAATCAAAAGAATGCAACTCCCATGGGTTGAGATAAGAACAGTTTAGTAACTAAGGTATAACACAAATTACTACTGCTACTCACTATAACCACCAATAAAAATAATGAAAAAGGAAATAAGGGAAGAGAATACACCACCTCACCACCCACCGGCTAATAACTCGTCCCTGCCTGACTGAACACCTAGTCCAACCCCGCAGTGAACTCGCCCTTCCGGGTAACTCCCAGTTACCTCCTGGGTATGATGTGCTGTGGTATGGAATACCTCTTTGGCTAGTTTGGGTCAGGTGTCCTGTCTCTGCTTCCTCCTAGCTTCTCCTCATCCCTGGCAGAGCATGAGACTCATGAAGTCCCTGGCCAGACCAAGCATTTAAGCAGTAACTAAAAATGTCAGTGTTATCAGCACTGTTCCCAGGCCGAAAGTCAAAACACAGTGATGCACCAGCTACTAAGGAGAAAAATGACTGCTACTGCTGAACCCAGGACAATAGCATGACGATAACTTGTGCTTGGGTAGCAGTGGCTTGTTAGTGGCCTTTTTTTTTTTTTTTCTTCTTGTATTAAATACATTTTTTACAATGGATACCTATTTGCATAAGCAATATACTTAAATCTTGTCTCCACAAAAATCGTTTAAAGTATATTCATATAGTTTGAGTGTTATATGATCCTATAATACAGATGCCTATACACTTGCATCAACAGTTATGGGAAGGCCTTATTTGAGTGTATCTTGGTATAAAAATGACAACTTAATGAAAGTAGTATTCTGTAAGATTTGTTGATAACACTTTCTGAATTGGGTATTCAGCTTATCCTTTTGTAAGTGGATGCAATGCCATTTAAGTGAATAGTTATATAGATATTTAAATTTAGACATAAGAAATGTAAATAGTACAGATAAGCTCAGCTAACAACCTAAATTTTTGTGTGCCTGTCCAAACTGAACAGAGGAGGAGACTTGTTGAGCTTTACTCATCTCTGTCTTCCCAGAAAACTTCACAAGGTAATCGTAATCATATTTAACTGCAATTTGGAGAGAAGGACAGGAAACATTTAAAATAAATTTTTATTCTTTTTTAAATAAAGTTAATGCATTTTTGTTCTGTAGTTCTACTTAGCTGCCATTTCAGAATATCCTTCTTCTACTTTATGAGAATAAGGAAAGCTCATGCTTGTTTTCTGAATAACATTTAGCTCAGCAGTGCTTTTCCAATTTTTGTAGAAAACAGATGATGTCATATAGAATATTACATGAGACAACAATGTAGGAGACTTAAAGTAGGAATACAGATTTTCTTGTACCAAGTAGGTGTCTGTAAAAATTACCTATTATCTTGATTTTGTTTACAAATTAAAGCTTTCTGTGGAGGAGTCTTTTGCTAAATACAATGTTCCCTTTGCAAAACAGGAAAGAAATAACTTGTATATATTGATCTGTCCCATAGGATTGTTCAAACACTGCCAAGGTAAAGTTCTGATGTGTCAAAAATGTTTTTGGAGAACTATCTCTTGAATTTCAGACAGTCTTAAGTTGACCACTTGCTTTTCCCATACAAATAAGACTACATTTAGAAAGAATCAGCTTATAGAAAGAACAATGGTGATGTACCTATTCTTTAACATAGATGAGAAGTTTTATGATATTCTTGCTTTGAAATGGGGTTAAAAATACTGATGGATTAAGAATCGTTACTGACATGAACATTTCATTGGGAACAGATGAAATTCTTAAGGACTGGAGACTGTGGGAGGCCAGGTATTTGGTTTATGTGTCTGTGAATGTATATTTCAAAACAGTTTTTGATGGCATCTCAAGAATTAATATTAGGTGCAACAATTGCATTATCTTTTTTTCTTCCTTCCCAGGATTTTTATGTTAGAAATAAAATAACTTTCATATTTAAACTTGAAAGTTCAGAAGTCTCTTGCTTTTTGCTGGGGCAGGGTTTACAGTTTCTATTCAGCTCTTTAGAAAGTTCTGTCTTCAATATGCCAAGTTAATTTTTCGGAAGTTACAGCCTAAATTATGTAAGTTTTATTTAACAGTATTTTCCTCTAATTTTTCATTTAGGAGAGATCATTTTACATAAAGTCAAAGTCATGCTTGGAAGTATTTTGATTGAACACATGGTCTGAAAAATCTCCAGCTATGCAGCTGTCTACTTAGCAACACAGGTCACAGGGAATACCTCACCTGTGCCCTCTCTGCTGAGCTCCCTTCACTGGCTCCCCACAGTATGAAGTCTAGGTCAAGTTCTTACTGTTCTGTTATCTAAAGGTCCTCCTGGAGCTCACCACTGCTTGGTTGAGATCATTTCCCGCCTGCTTCTATGATCATGACCTCCTGTGACTGCTGCATACTACAAGAGCAATTAAATCACCAGCCAGGAAGGGAGTGTGTGATTGTAGGAAATGGAGCTGTCACAAGAGCTGGAACTAACCAAAACACGGTGCTCCCAAAGATAGGACTGATTATGACACCAGGCATTTTCAGGGCTGACCACAAATTGACTTTTATTTCCCTGAAGGAACTGTTGCAGTTGCTGCTTGTGAGTGTGAGTCTTGACAACAACCTGCAGAAACTATACAATGCTTAGGATAAAAAAGGTGAATAAGTTATTAGAAGCTGAGAAAGTCTTTATGTTAAATGTCCCAAAAGTAAGTTAAATGCTTTGTTTTTCTTCTGATTTTGAACAGGGTGGTGGAGACTGTCCAGAGATGAGCATTGGGGCTATAAAGATAGCTCTAGAAATTTCTCTTCCTGGTTCTTTCATCTATGTATTTACTGATGCACGATCCAAAGATTACAGACTTACCCATGAAGTACTTCAACTTATTCAACAGAAACAATCACAGGTACAGAAGTGGTTTACATTTTGAGCTGGTTCATATATTTAATGCCCTGTTTTCTTAATAATGAAAAGTAAAATTTTTCTTACATGAGATTCAGTGAAATCTTTTTAGAGGACAGACCAAAATACTACTGTTCTATTTATTTATTTATTTATTCACTTATATGTTTTAATAGGGAATTAATAGATCTGGTTAAAAAAAAAAACCTGAAGGAATTAAATAGAGGAGGGAAAATGTGGGCCCTCTCCTTAAGGAAACTGGAAACCTGGTTGGCTGGGATAGGGAGAAGGCTGAGGTACTCAATGATGTTTTTGCCTTGGTCTTCACCGACAAGAGTTCCAACCATACTGCCTAAGCTGTAGAAGGCAAAGGCGGGGACTTGGAGAATGGAGAGCTGCCCACTATAGGAGATGAGTTTTAAGGTCATCCAAGGAATCTGACAGTGCTCAAGCCCATGGAACCTGATGAAATGCATCTGCGGGTCCTGAGAGAACTGGTGGATGAAGTTACCAAGCCATTATCCATCATGTTTGAGAAGTCATGGCAGTCTTGTGAAGACCGCACTGACTGGAAAAAGGGAAAAATGACTCCCATTTTTAAAAAGGGAAGAAAGGAAGACCCAAGGTACTACAGACCAGTCAGTCTTAACTCAGTGCTTGGAAAGATCATGGAGAAGGTCCTCTAAGAAATTATGTTAAGGCACATTGACATTAAGGGGATGATTGGTGACAGCTGACATGGCTTCATTAAGGGAAAATCACGCATTACCAGCAGGTTGTGGGAAGTGATTCTCCCCTTCTACTCCACTCATGAGACCCCACCTGGAGTACTTCTTCCAGCTCGGCACCCACCAATATAGGGAGGATGTGGACCTGCTCTAGTGAGTCAAGAGGAGGGCCACAAAGACAGGCTGAGAGAGCTGGGCTTGTTCAGTGTGGAGGAAAAAAAAGCTTTCTGGAGATCTTCTTGCAGCCTCCCAGTACCTAAAGGGGGCCTACCAGAAATATGGAGAGGGACATCTTATAAGAGGAAGTAGAGACAGGACAACGGGAATTGCTTTAAACTGAAAGAGGGTAGACTTAGGCTAGGTATTGGGAAGAAGTTTTTCACTCTGAGGGTGGTGAGTCACTGGCACATCCCTGGAAGTGTTCAAGTCAAGTTGGATGGGGCTTTGAGTAACCCTCGAGTGCAAGATGTCCCTTCCTGTGGTGGGGGTGGGGTGGTGGAACTAGGTGATCTTTAAGATCTCTTCCTATCCAAACTATTCAATGATTCCAAGTAGCATAACTGAGCCTTCTACCTGTGTATTCTTGGTCAGCTTATACCTTCTGTGCATGTTTTTACGGTGTTCTGAAATGGGGGTTCTGTGAAGTACAAGTACAGATAGATGAATTCAACCACCCTGACATCTGTTGGGGTGACGGTACAGCCCGGCACAAGCAATCCAGGAGGTTTCTCAATTGTGTGGAAGACAACTTCCTTCTGCAAGCAACAAAGGAGCCGACGAGGAGAGGTGCCCTGCTTGACCTCGTGCTCACCAACAAGGAAGGGATCGTTGGAAATGTGACTCTCCAGGGAAGTCTTGGATGCAGTGATCACGAGATGGTCGAATTCAAGGTCCTCAAGACAGTAAGAAGAGCATGCAGTAAGCTCACTGCCCTGGACTTCAAGAGAGCAGACTTTGGCCTCTTCAGGAACATGCTTAACAAGGTTCCATGGGATATAGCCCTAGAGGGCAAGGGGGCCCAAGACTCTTGGTTAACATTCAAACATCACCTGCTACAAGCTCAGGAGTGATGCATCCCAACTAGAAGGAAGTGCAGCAGGAGGGCCAGGAGACCTCCTTGGATGGATAAGGAGCTGCTGAGAAAAATTCACAGGAAAAAAGAGGCTTATAAAAGGTGGAAACAAGGACAGGTGGCCTGGGATGAATACAGGGATGTTGCCCAGGTAGTTAGAGACCAAGTTAGGAAAGCTAAGGCCCAATTGGAGCTAAACTTGGCAAGGGATGTTAAAGATTTTATAGGTATGTAGCGGCTAAAAAACAGACTAAGGACAATGTAGGCCCCCTCCGGAAGCTTTCGGGAGAACTGGCTACACAGGACTTGGAGAAGGCTGAGGTTCTGAATGGCTTCTTTGCCTCGGTCTTCACTGGCAAAGGCTCTGACCGCAGCACCCGAGTCTTGGAAGGCGGACGCAGGGACTGTGAAAACTTAGACCTTGGGCCCACTGGAGGAGAGGATCTGGTTCGAGACCATCTTAAGAACCTGAATGTACACAAGTCCATGGGACCTAATGAAATCCATCCACAGGTCCTGAAGGAGCTGGCAAATGAAGTTGCAAAGCCACTGTCCATTATATTTGAAAAATCATGGCAGACAGGTGAAGTTCCTGATGACTGGAAAAAGGGAAATATAACCCCCATTTTCAAGAAGGTGAAAATGGATGACCCGGGGAATTACAGACCAGTCAGTCTCACCTCTGTGCCTGGAAAATCTGGGAGCAGATTCTCTTGGAAGGCATGCTAAGGCACATGAAAAACAACAAGCTGCTTGGCGACAGCCAGCATGGCTTTACTAGGGGAAAATCCTGCCTGACCAATTTGGTGGCCTTCTATTGACGGGGCTCGAAAAGTGATGGACAGGAACAGATCAGTTGACGTCATCAACCTGAACTTGTGCAAAGCGTTCGACACTGTCCCACATGACATCCTTGTCTCTAAACTGGAGAGGCATCAATCTGATAGGTGGACCACATGGTGGATAAAGAACTGGCTGGATGGTCACACTCAGAGAGTTGTGGTCAACAGTTCAATGTCCGGCTAGAGACCAGTAATGAGTGGTGTCCCTCAGGGATCGGTGTTGGGACCGGTCTTGTTTAATATCTTTGTCGCTGACATGGACAGTGGAATTGAGTGTGCCCTCAGCAAGTTTGCCGATGACACCAAGCTGTGTGGTTCTGTTGATATGCTAGAGGGAAGGAATGCCATTCAGAGGGACCTTGACACACTTGTGAGGTGGGCTGATGCCAACCTCATGAAGTTTAACCATGACAAGTGCAAGGTCCTACACCTGGGTGGGAGCAATCCCAGGCACAGCTACAGGTTGGGCACAAAGAAAATTCATGGTAGTCCTGCGGAGAAGGACCTGGGGATGTTAGTCAATGAGAAAATGAACATGAGCCAGTAGTGTGCACTTGCAGCCCAGAAAGCCAACCGTATCCTGGGCTGCATCAAGAGGAGTGTGACCAGCAGGTCAAAGGAGGTGATCCTGCCCCTCTACTCTGCTCTCGTGAGACCTCACTTGGAGTATTGTGTGCAGTTCTGGTGTCCTCAACATAAAAAGGACATGGAACTGTTAGAACAAGTCCAGAGGAGGGCCACGAGGATGATCAGGGGACTGGAGCACCTCGTGTATGAAGACAGGCTGAGAAAGTTGGGGCTGTTCAGCCTGGAGAAGAGAAGGCTGTGTGGAGACCTCATAGCAGCCTTCCAGTATCTGAAGGAGGCCTACAGGGATGCTGGGGAGGGACTCTTCATTAGGGACTGTAGTGATGGGACAAGGGGTAATGGGTTGAAACTTAAACAGCAGAGGTTTAGACTGGATATAAGTAAGAAATTCTTTACTGTAAGGGTGGTGAGGTACTGGAATGGGTTGCCCAGGGAGGTTGTGAATGCTCCATCCCTGGCAGTGTTCAAGACCAGGGTGGATGAAGCCTTGGGTGATATGGTTTAGTGTGAGGTGTTCCTGCCCATGGCAGGGGGGTTGGAACTAGATGATCTTGAGATCCTTTCCAATCGTAACTATTCTATGATTCTATGAATGGCATTTCTAAAGAAATTCTTGTCTGTTTTTCTTCATTGCTCTTTCCTTCAGTAGCGAGTGCAATATGGCTATCCTTTCTGCAAAATAGTATGAACCTATGCTAAGTGATACAATTCTTTTGTCATGCCTTCGTGTTGTCTTTGCAATGTTTTTGCAATGTTTTCCTGAAGTTTGCATGATGTACCAAACAATATTTTTGTTGATGGTTTGGTTTATTTCTTTTGTTTCTTTTTCAATGTAGGTTGTATTTGTGCTGACTGGAGACTGTGATGATAGAGACCATATTGGCTACAAAGTTTATGAAGAAATTGCCTCAACAAGTTCTGGTCAAGTTTTTCACTTGGACAAAAAACAAGTTAATGAGGTAACTTTGCTTGAATTCTTAAATATGTAGAGAATATAAGACAGAAGCTTAGACTCTAAATCTTTAAATGATCTGATTATGGGTTAGGAAGCATAAAGGGAAATTCTATGTGTTCTGCTGGTGTTGTGTGGACTCTGATCTACCTTTCTCTTCCTTCTTTTTCTATCTATTATATTGGGATGTAATTCTGTGCATTTTATTTATGTTAGGGAAGTGTAAACTGCCATATCTGAACAGAACCTCATCAACTCCCCTCTGCCTATGCCAGAAGGCTTCCAGGAGAACAGCCTTTAGAATAAGGAGCAGTTCTGTGGTCTGAGGATTCCTGTGGCTTTACTGCTCTTTATAAGAGTGCAGTATTAGCTTTAAATGAGCATTTTGTTAGCAAGGAAAGAATTACTAATGAGCCTGGACAAAAGTGATCCTCACATCATGGACAGATAGGTGTGAGCTAGCATGTTTCCACTGTTACAAAGTGACTGTGGTAACTTTTTAATTCAGGTTATTCTTTCAACAGCTCTGCTGACCTACTGATAATCTTGATTGCTGACCCGCAGTCTTGAATTACTATTTTCTTTGAAAACTCCAATGAATCTTAGAGGCAGAAATGAAATTTCAATAGTGCATGAGAAAATAATTTGGAGAGAGATGAAATCACATGTTAGTTATCTGGGGAGCTGGAATTGTTTATAAATGTTATAAATATTTTTCCTTGGACTTCCTGGTATAAGGCAATAACTAGATGAGAAATTTTTTTTAATTAAAAAGTTACTTCAGTTTGTTCTTTTTTCTTTCTTTCCTGGAATTTGAACAATGAGAAATAAATTTGAATGAGTATTGGAGGTAAATTGCAGTTTTCTACTGTTGTTATCTAGAAATATTGAAGTTCTTATTGGGGATATTATAAGGTATTGGCAATGATGATCAAAAAGAGGAACTTCCAAATGATTTATCCTCCAAAAGTTAGTCTGTGGAAAAGAAATTAGTAGTTGGAATTATGTAGTTCCTGACCTGCGTTTTGCTCTTATTTGTGTATGAAGGGTAAAACATGTCTTTATGAGGCTCCATAGAATCCCTTTTTACAGAAGGGATGCTGCCAATGGGAAATGCTCTTTGCCAGGATTGAAGTTTTAGGATAAAGTTTTTATTCCGTTGCTCTGTTTTTGTTTTCTTCTGGTGTTCAGAGGTGAAAGTGAGCAGAAAAAGCCACTTGTAGGTGGTAGACAACACCATGCTCTTAAGTGTTGCTGGCATGAACTGTGGTGTTGCTGCCTACCCTTGGCTTCTGAATTTCTTGGCACTTTCCTGTTTCCAAAAATACCAGCTTCTGTTTGAATGGTTAGTCTGCCTTTGAGTAAGAGGCAGACTTTAAGCAGGGGATTTCAGTAGCCACTTTCCCCTCCTGCCTGTCTCATCTTGTCGTTTACTTTGAGCAAATAATGGACTCCTCATCTGCAGCTAGATGGCCTGTGGTCTGCACAAGAGCCAGAGACTGGTATCAACAAGTGATGATAGCAGTAGGTGCTAATTCTGGCAGGGATTTTTGAGGAAGAGGGAAGAACACACTGTTCCATATAATTGTATCTTTATTCAGTGACCTGTAAGAGATTGCCTAGGTAAAAAAACTCCTCAAAATCGCTTTCAGAAGTCTTTCACAATACCTGCTGAACAATTTGCATTAAAAACAAAACCAAAAGACTCTGAAATAGTTTTAGTGATCACGGATCTTACATAAAGCTGTGTCTGGCCTAAGGGACTGTGAAAATGAGTTGGCTATAACACTCATGCCAAATATGACGTTTGCTGCAGATTTCAGTTCTGGATCAGAAATCCTACTTTCAAGGAGCATCTCCACCAATGAATGGATGAAAATGAACAGGAGATGTAGTAATCTGCATCAGCTGTTCATGCTATATCCTTCAGGCAAGATTCAACAGAAACAAACCTTATCCTCCTTCTTATCTGATTAGTCAAAATGATGTATAAAGACTGAAGTTTATAAATGCTAAAACATATTGATTGTTTTGGGCCTAGAGACAGCTAATGCTGAATTGTAAATTAGGAAAGATCTATAAAGTCACTGACTGAATACCCTGCCAAACTAGTGTCTTGTTTTGTTAAAACATTCTTGATTGCTCTACCCTAGAAAAACCCCAAACAAAGCTATTTTTAGCATATAAAGTTTCAAACCATTGCTTTCATGCTTGCCCTTTGTGCTGTAAGTGGTGAATGAAGCAATATAAGCTACAAGGAAGGCAATAAAACAATACCTGATATTTATCCAATGCCTATGTTATCGAGAAGACTAAGACAGCTTATTGCCCTTTTTTCACTTCTGACAATGATGTTATGATCTCAAATATTACAATTAACTTGGTCACTATTATTGTCAGTTGAGAAAGTTGTGTTGGGTTCTTTCCATCAAAGCATGTATATATGAAGATATAAGTATCTTCATTTATTTGTTGAAGCTCTTCTAACAGTACGAGAGGAAAGTCATATTTTGACAAACTTGCCATGGTTTCTGTGCATTAGATTAATAGAATATTCTTAAAGTCCAAAATATGAGTTCTGCTTTTATTATATAATTCTCTTAGATTTTTTTCCCCTTTATTTGGGGTATTAGGTGTACCACCATCTTCAGGGGTAATTCTAGACTAAAAAACCGTAATAGGTATCTAATAGAGGCCAAATATGTTTTCATCATATTTGGTAAAATCTGATTCATTATCTGATTCTAGGTCTGTAAGGGAAGAAGTGTATTTTGTAATCTGAGCCCTTAAAAGGGAAAGGTTTATGTTCAGATTTTACTTTCAAAGTACTTTTAAAATCTTGAGCATGCTCCTGTACTCAAATTCCAATTGAATGGTCTTTGCTTAATAGTTTTTCAAGCTGCTCTCTAGTTTTGATTTGTCTTTTTGTTTTGTTTTTTTTTGTTTTTTTTTTTTTTTATCATCTTACTGAATTAGTTCCAAAATTAATGTCTTTCCATTCAAAAGAACTGTGCCATTCTCATTTTGGGTCCAGTGTCTTGGAAATGTAGTTATACTTGTTTTAGCAAGGCATTTAAGTCCTGATTCTGAAGGCATTTTTTTAGAGTGAGATTTCCTTGCCTGTGGTGAGGTTGCAGAGGTTTAATTCTTCTGTTAGGAACAGAATCTATATTTCCATAGCCATATACAATTTAATTGTATCTTTTCAGAAAGTACTAATTTTGACTTGATGTTATATGACACCACACTTACTTATTCACCTCATAACAGAGTTTTGTAAGGAAATTCCCGTAAACAGTTCTGATGCCTAAAGGTTTGAACTGATGCCATAATTAGTGTTAACATGAACAGTGATCATCATCAGAGTATGAATTTGGTACAGCTTAAAAACAGTGGAGATTATTTAGTCATTGGTGGTTCACACCATGCCTCCAGGTAATTTTGATTGTTTGTGGTTAAAATGAGTCATTACTGTGTCTGAGTTGTATGGATAAAGCTGGAAGTTCACAAGAACTGAAAGTGAATAGTAGTTTTCCATTTCTTCTAGTATTGAAACACTTTATTTTTCTTATTCTAGCCTTCCTGCAGGAAGGGAGAATTTTCTGTAGGCTGCTTAAAAATGCAGAACTGAGAACATTGTGTTGACTTTGGTGGAAAAAAGGATTTTGCAGAGACTTGAAAGGTGGATGAGACTGAAGGGGTGGGGGATGGGGAAGATGTTTGAATAGGTAAGAAGTCTGTGAATAAAGTGCTGATGTGAATGAGATGAGGAGGGGACTGAAGACAGGGATAGGGCAAGACTGGTAACAGAACATGTTAAAAAGAATGGTACAAAAAGATAATTCTTGAAAGGAAAGTACAGAAGGTTAATGTCTGTAAGATCACATGGATGTGAAATGTAATCCACTATTCTTCACACTCATGAATGCTTTGCTGTGAATGCAAGTCTCAAAAACCCAATGGAAAAGCATCCTATTTCTCCTGACTGCTGGTTCACACAGTGAATGGCAACTTGGGAGTTATGCTAACACAGCTTAGGTTAATGTTGAAGGTCTGTAGTGTGTTGTGAACAGGGTGTATATTTGGATGATGCTACATGAGGAAGCTATTGTGAATTTTGTTTCACTTTGTTAAAAACCTAAAAGGCCCCTCCACTGTTTTACAAGAATAATAGGAAAATGACAAAGCCAAAACCTCAAAATTACACCTTACAAAAAAGGTTTCTTGCATAGTTCTCTTTCTTACCCTTTCTTCTCCCACCATCCCAAACAGTCAGAATCCATTTTCATAGGAAAACAATGGCTTCATGGGAGAGACAGCTGAATGCTGCCTTGGATAGTACACTTCTGCTCTGAAGATATGTACTGTACAGTGAATGCCAAACAAGTAAGGGAAAAAAAAGTTACAGCTGTCCTTTCTCCATTTTATATAAAACTTGGGTTTTCTGGAAAAAAAGGAGACTGTGATCATGTGCATAAGGACTGTCATGAACAAACTGCAAAAGGATATTGTAATGACAGTTGAAAGGAGGCATGCTTAATCCTTATGTTTCCTAACTTTGAGGAGCTTGACATCCAACACTAAAAATATGCTTTGTTTATGACTTGTTTTTTTGGTATAAATTTCACATGCACTGAACCATATTTTTAGATGTGCTTTTAAAAGCATTATTAAAACTTTTTTCCCTTTGGATGGAAGAGAAAAATAAGTATAGTAAGTGCATATACTTAAGCAATGAAACAGTTAACTTCAAATCCTGTTGCTTTGACTGTTGGAGAAATATTGAGACCCAGAGTAAACAAATGGGAATAGAGACCATGCTCCATAGATTTTTCCAGGTTTCAGTATGCATTCCAAGAAATGACCTGACAGCAGGGCAGGTTGCTAGAACAAAATCTCTGGAGGAATGTTAGAAATTATTTCTGTATTTGCCCTTCCCCCTCAAATGATATTAATCAAGTCACATTTTGGCAGAACAACAAAGCTGCTGTTGTTCTGGGGGCTTTCTGTAAGGGTCCCAATGGCAAAAAAAAACCAACCCACAACAATTTACTTCCAAACCAGTGTTACAACAGTATTGCAAACCTCTGAGGAACAACAGAGTTGGGAAATGGATCTCCCGGAGTTGCCTATTGAACTTTGGGGAAAAATTTAACTATACAAGCAAGTTACTGCCAGACTTAAGGCAGCTGGGTTATTCTGTTGCTTTGCATTTTTATTTCTGAAATTGAAAAACTGTTAGAAACTGAAGTCAGGTTCTACTCTGAATTTAAGACTCTTACATGTTCTCAGTAGCTTCTGCTATATACTTGGATTCACACTAAAGGTGTTCTTGCTTTCTTTTTTTCTGAAATGACAGTTGCACAATGTAATTCTTCCCTGGGATGATGCATTTTATTTTAAAGGAATTTTAGCTAGGGTTTACAGCATTTGCTGTCATATTTAAGTACTTGATTGCTTTATCTGTTCACATAACACTCCTGTGTGGTGTGGCTAATGTAACAACTTCGAAGTTACGCAAAGTAATTGCACAAACTAAAAATATAAGAATGACAAACCCCTTGTTAACTTATTCTGTACAATTATAGGAGCTGAAAGGTTTAAAAATCATACTTTATATAGCTAGATCAATATGAATGTATATATAAATGTATAAGAAATTACATTTCCATGTGCCTGAGGTCAGTCATAGCTAGCATAATGTGTGCTTGAGAGCCCATGCATAAAGCTTAGTGTTGGTTAGACTTCCCTCAAGATCCTGAGCCAGCCCCACTTGACTTACTGTGAATACAAAATAAAAATATAAAACATATATGTCTGCTCTTCAGAGCTTCATAGATTTCAAAAGCAAACTCCTGTTACTCTGAAAAAAAAAGGAATTGATAAGAGTTACAGAAGTTGGAGGTACTTCTTTTAGAATCTTGTCAGTGATTTGTTTCATGAACTCACTACTCAGCTGTTGGAATGAAAGAAAAAAGATCAAACTCTCAACTGTATGCTGGGTAGAAGAGTTCAATCCTCTAACCACTACCTCTTTTTGAAAAATCCATGACAGCTAGTCCCTGTCATCTTCCACTTTATGTGCCCCAAAAGACAAGGAAAGATAATAGAACTGTGTGTCATTAATACTGAAAGATAATCAGAACCAGAAGAACATTATGATGTGCTTCAAGAGCACGCATCGGTGTTCTCATTCTGTAAGATGCACAGATGACAACCTATTATCCTTGAAATTTGTTACACACCTGAGATGAAACTATAGCAATACTTCTCTTTTAATTTTCCATTTATTCCATTAGGTAAATTATCAAACTGTAGTAGGTGACCAAAAGCGTCTACAAGGCACTTGCATAGTGGAAGACTGGTTTCATTTATAATAAAAACCATCTTGGTGAAGATTTAAAACAGAGAAGTTTGACCTCAGTCTCTGTTCAGGACTCAGATTGGATCTTGGTAAATGTTCAAATATTTTTACATCCCCAGAATTTGTTTTCATTGCCTGCAAATTATCTAGTTCCAGCAGGACCACAAAACAGTGTGTACTCAGTTGAAAATTCCCTTAATTCAAACTCAGCTGGTTTAAAGTGGTCCAAAAATACAAGACTGAGGTGTTTGTGGTTTTTTTGTTGTCAGTGTTTTTTTTGTTTGTTTGTTTTTAGCAGTCATTTTGAAGCCTTCTGAAAGCAGATGGATATTAAAAATATCCTCACCTTGATTAAAGCAAGACTGATCCCATACAGTGAATCCTATGTTTGATTCTCTTAGCAAAGAAACCAAAACTTAAAGAGCTGACTGCCTTCCATACTCAGAAATGGTTTATGTCTGGTCACTGGGAACATGCCCAAGAGGCACTCACAGTCTGTATTTTGAAGAAAGGTGGCCCAGCAGAAGTTGAAACCAGTCTTCTTATGCCAGATATGTTTCTTCTGTCCAAAGACCAGTAAAATTCCTTGAAAGAATCAGAGTAGATTCACATTTGCAAGTATCTAGTTTCAGCAATGGATCTGTGAAGAGCTGGGGTGCAAGGTAGGCTCTTCTTTTCCTGATGCTATATGAATTGGTGTTCATATTTTTGTGGTAGTGTTGTTTGA
Source organism: Melopsittacus undulatus (assembly GCF_012275295.1). Lineage (NCBI taxonomy): Eukaryota > Metazoa > Chordata > Aves > Psittaciformes > Psittaculidae > Melopsittacus > Melopsittacus undulatus. The sequence goes on along the minus strand of NC_047532.1, from coordinate 49,959,250 downwards.
ATTGACTTTATGGCTAACTGAAATGACTTAATTGTCATTGACAGGGGAAAGGAGTATATTGAATTCACATCACTTCCTTTAGTGAAAATTCCTTTTCTGATTGAAAATGTTCTTTATTCTCCTGAAGTACATTAGACTGCTGTGCATCATTAAGTGTTGCCTGTAGTTTTTAGTGATAGGCGGCAGTAAAGCAGTTAATTAAAGCCTCATATAATTAAGCTTTGAAATAAGTGAGGAACAATTTCAATGGATCAACTCTCCTGTCTGCCAAAAAAGGATGTCTGGGGCTCAAAAGTATCTGTTTTGACAGATTTTTATTTTTCTTTCATTTGCTTGCTTGTTTCGAAATAAAGGGTTGCATCCTGATAAACTTTCCACTGCCTCCCACATTTGTAAATGTAACATGGTCCTGCAGATTGAAATGAACTATGCTGTGTGAAAGTGAGATTTGTTTTAAAGGAGATCAATAAGATGTAGTAGAGAAAGAGATGTAATTGGAGAAAAAAAAAAAAACCAACAAACACACACAAAAGTCTTAGAGCTGAAAGGACCTGTCTAAAATTCTTTTCCTGAAGTTGTATACTGTGGGGTTTTGGTGTCTGTGGTTTAAGATATTTTCCCCCTCTTTGATGGGTTGTTTTCAATCCAGTTGCTTTTAATTATTCTATGATTCTAATAATCTGGTTTGTAGCATGACCCCAGAAGCACATAAGTAGAGGCAGTGGACTTTAGAAAGGAGAATGAGCAGTTGCAAGGAGGAAAGAGGAAAGGATTCTTTATGCTGCTTGCACCTCAGAAACAATTTTCATACTCATGTGGAATGTTTTGTAAGTTTTAGTAATGTTTACAGATTGATCTAGGTAGAATTTCCATTAGTGTTTTCTAGCTTGTATTCACAGTGAAATAATGGTTTTAATAGAAAACAAAAGAAGTGATAAAGAATATTTCATGATGTTAAAGTATGGAAATGAACTAAGCTGCTGAAAGCTTAGACTTTCTAACTGTTTCCAAGTGTGAGTAGTAAGCACAGAACTAGTCCATGACTGCTGGAATATGTGGGTTGCCATCTCCACCTTACCAATTGCTGTGGTTGGTGTTTCCTGCTTAGGAAGAGGCATGTCAGATTGATGATCAGGAGTTGCGGATGAGGTAGTGATTACTAGAAGCCCCCTAAAACATGTTATGGGAGCTAAAACTGTTACCTCATATTGTTGTTAAAACAAATGAACAAAACATCTGCAAACCAAAGCCCCCCAAACCAAAAAGTAATTTGAAAAGAACAGATCAGGGTGTTTTTCTTCTATCATATCTATGTTACACTGTCATTTTACCAAATTTCTAGCCTGTTATATCAGGGTGTTTTTCTTCTATCATATCTATGTTACACTGTCATTTTACCAAATTTCTAGCCTGTTATATTAACCCTTCTGAGCTTAAGAAATAATTTTGTATATAATTACCAATGTGATTCCAATTCCTGTAAAGATGCTTTACCTTGTAACTTGATTTCATTAGGGACTATAGTGATAGGACAAGGGGTAATGAGTTAAAACTTAAACAGGGGGCAGTTTAGATTGGATATAAGGAGGAAGTTCTTTACTGTTAGGGTGGTGAGGCAGTGGAATGGGTTGCCCAGGGAAGTTGTGAATGCTCCATCCCTGGCAGTGTTCAAGGCCAGGCTGGACAGAGCCATGGTTTAGTGTGAGGTGTTCCTGCCCATGGCAGGGGGATTGGAGCTAAATGATCTTAAGGTCCTTTCCAACCCTAACTGTACTATGATTCTATGATTTATTTTGCTTAAGTCTCTTGAAATGACTTTCAGCTAGACTGGAAAATTTCTTTCTTCTGAAAATTCATATTTTACAATCAGTTTAAAAACTTACCCATGGAGCTAAGATTCTGGAATAAAATGGAAACTTTTCCATATACCGAATACAAAAAAGTGTCATGCTCATTTCTATATATAGTGAGTAGAACAGATTGACGTTTCTTTTGGAAGCATTTTTGGAACCAAATGTATAATTTCTAAAGGTGAAACTTAAAATTGGCTGGATCTTTCTGAAGCCTGTTGCAGGCTTGTCTAAAGTAAACACAGTTCCTGAATAGCTGGTGTCACTAGCTATTGCAGAAACTGTATTTCTCTCATGTCATGTTATTTTGTGGATTTCGAGTAGTTAATAGTTAATTTTACAGTTACTTTTTTCTGTTCCTTTGAAAGCATGCCCAAGTACCTTGCTTGCTCAGACCCTTATGTAGAGTGCACACATTCTTGTTACATGGTCAATGCTGTTTCACTTCACATTGTGTTGGGGGCATTCAGCATGTCTCAGGTTAGACATTACTGATAGGGGAGGACAGTAATATATAAAAATGTTCCCCCACCATTTCAAATGCATTTTGAATTATGCCCTTCACTTATTTAAACTTCTTTCACATTTGCACAAAGGTTGCTGAGCATTCATACTATAACACATAACAAGCACACTTTTATTTAAAACACACTAGAATCTAATTTCTATCACAAAGCTATCTTACACAGAAACCTAGGGTATAACTCATATTTTTAAATTGAGAAAGTATGCAAATTATGCCCAACAAGCCAAGGAAAAGGCTTTTCTGGTCTAGTGTGTTGAATGGAGTCCTAGAACTAAAGACTTATTCTTAAGCTCTCTATTGTTGACAGGTGACAGGTTAGTTTATTGTTGGTTTCCAAGTCTTGCCCACTGATCAGCTGAACTGGTGTAACTGAACACTCCTTTAAAAGATGTGGTTAACTATTTTGACAGACCAGGTGTTTTTTGGGGGGGAGGTTGGGTTTTTGATTGCAGTGGGCTAGTCTTGACTAACACCCGAGCTCCCACTCTGCTGCTTGCTCACTCCCTGCAGCTGGGCAATGAGAGAAAATACGTGGAATGGGTGAGAAACATTCTGGGTCAAGAAAAGACAGGGAAATAACTTATCAATCACCACTGAGGGCAAAACAAACTTGACTTAAAGAAAATTACTTTGTTGCCAATTGAAATAGATACTCAATTACTCATTCAGGTAGTGGGAAACAAACAAGTATGAACACCTTTCTCTACTATTTCCCAAGCTCAACTTCACTCCTTTGTTTTCTCTTGAAAAAGGTGATACAGACCTTTGCTTTTCCCCCATTTCTTCCCCTTCTCGTCTTCCTCCCTTGGTAATCATTGGTTGAAATGTTTAAAGTTAAGGACTATAATTCTGTAAGGCACACATTGTTCCGCTATACTCTGCCCTGCATGATGTGCCTAATAGCAATTAGTATTAGGTGTTTGGGGGGCTTGGGGTGGAAATTGAAATAGTCCATAGATTAGTCAGTATATATGAATAAGGGAGCTTTCCTTCTTGCTTCAGGTAATTAGAAGTTAGTTGATGACCACAAATATGCATAGATTCGTATCCCTAATTCATTTTTAAAAGTGTACACTTGGGTGTTGTGTAGAGGTGTATCCAGGTCTATACCTGTACTCTTTTAAACATCATGTTGATTGTGGCTTCAAGTAGTATCTTCTATTAAAATATACATTACTACTCTGTTTGCTCATGTTGATGTGGTAGCTGCATGTCATAACACAGTATGATCATAGGTGCGATCACAGTACGATCTTCTATTATAATAGAAGTTAACATAGAATCTCTAGAAGACAGTCAAGACAGTATTTCAACAGAAAATATTTCAACAGCAAATACTGCTGACAGCATAATAACAACTGTTGTTTTTTCTTCTAGGTATTAAAATGGGTCGAAGAAGCTGTTCAAGCCTCCAAAGTGCATCTCTTGTCTACAGACCATTTGACAATGGCTGTAAATACTTGGCAGATCCCTTTTGATCCAAGTCTGAAAGAGGTTACAGTGTCCTTGAGTGGTCCTTCACCAGCAATTGAAATTCATGATCCATTAGGTGAAGTAGTTTATACCTTCTTTTGTAATAACAAAAAGAGGTAAATAAAAAAACCCTAATCTCTACTGCTTCCAATAGGGAAACATTCTAGAACACTTCCACATTCTGAAAACCAATATCAATGTTTCAAGATATTTTAAATTTTGTTTCATTTTTTAAATATAGCATCTTTTAATATTTGTGCTACTGACATTAAAGTTAATCTAGGAGTTCCAATTCTTTGGGAGGAAACTGGAAATCTCCCTGTTTTGATCACTTCATTTCAGCTCCATCTACTTTCTTACTGTTAGTCCTTGTATTCCAAATTTCTGGACACTTTTGTTTTTCATGTATTTATGTAGTCACTGCACCATTGTTTAAGTGTTATACATGATGGTTGTATTTTATGTGGTGAAAGATAAACTGAGCTCTAGATTCTTTGAACCGTAATCAAACCCTGTCTTGTGTCCATCTCTAGCTGAACCATGTCTGAGAACGCAACGGCAGAATTGGATATTAATTTGTAATTGAAGGCATTTTTTTAACAAATCTACTGTTTGTTGTTATGTTGATGCTTTAGAAACCTGGAACTGGAGATAAATTCAGATCATACTTTATCTTCTCTGAATGGCTGTTGGCTAAGGTTATAGCTAAAGTTTTGTTATCTTCTAAATACTTTATGCATTAAATGAATTCCCTGCAATATAACCTTTTCTGTCCTCCACTAAGACATTCTTGTTTGTTTTCAAGAAAGAAAATTGCTTATACTGTGTCTCTTCAAACTATGATAATGCACAATCCTGGGTGCAACTGTCAAGCTTAGCTGAAGTTGGCCCCATCTGTATGTTTTCCTTAGCTGAAGTTGACACCTCATCTATCTGTTTTCCTTTCTTATTGGTCAGCTCCATGCACATAAATCCACATAGTTTCACTGAAGTTAGTTGGGGCATATCTAAAAAGACCTTAAAAGTTGATGATGGTACATCCCATTCTCAACTTCAGCTTTCCCTTTAGTGCTGATGGTACTTCATAGTTAGCCTTGAGGGAGAAAAATGCCTCTATAGAGAACTAGTTCCTGCATGCAACCATCATATATTTGTATGTACAGGTCTACATATAAAGTGTGGTGCAGTATGAAAATTTATACTCTTTAATGGATGTCTAACAGACTGCTAAGTCCCTGTGAATATTTTGTATGTATTCCTTCTTTTAGTCACAGGCTTATGCTCCTCTGCCAGGAGAACCTGGCTTGTCAGTATTTTTTACTGTGGAATATATCTCGCTTGAAATAAGCCTTAGAGGGTGGAAGAGTAAGTGGGCTGGCTGTTAGGTTAGGGCAAGTCTAAGATATCCTTCAGGGGCGTTTGCTTCTGTGCTGCCTTTTTTTCACTGAAGGTATTTTCTGTGAATAAGACAAGTTATTTTTTCTTATAACTGGGTTGGTTTCCCACAGCTTTGTATTGCTGAAGGCTGTATCAGTTTTCCCAAGTGAATGAAAAGAGTGAAAATAAATGAGCATTTTTAGTATTTTAGCAAAGTATTACAGGGAATTTTGACTGTTGTAAATTGTCATTCACTGCTAAGTAGTAAGTCAAATATCAAAAATGCACCAGTACAGAAAAACAATACTGTAGTTACTCCCTGTTTTGTTTTGTTTTTTGCTTTTTTTTTTTTTTTAGGCAAGCAGATCAGTAAAGGATCAGGACTGAATGAACTGCTAAATATCCACAACTCTGCAAAGGTAGTAAATGTCAAAGATCCAGAGCCTGGAACATGGACAATTAAGGTAAAAGTATTGCAGAAATCATGCATAACTTGTCCTATAGCTTAAAAGAGGTTTTATATTGATTGACTATATTTAACATAGATACTCATCGATGTTTGTTTCATAATAAATATCCTTTCTGACCTATATGTTGTGACTTATTTAGAAGGCAGTAGTACACAACTCTTATCAACATAATAACATACTAGATGTTACTACCTTACATCAAATTCTGGGGCCATTCTTTCCTTTGTATGGCAAGAAGATGAAGCAAGCACCAAAATTCTGGACTCCAGTGTAGAGGGAGCAGGCACTTTGGTAGGGTCTTTGCTGTGTGTAACATATTTGGAAGATGGGGAGAGGGAGATGATGTGCACTTTTCAGGCCAGAAATTACATTAGTAGGTTCTCAAAGTCAATAAATATACATTCGATTTGAAATCCTTATCAGTAAAGTATTTAAATACTACAGTATGGTAAATAAACTTGCTCACGTGAGAGCTATCCTAGCACATAGAGTTGCATGAATGCACCCTAAAGGAGTTGGAAATGTTAAGAAGTTAAGATCAAAATGATCAGCAGCTATACCCAACAAGAAAGAATCATGAACTCTGCTGAAATTATCTTCTTGAAACTGACTGTAGTGACCCCTAGATTGAAACCTATATGAAAGGTTGCTATTCCTACAACAGAATGTAGGAAAATTCTTTGAGTTTTGCTGAAGGATCCTTACACTGGTCACAACTAATATGTACTGAAAAGGATGAAGAGCAATCATACCTGCTGGTTATGATAGTTGTAGCAATCAACCAGCTCCTGGTTAATGATAGATTAACATACTTGCTTCTGAAAAGAAAGAACAAAATATCTTAGTGAGGAAAGGGCCACTTGGAACTATGGTTCTAGAGGATTTTCTCTGGGTGGCAGTGCTAGTTCAAATGTTTGCTGTTGGACACAAGTGAGTGCTGTATCATGGTTGTGAGGCATGTGGTGAAAACATGTAAAGGCAATAACCTTCAAAAGAACTTATGACCTGCTGCTACACAAAGGAGCGTGGGGCTATGAGCTGAAGCCAGTGTAGCTAATAACTTTACCACTCATAGATCAGTAAATGTACGCATAAAACAGGTATAAGTCAGGAACAGAAAGTGGATTGTTTAGACTACCCTTAGCCCTAATTTAGCAGAGATTCAAGTTAATACAATTTAGCAGGCCAAAAACTTGCATACCTGAAACCATAACAGGAAAAAGGGATGAGCAAGAGCACTCTTATTATAATATAGTAAATTCTAAGACACCTTAAAATATGTGCAAGGCTTAGCTGTTTATGTAAAAATCACAGTTTTTAACTATGTTTTGTAGACAAATTATCTTCAAACAAATGCAGTTGAATCTGTACCTTGAGCTGGTTTGTAGTGGACAGCATGTTGTGACACAGGTGTGTAGGGTGGGGGAGAGAAAGGCATGAATAATAAACTACAAGTTTGCGTGTAATCTTTTCAACTCTTGTGTGACTGTGACCTAAATTGACTCATGCTTTGTCTTATTGTTATATACTTTTTTTACGTAGGTAAAGCACCATAATCCCAGCTTTCCTAAATTGATGTGGAAAAAGATCATACTGGTATAGGTCACTTCCAACTGTACTGTTCTATTCTAGAAGTGTAAATACTATAGCATCATTTTTGAGGAAGAAGTCAACTAGAAGTGTAAATACTATAGCGTCATTTTTGAGGAGGAAGTCAGCTGTGTAAGGTACCTTCATAGCCACATTCACAATGAGGTATACTGAATGGATGCATGCTGCATAGGGCTGTGTCCATGACATAAGCACAGAGGGAATTTGAAAATGGCTATTAATTCAAATATAGCTCTGTAGGGATCTATTGATACTGTTGCAGAACTGGAGCTAGAAAACATGTTGAGCACAGCAACTCTATGGAGAATTGTTCGGATATCTGACAATGTTTCTAGGACCATAAACGCTGAAAAACCTGGTACAGAGGTAGCCTGGTGGTCTAGTAACATCAGACATATTGGGAACTGAGAGAACTTTTCCTCCAGTCAGTTCCTCAGTATTGAGCTGCTTGTTCAAGTCCTTTAGGTTAAGCATGCAATCCAGCAAACATTAAGTGCCCTGCAGCACAGAAAAACAGTGCAGAAAAATCAAAACGCCAGTGTGATCTCTCTCTGGCCCTGCATGGCTATTGCTAAGCCGAAACCTTTTGGGATGTGAGCTGAGCCATGTGGAACTACTTGTGTATGCCTGCACTGTGCTGCCCAAATATCTGGATTCCAGTAATTGCTGGAAGAGGAGCTTGTCACTCTTTTAGGCTCAATGTGTAATACCTTTCAGTGCTAATAAGGTTTTCAAAAGCTGAGCCTGGCACTCATCATGGTGCAAACTGCCAAGTGGCTCAGCTGGAATCTGGCCAGCATGCTCAGCTACATGCAAACCAGTCCTGGCTAAAGCATCAGGCTGCTCCTGCAGTGAGGGCCTTTAATTTTTTTGGTTTTGTTTTTCTAAAATCAGCATAATGCTGTTTCCAGTTCTGTGGAGAATAAGGCATTCAAATGTAAGTGGTTTGGGTTAAAAAAAAAAACAACAACCAAAAACCAGTATGGAAAACAGTTGAAATATTGTAATTATCAAAGAATCACAGAATCCCAAGGGTTGGAAGGGACCTCGAAAGATCATCTAGTCCAACCCCCCTGCAAGAGCAGGGAAACCTAGAGTACATCACACAGGAACTTGTCCAGGTGGGTCTTGAATATCTCCAATGTAGAAGACTCCACAACCCCCCTGGGCAACCTGTTCCAGTGCTCTGTCACTCTTACAGTAAAGAAGTTCTTCCTGATGTTAACGTGGAACCTCCTATGCTCCAGTTTACACCCATTGCCCCTTGTCCTATCACTGGATATCACTGAAAAAAGCCTAGCTCCATCATCCTGACACCCACCCTTTACATATTTGTAAACACTGATGAGGTCACCCATCAGTCTCCTCTTCTCCAAGCTAAAGAGACCCAGCTCCCTCAGCCTCTCCTCATAAGGGAGGTGTTCCACTCCCTTCATCATCTTTGTGGCTCTGCGCTGGACTCTTTCAAGCAATTCCCTGTCCTTCTTGAACTGAGGGGCCCAGAACTGGATGCAATATTCCAGATGCGGCCTCACCAAGGCAGAGTAGAGGGGGAGAAGAACCTCTCTTGCCCTACTAACCACACCTTTTCTAATGCACCCGAGGATGCCATTTGCCTTCTTGGCCACAAGGGCACATTGCTGGCTCATGGTCATCCTCCTGTCCACCAGGACCCCCGGGTCCCTTTCCCCTTCACTAGTTTCCAGCAGGTCAACCCCCAACCTGTATATGGGGTTGTTTTTTCCCAGATGCAAGACTCTACACTTGCCCTTGTTGAATTTCATCAAGTTTCTCCTGCCCAACTCTCCAGCCTGTCCGGGTCTCGCTGAATGGCAACACAGCCTTCTGGTGTGTCAGCCACTCCTCCCAATTTAGTGTCATCAGTGAACTTGCTGAGGGTACACTCAATTCCCTCATCCAGGTCGTTGATGAAAATATTAAACAGCACTGGTCCCAGCACCGACCCCTGAGAGACTCCACTAGTTGCAGACCTCCAGCTAGATTCTGTGCCACTGACGACAACTCTCTGCCTTCTTCCTTTCAACAAGTTCTTGATCCACCTCACTACCTGATCATCAAGCCCACACTTCCTTAGCTTATCTATGAGAATGCTGTGGGAGACAGTATCAAATGCTCTACTGAAATCAAGAAAAACCACATTTACCGCTCTACCATCATCCCTCCACCTAGTCACTTCCTCATAGAAGGCTATAAGGTTGGTCAAACATGACTTACCCTTCATAAAACCATGTTAGCTGTTCTTAATAACCCCCTCATCCTTGATATGCCTAGAGATGGCATCAAGAATAAGTTGTTCCATCACCTTTCCAGGGACGGAGATAAGGCTGACCGGTCTATAATTACCCAGGTCCTCCTTCTTGCCCTTCTTATAGACTGGTGTGACATTTGCCATCCTCCAATCCTCAGGCACCCCTCTTGTTTCCCATGACTTACCAAAGATGATGGAGAGTGGCCTAGCAATGACCTCCGCCAGCTCCCTCAGCACCCGTGGGTGCATTCCATCCAGACCCATCAATTTATAGATGTCCAGATTGCATAGCTGATCCCTAACCCAATCCTCATCTACCAAAGCAAACTCCTCCTTTGTCCTGACTCCTTCTGGGGCTATAGGAATCTGGGGCCCCTGGGGAGAGTCTGCAGGAGTAAAGACAGAGGCAAAGAAGGCATTCAGCACCTCTGCCTTTTTTATATCCTCTGTCTCCAGATCACCCACCTCGTTCAACAGTGGGCCTATATTGCCTCTTGTGTTAGTTTTTTATTTGCTATGTATTTGAATAAGCCCTTTCTATTGTCCTTAATGCGACTAGCAAGATTAATTTCCAAGGAGGCCTTAGCTGTCCTAATTGCCTCCCTACATCCTCTAACAACTGTCCTATATTCCTCCTAAGTGGCCAGCCCCTCTTTCCATAATCCATAGATTCTCCTTTTCCACTTGAGTTTGCCCAGCAGCTCCTTGTTTAACCATGCTGGTCTCCTAGATCCCTTACTTGATTTCCTGCCCATTGAGACACTCTGATCCTGAGCTTGGAAGAAGTGGTCCTTGAATGCTGACCAACTATCATGAGCCCCTTTACCGCCTAGTACCCTTTCCCATGAGACTTCCCTTAGCAGTTGATTGAACAGGCCAAAGTTGACCCTTCGGAAATCCAGAACTGTAGCCTTGCTAGGTATTCTATTCCTCCCACACAGGATCCTAAACTCCACCATCTCATGGTCACTGCAGCCAAGGCTGCCATTGACCATCACCACTTCAACCAGACCCTCCTTGTTGGTGAGTACTAAATCTAGCAGTGCTCCTCTCCTAGTTGGTTTGTCCACCATTTGCATTAAGAAGTTATCATCAATGCACTGGAGGAACCTCCTAGACTGTGAATGATTGGCTGTGTGAGTCTTCCAGCAAATATCAGGGTAGTTAAAATCCCCCATGAGGACTAAGGCATGTAGTCGTGAGGCTACTTCCAATTGCCTGTAGAAAGCCTCATCAACTCCTTCGTCCTGATCAGGAGGTCTATTATAGACCCCCACAACTCTATCACCTGTACCAGTCTGTCCCTTAATTCGTACCCACAGACATTCTACTTTCTCCTCATCTGCCCCTGGACAGAACTCAATACATTCTAGTCTCTCTCTCACATAAAGAGCAACTCCACCACCTCGCTTTGCTGAACTATCTTTCCTAAAAAGGACATAGCCATCCATGAGCACATTCCAGTCATGTGAGCTGTCCCACCATGTCTCTGTAATTGCCACCAGATCATAACCTTTAGACCGCACACAGACTTCTAACTCCTCCTGTTTATTCCCCATGCTGTGTGCATTGGTGTACAGGCATTTCAGGGAGCGAGCAGAGCTCGCTGATGGCACCCTTGGGAGGCAGGAGGCCTTCTGGTCTTCATTAATACTAGAGCAATGCTCCACTAGTTCAAATCCAGCTATAACCCCCTCGCACTTTGAATCTAACCTGAAGCTCTGTGAGTGAGCTCTGCTAACTCTTGTCCTAGTACCGTTTTTCACCTGCGGGACATGGTCTAAACAGCTACCCTTTCCCACAAATGAAACAATAGATTGATAGTCCTCCCTAGTCCACTATCCTTCAAGCCCTAGCATGTTTCTCTTGAGCTTGTCCCCAACAGGCCCAGTTAAATCCCCTTCCCCCTTCATATCTAGTTTAAAGCCCTATCAATAAACCCTGCTAACCCCTGCCCCAAAACCCTTTTCCCCCTCTGGGACTGGTGTATCCCACCTGCCACCAGCAAACCAGGTATCTCTTACAGCAGCCCATGATTGAAAACCCCAAAACTGCCTTTGGCGCCAGTCACGTAGCCATACATTAATCTGCAGACTCTTCCTATTTATCTCTTCACCCTTGCTTGTAACAGGTATGGAGGCAAACACCACTTGCGCTCCAGACCCTTTAACCAGCCGTCCCAGGGCCCTGAAGTCTCTCTTCATTGCCCTTGCCCTTCTTGTAATAATTTCATCACTGCCAACCTGAAAAACCAGCAGCGGATAGTAGTCAGAGGGCTGCACCAGATCAGAGAGTTTCTTTTTAACATCTCTAATACGAGCCCCAGGTAGGCAGCAGACTTCCCTGTGGGATGGATCTGGTCGACAAATGGGCCTTTCTGTTCCTCTCACAAGGGAGTCACCCACCACAATTACTCTTCTTTTCTTCTTGGTTGGGGAAGTTCTAAGGCATGGGGGTGAGTGACAAGCCCTAGGTGACTCACTAGATAGATGTACCTCTCCATCTCCATTTAACTGGCCCTCTAGTTCCAAGACCTCATACCTGTTATTCAAGGGCAACTGGGAGGGAGGGAGGGATTGCGAGGGTTTTCCCTTATCTCTCTGAGGAGGGACTTCCCTCCATACCTCCTTCTCTCTCCTGTCTGATGGTAGGAGGGAAGGGGATCCATCACTTGTTCAACCACTTCCCTCTGCCCCTGCCTTAGGGTGTGGCTCCACCAATCTATTTCACTTTCACATTCGCTGATGGCTCTCAACCTTTCTACCTCCTCCCTCAGTTCAACCACCTGCCTGAGCAGATCATTCATTTGCTAACAGAGAACACAAGCAGTGTCACTGGCTCCCTCCAATACAAGTGCCAGGCTCAGGCATTCGCTGCAGCCAGAGACCTGCACGGCTGCATTTCTGCAGGAAGACTCAGTCTGGATACCCACATTGTTGCACACTACAGCTCTTGATCGTGTTTTAACCCTGATCTATCTGGTCGATCAATTGATCCGTCTACATCTCTCCACACAAACAAGCACTCCTTCCTCCTCCTGAGCTCCAGGTGAGTCCTCTTGAGGAGGTGGTTAGCCCGCTTGCCTTCCCATGTGAACTGCCTGCGCAAACTGCCTCAACCCGCTCTGGTCGCTGCGCTCCCTGGGTAGATTTTCAACCACTCATAGCTGGTGCCACTCCTCCTGTCTCCGCCCCCGGTGAGTCAGCCCCTAGGATAGGCTGAGCTGCCGGCTCCTGGGCAACTCCTGTCGAGGACTTGAGGCTCCCTCCTCAATGGCTCTTGTCGCTCTGAGGTGAGGCTCCCAGACGCTGATCTCTCCCCACTCTGCTCTGGAGTTGCAGGCGTCCTCTTACAAGCTACTCACTTCAGCAACTATGATAACTTCTATGAGTAAACCAGGTCTTAATTAGGCTTGTACAAAGAGCTTATATAGAAATTTGTCACTGGAAGTGCAAGAAGTTATCATTCTAGTATGATAACAAACCATGGTGTACTAAATAGCATTAGCCACTGCTAAATCATCTGGAGAATTATAAATCCAAGAAGATTCCACAGTAATCCACAAGCAAGTGTTGGTGTTATTTTAATGCTCAGTGAATTCTTTAAATCACAGCTTTGAGTAATATAAAATGCATAGTATGCAGTCCCATTGCCTCCTGAGCTGCAGAACACCTCTAGCTGCGTTGAGGTATTAGAATTATGAGGACATCAAATATGGACATGTATTTTATAATTAAGTTTTCCTTCCAGGTCTGCTTTATTACAGATTTTTCTGAGGTGAAAAGCTAGCCAAATAGAAGCAAATAGAGGTTGTTTTAATCAAGTAGACATCAATTTGTCATACTGTCTAAATGGCTGTTCCTAGAGAGCTAGTTACAAGAAACAACTGCTTAATATTCATATGCAGCTGTATTGGAGGTGGTTACTAAACTGAAGAAATTGTATATTTGAGAATGGATCAGATAATACTCTTTAGATAAAGTTCAGTGGAATTATTTCATTTTAATACTTATTTTCTTTCACATTGCAAGTCTCTTCACAGCCTCTTGATTCTTGCTGCACTTCCCCCCTCACACCCCCCATTCCTCCCCACTTTGAAATTGTCCATGGTTTTGTCATTGTTAAGTCTGTAAAAATCTAACCCATGCTCAGTGCAGTGCAACAGTGGTGGGGTTTTTTTTTGGGTGGTAGCTGTGTTTGTTTTGGCTTCTCCCCTCCCCAGCACTCTAAGGGTCCCTGTGCACTCTTGGCAAGTAGCAGCTGTCCTTTTTCTTTCTCAGCACAGAATGGCAGAAAATAACATAAAGATAAATTGAAATAATTGTAAAATTGAGGACTTGCATAAAAGCAACTGTACCCTCAAACAATAAAGCTCAAACAACATAAAGCTAAGCCTTTTCAGGAGTGGGTGGACAGGTAGGGGTTGTTTGTGCGTATCCCAAATACACCTCCTTCTCACCCCACCATTAAACCAGAATGATGACCTGGAGGTGGAAAGTAGAGATGAGAAGTACTTATGTATCCTGTGATTTCCAATTGAGACATTGGCTGGGAAAGAAATGAATAATTAATATACAGTATTGATTGAAGCTGTTCTCTCTTCACCCATTTTTCATGAAATGCAGTGCCTATGATGTCTGCACATCCCTCATGGGTAAAATTAACTTTGTGTATGTTTAAAAAGGGAGCTTACTTATAAATGAAAAGGTAAGATAAATTATCGTAGTACTGGAAATAAATTACTTATATATTATCAGCAAAAATTTTACACTAATTTTCCTGTTGACTTGTGTTTCACTTACTGTTTCATAGTATACTTCATAATGGTCAAAATCCTAACTTCTGTGTAGTCTCTCATTAAAATATCAGGCATGTGACAAGTGGTTGTTGCTCTTGTGTATTTGTGGTGTGATTTATCCCTGAGACAAATGGCATCCTTTTGCTGACATTACAATTGTAGGGTCCAGTATCTAAAAGTAAAACTTTATTAAAGGCATTTTTACTTACAATGTTTGACATAAGCTTCCTTTCTATCATTTTGTTTGGTTTTTTTTTGTTTTTGTTTTTTTTTTTTTAATGAAAGCTGACTTCTATCTACTGAACTCAGTGGCTGAATCAGAAACTCTGCAACTCCTGAAATGCTGATTATGAACATGGTCTTTTGATCTGTTGCTTTTTCAGACCTCGAGCAGTGGGAGGCACTCTGTTCGGATCACAGGTCTCAGCACTATTGACTTTCGAGCTGGGTTTTCTAGAAAGCCAACATTAGACTTCAAAAACACATCCAGCAGGCCAGTGCAAGGTTCGTTTCCATTTTAGTCCATGGTAAACAGTATAAGTTTTTGGGTCCACAAAGTGAAGTAGAACTCTGTAATGGTCTCTCCAGTGAACTTTAAACTTGGGGCTGCTGTTGGTTGGTTCTTGGGACTTGACTATGAGAGCACAGCCAACATTCCTGTTTTATCATACTACAGTATAACTTCCTATTAGCTTCCCCCCACAAAAAAAAAATCTGGGTATTTTTAGCTATGAAATGCTTCCAGATTGCCACACTGTTTCTCTTACTTTTGGAGCTTCAGAAAAAGTCTTTGGCTCTGAGGCACGGTGAGGAGTTAATAAAGAGGCTGCTATTTCAGAAACACCTGTTGGAAATCAGTAATTTAAACCCTAATCAGTGTTGTGTCTCTTGACAGCTAATAAGCAGAGCACAGCTTAGTTTTTTGCTGCTTAGTATGTAAGAGTTGAAGCTGAATGGTGCATTCATGGAGTTGTGAGCCATACATATGGAATTTAACTCTTAAATTTTAATTAGTTATTTATTTTTTTTAGCACTTAAAGTAGCATGTTTCTGTTTTTCTAGGGATTCCTACCTTCGTGCTGCTAAATACCACTGGGATCTTTCTTCCAGCTAGAGTAGACAGACTGGAACTTCTGAGTATTACAGGGGAACTTCTTAAGACCTTGCCTGTGAAATACTATCCTGACAGAAAGCCCTATGGACTGTGGAATATTTCTGACTTCATTCCACCAGATGAAGCCTTTTTTGTTAAAATAATGGGCTATGACAAGAATGATTACCTTTTTCAGAGAGTTTCAAGTGTTTCATTTTCTAGTATAACTCCTGGTAAGAGCTTTTAGCCTGTCTTGAATTTATATTTCTCATATCTAAATCAGTTAAAATTGATATCTATTATTTCTTTCAGACATACAAGTACTTTCTGTGCTGTTTCCTTCCAGTGCTCTATCTTTACATTGTGATGGAAAGCTAACATTGTTTAGTAGCTATAATTTAGTAAAAACCTGAATTTTCCTTTAATAAAACAAAAAGATACAATATATGTTCATAACTATCAATAATCTTTTGGGGAATATTTTCTTTCTTCAGATGCTCCAAAAGTTACAATGCCCCCCAAGACTCCAGGGTATTATTTACAGCCGGGGTCTATTCCTTGCCATGTAGAAAGTCTTATACCTTTTACTCAGCGTTTTACTAAAAGTGGAGTAAAACTAGGAGTGGATCAGTTCTTTAAGTAAGTATTGATTTTATTTTTTTTCCCCCAATGCTGTTTTATTTCTGATTTATAAATTTCTGATTTATAGTCTATGATTTCCATTTATTATTTACTGTTATATACTGCTTATATCCTATTACTTCCATTTTGTTATTTTTGCTGATATTCATTATGGAGGATGTATATATACATGATTCAGGAGGGTGTGTACTACATATTGATGATGAGGACTTACTGGTCCAAAATCCCTCTCAAATGTATATTCTTAAATTGTGGTAAACTGTAATTTATATTTATATTTGTTAAAAGTTTTGTAAAGTAGCATGGTAGCTAGTTTTGTTGATGTTTTGTTTTTTTGTCATTTTCTTTGGAGCACACCACCACCCTCATCCCCATGATGCACAGATTATGTACCATACATTCTAGCATTCAGTAGCAGGTACATGACTACCTAAGACAGTGTGAAATACTGCAGCTTTTTTAATTATTATTTTTAATGAGATGCCATTTACTTTTAGTCATTCCCAGCACACACTTAAGCAGCTCTTTCAATTTTATAGTTATCAAAGCATCCACTTCTATTCCTTGCTTTTCACATATCTGGCACCTTTATGATTATGCTGTTTTTTTCATTTTTGTATTACAGACCAGGTGAATTAACAGATTATCCAAGTTATTTTAACAAAATATATCTCAAGCCAAGTGTTACTGATCACGTTTAAATAGGTTCTAATTTGTCTTGTCTGTGTTTTGTTAATATTGAAGTTCCATACAGGACTTGTCCAGCTTATTAGTTTAATACAGATTTGAGCTGTACTATTGAGTTTTGGTGGCAAGATGTCGTCTTCACTCATTTTTTTTATTTTCTATTCTAATACATATTCAAGAAGTAAATGGTTTGTAAATTGAGTATTATTGTTCTATCTTGACAATTGGCTATGTGAAAATACCATTCAGATGAATATTCATTATGTTCTTGAAGTGAACATACCCAGAATTTGGTTGGGTTTTTTTTCTGTTTTGATTTTAGAGTTACCATGAGCTGTAGTAATAATTGCTAATTTTAAATGAGTAACATGCATAGGAAAAAAATCTCTAAAATTGCAGCAGCTTTGTTTTTCTAGATTTTTGCATCTTGTGATGGTCTAGTAAGAAAATTTGGATGTTGATTAACATTCTAGTGCATTTCTGAGAAGTCTGATTTAGGTGACCAAAACCAGCAGTAAGCCTCTCATTCCAGTGAGAAACCAGTGGAAACTGAGCACTAATACATCTTTAATATCCATGGATTTTAAAATGCATTGTAAATGGCAGATCACACCCACCTTGCAGAGGCCAGAATGAGAAAAACAGTATATGAAATTCTGACAAGAAAGGCAATCCATGTAGTTAACTAAGATAATAACTATAAAAATAATTAGAAAACCCCATTCTGAATCAACTGATATTTGTGGTTGTTAGTCAAGTCCAGTATCTGCTTTGCTAAACCATGAAGGACATATTCCTCTAAGCTATGTGTTAATTAGTGCAGTACAAGTGAATGTGATGTTTTAGTTCAATCATCTGAGCCACAGCCTGTTGCTGGTACTCTCCCAGGTGAAAATGTGATATGGAGTTTGGTGACTTACGGTGACCAAGAGGTGAGGTTAGCTGTGAGATGAATGTCACTGTGTTCTCCGCCAGTGTTTATACAGCTACTAATAGAATTACAGAATAGTTAGGGTTGGAAAGGACCTTAAGATCATCTAGTTCCACCCCCCTGCCATGGACAGAGACACTTCACACTAAACCATGTCACTCAAGGCTTTGTCCAATCTGGCCTTGGACAAATAACTAGAGTCATAGAATCATAGAATAGTTAGGATTGGAAAGGACCTCGAGATCATCTAGTTCCAACCCCCCTGCCATGGGCAGGGACACCTCACACTAAACCATAGCACCCAAGGCTTCATCCACCCTGGTCTTGAACACTGCCAGGGATGGAGCATTCACAACCTGCCTGAGCAACCCATTCCAGTACCTCACCACTCTTACAGTAAAGAATTTCTTCCTTATATCGTCTAAACCTCTGCTGTTTCAACCCATTACCCCTTGTCCTATCACTACAGTCCCTAATGAAGAGTCCCTCCCCAGCATCCCTGTAGGCCTCCTTCAGATACTGGAAGGCTGCTATGAGGTCTCCACGCAGCCTTCTCTTCTCCAGGCTGAACAGCCCCAACTTTCTCAGCCTGTCTTCATACGGGAGGTGCTCCAGTCCCCTGATCATCCTCGTGGCCCTCCTCTGGACTTGTTCTAACAGTTCCATGTCCTTTTTATGTTGAGGACACCAGAACTGCACACAATACTCCAAGTGAGGTCTCACGAGAGCAGAGTAGAGGGGCAGGATCATCTCCTTTGACCTGCTGGTCACACTCCTCTTGATGCAGCCCAGGATACGGTTGGTTTTCTGGGCTGCAAGTGCACACTACTGGCTCATGTTCATTTTCTCATTGACCAACACCCCCAAGTCCTTCTCCGCAGGACTACCATGAACTTCCTTTTTGCCCAACCTGTAGCTGTGCCTGGGATTGCTCCCACCCAGGTATAGGACCTTGCACTTGTCATGGTTAAACTTCATGAGGTTGGCATCAGCCCACCTCACAAGCGTGTCAAGGTCCCTCTGAATGGCATTCCTTCCCTCTAGCATATCAACAGAACCACACAGCTTGGTGTCATCGGCAAACTTGCTGAGGGCACACTCAATTCCACTGTCCATGTCAGCGACAAAGATATTAAACAAGACCGATCCCAACAGCGATCCCTGAGGGACACCACTTGTTACTGGTTTCCAGCTGGACATTGAGCCATTGACCACAACTCTCTGAGTGTGACCATCCAGCCAGTTCTTTATCCACCACGTGGTCCACCTATCAAATTGATGACACTCCAATTTAGAGACAAGGATGTCATGTGGGACAGTGTCGAACGCTTTGCACAAGTTCAGGTTGATGACGTCAACTGATCTGTTCCTGTCCATCACTTTTCGAGCCCCGTCATAGAAGGCCACCAAATTGGTCAGGCAGGATTTTCCCCTAGTAAAGCCATGCTGGCTGTCACCAAGCAGCTTGTTGTTTTTCATGTGCCCTAGCATGCCTTCCAAGAGAATCCGCTCCCAGATTTTGCTGGGCACAGAGGTGAGACTGACTGGTCTGTAATTCCCCGGGTCATCCATTTCCCCCTTCTTGAAAATGGGGGTTATATTTCCCTTTTTCCAGTCATCAGGAACTTCACCTGTCTGCCATGATTTTTCAGATATGATGGCCAGTGGCTTTGCAACTTCATTTGCCAGGTCCTTCAGGACCTGTGGATGGATTTCATTAGGTCCCATGGACTTGTGTACATTCAGGTTCTTAAGATGGTCTCGAACCAGATCCTCATGTACAGTGGGCCCAAGGTCTAAGTTTTCACAGTCCCTGTGTCTGCCTTCCAAGACTCGGGTGCTGCGGTCAGAGCCATTGCCAGTGAAGACTGAGGCAAAGAAGCCATTCAGAACCTCAGCCTTCTCCAAGTCCTGTGTAGCCAGTTCTCCCGAAAGCTTCCGGAGGGGGCCTACATTGTCCTTAGTCTGTTTTTTAGCCGCTACATACCTATAAAATCCCTTCCTATTATCTTTTACATCCCTTGCCAAGTTTAGCTCCAATTGGGCCTTAGCTTTCCTAACTTGGTCTCTAACTACCCGGACAACATCCCTGTATTCATCCCAGACCACCTGTCCTTGTTTCCACCTTTTATAAGCCTCTTTTTTCTTCTGAATTTTTCTCAGCAGCTCCTTATCCATCCAAGGAAGTCTCCTGGCCCTGCTGCTGCACTTCCTTCTAGTTGGGATGCAACACTTCTGAGCTTGTAGCAGGTGATCCTTGAATATTAACCAAGAGTCTTGGGCCCCCTTACACTCAAGGGCTATATCCCATGGAACCTTGTTAAGCATGTTCCTGAAGAGGCCAAAGTCTGCTCTCTTGAAGTCCAGGGCAGTGAGCTTACTGCACGCTCTTCTCACTGTCTTGAGGACCTCGAATTCGACCATCTCGTGATCACTGCATCCAAGACTTCCCTGGAGAGTCACATTTCCAACGATCCCTTCCTTGTTGGTGAGCACGAGGTCAAGCAGGGCACCTCTCCTCGTCGGCTCCTTTGTTGCTTGCAGAAGGAAGTTGTCTTCCACACAATCGAGAAACCTCCTGGATTGCTTGTGCTGGGCCGTACCGTCGCCCCAACAGATGTCAGGGTGGTTGAAGTCCCCCATGAGAACAAGGGCCTGCGAGCGTGAGGTTTTTCCTATTTGTCTGTAGAGTTCTTCATCCACAGGTTCCTCTTGATCAGGCGGTCTGTAACATATCCCCACAGTAATGTGTCCCATCACCGATTTCCCCTTAACCCTGACCCACAAACTTTCTTTTAACTGATCACCTGTCCCCAGACAGAGTTCCATACTCTCTAGCCTATCCCTAACATAAAGGGCAACTCCCCCTCCCCTCCTACTGTGCCTGTCTTTTCTAAAAAGCCTATAACTCTCCATTCCAACACTCCAGTCAAAGGAGCCATCCCACCATGTTTCGGTGATACCTATTATATCATAGCCGCGTAGATGTGCCCACATCTCTAATTCCTCTTGTTTATTCCCCATGCTACGGGCATTTGTATAGAGGCATCTGATCCGAGCTCCAAATGAAGTCAGCTCAGTGGCTGGAGCGGCTAGAATATTACTACATTGCTCAGAGTATTTATTCTAGGTGTTGGCAACTGACTGGGTGTGTTGGGATGGAATGATGCTCCCCTCCCCCAACACAACTAGTTTAAAGCATCCTTGACAAGTCTGGCAAGCCTCCCAGCAAAGCCACTCTTCCCTTTCTTTATCAGAGCAGTTCCACCAGCCCCCAGTAGGCCTGGCCTACAAATGTGGGCCCCATGTCCAAGACACCCAAACCCTTGACTATGACACCACCCTTTTAACCATTTATTAACCTGTCCAATCCTCCTTGCCTTTGGAAGGTCCTCCCCTGTGTCTTGGAGAATTGTTGAAAAGACTATCTGAGCTCCAGAACCCCTGACCACCTCTCCCAGAGCTCTGTAGTCCTTCTTTATACTCCTCAGGCTACTACTATCTATATCCCTAGCACCCACATGTATCACTAGAAGCGGGTAATAGTCTGGGGGACTTACTAGAGCAGGCAGCCTCTCTGCACCATCCCTGATCCGTGCCCCAGGTAGGCAACACACCTCCCTTGCGACTGGTTCAGGCCGACAGATGAGCGTTTCTGTCCCTTTCAAGGCAGAGTCCCCTACTACTACAACCCGCCGCTTTTTCCTGGCAGCACCAGTAGAGATCTTCTGTACCAGTGCACCAGCCGACTGTTTCTGATGCAAGTGCATTTCCTCATCAGCCCCCTGCAGGACAGCAAAGCGGTTCTGGGTGGGTACAGCAGATTTAGGAGGAAGCCCCTTGCTTTTAATTGCTCTCTTCCTCCTTTGGTTCTTTTTTTTTGTTACTAATTCTCAGCTTCCCTGATCAACAGCTTCCTTCTTTCCTCCATGAGTTAGAGGGGAATCTTGAGGCCCCTGTGCTGTTTGGTCCTGGAGCAAGCAGTCCTGCTTCCTCTCAGCTTCCCTGACATCTTGCAGCTTGCTGACAGCATCCCGTAGCTCAGCCACCTGCTGGAGGAGGACCTCCATCAAGGAGCAGCGAGCGCAGCCCTGCCCATTCTGCACCTTTCCCTCACCAGACCAGTGCAGGCACTCTCTACACTCCAAGCTCTGCACCGCAACCTCCCCACTTACGGGCTCTGTCTGGGTGCCTACGCTGGCCACCACTGGGGCAGCTGGGGCAGAGCTCCCAGACCGGACCCTGGTCGTACAGTGAGTGCTCACCATCCCGCTCGCCTGCCCGCGTGAACTGCCACGCAAACTGCCTCGACCCGCTCTGTTTGCCTGCTCTGTTCGCTGCGCTCCCTGGGTAGGTTTTTAACCACTCACAGTTGGTGCCGCTCCTCCTGTCTCCGCCCCCGGTGAGTCACCTCCTCACGGTAGCTGAGCTCTTTGCAAGTCCTGTCGAGGACTTGAGGCTCCCTCCTCAGTGGCTCTTGTCGCTCTGTGGTGAGGCTTCTGGACGCTGATCTCCCCCAACTCTGCTCCGGTGCCACAGGCGTCCTTTCTCAAGCCACCCCCCTCAGCAACTAGGATGCAACTTGTCTAAAGGAGCATGCTTGTATTTTCCAAACCGACTAGGTGAACACCTTGATCAGTAAATTGCATATACTGTATAGTGATTTAGGTAAATAAAGGACTTTGCTGCTGAGTTGTCCCAATAATAAAAGTTACAAAGAACTGTGTGTAGTTGCTGCTTTTTCGAGTCAGTGGCAAAGTGTGCAGCATATGCCCTGAGGTGTGTGTTTGTCATTGCTGCTATTGTTGCATTTAAATTGTATATCTATTTTCTAATAGACCACTGCAGGTCTCTGCCAAGCTTTTCCCCTGGACCCATTTCCTTTCATGCTTGTATTCTCAAGGCTTCCATGTTAGACATCTGGTGTATAGCAAAAGTCAGGAATGAAGAATAAGATTACATGACTTCATTTTTAATATACATTCCTTGAAAAAGAAATTTTTCTTTTTACTTGGAAGGAACATTACTTTAATCTTTAGTGTTGGCAGTTATTGCCATGTCCATTTGCCATCACTGCACTGTAGGAAGTCATAGATTTGATTTATGATATGTAATCTAGGATAAGTGTGAAGTAAGAGAGAATTAGTAGGAAGCCATTTAAGGTCACTATATAATGTTTTCATTTATGGTGTAGCTGGATTGTGTGTGTTATGGTGCTACAACATTGAACTTTCATACATATTCCAAGTCTCTTTCTCTTGTTCTTTTTATATCCTTTAGTGATTTGATTTATCTATTCAGACAAACAAAAGAGACTTAAAGGGTTCACTAATTCAGTGTTTTCCCATAATGAAGCAATTACTTGCCAAAGCTATCACAGCTATTTTTGTTCTCATCAGTTTTGTTTATATGCCATAGCAACAGGCCACACGGAGTGCTGGGATAATGCAGAACAACCACTGTTTTTCTCATTTATGCCATTATCTGTGTGTCTGTTGCACCATTAGTTGTATAACATGTGGGTTTGAATCTTGAGGATCTGTAAGAGCATGTGTTTTTAAGCACTTGTAACCACCAGTCAATGTAGTTATACTTTTATCTTCTTGACTTTGACATTGTATGTAATACATGGTGGTGTTGCCTATCAGCTTGGCCTTGCAGTGTTATACAGAAAAGCTGCAAGTGTTTACATAAATTCCTGTTATACTTTCTTGCTCACGTTTCTTCCCCATTTTCTGTCTTGAATTCATCAATCCTATGTTGTGCTGGTTTTTTGTATGACTAGACAATCATTGTGCAGAATATTAGATGAGCATAATTATTGCTGGTAGTTAATTTCAGGGATGCAGCCAGAAGGGCACCAGTTAGAGTCATCTTCATGCAGATACTTCACAATTTTTTGGACTGTAAATGTTTGTGGTGCAGGTAGTCCCTGCAGTTTATAAAGTACAGAAAGCTCTCTCGATGTAGTCACCTTGTAAGAGGGTAGATGCTTCCCTCCCCACCGTATGAATCAAGTAGCTGATTATGGGGGAAAGCAGATTGTATCTGGTAGAGAGTGGGTCTCCTTTATGTGTAGCCACTATATGTACCTCCGAGTTTGAGAAACTGAAGGATGAACCCTTGTTTCTTTTACAGGTAAGAGGCACTTGCTTAATACCACATACTGGCTCTAGGTAGGAACTTGTTGGTATTAAGGAAAGGTATTTTCTCAAGTAGTAAAAGAACAAGTATGAGCAGCTGAGTGACTGCAGTTACAGTGGTTTTTGTTATTGTGTGATAACCACTGGCATTTGTCAAAGGCATGTTAGTAGATACGCATGTAAGACATTCTGCCAAAACCTTTCTTAGTACTTCTATGCATTGTCAAGCTGCTTATGTCATGAAAATCTCCTGTGTCTATAGTCAGGGAACCAGGTTCTAGTACTTTTTGATTCTTTCAGGATTTTAGTGATTCTGCCCTTTTTTTTATCCTCCAGAGAATCATCTAGTATGAGTTGGGAAATTGCCAAGGTCTCCTTGTCTGATGAAGGCTTTTATGAATGTATGGCAACTAGCAGTGCAGGAACTGGACGTGCACAGACATTTTTGGATGTATCAGGTGGGTAGTAGTCCATCCTTCTACAATGAAGTACATTGTGCTGGAACACTTAACAGAGAGCAGTGTCACTGAACAAGATACATTTCCAATTCTAAGTATATTTTTAATTAAATTGTATTTTTGTATTTAATAAAATATATATTAGTGTGTTTAATATTTTCTCACTCATGTACACAAGTGTTCTGTTTGTTTATTCAGCCTGTTTTAAATATTCCCTTGCTTATATTTTGAATAATTCCCACTATCAGTTGGACTAGATATTGCCTGTAAATAAGAAATTGAAATCATAGAATCATAGAACAGTTAGGGTTGGAAAGGACCTCAAGATCATCTAGTTCCAACCCCCCTGCCATGGGCAGGGACACCTCACACTAAACCATATCACCCAAGGCTTCATTCAACCTGGTCTTGAACACTGCCAGGGATGGAGCATTCACTACCTCCCTGGGCAACCCATTCCAGTACCTCACCACCCTTACAGTAAAGAATTTCTTCCTTATATCCAGTCTAAACCTCTGCTGTTTCAGTTTCAACCCATTACCCCTTGTCCTATCACTACAGTCCCTAATGAAGAGTCCCTCACCAGCATCCCTGTTGGCCCCCTTCAGATACTGGAAGGCTGCTATGAGGTCTGCATGCAGCCTTCTCTTCTCCAGGCTGAACAGCCCCAACTTTCTCAGTCTGTCTTCATATGGGAGGTGCTCCAGGCCCCTGATCATCCTTGCAGCCCTCTTCAAATCTCAATTATTCTCACTTTTATTTTAAGCTGTAGCATTTATACACATACTTAATTGTATTTATGTATTATGTAATAGATTAATAATTACTGAAGTTGCATTAGAAACTCTAGCGTATTTTTAAAAAACACAGTTCACTGAATTATTGGAAATCTCCAATCTATAACCTTGAATTTTTAAAAAGTGAAACTATGATGGAGGTAGAATTAAATGAGGAATAAATTGGGCTAATCAGGAAGAATATTTTGAATAAATGGTAATATTTAGTTGCTAGCCTTAAAATGGCTAGCAGTCATTATTTATCCAATAGGTAATTTTTATTAACTTTCTTAATAATTTATTTTAAAATGTTCCTAACTTCATAAAAATCTCAGTTTAAAGGACAATTACTTATAAATCTGGTCATCCATTTAGTATGAATTAGTATGCCTTATATGTTCAGCAGTTTCAAAGCATAAAGCACTGATATTCCACTTGTTAAGGGAGAAGTAATTTTTATTATGTAAGTTAATGACCTGTTCAGACTTGGAGCACTGATTATTCCCTAGTAATTATTACTGAAAGTTAGTTGTGGCAAGAGAATCATTACTGAAAAGTGAATAGTGTCATCCTGATCAAGTTTTGGGCATAAAAAGTTGGAGTGGGAGGGAGAGAGTTGACCTTCTGTGAAAGCAAGTGTAAAGGTAAACTGCTTGTGTACCTGTCATTCTGACCACTGGGAAACATGGATGCTCTATTGCCTGCAGCTTATGATGTTGAGTTTTAATTGCAGATCTGCTAGAAATGTTTCCCAAATTAAAACAACAGGCTTTACTTCACAAAGTTAATCCTTGTCTCTGTTAGAGAAATTTAGTTTAATTAACTGTAAACCAAGATGCATTACAAACACAGATGGAGAAAACATAAAACAAGGCATGGTCTTGAACTTCTCCTGCAGAAACTAGTGGTCTTCTGCAGGAAGATGACTTGCAACAAAAATTAAGAAGAAAATCTTGTTTCTGCATGTCAGTGGGTAGATGAAAACCTTGTCAGCACTACAGCAAATTTTGTCACGTAAGTTTTTACAGTCGCAATGTGGTCTTGGGGAAAGGAAAAAATAATTCATTTTGACAAAAAAGTCTGTTCTGTATAGCCTTCTGTTTGTTGAACAGACATCTGTCATGCAGAAGTGTAAACTACTGCTCTTGACTATTGAAAAGAGCGGAGCTGAGTCAGTTAATTTAGTGGCAGTGAGGATACTAGAGCTCAGAATGGCTGCTTGAATTCAGCCTTGAGGTTTTATGTAATGGCTTGAAATTGAAGCCTTGTATTTTATCGCCTCTAGTAGCTAATTCATGTTAGTTAATCCATATTACGAAGCACTGAATCATTAAACAATTTAGGCCGGAGGAACCTTTAGAAGATAACTTGTCTAACTCAGCTCAAAGCAGAAATAACTTCTGAGCTTGATTGCACTTCTCAGGAATCTCTCAAATCAAACCCCCAAGGGGAGAGATTTCACAAGTTCCATGGGCAGTGTTCAGTGCTTAACTACCCCCACTAGGAAAATATTTTGCATGTCTGGTCAGAATTTCCCCTGCTGAGTATTATGTTATGACCACAGACTCTCATCTTCTCCCCCCCCCCCTTTTTTTTAATTTTATTTTAACCCAAGAAGTAGTTGAAGAGGGTGGCTATCCCTTCACTTTCCCTTTTTTCAGGTGAAGATGTTCCTCAGACTGCAGTATTAGCAAATCCAATATCATTGATTCCATGTAAGGCAAAGTCTGTAGGGAAATGGTCCTCTTAGGCCGTGTGGTAAATTTGAGAAGAGGGACATCCTTTTAGTCATGTAAAGTACTTAAGTAGAATGGAACAGTAGCATCACTAATGTCCTAGCTCTAAAACCCTACTTCATATTTTGGCTACAAAAATCCTTTAGGTGGGCAGTATTCCTATATGCTTGTTTCAGATCCTGCTTTGGAGGACAAGAAATCTTATATATTGCCCCAAAAATTGTGGGCATAAAGATTCTTGGTCTTGAAGTTACATCTTCCTCCTCACAGAGTGATCAGAAAGAGAATCCAAACTTTTTTTCATGTGATATTGGTAGCCCTTGAAAGTCAAGAGTGATGAGGGGAAAAATCAGAGCACTGAGAGATTGACTGAGATTGACTCACAATGTAAACATGAGCAATTAGGTCTATTTGGTGCCTTGCAGAGGATTAATGTGAGGGATTTGCTTTGAAATCCTTGTGTACAAATATTTGGAAGAAAATTACATGAAATGTCTGCTTTCAGCAAAGTAAACAGTCTTTTCAAGTATTCTTAGCTTGCCCATGTAACAGACAGTCTATCACAGGTAACCCATTTTGTCAACTGCTGTGTGAAAGGTATTGGAATTGTATCAACATTTTCTAGTTGCTGAAAAAACAAACACTTGAGTTTGACTTCATCTTACTAATATTAAGTCTTTAACATCTTAAAAATCTTTAGCATCTGAAAGTGGGGGAGAGAGTGAAGTATTTTTGACCAGCTGCAAGATCTCTGTACACTGTACTTATTACCTCCCCTTTTCCTTATCCGATTTGGCAAGGTCCTTGATCAGATAAACTTAAAAGAACAGATGCTTCTCTCTCCCTTCATATTCTCTTTTAGAAATCATCAGTGAAAGAACTCAATACTGATGCTTAGAGCAGCTGTTAACTTGGTTTTATTGTTACTATTAAAAGAGCTTGGTAGTAACATGATTACTTTCTTTTTTCATACATAAGCCTGTAAAAATCTAGTGTGTGTTTAGCTCAGATTCCATCATGTGTGGTCACACCTCAGAGATCAGACTCTGGGGCCTGGTGGTTGTTATTTTTCATCTGATGTGATATAGATTTGACCTAAAACAGGTGTATTCTTGTGATGCCGGCTCCTGTCGGGTAGCTTAGCATCAGCGAATGAGGATGCTGCCCTGGTTCTGTTTTGTGGCTTCAGCAATGTGAAATAAAACTCAATATTAAACCTTTTTGTTGTTTTTTAATTATTTTTTTTTCCCACTCACTATAAACTATTTGAGGTATCAAGAATCCACAAATGAAGCAAAGATTCTCAAATCTGTTTATCTTTCAACTTGGTCTTTATTCTTTTCTTCCTACACAGAACCTCCACCTGTGATTCAGGTTCCTAACAATGTTACGGTTGTCCCTGGTGAAGGAGCTATCTTGACCTGCCTAACTTTAAGCACAGTGCGTTACAATCTTACCTGGCAGAGAAATGGCAGGGATGTAAGACTGAAGGAACCCCTGCGAATAAGGATGTTGAGTAACTTGTCTTTAGAGGTGAAGACTGTAAAGCTCATGGATGCTGGCGAGTACAGATGCATTGCTTCTAATGAGGGTGGATCTACGACAGCATCAGTTTTCCTTACAGTGCAAGGTAACAAGGAAACTGCATGTTAAATATACACTGTCATGGTTTATATTTTATTTGCATTGTGAGCTGTCCTCTTAGTAACTACTGATAAAACCACTTGGAGACTGACAGAACATTACCTAGTTCTTCACTGTTTGAAAATGGCAATGGGAGTCACCAAACAGCACTAATGCTTATTTTGCAAGACTGCTTTATGTTGTGTGTGTCTCATCTGTGATTTTATCTTTCTCCTTTAACTGTAATGCAACTGCTGTACAAGCAAATGGAGCCTGAAGTAGTTTTGTTGTTAGTGTCTCTTTTAGAGTAGAATACAGAAGTACACATGCATGCACACACACCACTCTCCAGTGTCTACAACCTGCTTCTAAGTAGAGAAAACTTACAGGCTGGCTAGGTGAATTTTTAAGTTTCTCCCCACACCTCTCCAGTGAAACTGTAACTATAGTTATGTGTGTGTAGCTAAGTTAGTAAAAGTTTCTGTATTAATCTTTGTAACAGAATAGTACTTTCTTCTATGTAATATTTTATCTGTTTTATAATGAAGATGTATGAAGAGTTAATCACAATTTTGTGAAGGACTAGTTTTTATGAATCCAAGGACTTTAAAAATATGTCAAAACTGCGAAAGGCAGTGTGCATGAGACCAAACAAGGCTCAGACTGGAGCTGTTGCTGCATACCAAGAAGAAATTGGAAAAAAAAAAATGCTAAGATGCAGCTGAATTCAAATTTATGGAGTAGTGTCTCTTTGGAAAAAATAATTTACTGCCAACCTTTCAAATGGCTATACACAAAAGCTGAATTGTATCAGAATGGTTGGATGCACTATTACTTGTGATAATTTTAATTTGCTTGGACAAAATCATTTCTATCAGATTTCTGGAGGTACTTTGTGTGATTGCCATGTACAATACAAGTACAATAGTGCTTGTTAATATCTAGAGTGGTATTCAAAAGAGCATTTTATATTTGGCAGCAAAAGAATGGTGTTTTTATGTAAGAAGGAAAAGCTTTATAGGGTTGTCAGTATTAACATCCTGAAGAGGAAATCTCATATTTGTTAGTTGATTGAGATGGATTCATGCTTTGTATAGTTGTAAATAATTCAGAATGTCAAATTAAATTCATATTGAAGTCCTTTATTATTATTGGAACAGTTCCATATAGATCTCTGAATTTTGGATCATAAATGCTACTTTCATCCCCTTTTTCTTTCTGGAGTGAGAGTTAAGGCAGAGAACAAATGTTGGTAGCTCTAAAAATAACTTGGCATCTGCTTTACATATTAAAGTGGATTGTAGTAAACCCTTGTTTTGAAAGCTATCAGTTTGATGTTGCTCTTTGTGAAAGGGAACATTCATCTCAATTTTTTTTCTTTTTTTTTGCCAGCAGCCGAACAAATACAGACTGAAATCTTGTATAAGAGTTGACGATTTCTCCCTATTGCATGTTCTGTGTTGAGGATAACATAGTATACTAAGTAACTAATTGTTCCACGCTAATAATGAGCACAGACAGATAAAGATCCCTTTAAAACTTTTGTCTTTTTGTGGTCTGGTGGTATACTGCTCAGTCTGAAAAATCACTTAATGCAGCTCTATAAATTTCAAGGAATAAAAGCTCTTGAGCTGTCTAGGCTTGTATTGGTGCTTAGTGAGTGCTATGACTAACTTTTAACGTAGACACTCAATTTTGGATGTTGTTAAATAGTTGCATAGTATGAATTGTTAAAGTCCTCCCACAGATTGGTCTTACATGGAAACGAACATTCACTACTTTTTTCAGGTACTTCATATAATTTGCCAGAAGCCTGGAGGAACATATTACAGCCATGTGAGGCTAGAGATTGGCCAGGAGCATGAAATGTTATATATGAACTTTTAAATTACATGTTTCACACTAATGCATGAAATTCCATGGGCATGTGAAGTTTTCCCTCCAGTTTGTTAGGTTCTTGCAGGCAAAATGTGTGCTATGTGTGTATTTATCAGGTTGAATTAATATGGCATGTTTTGGTAGCTTGATGTTTTATTCTTGATGTTCTCATACACATAAGAAGTATTAATATGTGGGGGGATTTTGAGGTGTTTAGGCTTTTCTTTTTAATTGAAATAATGATATAATGTGCATACTAAAGAGACTGATTTGTGGTGAGTTTTTTGTTTCCTTCCCCCTCCAAGAATTTCAAATGCACACTTAAAATTCCTCAAATCCGGGTGATGCTAAATGTGCAGTATTGGTTTTGCATGTTTTCTGGTGTGAGTAAATAAGAGTAGACAAGGAAGAACTTCTTTTGATGATTGCAACTGTCTTTTGCCTCTGTAACACAGCTGTATAGTATGTAGAAACTTCTATGTCTTTTGTGTGTGTTTATGTTGGTGATTGGTAGAGATATTTGAGTTTAATAA
The DNA here is from genome assembly GCF_012275295.1 of Melopsittacus undulatus. Taxonomy (NCBI): domain Eukaryota; kingdom Metazoa; phylum Chordata; class Aves; order Psittaciformes; family Psittaculidae; genus Melopsittacus; species Melopsittacus undulatus. The sequence continues at coordinate 49,928,376 of NC_047532.1, read as the reverse complement.
TTTCGGTATACAATGAATTCCAGCAGAAGATTAACAAGAAGTGAAGCAACATTGAATATTTGTTCTTACTGGGAGCCATCTAAGGTAATCAAGTGCCAGCTGTTGTGCATCGAGCTCACTGATGAACAGCATGGAAGTCAGCATATTATTCAGATGTATCTCTTTCTACAAGTAGAATAAAATCATACATACTGTAGCTGCTGTTCCATCCATGGTGGGTTTCCTTTGCCTGTTTATTTGCGCAATATTTAAAAATGTTTAAATGCAGACAGGTATTGCCATTGCAGCTGAAAGGCATTTTTAGTTATTGCTTACAAGTAGTGTTGTTAAATAATTCAATGAGCTGTGCTAGCAGATAAGCCACACCTGCAAGAAATAAGCCCTGATGAAGTTTCCCAATGACACCAAACTGAGTGGGGGAGTAGACATTTTTTGAGAGCTACACTGCAGGGTGACCTGGATAGGCTGGGAAAGTGGGCTAGTAAGAACCTTATCAAGTTCAACAAAGACAAGTGTAAGATCTTGCACAATCCAAGAGTGCAGCATAGGCTGAGGTCTACCTGGCTGAGGAGCAGCTCTGTGGAAAGGGACCTGGTGGACAGCGAGCTCAATATGGGTGAACAGTGTGCTCCTGAGGCAAAGAAAGCCAGCAGGATGCTGGGTTGCACCAACAAAGCTATCACCGGCAGAAATAAAAATGTAATTATCCCACTTGGTGCTTGTCAGGCCACACCCAGAATTCAGTGTTCAGTTTTGGTACCTGCTTACAGAAAGGATGTGGACAGCCTGGAGAGGGTTCAGGGCAGGGCCACAAAAATAGTCAAAGAGCTGGGAAGCCTGCCATGTGAGGGAAGTCTGAGAGAGCTGCCTTTGTTTAGCCTTGAGTAAAGAAGGCTTAGGAGAGACCTTATCATCATGTTTCAGTATTTAGAGGGTGACTACAAAGAAGATAGAGACTCCCTTTTTACAAGGAGTCACATGGAAAAGGTCAGGGGTAATAACTCTCTAGGGTTATCTGCCACTCAGGAAAATTAATGAGTGTCACCAAGTTTGTTTGCCTTCTCAACGCAGCCACCATTGGTAAGAAGTTCTTTTATTTTTATCTTGTTTGGTGAAAGTGAACTGATGGTGAAAAAAAGTTTGCACTTTAGGCAAATCACTCTTCTGGCCTGATTTGCATGAGTTGGCCTGGATTGTCTGGGTTTTTTTGATAATATTTCCGGGGTAAGATTATCTACAGATCAGTTCAAAAGCAGACAAAACCAACGTGCTCTCATCCATTCAGAAATATCTTCAAATTTTCTGTTTTTTTTAGATGAACTGTCACAAATTCAAATAAATAAGTGATGATTAAGGTTTTGTATTTTTTTATAGTATTCAAATTGTCATAAGTTCTTACTCCAAAGAATTTTAAGTCCTGACTTGCTGAAAGATAAAAACCTAAGTTATTAAACAGGAAATTAGTGTCATGTTTCATAATTTCTGTCATTTGATTTCTTGCTCATTATTTTCTTGCTGCTTTCGCACAAATGTAGACAAGTATTGCTACAAGGAGTTTTGGAGGAGTAGAACCATAACATTTTTAGAAACTGGCATTTCTAGATGTCTTCTGACCTACACAAACCTCTGATTCAAGGAAATATACCAAATGGATCTCTTGGAAACTAGCTTCTTGCAGGATATTTGATCTCTGTTACTGTAACAGCTAATAAAAAGCACAAGGAAATAATTAAACTATTAAATATTGTATTTGTTGCTATAAGAAAGGTGTTGGATTCGTGATCCTTCCAGGGGTGTTCAGTCCTGGGTAATACATAGGAACTTAAACAGGTCAAATTCACACTTCAAGAAAGTGAGCGCTCTATCATGTGAAGATGGGGATACTTCCACTGAGAAAACCCACTAAGTTTCAGAGGTTGAAGTCCCCTATTTCACTTTCTGTAAAGCACTGGTTTTCAGAGATATTTCTTTATCTGCAGCATGCCAGTGCTGCTCTGCTGGAGCAGGAAGCCTAGCTTTTTTTGTTTTCACTTATAAAGATGTTCAAGTATTTTTTCCTGAATCTACCAAATACTAGGGCTGAGTACAAGCCTGTGGCAGACATGAAGAGGAAGGAGCCCATTTCCTTTCCCTCTGAAGGGAGGTGATTGTAAAGGCTGAGTATACGGTGTGTAGGATGTCAGCTTTCTTTATGGCCTCTTGCTGACAGCTGGTGAATACTTACTGGGTGCTTAATTTTTCCTGTTAGAGTCTGCATGTGGTGAGTGAATGCCAACTTAAAGGAAGTGAAGGGAGGTTATGGAAAATGATTTTGTAAGAAGACTCTGACTGAAGTATATCTGCATGTCTTTTGGGGAGTAGTTCTTTTGACTATGGGGAGAAACTGGGCAGTTCTTCCCCATGTCATTCACAGTGCTTGTACTTTCTTAGTGCTGGGGTGGATGCTGTATAGTATATTACAGCAGATCAACTTGTCCTATCCTGTGGTAGCAAAGAGTGCTATTGACATAGGTGAAATTGCAGCTTGTGCATGCTCTCCAGCTGAACAAGATGCTAATAATGCTTTCCCTCCTGCTTCAAGGAGAGTCTCACAGAATCAACCATTAATGCTACTGCTGTGTCTTGTTTACCTGAGCAGTAATACCATAAGCATACCAATACCATAACCTGAGAATTTACCATAAGCAGATCTTTCTGTGGTTTGTTGTGCAGCATCACCTTTGCAGATCGCCAGTGATGATGCAGGATGGCACACCTTGCACTTCTGCATAGTTGAGGATGGACTGGGAAGGAGATCAGTGAGAACTTGGCAGCTAAGTGAGACAGCTGGAGAGAGAATGAAGCAAGATAATAAAGTCTAAAAACAATATTTCTTTTTAGTTAGGGTCACTTGGTTGATGCCAAAAGCACTGATGAATGTGACTGGCTGATTAATGTTGAAGGCTACTTTTTGTTTATTCCTATTGAATGTTTTGATCATTATTCATGCTGTAAGAAATCTGTTCTCAGCTTGCTATTCAAACAGGAGCCTTTGTCATTTTTTCTGTTTATGTACAGCTTTTCTTCTACACTACTTTGATTTGGCTTGTGAGCAAAGTATAAAACTGAATTCCAATGCATATTGCTAAAGCGTGATTTAAACTTACGAGATATCAGATGAATAGAGGATTCCTTTTCTGAATGTAATGATAGGTTATATGTATTTGTGTTGTTATTTTATAACTTAGGATATAATGTGAATTTTGTGCCTGATCTGACATCAAAGTGGAAATCTACACTCTGGGAGAAATTCTTCATGGCCTCACTCTTCTGTCTCACCTGCTGACATATGTTAATAGCTATCATAATGATAGAGTTGGATTTTTTTTCTCCCCTGTGCTTTCCAAATATGCACTCTTGAAACTAACACAGTGTAGGTTTTTAGACAGTTTGAGATCCATTTGCCTTCCATTTGTATCTTTCCCTGTGGAAAAACTAAGGCATATCCATAAAATGGTACCACAAGACTTCGTAGACATTGCTATGGTCATACAGAACTTCAGTCAGAAAAGGATTAATTTTTTACACTAATGCTACAGTTCCTATATTATTAAAAGTAGGGCTTTATGATAAGCATCTGCTGTTATAAAATCTTGGTATATAGCCGCAAAAGTAGGATGATTCAGACCCAGTCAGTTGCCAGCACCTAGAATAAATACTCAGAGCAATGTAGTAATATTCTAGCCGCTCCAGCCACTGAGCTGACTTCATTTGGAGCTCGGATCAGATGTCGCTATACAAATGCCCGTAGCATGGGGAATAAACAAGAGGAATTAGAGATGTGGGCACATCTACGGGGCTATGATATAATAGGCATCACCGAAACATGGTGGGATGGCTCCTTTGACTGGAGTGTTGGAATGGAAGGTTATAGGCTTTTTAGAAAAGACAGGCACAGTAGGAGGGGAGGGGGAGTTGCCTTTTATGTTAGGGATAGGCTAGAGAGTATGGAACTCTGTCTGGGGACAGGTGATCAGTTAACAGAAAGTCTGTGGGTCAGGGTTAAGGGGAAATCGGTGATGGGACACATTACTGTGGGGATATGTTACAGACCGCCTGATCAAGAGGAACCTGTGGATGAAGAACTCTACAGACAAATAGGAAAAACCTCACGCTCGCAGGCCCTTGTTCTCATGGGGGACTTCAACCACCCTGACATCTGTTGGGGCGACGGTACGGCCCAGCACAAGCAATCCAGGAGGTTTCTCGATTGTGTGGAAGACAACTTCCTTCTGCAAGCAACAAAGGAGCCGACGAGGAGAGGTGCCCTGCTTGACCTCGTGCTCACCAACAAGGAAGGGATCATTGGAAATGTGACTCTCCAGGGAAGTCTTGGATGCAGTGATCACGAGATGGTCGAATTCGAGGTCCTCAAGACAGTAAGAAGAGCATGCAGTAAGCTCACTGCCCTGGACTTCAAGAGAGCAGACTTTGGGCTCTTCAGGAACATGCTTAGCAAGGTTCCATGGGATATAGCCCTAGAATGTAAGGGGGCCCAAGACTCTTGGTTAACATTCAAAGATCACCTGCTACAAGCTCAGAAGTGTTACATCCCGACTAGAAGGAAGTGCAGCAGGAGGGCCAGGAGACTTCCTTGGATGGATAAGGAGCTGCTGAGAAAAATTCAGAAGAACAAAGAGGCTTATAAAAGGTGGAAACAAGGACAGGTGGTCTGGGATGAATACAGGGATGTTGTCCGGGTAGTTAGGGACCAAGTTAGGAAAGCTAAGGCCCAATTGGAGCTAAACTTGGCAAGGGATGTCCAGCTGGAGACCAGTAATGAGTGGTGTCCCTCAGGGATCGATGTTGGGACCGGTCTTGTTTAGTATCTTTGCCGCTGACATGGACAATGGAATTGAGTGTGCCCTCAGCAAGTTTGCCGATGACACCAAGCTGTGTGGTTCTGTTGATACGCTAGAGGGAAGGAATGCCATCCAGAGGGACTTTGACACACTTGTGAGGTGGGCTGATGCCAACCTCATGAAGTTTAACCATGACAAGTGCAAGGTCCTACACCTGGGTCGGAGCAATCCCAGGCACAGCTACAGGTTGGGCACAAAGAAAATTCATGGTAGTCCTGCGGAGAAGGACTTGGGGGTGTTAGTCAATGAGAAAATGAACATGAGCCGGCTGCAGTGTGCGCTTGCAGCCCAGAAAGCCAACTGTATCCTGGGCTGCATCAAGAGGAGCGTGACCAGCAGGTCAAAGGAGATGATCCTGCCCCTCTACTCTGCTCTCGTGAGACCTCACTTGGAGTATTGTGTGCAGTTCTGGTGTCCTCAACATAAAAAGGACATGAGACTGTTGGAACAAGTCCAGAGGAGGGCCACGAGGATCATCAGGGGACTGGAGCACCTCCCATATGAAGACAGGCTGAGAAAGTTGGGGCTGTTCAACCTGGAGAAGAGAAGGCTGTGTGGAGACCTCATAGCAGCCTTCCAGTATCTGAAGGGGGCCTACAGGATGCTGGGGAGGGACTCTTCATTAGGGACTGTAGTGATAGGACAAGGGGTAATGGGTTGAAACTTAAACAGCAGAGGTTTAGATGATGTAAGTAAGAAATTCTTTACTGTAAGGGTGGTGAGGTACTGGAATGGGTTGCCCAGGGAGGTTGTGAATGCTCCATCCCTGGCAGTGTTCAAGGACAGGTTGGATGAAGCCTTGAGTGATATGGTTTAGTGTGAGGTGTCCCTGCCCATGGCAGGGGGGTTGGAACTAGATGATCTTGAGGTCCTTTCCAATCCTAACTATTCTATGATTCTATGATTTTAATTGATGCTAACAAGAATGGTTTGTTACTATAGAAAACTCTTTGTGAGCAGGCTTGACATGGAGATGGGGCTGTAGCTATTCCTTGCCATCATCTGTGTGCATGTAGCTGTTCTTATTTAGCCTTAGTTAATGAGCTATGTGTCAGTTAACATGTAATCATTCAACTTTCAAAAAATGCTCTTAGTGTAACAGGTAAAAAAGAATCTTAAGGCTGAGCACAAAAATACTGGTATAAGTAATGATTTAGTCAAATATCATCTACAGGGTAGCTTTCTGGGAAATATTTCTTTAAAAAAAAAAGCATGCATAAAGTATTGGAAAAAACATTGGCAATTACTGTGTTTTTTGCTAATAAAGGGTGATTTTATTTTTTTAATGTAGTATGAAATAAAAATTTGGTATTTGCTATCCATTTTTTCATGCTTACTTGAACTGCTTCACATGGCTTTAATGAATATTAGGGCCAAAAACAGTGCTTCAGACCTGAAAATCTTCAAACCAACCTTCTTTCTCAAGCCTTACATGGGATCTATGTTGTGTGAAAGGTTTTATTCTGCAGCCTTGAATGGGATTGGTGCTGTCAGAAGCTTGTGCTTCTCTGGCTCATGTACAAATCTTCTTCCCTATGCTACAAAAAACAAAGCAAAGGAAATCATATTGATCTGTCATAAAAGAAAGCCCATTCTATGTGCTGCCTTGTTGCAGGCCTTTCAGCAAGAAAACAAGATGGTTAATGAGAGACAAATGTGGCCTCACTGATTCTAGATGGTAGCTTGTTTGTTACAGCTGTGTGTATATTGACTTCTTCAGCTAATTTAATGGTTTATATGTTAAATGCAAATTCATTTCTTCATCGTCTGCTCACCTGATAATATCATTTTATGGAAATAACTGCATGAGCAATGGTGTTTTGCCAAAGCATGATGAGTAATTGCCATCTGAGACAAACAGTTTCCTAATACTGACATGAGAGGGTACAGGACCAGAGCATGCAGAATCTCTCCCAGTGTCTCTTGGCAGGATTTAAAACAAAATAAGAATAGCTGAGAAATCTCTGCACATCATGAATCACTTGAGGACAGTTCTGTAACTTGCGTCCATTTCTTTCCTCTGTCTGCCCCCGCTCCTATCTGGATTTAATTCTAGTACTTCTGGAACTGTGGTTCTGCCTTCCCCTGGTGCTTTTCCTCTGGGAGTTAAGAGATTTCAGAGCTGTTATGAAACAGGAACTATGAGGAACTTTTTGAAACACTGCAGCTTCTTATTAGATCTACTTTTAGAATCAGTGAACAGTTTGAGTTTGAAAGGACTTTAAGATCATCTAGTTCCAGCCCCCTTGCTGTGGGCATGGACACCTCACACTAAACCATGGCTCTGTCCAGCCTGGCCTTGAACACTGCCAGGGATGGAACATTCACAACCTCCCTGGGCAACCCATTCCAGTACCTCACCACCCTTACAGTAAAGAATTTCTTCCTTATATCCAGTCTAAACCTCTGCTGTTTAAGTTTCAACCCATTACCCTTTGTCCTATCACTACAGTCCCTAATGAAGAGTCCCTCCCCAGCATCCTGTAGGCCCCCTTCAGATACTGGAAGGCTGCTATGAGGTCTCCACACAGCCTTCTCTTCTCCAGGCTGAACAGCCCCAACTTTCTCAGCCTGTCTTCATATGGGAGGTGCTCCAGTCCCCTGATCATCCTCGTGGCCCTCCTCTGGACTTGTTCCAACAGTCTCATGTCCTTTTTATGTTGAGGACACCAGAACTGCACACAATACTCCAAGTGAGGTCTCACGAGAGCAGAGTAGAGGGGCAGGATCACCTCCTTTGACCTGCTGGTCACGCTCCTCTTGATGCAGCCCAGGATACGGTTGGCTTTCTGGGCTGCAAGCGCACACTGCAGCTGGCTCATGTTCATTTTCTCATTGACTAACGCCCCCAAGTCCTTCTCCAGAGGTCTGCTCTGAATCTCTTCTCTGCCCAACCTGTAGCTGTGCCTGGGATTGCTCCGACCCAGGTGTAGGACCTTGCACTTGTCATGGTTAAACTTCATGAGGTTGGCATCAGCCCACCTCACAAGCGTGTCAAGGTCCCTCTGGATGGCATTCCTTTCCTCCAGCCTATCAACCTAACCACACAGCTTGGTGTCATCGGCAAACTCGCTGAGGGTGCACTCAATTCCATTGTCCATGTCATATGACAAAGATGTTGAACAAGACCGATCCCAACACCGATCCCTGAGGGACACCATTCGTTACTGGTTTCCAGCTGGACGTTGAGCCATTGTCCACAACAATTTGTGTGTGGCCATCCAGCCAATTTGTTATCCACTGAGTGGTCCATATTTAAAATTGATGTCTCTCTAATTTAGAGACAAGGATGTCATGTGTGACAGTGCCAAATGCTTTGCACAAGTTCAGGTAGATGATGCCAACTGCTCTACCCTTGTCCCCCAGTTCCATAGCCCCATCATAGAAGGCCACCAAATTGGTCAGGCAGGATTTTCCCCTAGTAAAGCCATGCTGGCTGTCACCAAGCAGCTTGTTCTTTTTCATGTGCCCTAGCATGCCTTCTAAAAGAATCTGCTCCCAGATTTTGCCAGGCACAGAGGTGAGATTGACTGGTCTATAATTCCCCGAGTCTTCCTTTTTCCCTTCTTGAAAATGGGGTTTATATTTCCCTTTTTCCAGTCATTGGGAACTTCACCTGACCACCATGAAGGCACGAGACTCCCATGTTTCATATCTATGGGACTTTATGTGCTCCTTTGCCTTGAAGATGTAATGTGTTGAAATTAATCCATATTATCTAGTGAAGTTGGACCTGTAGAGGAACAGAAGATTGGTTAAAGTCAGCTGAGTGTGACTTAATTGCTAATATCTGTAGGCTTGCCAAACTGTATTTTCTTATGCTACTATTGATAAACCTTTTCATGTAAAAGGTGAAGAGCTCTCCTACTGTTCTTATCTGTGCTTTTGATTTGAGGTTTGGGCATTTGTAAACCGTTTTATTATTATTTAATTATCTGTCAGTCACTAATACCCTCTCATTACTGTGCTGAGATTTTAGGGAGGAATATTGTTTTCAAAGTTCTGTGTTTTGATGCCATTAGGTTACAAACATGTTGACTAAAACCCAGTGGTTTTGCCCACCAGTGAGGCAGAACTTGCCTCTCTTCTGTCCTAGAATCAGCACGATCTTCTGCAGGGAGATTCTTCCAGGCCAGAAACACTGTGATTTATTAGTTCACACTTTTTTTAAAGAAATTGTATTACAACATAGAACTTAGACAATAATTTTCTTCCTTGTAATGATAATGAAGAGAGTGTACTACTAGTTCTTCCAGAAGGGCATTTGTAGTAGCACTCTGAATTGTTTCAGTTTGCATCATGGCAGATCAAAGCAGAAAGATTTATGCTGCTTGCCTGGAACTTGCATAACGTCACACTTTCGCCTTGTCCTTGATTTATGATTACATCATCCCATAGATTTGCACGTGTTTTTTCAGCCATGAAAACATGCCAAACATCACCCAAGTTGATAGGATGGTGTAATTTCTGCTGAAGGTAATAAAAGAGAACTATTCAGAGCTGCCTTAGATTCAAGGTACCTCTGTGTTACATCAGTTTAGCCTCTTTCATGCTCACAAAAGGGAGAGTTAGGCTTAAGCTTTTCATTCTATGGCTGCACGTAGAGATTGTCTGCAGAGGAATACATGTTAATACAGTGTGCAATTAGCAATAGACAAAGCTCCCCAAAGGAAGATTGCTTCTATTGATATAATAGTAGCCAGTTTCATGCCTTAACTAAGATGAAGTAGCTGCAGTTAGTACTATGAGTTGCTACCTTTTCATCTGTTGAGTGGTATGATTCTTTTTCTAGCCACCATAAGACAGGATCAAATGTACTACAGAAGAAAATGTCAGTTGACTCAAATGGTTTTGGTGGTGTCTTTTTTCACTGAGAAAATCTGTCAAAGATAATGAATTCTGTGAAGTTCCCAAATCACACTTTTCAGGTGAAAATGCAGCTGAAATGTGTAATATTCATTGGCATTGTTAATGCTGCAGATTCAATTATCTTCAACATGACTTTGCTGTTAACATCTTTCTCTGTGTGTGCACATATATTGTGACTTATTTCCATCACTCAGGTTATATTCTTATCGTTGGTCTGCCTGAAGATTTATGCTCATTTGCTTTAATTTTCAGAGTCTGAAATTTGTCTGGCTCTGTTGCTGCTTTGCTGAGTTTTAAGCATGCTTTAAAAATTCTAAGTTGATTGTTAAATAATTACTGCATTCAAGTTGAATTCATGTGAAACCACTAATGTTCTCATAGTTTCTATTCAGAAAGATGACCTTGCATAGCTTATGCTTACGTCAGCCTGGCTTTGTCACCTTGATGGATCATATTGGTGAACTTTCTTGGTTCTGGCAGCATTTTGTCAGAATTGGTGCCCACATTTGGGAACTCTAAATTCTGCATCAGAGAGCAAACCAAACTGTGTAGGCATGTGAATTAATTTGGTCTCTGTACCCAAATCCTGACTTACTATCTTTTATAAAGGTATACATGTTTTTGTGCTGAAGAGCTGGTAGACTGTGCTAGACAAAATGAGGAAACAAGTGGTATCTGACATTAAGATTGTTTTCTCTCTATGGAGCTGTTTGAAAATGAGAATAAAATGACTATTTTCTAAATGGTTACTTTTAATTGATGCTTGTAATTTTTTTTACTAGAACCACCTAGGGTTGTCATTTCACCTAAGAATCAGACTTTTAAAGAAGGCTCTGAAGTGTCTATCAGGTGTTCTGCAACGGGTTATCCAAAGCCGACAGTAGTATGGATGCACAACGATATGTTTATTATTGGCTCAAGCAGGTAGGTGTTATGGATTTCTTTTTTTTTTTTTCTTTCCTATATGAGAAATAAATTGTAAACGCCAAAATATTCTCACTAATTCTTTCACAGGAGCCTGTGAGTTTTGGAAATAGTATCTTAACCTTTGTTTTTATAAGTCTTTAATTTCAATTTCCTCAACTATAAAATAGGAATATTTTTAGTTCTCTTCTTCAGAAGGCTTTTCACAAGATTCATTTAAAGGCTTTTCACAAAATACATTGATATTTTCTGCTAGATATAATACTAATATTGTTGTTTAGCATGGTAAAATAAACCAGCAATACTTCTGGTGCCCAGCAACAGGAGGAGGAGCAGTGAATATGAACTAAAACACAAGTTTCACCTTATCATGAGAAAGAGCTTTACGCTGAGGGTGACAGAGTAATGGAACAGGCTGCCAGGAAGATTGCGGAGTTTCACTTTCTGGAAGCATTCAAAACCTGCTTGGACATTTCCCTGTGTAACCTGCTCTGGGTGGCCCTGCCTTGGCATGGGGAGCTGGGCAAGATGATCTCCAGAGATCCCTTCCAACCCTAACGATTTTATGATTACATTATTCTGTAATACCTGCTCATAAGCCATCTGGTTATCGTGCTGCCTTTACTGTTTGTAATGTGGATGTGTTACTCTTTTTTATTTAACTAATCAAGTTTTTTGTCCCCTGTGTGTTCACAGGTATAGGTTGACCCCAGAAGGCACCTTAGTCATAAGAAAGGCAATTCCAAAAGATGCAGGAATTTATGGATGTTTGGCAAGTAACTCAGCTGGGACAGCGAAACAAATATCCACTCTTACATACATTGGTAAGTAAAAGAAACTGTAGGGAAATTAAAAAGCAAACTAATACATTGTTAAGGAGGAACTGTTAAAATTAGTAGAACATACTGGTAGGAATAGGAATAGGAAAAATGTAGAAAATATGATGAATATTTTACAGAAGTCCCTTTGGTTTTCTGTTCAAATCTGACTAGTATTGTTAAATGACATTTGGGGCTTCATGTTTCTTATGCTGTTTTTAAGAAAAATAAATAAATAACAGGTATTAAAGTGAGGTAGGCTTGCAAACCTGAGCAGGCCTTTGGAAAAGGAATTGTGAAATTTCTGTGAAATTCTTGTAGCATGCTTAACACTACAGAGTCCAAATTGTCTAAATTATCATGTAAATTGTCCAAAGTGTAATCTAAACACTATGTTAATGTGTTAATAGCAGGGTATTAAAATGGCCAACAGCTGGCTGGAGAAGGAGAATGGCTTTTAACCTTTTTACTTTCTGTATGATGAAACTTTTCTGATTCTGTCCTTAAATTCTTTGCATGTTCTGCTCGTGATCTAGGTGCTCTGGGTAGACTTTATTTTTTCATGTTTGCCAGTGTTTATCTCTCACCTTACATGATTTTTAGGCTTGTTTGACTTTAAATGCAAATATTCTTCCATATAAAAGAGAAACTCAGTATTTCATTGTTTATGTCTTAAAATGGTGTATGCTCTTGATGAGCAACCGATTTTTTCTATACTGTGTTTTTTTAGAGGGCCCCACATTGACCGTAGTTCAAAGTGAAATTCTGGTTGCTCTTGGAGACACAACTATTATGGAGTGTAAACCAACTGGCATTCCACAACCCCAAGTTAAATGGTTTAAAGGTACATTCATTACTGTGTGTTTAGTATATTTGTGTTAGCAGGAGTAATGATCTTGAAGTGTCTTCATTTTCTCAAAAATATAGTATTCAGGCAGTGACTGACCTGTGAAATTCTCTGAATCTAGAGGATATGGAACTTGATCTCTAGGGCATAAATTCTTGCTCCTGTTTAAGTACAGTGAATTAACATGCTGTAGCATAATTATTTATAATAGTAACAATAATGGTAAAAAAAGCTGAGCCTCTTACCTACTTAAACAATGTTCATTCTTCTGTCAGAAAATGTTTAGCTAAATGACACAAAAAACAGAAGTATTTTTTCTGGTTTTCCTATTGGACATTTCCCCAAATTCCTTTGAAATACATTGGGAATTTTAGTGTGTTCCTTCTTCATAATTCAGAGGTATCTACTATAATTTCTTTAGTAATGTGCATATTTGGTATCAGAACTGCAGGAGTTTTTACAGAGTTAAATGGGAGCCAGAGAATCCCATGTATCCCACTGAACATTTATTCTCAGAAAAGGCAGCTGGTTCCTGTGTGTGATTGTATAAACCACCTGCTGATTTTCTGGAAAACCAGTCATGTTGTTAGGTAGATATTTCCACCAGATAGCTTATCTAGTCCAGTATTTCATCTCAGACAACAGCTGGAGGGAAGCACAAAACTCTCTGTGGTCTGTTTGCAAATAACCTTCCCTCAAAGGAAGCTTATTCTGAACTCATTGAAGTTAATGAATGGCTTGTATTTTAAAGCAGAGTCAGCAGACATTTGATATTCATCCCAAAATGTACATCTGGGGCAATTCTGAATGTTACACTTCAGGACTGTGTCTCCTGCTGATCTTGAGAGGTAGCAGAGCTGTTTTCTAGGTTTGTGGAGCTTCCAACTTGGTACAGAGCTGGCAGAGAAGTGGCTGTCATAGAATTATAGAATAGTTAGGGTTGGAAAGGATCTTAAGATCATCTAGTTCCAATCCCCCTGCCATGGGCCTATGTAGCCTCTAATTTGGGAAGTACAGCCTGGCACACTGTCAATGCTTACTTGCATTTGTGTTCCCCTTGTGAAACAAATCAGCAAACAAATAAATAAAAAATATTGTATCTAATGTAGTAATGAATTTTTCTGTGCAGTTGAGAGGAAGTCAGAGCATTCATCTGCTGAAAGAATACAGCCATACTGCAAACCAATCTCAAGCTTGGACACTGTTTTGTTGGAATAATTTTGATAAATACCCTGTTATATTTCAGTTACTTTTTTCTGTCTGGACTTAGGTGACTTAGAATTGAGGCCATCAGCATTTCTCATTATTGATATTCATCGGGGTCTTTTGAAGATCCAGGAAACACAAGACCTGGATGCTGGTGACTATACCTGTGTAGCTACCAATGATGCAGGGAGAGCTTCTGGAAAGATAACTCTAGATGTTGGTTGTAAGTAGCTTGCAATCTAGACAGTAAATACTCTAATTTCAGAGTTTTCCCATCGGTCAACGGTTCCTTGGTTATCTGAACATCTCTCACAAATAGTGATTACTAAGCTGTTTCCTTGTCCTATTTGGGCTCCAGCTTTCCTCCACTCTTATTTCTTTTGTGAAGTATAAAAGTTATGAGGAGGAAGGGAGAGGCAGAGGAGAAGAAAACTGTTAAAACCTCAACCTAACATAGCTGTCAAATAGACAATGCTATCACACTAACTGAAGTTACTATGTAAGTTTTCTATAACTTAGCCCTTCCTCTCCTCTTTTCTTAACTTCTAACTGTTTTTGGCCTGACACATCATGTCGTGTTAAATGCATGTTCCTATCAGGCCCATAGAATTTCTGAAGCAATGAGCAATGCTGTTAGGAGATGAATAACTTAACGATGCTAGCACTTGAGTATACACTTTCATCTGATGGTGGTAGTTGTATCTTCATTTTTGTGAGATGTTTAGCCTACTTCTGACCTCCCCATTGTAAGTACAGAGCATATAAGGCTGCTTTTGTAAGGTGTTGCTAGAGTTGTGAAACTGTTGTTTGAAGAATTGTGCATATGGGACATAAATTTGGGTTGTCAGTAATGTAAGCTGAATGCTAATGTCTTGTTGCAACCTCAATTCACATTGTTTATTTTGTTTCTTTTTTTCCCCCCTTCCCTACCAGCTTCCCCAGTTTTCACACAGGAACCCAGTGATGAATCTGTGGATATTGGCTCAAACATCACACTGCCATGCTATGTTCAAGGTTACCCAGAACCAAAGGTTAAATGGAGGCGGTTAAATGGTGCTTCCCTTTTCTCAAGACCATTTGCAGTTAGTTCTGTCAGTCAACTCAGAACAGGAGCTCTGTCTATTACTAGTAGGTAGACTGAACTTAAAAAAAAAATATTCCAGAACGAAATATGACACACGCAGCACAATTAAGTTGCTACAATACTTTATAAGATTGTTAAATTTGCAAAAAGAATGGATTTTTGTCAGAGATTGTATTCCTGATACTGTCTTCATTGCTTCTGAAACACAGTTCATTTTCCCATGAATTGCGGATTCAGTTATGTGTGGTCATTGGCCTCACTGTTCTTCATAGAAATTATTGCACCTTTGTCCTTTGGTTTTTGTGGGGTTTTTTTGTCTGATTTTTTGTTTTGTTTTGCTTTTTTCTTTTTGCAAATTGTGTCTGAACTGGTTTTAGACAAGTCCTAATTCAGGTAATATCTAAAAATCCTCTAAGTGGTTTTGTGATTTTGGTTTCTTATTACATTTTAGTCACTCTTATGCTTAATGGTGTTATCCTGATTTCTTAATTAGCTTTTTTATTCCTTTTTTAGACATAATCAGATTGGGTGAAGTTAATTCCTCTCTACTGGACATACAGTGCAGAAGCTCTTTTGTACTATTTTGTTGGTGTCTCTTCACATACAGACACATTGCTCTATGTAATAAGCAATATTCAGTAGTCAGTGCACTATATGATAGTCTGTGTATTTCTTATACACATTGGTATCTATTAAATTATATGTCATAGATAAAACAATAAAAAGTATCCTGTATATTTATATAACGGGTTTTGTTACTCTAGTGCTCATATAGTCATTGCTTCTCTACTTGATGACAATGGAAAAGAACCATCTGGCTGAATCAAAATATTTAACTGAGAAATAAAATGATAAGGTATCTATGTATTGCACTTTCCAATATCATTTCAGATGCTGCAATCAGATTTACTTTTTTTCATCCTCTAGATTTATGGGTCAGTGATGAAGGAACTTACATCTGTGAAGCTGAGAACCAGTTTGGGAGGATTCAGTCACGGCCAGCCATGATCACAGTAACTGGACTGGGTAAGACTGATTAATATCAGTGACAGGAAAGAAAGGGGAGACTGGCAGCATTTTGATATCTGGAGTACACTGAAAGAGCCAACAGTTGGTGGTGTTTATATAAAATAAAGATGTTTGTGGGTTACATTCATACATCATGACATATTTATGCTATATTTGCACATATGTATGTACACACAAATAGAATCAGAATACACTTGTGTGGAATATTTAACTGATTTGAGCGAATCTTGCATGTTAAAACATTATCTTCTGACTGACTACATTAATTTGAATTAATTCCATCTACACTTTATAACATGGAGCTTAAAAAATAATTTATCATGTCTTCTGTTTCTTCTTCCCAAGTAAATTTATTCAGGAATGAAAAATCACCATAATAATGAATGCTAGTGATGATTTTTTTGCCATTTAAAAAAAACCCCAAAAGGCAGCTATGAACTTGCTTAGATCAGTGGGTTGATATAAATGTGAAGAAATCTTAGTAATCCAAGAAGACAGTAAATGTCTAGCTTTAACAACAGCTGTGTTATTAAGGAGTTGTTTATTATCTTAGTCAGACAATTGGCAATAAAAAGAAAAATAATGCTATGGAATGTATACATTTGTGGGAGGGTATGAACAGAGTCCAACTGCCATCAAAGAAACCATTTGTTAACTTAAAACACAGAGTGGGAATCTGTAATGCTAGTAGTGTTTAATAAATGTGATTTTACCTATTTAAAAGTGTTATTTGATTCCCACTACTTAAAATCATTTGACCAAGCATGTGCTCAGGAATGCTTTCTATTGATTCCTTACAGAGAATGCGGAGTTTTCTGTGGGGCTGTTGACCTCTATTCTAACCTTTTAAAATGTTATGCCCAAAGGAAATCACCACTTCTTTTTTTTTTTTTTTTTTTTTCCCTCTCCAAACCTGCTACTTCTGTTCTTTGGTATTTTGCCCAAGTAAGGGAAAATAATATATCAACTTGGTATCAGGGGAGCATGAGTTTTCAGGGAAATGCTGGTTTGAATCCAATTTCAGCTAGACAACATCTTCACTTTCTGCCATTCTTTAATCTTCAGATCACTATATGTGCATTCCTCCAGCTTCCTTTCTGTCCCATGCTACCCACCCCTTAATTCGTTTCTTTTTTTTTCCTGCCTCTATTGTTGACAATTCAGATATCAGAATCCCATCTTCTATTTTTTGTCATAAAACTGAGTGTATTGGAACTCTCATGCTCTTTGTTGGTAGCAATGTTTTTTTCTTAACCCTTTTTTTCTTTCTATTTACACTGTATAGTTTTCACTGTAGGAAAAAATTCTTGCTCTATGTTTGTATAGTACCTTATGCAAGAACACCTTTGTCTGATGCTGCTACATGTAGCATTAGTAACAGGACTAATAATAAAAATTCAAATTTAGTATTTTTCATGAATACAGAAACATTCATAATAACATTTTCTAATTGTTTCTCTTGTTCAAGTTACACCTCTGATTGGAATAAGTCCAGCCACAGCCAATGTAATTGAGGGGCAGCAGCTCACTTTGCCATGTGTATTGCTTGCTGGGAACCCCATTCCAGACCGCAGGTGGATTAAAAACAGTATGGTGGTAAGACTGTTTCCTCTAAGCTTTATTGGCAGAGTAAATCTACAACTGACATTTCAAGCCACAATAACAACTTGGTTTAATTCACCAAAGCTGATGTACAAATATACAGATAGGTTTTAAGCTTTCAAATAAAAATGCCTCCTGAGGTTGAATTGGCTCACTGGAAGCAAGGATCCAGTGTCATTGAACGGATTACAGCAGACAACCACCACTCAGTAGGAACTGTTACCTCCTGAGGAGAAACCAGTTGGCTGTACCTGTAAGGCAATGGCTGCTTCCGAGTCTATACAAGCGCTGTCATTCAGAGTACAGCCATTCCCCTGAGAAATGAGTTTATTACTGTTCATAATATGGAAGTGGAAGTGTGGCATCCTGATGGTTAGGCTTCATTGATCACTGCCCATTCTTGGAAATATTTAAGTCTGAAGCATAGATGAGGATATAGGAGATGGTAGTGGGAGAAGTAAAGGTCTAAAAAAGAACTTGGAACCAAAGTGTTTGTGAATTGTCCTTTTATCTTCTATCTTACTTTAAAAGCAGTTTTATATGTCCTTGTTAACTCTTGAAGTAACTATTTCAGCCTTCGGCTCTGAATATAGGAATGCTAGTGGAATATACCTACCAGAATGACAAAAGAATAAAATTTTTCAGATTTAAGTTTTTTTAACTTTATGACTTTCATTGTTCCTGATGGAATGAGATAAATGTCAGTATCCCTATACCATATACTCTTTTCCTAGTGGTGCACTGCTCTGGGCATGAAAAAAAGTGTTTTCTTTCCCTCTTGGGAGTATACCATTGCCAGATTATATCCTGTAGACAGAAAGGTGTTGTAGACACTACACTTTACTAGCAGCCAAACACAGATTTTAACATCTATATGAAGCTTTGCCTGCTAATATCTCCCTAAAGCCCCTGCTCCACAGTTTAAATTAAAATATTATAGAAATTTTTATTTTATTTATCAACACTGGGCAGAACCCTGGCACAACCTGAGCATTCACTTGCTAGAATTTTTTGCTCAGTCTTTGTATCACTGCAAATCATTGGCCTTTTTTCAGACTGTGTAAGTGCAAGAAGCACAGGTTGTAACTTCTGTGAGAAATACTGGCAGGATCCTCCTTGTTGAATTGCTAATTCCTCTGTATAGCAGTGCTTGTTCCTTGTAATTGTAAGCTCTTGGCAGAAGCTACACTCCAAGGACAGTGTTGGGGTAAATTATGTTTAGAGAAGAATGCAGCTTTTTCTGAGCACAGCATGACTGGAACCATTTTGCATTCTAACAACCTTTCTGTACAGCAAGTCTGTGTTGCTGAGTTAATGAATTTTTGGGGTGTTGCTATAATGTACATAACTTAAACCCTGCTCTTTGATGAAAGTTGGAACTTTTCTTATGTTCCACAGTGGTATGTATCAGAGCTGATCTCTTCTACTTGATGGATATGGCAAGTTAAAGAAGGTTAAAGAAGGATCTCTCTGTGGAAGAATGATGAGCCATTGCTCTCATCAAGAGCTGATCTATGATCAAACTGTGTAACCAGTATTGAGTAACCAAATTGACTAACCAAATAAACTGGAGTAACTAATAAAAACTGCAGTAAATTAATCCATCTAAATTTCTTTTGCTTCAGTGTACGATTTTAAGCATGAGTGGCAGTTCTGTATGTGCTGTGGCAGAGCAGAGTTGCTGTTTCATATCTGAATCTCGTTCCAGCAGTAAATACTAGGTGCTACCAAAATTCTTGTTTAAAATTAGCTTTTTATGAAAGATGGAAAGTAGGAAAGGTTCTAGTAAAATTCTCCAGGAACACATTTTTAAGAACTTGAAATGGTCAAGTAAACTTATGCTGCATCTCAAAGTAAATATTATTGATGAGTATTTTCTTCAGTAAAATGTTACATCACTCTTTTGGCAGCTTGTTCCCAATCCCTACATTAATGTGCGCAGTGATGGAAGCCTCCACCTTGAAAGAGTTCGGCTACAGGATAGTGGTGATTATACCTGCATGGCAAGTAATGTTGCTGGGACAAGCAACAAAACTACTACTGTTAATGTGTATGGTAAGGAATACTGTCTTATTGTTTTTGTGCCAAATGTAAGATGACAGTGCATTTTTTGCTACCAGGACCTTTCCCCCAAGCTTTTTTGTTAGTTATGCTAATTTCTCAAATGTCATCTTTTGTAACGCTACATTCTAAATTAACATGGTGGGAAATTTGATCCACTGCACAGGAAAGAACCAAATGGTTGAGACTTTTTAAAATAAAATTAAAATAACACCATTTGGCGTTTGCAAAAGATTCTCATTTTTATGCATTTACAAAGGCTGGACTTTGCAGTCTTCATGTCTACCTTTATTAACGGAACAGGCACAAGTGGAAGTTTACTGGCAAACAATGACAAGTGCTGTCTGGTGGTTTCATAACTGATGTAAAGAGGCACAACCCATAGGAGAATTAGAACAAAAATGAATAATGAGTTAAGAAAAATGTGTTTAGTTGGTGGTTGGTTCCCCTCCACCTCCCTTTTTTTCTTTAATTAAAACACACCAAAGATTACACTGACAGCAAGACAAAGTGTTAGCATTGTGGTAACCTGTCTGAGATTCAGCTGAGCATATTTGTCTTAACTCTCTGGAAGGTCACAACCACTTCATGGTTTACAGCCTGAAATTTTCTGATGTGTTAAATTAGTCATCGGAGATCTATTTTAAGCTTCATTGAACTTGCTGGAACATTCTTTTATGCTAAGGCTGGCTATTATTTTTCAATACAAGCAAGCACTCAGTGATAAGCTTAGTCTTCCATGTCAGCACTAGTTTTTGGATACTTCATAACTTGAGAGCAGAAAGAAATATATTTGTATGGCTTTGGAAAGATCTCATTTTTGATATTACGGACTTAAAGCTGATCTTTTTTTCTGTTTTAAATTCAAAGTCAGCTCTGATAATTAGGGGAACTGTAGCTGTTGTTATCTCTCATTACAGATTTTATGAAATGATCTGGTATTTTTATTCAAGTTCGTTTAACAGACAGTCTCAGCAGAAATCATCACTGGAGTTAGCAAAACTTTGTAGTATTTATAACAAAGAGTGTGATTGGCTCTTCACTTTCACGTCATAGAATCATAGAATCATAGAATAGTTAGGATTGGAAAGGACATCAAGATCATCTAGTTCCAACCCCCCTGCCATGGGCAGGGACACCTCACACTAAACCGTATCACCCAAGGCTTCATCCAACCTGGTCTTGAACACTGCCAGGGATGGAGCATTCACAACCTCCCTGGGCAACCCATTCCAGTACCTCACCACCCTAACAGTAAAAAATATCTTCCTTATATCCAGTCTAAACCTCTGCTGTTTAAGTTTCAACCCGTTACCCCTTGTCCTATCACTACAGTCCCTAATGAAGAGTCCCTCCCCAGCATCCTGTAGGCCCCCTTCAGATACTGGAAGGCTGCTCTGAGGTCTCCACACAGCCTTCTCTTCTCCAGGCTGAACAGCCCCAACTTTCTCAGCCTGTCTTCATACACGAGGTGCTCCAGTCCCCTGATCATCCTCATGGCCCTCCTCTGGACTTGTTCTAACAGCACCATGTCCTTTTTATGTTGAGGACACCAGAACTGCACACAATACTCCAAGTGAGGTCTCACGAGAGCAGAGTAGAGGGGCAGGATCACCTACTTTGACCTGCTGGTCACACTCCTCTTGATGCAGCCCAGGATACGGTTGGCTTTCTGGGCTGCAAGCGCACACTGCAGCTGGCTCATGTTCATTTTCTCATTGACTAACACCCCCAAGTCCTTCTCCAGAGGTCTGCTCTGAATCTCTTCTCTGCCCAACCTGTAGCTGTGCCTGGGATTGCTCCTACCCAGGTGTAGGACCTTGCACTTGGCATGGTTAAACTTCATGAGGTTGGCATCAGCCCACCTCACAAGTGTGTCAAAGTCCCTCTGGATGGCATTCCTTCCCTCTAGCGTATCAACAGAACCACACAGCTTGGTGTCATCGGCAAACTTGCTGAGGGCACACTCAATTCCACTGTCCATGTCAGTGACAAAGATATTAAACAAGACCGATCCCAACAGCGATCCCTGAGGGACACCACTCATTACTGGTCTCTAGCCGGACATTGAACTGTTGACCACAACTCTCTGATTGCGACCATCCAGCCAGTTCTTTATCCACCGAGTGGTCCACCTATCAAATTGATGACACTCCAATTTAGAGACAAGGATGTCATGTGTGACAGTGTCAAACGCTTTGCACAAGTTCAGGTAGATGACGTCAACTGCTCTGTTCCTGTCCATCACTTTTGTAGCCCCGTCATAGGCCACCAAATTGGTCAGGCAGGATTTTCCCCTAGTAAAGCCATGCTGGCTGTCACCAAGCACCTTGTTCTTTTTCATGTGCCCTAGCATGCCTTCTAAAAGAATCTGCTCCCAGATTTTGCCGGGCACAGAGGTGAGACTGACTGGTCTGTAATTCCCCGGGTCATCCATTTTCACCTTCTTGAAAATGGGGGTTATATTTCCCTTTTTCCAGTCATCAGGAACTTCACCTGTCTGCCATGATTTTTCAGATATGATGGCCAGTGGCTTTGCAACTTCATTCGCCAGCTCCTTCAGAACCCGCAGATGGATTTCACCAGGTCCCATGGACTTGTGTACATTCAGGTTCTTAAGATGGTCTCGAACCAGATCCTCATGTACAGTGGGCCCAAGGTCTAAGTTTTCACAGTCCCTGTGTCTGCCTTCCAAGACTCGGGTGCTGCGGTCAGAGCCATTGCCAGTGAAGACTGAGGCAAAGAAGCCATTCAGAACCTCAGCCTTCTCCAAGTCCTGTGTAGCCAGTTCTCCTGAAAGCTTCCGGAGGGGGCCTAGATTGTCCTTTGTCTGTTTTTTAGCCACTATATACGTATAAAATCCCTTCCTGTTATCTTTAACATTCCTTGCCAAGTTTAGCTCCAACTGGGCCTTAGCTTTCCTAACTTGGTCCCTAACTACCTGGACAACATCCCTGTATTCATCCCAGGCCACCTGTCCTTGTTTCCACCTTTTATAAGCCTCTTTTTTCCTGTGAATTTTTCTCAGCAGCTCCTTATCCATCCAAGGAGGTCTCCTGGCCCTCCTGCTGCACTTCCTTCTAGTTGGGATGCAACACTCCTGAGCTTGTAGCAGGTGATCCTTGAATAGTAACCAAGAGTCTTGGGCCCCCTTACACTCAAGGGCTATATCCCATGGAACCTTGTTAAGCATGTTCCTGAAGAGGCCAAAGTTTGCTCTCTTGAAGTCCAGGGCAGTGAACTTACTGCATGCTCTTCTCACTGTCTTGAGGACCTCGGATTCAACCATCTCGTGATCACTGCATCCAAGACTTCCCTGGAGAGTCACATTTCCAACGATCCCTTCCCTTCTGGTGAGCACGATGTCGAGCAGGGCACCTCTCCTCGTCGGCTCCTTTATTGCTTGCAGAAGGAAGTTGTCTTCCACACAATCGAGAAACCTCCTGGTCAAAACGTTTTCCATCAATGAAAATTGACTCAGCACCAAAAATGCTGAATCCATTCTCATGAAAGGTACAGTCAGAGGATACTGGACAAAAACTTTCTGAAACTATTTCAATCAGGTATGTGAAATACCTGCAGTTAGTTTAAAACTGTGTGTACTTAATCCAATGATCAGTCTGTGGCTGACATGTTTTGACATGAACAGGTACCTTTTCTGTCATGAAAGACTGCAGAGTGGAAGGGAAAGTGGATGGTCACTGTCAGTGCTAGGAGGCAGAGGAGGCTGAAAATTCCCAAGTGCTGCTGCCTGTATGAAGTAGTAATTGAATTTAAGTATTTTATTGTAAGATTTGTACCATGGTTTGAAATGTTTTCTACACGTGTTTAATATTTGCATTTATTTTTAGTTCTGCCTGTTATTCAGCATGGACAGCAGATATTCAGCACTATTGAAGGAATCCCAGTAACATTACCATGCAAAGCAAGTGGAGTTCCTAAGCCGTCTATTGTCTGGTCTAAGGTAATTTCTCAGTTTTGAGCTGTTCATGGTGAAAGATCGTGAATTGAACCATAATTTAGTTGTCATAAAAACTAAATGCAAGAAACATGGTGGAAAGCATCAGTTCTGAGAGAACTAGAAATCTCCCTTTACTCATATCTGCCTTTGTTACTCAGAGTAGTGCTTTCTGGCCATGGCCCAGCGATAGGTCAATGTTCTAGTCTTTGGAAGTGTTTGCTTATTACTGTATCTTTATGTTTTTAACACTATAGAAATTGTTCATATTCCTGTTATGAGTTTATAATTTGAGATTAGGCAACCTGCCAAAGGTTGAAAGTTTAGTTTTGGTTTTGAGCTTTACTTTAAGATGACATTTTTCTCTGAGGAGACTGTGTCTAATAGTGGCATTCTGGGGTTAACCTGAACTTTTCCATCCTTTCTTTGACAAGATGCCCAGTGAGAAGGACCTCAGCCTTTTCGGGAATTTTTCTGAAAGTCAGTCTTCCTTAGATTTTAATGTATTACTGTAAACTTCAGTTTTTATTGAATTATATCCAGGCACTCTGGACTTCAATGTTTTTTTTCTTTCCACAGAAAGGAGAGGTAATTCTTTCCAGCAATGAGAAATTTTCTGCAGGGTCTGATGGAAGTCTGCATGTAGTTTCACCAGGGGACGAAGAAACTGGGGAATATGTGTGCACTGCAACAAATGCTGCTGGTTATGCTACACGAAAAGTCCAGCTGACAGTTTATGGTATAGATGAACTGAAATCAAATATAATGTTTTTGTCTCTCTCCCCTCATTGCATTCTGCTTTAGACAGTAACACCCATGCCAGTGGATTGTGAAGTAGGATACCCACCATGCAAATGGGATTTAAACTAATCTCTAATTTGTGCTTTTGACTCTATCCTAGATCCTAGATCACTGGATCCACATACTAGGCATTCTTATAAATGGCTGACACTGAAAGGCCGAAACTTCAGGCATTACGATTCTTTCAAGATTTCCTGATACCTTTTATCTTGAATTCAGGGACTAGGATCTTGGGCTGATCATAATTTCATCTTTTATGGAAATGGATAAGAAGTATCTGTATAGGAATAGAATTTGCTTACTACCATCTTTCAATATTATAAAAAAAATAAAAATTCAGGTGTAGGCTTGCTTTGCAAGGCTTTTATGACCTTTTATTGGTGCTGTAGTGTAACACAGTTCAGGTATTGTTTAAAAATGAGAATGTCTATGCAACACAGGGTTCAGCATATGCATGAGCTCCATGTGTATGTTGCTATGCAGCTTTTTGGGTAAATAGTGCAGTCTCACTGGTATTTGCGGTATCATATGCAGGCATCAGCCAGTGTTTGAGCTACAGGGACTGTACGTCAGTGTTACAATGATTTTTGCCTGTTGCAGACATGCCATAAAAAAATGGGATTGCAATGTTAAATACCTGACTGAAAAAATAGAAGTTTAATTTGCAGTGAAATTGAATGCTGTTATGTTTGTACAAATACATATATTAATTGCAGCTTCCTAACATGTTCTATGTCATAGTGAAACCTAGAGTATCCAGGCCTGGAGACCAGCAAGCAAATACATATGATAAACCCATAGAAATCTCAGTAATTGCAGGGGAAGATATCACACTTCCATGTGAAGTGAAGAGCCTGCCACCTCCCATAATTACCTGGGCCAAAGAAATGCAGCTCATATCTCCATTCTCTCCAAGGTAACAATGTTTGGTGTTAAAGAAAAGTGAAATTGCATCTAAGCTAAGATTTTGGAAGACTGTATAATTTCTAATTGCCACAGGATCAGTCAAAATGTATTAAGTTGTCCTGCATGAGGACCCTGTTTTATTAAGTCTTAGGACTCTTTCCCAAACTAAGCATACTTATCTTTACAAAGTAATACTAAGACCAGGAACTACTATACAGCTTCAATTCCAGTGTGTTTATATGCAATCTCAAGAGTCCAAGATAAGGTGATCCTGTTACATCTATACTGCAGTGATGTACAGAGACCCACATAGTCTGTGCATGATTATAAAGGTTTAAAAACTGTTTTTCTTTTGTTAAGTACTTAATATTTATGCTTGGGGAGCATTGCCTGTTAATCATATGAGGTCTGGGCTGCCTGCAGAATACAGATGCTGATAAATGTTTAGGAGTTCTTACAAGGGCTCATTTCTCACCATTTTTTTGAATTTAGAAACTCTCCAGGCATTCTTGAACATGTGAAAACATAACTAAATGCTCATAAAAATATTAGGTTGACAGCCTTGGAGAATGAATAGGTGGGGACCATCTTGTATACAGCATGGGCCACAGTGTTGGAGCTTTTCCTTATTATTTTAGTCTGGTAAGAGAGAAGACAAGTAGGTGATCACTCTCTGTGTGCTCTCAGTTGAAGTGCCAGATCACAGGGTATGCTAGTGCATTCTAGTCTTCAAGATACCTCAGGAGAGGTGAAGGCTACAGCTGTATTCATAAATCAGGAAATGGAAATACTGGCAAAATGCACATTGTAGCAGTTGCTGTGCCTGTTGTTGTGTCCCTCAGTGATTCAAGTGGAGGGAATCAGACTGTGTCTGAGCTGAATTAAGGAATTGTACAGACCCCAGGGTAAGCATGTTTCTCTTTTGGCCAAATCTGCCACCTCAAATGCATCCATTCCAGTGAGTCTGTGACAGCCTCAGCAACTAATAGCTGCTGAGCCACCAGATTTGGTAAAGGTTGCTTGTATTCAAAGACTTGATTTGTTAGTAATCTGTGGAATTTTCTTATGTTCTGCAAGCACACTGCATGCACTAATGGCTCTGCCTTCTTGGTTACTTACTTGTCCTCATCTTCCCTCAGGAGACATTGATAGATTAGACTACTTGCTCATAGCTGTCGTGGAGAGATCCAAGTTGTCCAGGGTAACAGAAGTCCAGCTCACCCATTCCAGAAAATTGTTTACAGATGTCAGCAAAAGTTAAAGAACTAGCCCAAAAAAAATCGTTTGAGACCACCCAAAGATCATGTTAGAATCTGACCAGTAAACAAAAGAAGACTGAAATTAGAAATGAAGGAACTTTTATCACAAAGCAAATGTAATTAGTGCACAAAATAATGGAAGATATCTGCTGGGTTTATTAAGGAAAAAAAACAAATGAAGAAGCAAACAAGCAACAAAAAAAAAATCCACAAAAATAATCCAACCAAAAAAAAAAAAAAAAGGAAATCCCTCCAAAAAAAACCAAAAACCAAACCCAAACACTTCCCATCCAACCTGGCCTTGAACACTGCAAGGGATAAGGTAGTCACAGCTTCTCTGGGCAAACTGTGCCTTACCATTTTCACAATGAAGAGTTTCTTCTTGATGTCTAGTTTAAATTTACTCTCCATCATCCTAAAGCCATTACTCCTTCTTCTATCACTACATGCCCTTTTAAAAAGCTCCTCTTCATCTTTCTTATAGGAGTAATTTTTTATTCCCTCCTCATTTATTTTCCCTGTCTCTGTTACTTTAGTCTCCTACATAAGAAGATTTTGGCTTTGCTGGCCACTATATCTTGTAATGTCAAAGGCCACAACCAGAACTGTAATAAAAATTAATGCTATCTAATGAACTATTTACTGGTGAAGAATGACAATTTATGTAAACACCGAAGTGGTACTTTCAAATCAGAATCCTCTTTGGAATTCTCTCCTCCATCTTGAATCAACATAACATCTTTTTGTGAGTGAAGTAGTATCAAAAATGCTTTAACTTTCTGACCCTGGTGGCCTGGGCTAAGCAATAATATTTGACAGGAGGTTGAAGAGCTCCATTTTTATATGTGTTTGTTGTTGTTGGTTTTGTGGTTAGGTTTTTTTGTTTTCCCTCCATTTCTAGAAACAAGATTGATTTTAATATGTCCTGTAAGTAGCTAGAACAAATTTTATAATTTGGATCTTACATTTTAGATATTTGCTGTGTACTCTGAACGTAGGGGATCAGAAAAGAGTTAGACAAAATGAGTAAATGTATATCATATTTTAGTAATATGGTCAGTGTGCCCTGTAGAATGGTGTTGCTTTAGCTTGTAGCAATCATTAACAATGTGTAAGTAGACATCATTCATCTTTCAGCACATGTTTGTACAATGTATATGCTTCTTATTTTTCCAGACACGTTTTCCTACCCTCAGGGTCATTGAAGATCAGTGAGACACAAGTTTCGGACAGTGGAATGTATCTCTGTGTAGCCACAAATATTGCTGGGAATGTGACTCAATCAGTGAAGCTAAGTGTACATGGTAAGTTTTAACTTAAAGAATAATCATTGGCAAGTTTCTGCATGGAATTTAGCAACATACAGAGCTTTTCAAGCAGTTTCTCTCATGTACATCAAATATGATTGACCTGTATTCTTTCAGGTCATATCATCTTCATATGTAAGTTGTTCTTGGTTATGTGGAAACACACAGATACACATCTGTATACATATGTACATACATACATACACACCATCCCCTTCCTTTAATTTTCCTTAGATTTGTGGAAGAATTATGCACAGTATGATATCTAACGCTCTTTAAGTCAGCCAGAGGGATTTTAAGAACTGAAAACTTTTGTTCTAATTTGCTTGGGTGTTTTCTGTGCAAGAGGTTTCTGAGCAGCAAGTTTGCAAAGAGTGGCTAATATTTAGTAAAGTGAGAGAATACAAAAGTGGGCTGAGGCCAGGATGTACAGCTTCCCATGAACTTGATGGGGATTACATATCCAAACCTTCTTGGTGCAAATATTAAAGGTTGCTTAGGTAG
Organism: Melopsittacus undulatus; assembly: GCF_012275295.1. NCBI lineage: Eukaryota > Metazoa > Chordata > Aves > Psittaciformes > Psittaculidae > Melopsittacus > Melopsittacus undulatus. The sequence continues at coordinate 49,900,300 of NC_047532.1, read as the reverse complement.
TAGTGAAACCAGTGTGCAAGTGTGTCATCTGTGGATAGGCAGCCACTCCTCTTCGCACACAGCTTTATGCATGTACATTCTGCTGTACATGTTTGCAAACTAATACCTTAACCTATCCTACTGTACTTCCTCTATTCAAGCCAGTACCCTGTGTTTGTGCCCACCTTCCTCTCCACCTTGGTAAAGGTCTCTAGTCACTGCTTTAAGATTTTAAGACCTATGTCCCCTTCCCTCTCCTTTTTATTATAGAACATCACATTGTCACTCCCTTGTCTCTTTCCTAGTCTCTGCATACTGGGGCACCAACCACAGTCTTTTAACCACTTATACAGTGTCACATATTGTTAGCTGCATGCTCTTGCATTTATTCCTCTTCAACTGTGTCAGAAACAGGTTGTGCCACATCCCTTCCACCAGTGCTAAACCTCATTGGAGAATGGGTGCAGGAGCCATGGCCTTGCACAGCCCAGGGGAGGCTGTTCGATAGTAATTGTATAGATAGTTTTGTGATTCATGTTCATGTAGAGTTTGGAAGTACCCATTGCCAGTACACATCTTTGAAGTGGATCACATACCTTGAATGTACCAGATTGGAATCTAGACCCCAGCAGCTTTAACTATGATAATTCAGTTGCAATGGCTATAGAAGACTACTGTCTGGTTGTGTATAGAGAAGGCTGATATCAGTGCACATCTTCATTTTATCTTTGTAATTTTACATTAACAGAGAGTCTAGAAAAATGGCACTTGTTATTGTTTCAGACATTCTTTTTAAGTCTTTTTATTGTCAATGATCCTTAGAAGGAAAAACATTGTGGCAAAAGATTTATGGAGGATTTATATTATTCTTTGGGGCCAGCAGAATCTCTTCATTCATTTTTATATCTCCTTGTCTGAACTTGTGTTTGGAAGCATACAAAGATCAGGGATTAGGAAAAGGAAATTAAAATGTCAAAAGGAGAATGTGATCAACTCTGTCATAAAAACTTTTGAATTGTTTTGTGTTATGAAATGCCAGTACCCATAGCTCTTCAAATGTGTGCAGCATAATAATATTGCATTATTCCTATGGAAGTCATGCAGCAGATTTTGAAACCTAGCTTCTTCAGATAATTTAAGCTATAGGGTATTGTATATCCTATTTTCAGTTCTTATAGGGTGGCTACAAAGGAAAATGGAGACTCCCATTTTACAAGGAGTCACACTGAAAAGAGAAAGGGTAATGGGTACGAGTTGCTGCTACAGAGATTCCAACTGGACACAAGAGTAAATTTTTCACAGTGAGAACAATCAGTCATTGGAATAATCTCCACAGGGAAGTGGTGGATTCCCCAACACTGGGCACATTTAACATTTGGCTGGTCAGTGTACAGGGACATCTAGTTTAGGTCATGCTTTGTCTCTAAGTGTTGGACCAGATGGTCCTTGAGGTACCTTCCATCCTGATATTCTATGATTTTATTATTCTGTTCTATGCAGAGAACATATAGGTCTACATTCTTAGTTATCTCTGGGAATTTGGTTTCAGTGAACAAAGCCATTTTTAAAAATGTCAAAAATGGTAAAGAATTTCATAGAACCATAGAATGCCTTTGGTTGAAAGGGACTCTTAAAGGTCATCCAGTCCAGCTCCCCTGCAATGAGCAGGGACATCTTTAACTAGTTCAGGTTGCTCAAAGCCCCATCCAACTGGACCTTGCATGTTTCCAAGGATGTTGCATCTACCACCTCTCTGAGCAACCTGCTCCAGTGTTTTACCACCCTCATCATAAAAAAAAAAAGTCTTCCTTATATCTAGTCTGAATCTCCCCTCTTTCAGTTTAAAACCACTACCTTTCGTCCTATTGCTACAGGCCTTGCCAAAATGTCAGTCCCTGTCTTTCTTATAAGCCCCCTTTGAGTATTGATGGGCCACAATCAATTCTTCTCAGAGCCTTTGTTTCTCCAGGCTAAAAACCTCCAACTCTTTCAGCCTCAAGAATAATCTTGTACATAATTTTCTTTACATTACTGTGGACTAAACTTTTCTTTATTAGTTCCTCCGAAGATACAGCGTGGACCTCGAGTTTTGAAAGTCCAGTCTGGCCACAGACTTGACATACCCTGCAATGCCCAGGGGATCCCTCCACCAACAATCACTTGGTTCAAAGGCAGAAGTGCTGTGCCAGCAGATGATGGGCAGTTTATCTACAGCCTGGATGGAGCTCTAGGCATCAACAACATCCAGCTTCCTGATGCTGGAAGCTACACGTGTGTCGCTAGTAATGTAGCAGGCAGTGATACATCAGAGATAACAGTGCAAGTTCAAGGTATTTATAATTATGGCTGTAATCTTGCCTCCTGCCCTGGTTAGTGTTGTCTGATTGAGTTTTGGAGGAGAATGCTTTTTGCTACTGAGTGTTACATAATGAAAATCTGTTTTGGATGTTAAATTCTGATGTTAATTAAGAAAAATTAGAATATATGAATAATCTTTGAAAAGTTTGTAGAAATAAGAAAAATAAATACTCTGTATTCAAGCTACTTATGACTTCATTTTGCAATAGGCAATTAAAATCAGATTCCAGTATAGGAAACTTCTTTTTCAAATATTATGTATGTTCAGATGTCTCAGATTTTCAGAGACTGTCTTTGGACCTCAGAGCCTGGTATCACAGCTTTAAATTGAATGTGCTTTAAATTTATGTGCTAGGATTGAGCTCTTCACTCAATCGGTGAATATACTATTAACTATATATGCTAATATGCTATTAAATGGTGATGTGGGCAACACTGGTCAACATGTCAATGTAAGTATTTAGTATAATTCCTCTCTTGATGGCCTGGCATACATCAACGTAGCATGACTGACTTAAGCTAAGAAGAAAGTGTTCCTTCTTTGTAATAATTTAAAGGCAACATTCTGATCCCTTTTAATTAGTGATGCTGAGGACTGCTTGTTACAAACAGCAAAGAACTTCCAATAACTTTCCTTAATGATAAATAATATTCTTTGTATAGTCTGAGTCCACACACAAGTTTAAATTGAGATGAATAAAGAAAGTAGAAGTAGTACTAATATGTGGTATGAGGAAAAAAAGGGCAACTAGTATTTTTCAGATTTTGCAGAAACACTGTCTCTGCCTTCAAAATGAATATAGCAGGTTTTAGAGAGAAGCAATTTCAGTCAGACTAGAAAGCCTTTCTATACTGCTTACTTCCTAAATATTCCCACTGAAATCAAGACTGCTTGTATAGTTCACATTTTGATTAATGTAAAGAGAGTTATTGGAATCTGAGCTTGTGTGAATGACATAGACTTGGAAGCATTACGCATTGCCAGACTGTATTTTCATATTTGAAAGAAGAGGTCAAAAAGTTTTTTGGGGTCCTAATTTTCTTTCAGAGTCTCCTACTATTGAGAATCTGGACCCTGCGTACAATAGTCCCTTTCAAGTAAGAGTAGCAAATCAACGCACTGTGTTCCCATGTCCAGCAAAAGGTGTGTATCATTGTTACCACTTTTAGTGACAAAAGTATATTTTTGTGACCATTTTAAATACCAAGTTTCCTTGACATGGTAAAATTGTACAACCTGCACAGTATTTCGCTTATGTACTTAATGTGGAAAAAATCAAACTAACAGTGATTTAAATAACCACTGTCTACAGAAGTTCTGTGAAAAGTCATTCTAGCCAACAATGAAGTTATAATATTCAGAAGTAAGAATTTTAATATTCAAGTAGCACTATAACAGTCAGAACTTCCTCTAAATTTAAAAGCTCATGGCTTCGCTGTGCACCCTCCTTGCCAATATGACTTCCATCAAGCCATGGGAATTGTTTGAATCTTTCTTATTCTGAGTTGAGCAAAGCATTTCTTAAATTTTCACCTTTTTCTTGTTAGGTACTCCAAAGCCTGTCATCAAATGGCTACGTAATGGAAGAGAGCTGACAGGTAGTGAACCAGGGATTTCAATTCTGGAGGATGGAACACTGCTGATCATAGCTTCTGTTACACCTGCTGATAATGGAGAGTATATCTGTGTGGCAACCAATGAAGCTGGAAGCACAGAAAGAAAATATAGCCTGAAGGTTAATGGTAAATAATAAATACAACCATCAAGGAACAGGTTTCGAAGAACATTTTTTTCTTTTATCATTTGAAATTGCATGCCACAAACCTGTCCATGTACAGTTAAATTACAAAATCTAGCCTGAGTACTTGCAGTTCTATTACTCTGATACCCTGTACTTTTTATATTGTTCTGTTCTCCGTGGCTGTGCACTAAGCACCTATATTGCTCAAAGAGTTAGGTGTGTCTCACTGGTAGAGGGCTCTTGTTGTACTTGAAAACTTTAATGCATATAACAAATGAAGACTTTTGTGCTGTGGAAATTAAAGATTGAGGATAGATCTGCATTTCATATAAGTATGAGAAAAGTTTTTTATCAGAATGAACATAGGAGTATTCTTGCTGCTGATAATCCTGAATCCCAATTGGGAAGCAAAAACTCAACAGGTGGACTTGGGATATGTTTTGACATTTTGTTTCTTACAAAGTACTTTTTTTCCAGCCTTATTCACTTCCCATGGTAGCGAGTTCTGATACCTGAACAAGATTATATCCTTATCTTTATCCAGAGAAAAGGAGGAATTCCTTTTTGTGCCAACAGGCTTCATCAGTGGCATTTGGGCTTTCTAGTCCACTACATAAAACCATTCTCTTTGCGTTCATAATGAAACAAATGATAGGCAGATCTTCTTGTGCATGACTGAAGCAGTGAAGAGGAATGATGGCTATCTGGAATCTGCTTCCTTTATATGCTAGGCAAATAAGCTTAAATAAAATTAAATTTAAATCTTAAGATAATTCTCTTAACATGTTGATGGTGATTGCATTTGAATTCATTTCCCTGGAATTCTGTTATTGGGCAGGAGGAGGAGATTCTGTTTTTTGAGAAAGTGAAGAAAGGATACAGGGAGATACATCCAGAGCCAAGAGGCAAATGGAAAAGCTGGGGAGGGAATAAAAAGAGCTTAAGAAATTCAGATTACAGCGGTTCATGACTGGGGAGGAAGGAGGAAGCAGGAAATCACTGGAATAGAAAGTTTAATACATGACTTTGCACTTTCTTGTAGTTCCTCCTGAAATTAGAGATCAAGAAAAAGTGACAAATACATCTGTAGTTGTTAATCATCCTGTAAGTCTCTTCTGTGAAGTATCTGGTAACCCATTTCCCATCATCTCCTGGTATAAAGAAGATAACCAGGTCTGTATGATTAACCTAAATGAAGTAACATAGCCATCATCAGCCAGTTATGTATTGACTTTTGAGTGCTTAGTATGAGAACTCATTTAAAATAAATGCGCATACATGCCTCTATGTATATTTAAACTGCACTAAGATCACCCACACAGAAAGCCAGCTATATATGGCTAATCCATTCATTCAGTTGTTCCATAAGTCAAAAGTAAACACTTTATTTTCACGATTCCCCTAGGAATTAGACTTTGCAATCTCCTAGTGTTGTAAATGCCGGAGTCCTTACAAAGGGGACCAATAATAGTATTTTCTTCATTCTATAGATGGAGAAATAAGAACTCCTGGAGGTTATTTGAATTCCTCAGGATTATTCTTGAGACCTACACTTCTACTTGAAGCTGATAAGTGATAGTTTAAATGAGAGACCACTATATGCACCTTTGTGGCTGACCATTTACAGATGGATGAAGAATTTATTTGGTTTTCCCACACCTTACTGTATGTTGAGCTGCAAGTCATACTGAATAGATTGCAGAAATTGAGGAGATTAGTGCTGTAACTGAAAGGGGAAACACATTATCCTTAGACTAAACCTACCATTTTCTTATAAAAATCCAGCTGTGATATTTGGCTGATGTAACTTGGATCATGTAATGTCTTGGGTTCTTTTAAGGTTGTGGAAAGCAGTACTCTACAGATTTTGCATAGTGGGAAGATCCTGAAACTCCTTAAAGCTACTACTGATGATGCTGGACAATATTCATGCAAAGCCATAAATATAGCAGGAAGTTCTGAGAAGCTGTTTAACCTAGATATACTAGGTTAGTTCCACGGGGCTTATTTCAGGGAGGAGTGGGGTTTCTGTTTTGTTTGGGGTTTGGTTTGGATTTGTTTGACTGGTTTTGTTTGGTTGGGTTTTGGTTGTTGGTTTTTTTTTTTTCCTTCAAGTTGGTGCTGTGAAAACCAGTTGATATTTAAGAAATCAATAAAGTTAAATTCATTATAGATAGATTCTTCTTCTCACTTCTGTCAAAGAGCTCATCATTATGGCTTTTGAATACCTAAGATTTACCATTCTTTTAGTGACACGGACAAAACACTAGTTTTCATTTCTGGATTTTGGTCTTTGGTGCTTTGTTCTGTATTTTGGGTGTGTAGGAGTCGTCTTACAGTTCACCAGCACAAGTGTGGAAGTGCTTGTCATGGTAGAAATGATGATGTGATCTAACAGAAGTCACTTTGCAGTGAAAACTAAAGTTGTTTCAAGGAAATAGTATTATTCAGTACTGCATTTCTTCCATTTTCATAGCATACCTTCCCTAAATAAAGCTTCTTCCTGTAATGTTTGTCTTTTTAAAGTTCCACCAAGTATAATAGCTGCTGATACCCCTGGTGAAATTGCAGTCATCCTCAACCAGCATATCAGTCTGGAATGTCGAGCCAAAGGCTTCCCTTTTCCTGACATTCACTGGTTCAAAGATGGCAAGTAAGTATATTATAGCTTTTGTGGTTTGTGTCTAGGTTATTCCTCCTTTAGAACATAGAGGAAGAAGGTGCAGTGTAAGAGTAAGCTCTGCTTTCAGCTACTTAGTGTTAAGTTATTGTCATTGGCTATATTTAGTGGGGATGTGAAGTGGCAAATTCTTTAACCAAAAGTTACATCCTGCTTTTTTTCATGAACTGTCCTGTAACTGACATCAGCACTTGCTAAGCTGATTTATGGTATTTGAAGCCAGAAAATGCTTGAAGCTTGATAATCATAACCATTTATTTGTGTTTATTCTGTCTGGATTATTTTAAATATAGAATCAGTTAAATACAGTTGTTTTGCTGACATAGTTTTTTATTGGTAGACTGTACCCATGTCAAACATGGCATGGTGGCTTAGAGATTAGCTGAAAGGCAAAATGGGCTGTGTTTTTTTTAAACAGCATTGATATTTAACAATGTAGTTCAGCATAAATATTGGCTAGTACTCATAGACATTCTGATGTGACAATTCCTTAAGCTTTGGTTTGATATGTTGACATTTCCACTTAGTAGTCAACATTTTGTTATCAGCAAATGACTGTTGTGACCTAATTAATTAGGAAAAGGAACTGAGGTCAGTAGTGGGCCTCTGGCTCTGACTGACCCAAGTAAAGTACTTCTGTGTTTTGGTTTCTTCTAAAAATTAGGAATAAAGTTAATAGTAATAGTTTGTCACTTTATGGTCTTCAGATTAATGCTGTTACTCTAGTGCTAACTGGTACATATTAATGGCACAATTACTGCTGTTAAAGGACCCCTTCTTACTACTGTCCATTTAAATTAATGTTGAAAGCATGTGCTCAGAGTTCTGTGACATTTATTCCAGGCCCTTGTTTTTGGGTGATCCCAATGTTGAGCTTAAGGACAAAGATCAAGTTCTACATATAAAGAATGCACGAAGGATTGACAAAGGTCGTTATCAGTGCAGTGTCACCAATGCTGCTGGCAAACAAGTTAAGGAGGTCAAGCTGATCATTCATGGTAAGTTTATAGAATGCCAGATTCTAGAAGATCCTTTAATTTTACTCATAAGATTTCTTTTTTGAATGGATATACTCAAACATATACAAAGTAAGGCTCTGATCCTGCAAAATTTGTATGTAAACATAACTTAATGCCTGCTCACAAAGTGATCTTTTTTAGTGTTTGTATGTGTGAAGTATGGATGTACTCTTTGCAAGTTTGGGCTTAAAGTAGTGTTTATGTGTTTTTGTGATTTTATTAGTTTCTAATTTGTTAAAGCCAAGAGTCTTGAAGAGCCTTCTGAAATTTTGCAATTAATTAGTTTCAACTTGCTTATTTTATTAACACATTGGCCTTATTATTTGATTTAGGGAGAAGAAAATTAATTAGATTTTAATGCACTCATGGTCTTGTTTTAATAAACCTAGCACTGGGAGCAAATTCAGCAGGAATAAGTTCAAGTTAATGCAAAAGTATGAAGCAAAGTTCAAAAGGGGTAAAAATCAGATAGTCTTATTTTTCAAAGACTATAGTCAATAGTCTTTGAAAAAGAATGTTCCAGATAATCTTCAGATAGTGCGGCATGTCATCTTGCTTAAATTGGTGTAAATGTCATTTATATCGTGAGGTCATTTATAGCTAGAAAAGAAGCACTAGCATGAGTATAACCTTGTTATCATGTTATTATTATTTTTATGAGGTTTATAGCGCACTGGGTATACTTTTGTGTGTTTGCAAGCAGTGGAGTCTTACCAAAGACATGGAGAACAGTCAATTCCTGTGATAAGTTTAATGTAAGTTAGGCTATTATCGGATGAGAGAAAATGAGGGGAAAAATTCATAGAAGAAGGAAGAGCTAGGCTTTGAAGGAAGACTTCAAAGAAGATGGGGAAAAAAATTTCAGTTTGGAAGACAAAAAAGAAGTGGAAGCCTAGTCTGACCTCAAAATTGATAGAGTACAGTGCTAGCAGAAATTAGGGGGAAACAAATACAGAAATCTATAGGTAGCATAACACACTAGTGCCTGGAGTGTGAAGAGTAGGAATTTGGATCTGTGAGCCCTTAAGCTAATGAGTCCCCATTTGCTATGGATTTGATCCTGAAGATTGTGTGTCTTTTCTTCTGATAACTGTGAAATTATTATACATTATTTCCCTTATGTGAGGTGTTTCTGAAGTATGGAGCAACCACATGCACAGTAATATGCCTGTACACCAGTCATAGTGAAGTCTTCTGCATCAGAAACAAAAAAGTGCTGTAAGGACTTACAGGCAATTTTGGCTGCTGCGAGATTTGAGGAGTAAAAAATCTCACACAAATAAAATCCTTGCAGAAGAACTTCAGGTTCCTCAGACAAAAGAGATGAATTTATGACTATAGAATGGAATATGTCATTACTTTTAAATTTCGCATTAAACTTTGCTGCCAACAAAATAAGTGAGGAATGTAGACATCAGTTTTTGCTAGTTCTTTGTTTTAGTTGTTCACCTCTACTTTTGGCTTTGAAATTTTCCCAAAATACTGTTAGAACTGTTCCCCATTTGCTGATAAAGGTGTTTGCCTTTGAACTGGGTGTGTTTCAGCATGTTTTTTAGCTTTGTGTATTTTTCGTGCAAATTATATAGTTAGAAAACTATTTCATCATGGTTTGATAATCTACAAGACCCATCTCATAGGTGTAGATCCATTCACTAACACTTTGCTTTACGTTTCTGCAGTAGCATTTTAAAATTAACACTACAAAAATAGTGGAAGTCAAGGATATACTGAACATGTTTGGTATCACAGGAGTTAATGTGCCTGCCACATGTGTCTAGTACTTTCAGCAATCATAAATTTAGTTGCTGCCAATTGCTCTGTGTTTTTATTACTTCTACAGAGATTTATAAACTCTTTATATTGGCTGATTTACATGAGAACTTGCTTGCTAGAAAAATCTGAGTACTGCTGCCTAGCAAGCAAGAGAAATGATCATGGGCCAGAAGTTTCAAAAGCAGGAGGATAAAGCTAGACTGCTAAGCTCATATTTAGTCTCAAAGTGACTGACTTCATCTTCAGAAGTTTGGAGTACTGAGCATTTCCCACTGCAGTTGTAGAGGCAATAAATGTAGTTAGTGCTTTAAACAGCAGGTTGTTCCTTGTTGCAAGGATACATTTCCCAGGGTGTACAGGGATTGCTCTTTACCCTTCAGAGACAGGGAAGAGCCAGAAGTAATGCCCAAGTGCATTGCAGGACACACAGAGACCCAGCTGTCCTAACTTTGCAAATGTGGGAGCCTAGAAGGTAGATGCTTCCAGGTACCATGAGGGAGGCAGCAATGCAGCAGTGCACCTCAGTGTCGCACTTGTTTCTTAAATACATGGCGGCTCTGTATGTTGTGCTTGCTTCATATTTTCCACTCTGTGTGTGCATAGAATGTACAGAAAATGTATAACTCTGCTGGGGAAAAAGGAAAAAATAGAACGAAAAACAGCAGGAAAGGTTGGCAGTCTGATTAAGCTAATTTTTTTTATTCTTGCAGCATTCTGATGTGTAATCCATTTAAATCTGCAGACTTGTGTACTAAGGATTTAATGTTGTTTTGTCTCTGAAATAGTCCCTCCTAGTATTAAAGGAGGAAATACTACTACAGAAGTATCCGCGCTTCTCAACAACCTTATAAATTTGGAGTGCGAAACCAAGGGAATCCCTGTTCCTACCATTACATGGTACAAAGATGGACGCCCAATTATTTCCACCCCCCAAGCTCTGTATGTGGATAGAGGGCAATTCCTGCAGATACCTCATGCCCAAGTGTCAGATTCTGCAAAGTACACTTGCCGTGTGACCAATGCTGCTGGAGCTGCTGAGAAAATGTATGATGTGGATGTTTACAGTAAGTGAGAGTTTAATGACCTTGGTTATTTGTCATTTTACAGGAAGCATAATAACAGCTTCTCTGCCTCTGTAACATCAGCAACCTTTGCAGTTCTGTCAAAGGCACACAGCAGTCAATAGCTGAGTGTAAAAACTGGCCTTTGTTAGCAAGACTACATAGAAGGAGCTTTACACCTTGTATTTAATGTGACTCTTGAAAAGCTTTTGACTTCACAGGCCTTGATATCATTCTTTAGTGAAGCATTGAAACTATTTCTTCTCCATGTAAACAACACTTACCTGAAATAGTCACGCTGGGTAGGATCTTCGGTGTACTGTTTTAAGACTGTATTTAGTTCTTTCATCTCAGAGCCCTGCAGATCCTTGACTGGTCAATACTGAGCTCATAATTTGACTTCTCTGTTTCCCCTTTGTCTTGGCTTGCCCCAGCAGTAAATTCTCACGTGAAATTGTGTGTGACATAATGCCATATAGAGCCAAAGTGGGTGGGGAGGAACTAACCCATTTGCTCTTAATACATTTTCTGGCTATAGAATTAATTGCTTGCAATATACTTTTTTCTTTTCTACAGTCCCTCCAGTAATTGAGGGTGATGCTGACACAATCCAGAACAGACAGGTGGTTGCTGGCAATTCACTGACGCTGGAGTGTAAAGCTGCTGGCAACCCTCCACCTCTTCTTACTTGGTTGAAAGATGGTGTGCCTGTGAAAGCAACCAACAACCTCCACTTTGTATCTGGTGGGAAGAAGCTGGAGATTCTGAATGCCATTGAGGCTGACCGGGGCCAGTATATATGTGTGGCCACAAGCATAGCTGGAGAAGAAGAAATCAAATATGAAGTTGAAATATTAGGTGTGTGAGCAACAGAAATATTTATTTATCAGATTTCCATTAACCTAAAAAAATATTGTTTTATTTTTGTTGATATTGTTATATGGAGATCTGTTAGACAACCTACATATTTAGTTAGCTCTGGGCACTGCACAGTTTTTCTCTCCAGAGTTACAGGACACTTTAAAGATTCTTGTTTTTCAGGTTAGTTATTGGAGAGCTTTTTGTTCAGTGGTAGGTAAATATTATTCTCAGTAACCTTTACAATTCTTTTAACTTGCCTTCACAGAAAAATATAGATATGGAAGGTATCCATTAAAAATAGCATTGGGTGGTTGCTTCTGGGGAGAGAACACTTTTCTCCTAATTTGGGGTCATATACAAAATTTGAACGTTTTCAGGGAAAAGATTTAGTTCTTTTTTTTGCTCCTTTACCAAAGTCTGCTTGTCAACAGTCCCTTCTGTATGTCTCTAGGTAAATGAATTGTACAAATACTAATCATAGTCTGTGACATGGAAGGGTTTATTTAAGAACTTGATTTTTAGGCTTTAAACTGCTGTCATGAAGAACGTTACATACTATTGATGTAGATGTAGAACATCCATTCTGCTGCTTGAGGTATATCTCAGTGGTCTTGCTAGACAGTGAAAGAGCTGAGAGGAGCTGTATGGCAGTGCTTCCTCCTCAGCCCACCAGCTCCTGCAAGTGAATGAGATAAGGTGAAGAGGACATGAAAGAGGGTCTTCTGCACCCTTATTTTCTCATTCTGCTGACAAAGGTTGCTAAAAGTCCCTTGTTGTCATCCTGTCCCCTCTCATCCATCCCACCCCCCTTCCCATTCATAAGGTTGATCTGACAGACCCTGGAAAAAAACTCAAACAAACAAGAAAAAAGTATTAGAAGAGTGAATTGAAGCTGCACAATATCATTGGGTAGATGTTTCCCTTCAAAAAGGAGCAATGGTTTGTAATGATCTACAAATCAATGCATGCCCAAAGTGAGATCGATTTCCAGATTATTTTGGTTTTAATATTATATTTGACATAGATTTTAATGGTTTTAAGATGTAAGAGTGTAGATTTAGATTAGATATGAGGAAGAAATTCTTCACTGCGATGGTGGTGAGATATTGGAACAGGTTTCTCAGAGAAGTTATGGCTGCCTCATCCCTGGAAATGTTCAAGCCTGAGTTGATCAGGGCTTTGAGTAACCTGGTGTAGTGGAAGGTATCCTTATGCTTGGCAGGGGCATTGAAAATAGTTGTTCTTTAAATTCCCTTCCAGCTCAAACTGTTCTACGATTCTATGGTATTTCTGAACCTTAAATGTTGGTTTTGATGGATTTTTCTCTCTCTTACAGTCCCACCATTTGTGGAAGGTGGGGATGAGCTCTTGGACTACATTGTGGTTCTCTATAGCCCATTGGAATTAGATTGTTCAGCATCAGGGACACCCTCACCAACTATCACGTAAGGAGATTGACAATAGAAAGAAAACCCCAACCCCCCGCAAAAAAAACACCACCAACAAAAAAAAAACAACAGACACACACAAAAACCCACACAAAAAAATCCAAACAAAAAAAAAACAACCCCAAAAAAGCTAGTTGATAGGTGAGCTTGGAGGTAGTCTTTATGACCTGTCCATGTTGTTTAGTGATAGTTAATGCATGGAGAACAAACTCCTGGCTCCACTGAAGACAGCATCAGGAACACACATGGCAGGATCAGGATTTTATTTTAAAGTAGTTTGGTATGTTGTGCCAATATGCACATCCTGGAAATTAGGATAGATAATGAGATCTGACAAAACTCTTATTCCCTTGCTAATGCAGCAGTGCACTTCTCATCAGCCCCCAGTGACCGCTTTTGCTTTGGAGATTTCTGCCTGCCTCTGTTGGTGGTAGCCACTTTCACTACTGCTTCCTACTTGTCACCTTTCTGGTTTCTTTAGTGCATGTTCCCCTGTTCTCCCTAATTCTGATAAACCATTGTGGTCTGTGGCATTCAGAAAAGCAGAATGCTACCTGACATCTCCAAGCCTTCATAGAAATGCAAACAGAGTTACTGAGACATTCTGTTTAATACAATAGTAGATATTTTAGTAGTGCTGTTCTTACTGTCATAGAAATCTGAGACTGTACTTTATTTTTGTTAGGTGGTTGAAAGATGGCCAACCAGTTGAAGAGGGATCTGGACACAAGATCTTACTAAATGGACAAAAACTTCTCATCTCTCGAGCTCAAGTGTCAGATGCTGGCCGCTATAAATGTGTGGCTGCAAATAAGGCAGGAGAACACGAAAAGGAATTTGATGTTACTGTGCATGGTAGGTTACTTGAGAGAAGAAGAAACAGCAGACTGTCTATATTTTATATTGCTAGCAAAAAGGTGCTCAAATTTTCTGTAAATGTCTGTTTATTATGTGAGTAGATAAAACAGAAGAACTGCTTTCACCTGTGGGATATTTCTTCTACATATTTAAATGCATATGTTCAAATGATACTTCATTTATGTTTCTGGTACTTCTTGCAGTTCTTCCAACTATCAAATCAGCTGGGACTTCTGAAAGAGCTGTTGTGCTATACAAGCCTGTGACACTGCAGTGCATAGCCAATGGTATTCCTAGCCCTTCCATAACTTGGTTAAAAGATGATCAACCAGTAAACACAGCCAGAGGAAATATAAGAGTAAGCACCACTCTTTTATGGGATCCAAACCATGAAAGACAGTTACAACAAATTATACATGTTAGTGCTTCTTTTCCTTTTGCTTCCCTCATGCTGTGATATAAAGATGCTAATGATCAATCCTGGATAGCAGGATGTGTAGGACACATTGTGTAGGACAGTATCTCAGATTGAATAGCAGTGTTCAGTAGACTGAATCCTATCAGAAGAGTCCATGACTGTAAATTCATCATTTGGCTTCTTTTAGTTGTACTTTAACCTTCAAGGTATGGTTGTTTGCCGGTGACAAAGTGACTCTACCTACTTGTCACTGTGAGGCAGGATTAGATGACTTTTTCTATAAACACTGCCATTGCAGTACCTACCTATAAGTTCCCTTCTCACCGAGTTTCCAACTTTCAGTGAACAGCCCTTCCCAGTACTTGCATGCTTTAGGGTTGAGTGCTTGTAATGGCTTTGATTTACTTCACGCTGGAGAAGTTTTTGATATATTGCCAACATCATCTCTCTCTGCCTGTAGTCTTCTCTTCACTTTGCTTGCCTGTCCCTCTGCCATCTAGGTTTCCTTACAGCTGTGCAGCTAATAATCCTGATGTCCCAGGAGCACTGAAGTCTCTTTGAACTACCAGGACACCTCTTGCATGAATAACCTAGCCCAAGGTTAGAAGAAAGATGAGACTGGCTGTATTCAGTGTAACACCTGCTATGCCATTATGCTTATTGGCTCTGCCTGGGATTGTTGTGTAAAGGGGTTCCCTGCTCTCTGTTTTGGTACAGCTGGAGTCTTCAGGCCGTATTCTGCAAATTGTCAAGGCCCTGCTCGAAGATGCTGGCCGATACACTTGTGTGGCAACAAATGCTGCAGGAGAAGCCCAACAGCACATTCGGCTTCATGTGCATGGTAATGTTTCTGCCTCCAGTTAGAAGCTAAATCTGGCTGTTTTAAGGCAGCTTTTTTACATCTCTATTCCCTTCTGTTTTAAACTCTCTGGCATTTTTGTTGTCTTTGCACATCTATCTTTCAGTTTTCTTTCTTTGTCTCACCGTGTTAGTAAGAAGTGAGGGCAAAAGCTGTCTTTCTTGGGATTTGGCCTTTCTTCTGAATGCCTTCCCAGTTAACTCCTCTGTTCAGAGGTACCCCAAGAAGCCAAACACATTGCCACTAACCCACCACTCAGAAGGTGGATGCATTCTGAATCAAGATGTGGCATGCCACTGTTGGTATTACTGATTTGATTATAAGTCTTCTGGGGATAATGGTATTCCCCACGACATTGCAATGGGGAAGTTTTACAGGAATGACTTTTCTGAGAAAGAAACATTCTTTTAGGAGAAGTTGGGTTTTGGTTTGGTTTTGGTTGACTTTTTTTTCAGACTGCTTAAAAGGGATTTTATTCTGCAGCTAAAAAAAAGAATTGAATCAGGGAAACTTGAGATGTGGTTGTTTGCATGTGAATTGCATGTGAATTTAATAAACGCTTTCACCATGATTCTTGTATATTTGCTTCCAAACTGGTCACAAAGTATGTGTATTCTCAATGTGACTCACTCCTCAAAGGAGGTGCAGGAATCCTCAGGAGGTGTGGGAATGGACTGTGGTAAAATGCTCGTGATGACTATGATTGTGTTGACTTTAATTGTCAAACTGCCTCAGTAACTGAAAAATATTCAACTGAAATGAAGAGAGATTGCAGTATCTCCATGGATGAGAATTAGAAAGAGAAAACACTCCCATCTTATTCTATGGTATAAGATCATGGTTAATTTTAGTTTAAGTCTTATGCTCCTAAGTAACTCTTTTGCTCTCAGCCTTCATGTTCAAAGTGTCATTATCTGGTGTTTCTGTCATGTTTCAAATGTAGAAACTTTAGTAAAGAGTCTTGCTTTGTTAAAGCCATCTGCAGCATTCTGTTTAATGTTACCAGTCCAATTGAGATGAGCTTGCTGCATTAGAAGAATTACTGTTCTGCATTGTGCACCCATTTCCTGCAAGTCCATTTTAGTGTTATTTTTCCTGAAAAAAAAAGAAATAAAGTTAATTTATTATTAACACTAATGAAGTTATGTAATTAGAGAGTAATCCTAATTTAAAGATTAACTTTTCTGAGAAATTCTTTGTCATCCAGGAGTTGAATGTAGTTCATTGCCCAAAGTTTCTCAGAGGGCAGATTGCTTTTGAGATCAGATGTTTTGCTAGCTGGGTGGCCGAATTAATGAAAATCTGATGCCTTTGTCTTTCCCCAGAACCACCCAGTCTGGAAGATGCAGGGAAAATGTTAAATGAAACAGTTGTGGTAAATAATCCAATCCATCTTGAATGCAGAGCATCTGGGAACCCTCTGCCAGGTATGCACATGCCCCTTTAAGAACATGAAACATATCTGATAAATAGTTGTCACTTTTATGTGTCCTTTGAAAAAAATGGACGTTCTGAACGTGGAGTTAATTCTGTGGTGTTTAAGCTAGCTAGAAACTATTAAACACTATGCATAATAGAAAACATTAATATATCAACAGATGTGGAGTAAGTATTAAGAGAATTAGTAATTTGCAAAATTTGTAACTAAACAGGTGAGAAACAGAAGGCTAATCCACTCCCTTGTGTACAGTGATGGCCTGTTTATAGGCAAGAGTACTGTTAGATTTCTCCTAAATCAGCTTTAAACACATCCACTCTCTCCTCCTGTCAGGTCAATAATTTATATTGTAGGGCAGACTTAAACAATACCTTGTGGATTGAGTGTGCCTGTCAAGTGTGGCCATGTCTGAGACCTTATCTAAAGTCTATTGATAATAATAGGAGACTTTTTGTCTGAGTCCCTTGAATGTGAAAATGAGTAAGTTTTCTTTGTGTGTACAGTGCTTTCTTTGGCTTGTGCTGATGATAAATTACACTTACGGATTTGTGGGTCCTTCTCAAATTTAAGCCAAAATTTTATTTTTCTCACACTTTCCTGGAGTTACAACTTCTTTTTTCTTTTTTATTTCTTTTTTTTTCAAGTTTCCTTTAGAAATCATATATATTTACCCAACTGAGAGCTCAAGGAGTTTGGCTTCTGTTTAGACTGTTGAATCTGTTGAATTTTTTCTAAATTGGAAAGCATATAAAATAGTCTCAATTGTCTGGATTTTAGTTATCTCATTGTTGGGATTCTTTCAGTGCTAGAATTCTTGGACCAAGCCTTTTTTTACAGTTAATCTCTTTGATGGTTTTTGAGATGTGTGGAGAAAAATTTGTTTCCATCTCTGTTTCAATGTGTGCTTTTTATTTCCACCTTTTTCTGGTGAAATACAAAATTCCATGTTGATATAAGAACAATTTTCTGTGTTAAGTATTGTACAGCAAAACTTGGGGAATAGTGTATTATTAATAGCTTATATCTAATTTATAGCAACTTGTGCTGATGACAGTAACATTTTCAGAAGAAAGGTATTACTAAATTTCGGATGACCATACAGGTTTATTTTTTCTACCTTTTTAAGAAAACTGTTGTAAAAACTTAAGGATTTTATATCCTTTTTTGCATTCTTGCCCCCAGGCATCTTTTTTTCCTCTGCAAATTGACAATTACTTTAGAAACTACAGTTAATTTAGAACAATTACAGTGATGCATTTCAGCTAATTTATGCAGTAAGAATAGTTTGGTCACCTCTTCTATGCATGATGTGATGCCACATTCTAGTGTCAAGATATAACATTAGGTAAAAAAAGTGATAGCACAACATCACAGTGAAAAAGAGACAAGATCGTGTGCAGTCGTATTCATCAATCAGACCAGATTACTTCTTGAATATGATTCTTTTGCAAAAAACTTGTGTGTTACAGAAAATTATTCTGTAAGTAGCAGTTTCATCTAACTGAATAGGGAAGCGATCCCAGTATAGCATTAGTTACACATTCTACTGATGGAGGGTGCCATCTTTTGGCTGAGACACAAACAAGTGCTCAGGTATTGCTGGTTATCAAGTTCCTATAAAGCTCCAGTTTTCTGGTATTTATTCTCAGTTTTTCAGCCTGCCAGTTGAACTTTTATTTGGTTGCTTGTATTTTGATTCTGTAAACTTTTGTAGGTGGTTCAGTTCAATGTAGCAATACTTTACAGTAAATGATGAAAAATATGTATTATTGTGTGGTTTTAAACAGCTGCTGTTGACCTTGGTATGAGATGAGTAAATCCCCTATATATATATGATTTGTGTGATAATTTTTTAACTTCAGAACAATTTTTCATAAATATCAGATGCATATTTATTTTTTTCATAAATATCGGATGCATATGATTCAATAGCAAACTGGTAACATCAGGTTTGCTATTGAAATCTGTGGGTGTAGTCAGTATTTTGCACAAACGTTACAAATTCCTAATTTTCTAGCTATTTTTTCTTGCTATTAATACTGATTAATGTTTCTATTGATGTGTAAATGTTGGTGTTATGTATCTGAAAACTTTAAAGGAAAGTTTGAAGCCTATTTGGTCCTCTTGTTTGTAAAGGGAGTACTTTTGGCAGCTTTTCCATTTTTCCTTTCATTATGCAGCTATCACGTGGTACAAAGACAATCGGCCACTTACCAGTGCTGGGAGCACCACTTTTCTGAATCGAGGGCAGGTTCTGCAAATTGAAGGTGCCCAGATCTCTGACACTGGTGTTTACAAGTGTGTGGCTGTCAACACTGCAGGCACAGCTGAGTTGTTTTACAGTCTTCAGGTTCATGGTAAGTATTATAGTACTTATGAAAAACACATACATAGAATCATAGAATCGTAGAATAGTTAGGGTTGGAAAGGACTTTAAGATCATCTAGTTCCATGTCTGATTAGCACACTTATTGTCATTCACCACACCATCATACTGAAGAGATATAGCAGGGGTCAGAGGGAAGAAAATTCACTCTCCTGTTTTTCAGTTACATTAGAATATATGTTTTAAATTAGGAAAATGTGGTAAAGGATGTCAATTCTAAGAACAAGCAGAGATAACAGGTTTGTGGAAGAATAATTTGTGTTATCACTTCAGCAGTTTGGAAGGCCTTGCATCTGCTGGGTTTTCCTGTAGATGACTTTAAAGCTCACAGCAGAAAAAGAAAGGATACAGATCAAATCATAGTCCAAGAGTCTTAAAGAAAAATGTACTGTTTAGTAAGATGAAGTGAAAGTGTGGGTGTTTGCAGACATAAGAGACCTGATCAAAAGCCAGACTGGAACTTTTCCACTGATTTCAGTGGCTTTTGGATGTGGTCATAATCCAAATTTTTATCTTTGATACATGCATATGCATGTAGCTGGTTTTCTGTGGAAGTCTTCCATGCAAAACTGTGCCTGAATTTGGCACAGTGTCCCCAGCTGAGATGCACATAGAGTATGTAATTTCTATTAATTAATAAATAATGAGTTTGGCAGTATATTTCCATGGAATTAATTATCATCACGGGAAAAACCAAGAGATCATGACATGGTCAAGGGCAATTAGTCCCACCCAGTGACTAATTTGCAGGAAATATTTAGAGCTAAGGTCATTACTCTGGTTATACTGAAAAATGAAAAATAACTCTTAAGTATATGTGTGTCTTTTTATGGGTGGCAGAATTTCAGTAGATATCTCCAGGGTTTGCTGGGGAACTGTGCAGTTGCAGACAGAACTAATTGCATCAAAGGAAGCTGAAACACCTGTCCATAAACATACTTAATTCACTTTGTGTTGTGCTCAGTTTACAATGAAGTGCTCTTCGAATTTACCATGAACAAGTTAATTACCCAATTTACTTAAGAGTTTATGAGTTTCAGAAAACTTGTGTTTTTTTTCCCTAATAGCAAAAGAAAGAATGATTACTAAATAGAGAACAGACTTTGAAGTGTCAAGTACCAAAAGTTATGCGGCATTTACAGAAAATCTGCTCTGGATTTCTGGATGGCAGTTGGCATTGTGAATGAGCACCTGTGTTGGATGATTACTGGTCATCATTCAGCAGCTTCTGTTGTTAATAGTGTTGTGGATGCAGTAGCTATGGTAGAAATTATCAGATCATTTTTGCATTAAAAACAATGCTTGACACTGCAGGCTAAACACTAAATGAAACTGGGCAGGCCTACGGAAGGAAGCAGGTTCAATTCCAGTTTAGTAAATTCATATGATTTCATTGTATTATTTTTTCCACTTCTTTTCTCTGTACTATAATGTCTATGGCCATTTGAGAACAATGAATGCCATTGTACTGAAATAGGGGAACTGTGTGCATGTATGTAATGAAAAATATATGTAAAAATCACACTTGCTTTTCCCACTGTCATTTCTGTTATGATTGGAATTTATCTAAGAGTAGATAGACTGTGTTACAGGCTGTTAGAGGTTGCTGAATGTATTAATGAATCTATTTTCAGTACAGAATTTCATACTATTGTTTTCCTCACATAGGGCATGTATTAGAAGATCACACCATTCTCATCTCTTTCTAGGAGTATTAAGTTTTGTATTGATACTGACTCTAAAACCTTATTACTAAGTTGTTAGTGGTAGGAGCAAACTAAATTGTTTTGATTCTCCTGATAAATGAAACATCTCCCTTTTTAAATACTTCTTGTCTCCCTTTGTAACATAGCTCGGCAAAATTTGCTAGACTGTATACCTATAGTAAGTGTTTTGAGATGTTCCATTAAGATGGTTTTTATCATCAGACAGGCAGATGTTATACAGTTTAATCTGGTAAATGTTCATGTATGCTCTGCAAGGCCAATCTGTTACACTGTGTATGTATTTGATTTATGCAATTTATATAGTAAACTTCTTTCTTTAATCCCCACCACTCTTAATGCCTTTCACAAGGTCTAAATGGAATATTATAAGAGATTGAGGGAATATTTTCTGGTTTATGTTGTGGTTCCTGAGTTTCACAGCTGTCTTCTGGGCTGCGGGCCCAGTCCTTCTTACCTTGCTCACAGTAGTTTTATTAAAGCTATCTAACTTCTTATGTGAGGAAAGAGCAGGTTTTGGCACAGAGCAAACAACTGACATGAACTCACTAGGAGTAACATGAGAAATCATTCCAACGCCATAGTTCTTTGCAGAAAGAGAAATAATGTACAAAAATAAGAAGTCCATTTAATCTCATTGTGATTTATGCTCTTCTGTAGCTGTTACAGCTTTGTTTCCTTTCTTTTTTCAGTCCCACCATCAATCTCTGGCAGCAGTGATAGTATGGTGACAGTGGTGGTTAATAATCTAGTGCGACTGGAGTGTGAAGCAAGAGGCATCCCTGCACCTATTTTGACATGGCTAAAAGATGGTAGCCCTGTTTCCAGCTTTAGCAATGGACTACAGGTACTATGTTCAAATCCTGCTACCTGTGTTGTTTCCTGTTGTGGTAGGAGACTTTTTAGCTGTTGCAGTTTAATGTAACAGAGTAAATAAAAGGATTTGGAATGACAGTATGAGGCCTTTTGCTCCGGGTTATTGGTGCAAGTTTAGCTCCAGTGATTACTGTGTGAAGTGGAAGATGGAGATATATTAAAAAAGGTGTGCATTTCAGCTGATTTTTTTTTGTATTAACAGTTTGCATAAACAAATTTTTCACTTCCTTACAAAAAGAGGAAATTGGACCACATTCCTATGCTGAAGAAATCCACAGAACTCAATATCTAACATCTGATTACACAAAATAGTAATTCAGAAAACAAAAGACTAACCACTAATATAAGGAGATATTTCAGAGTTAAAATGAGAGGGCATGGTTGCTTTTTGAAAGCTAATTTGATCTAATTTTGATCTGAAAGTAAAAACGGGAAAGTTGTGCACCGACAAAAGATGTGACAGAATGTTTGAAACTGGTAAGAGGGAGGAATGTCCAGATCTTGCAGAGTGTGAATGCCAAGAGTTCCCTACTGACTTGCATGAAGTTAGACTTCCACTTGTGCAAATCTCAATCAAAAGGGAACAAGCAAGGAAGAGTCTAAGAAGAGAGAGATGGTGGGAAGCTGTGGCAAAACAAGTATTTAACTTTTAAATGAAACCTAATAGTTCTCTCTATTTGTGTTTTACATCGAGGCATGTATTCTGAATGTGTCATGCTTTTATTGCAGGTTCTGTCTGGGGGGAGAGTCCTGGCATTGACTAGCGCTCAGATTAGTGACACAGGAAAATACACTTGTGTTGCAGTCAATGCTGCAGGCGAGAGCCAAAGAGATATTGATCTCAGAGTTTACGGTGAGATTTTCTGACAAATCTCTATTGTTTTTTGGTCATTACAACTGTTCATGTATCTTTAATTAAGCACACTGTGGCCCAGACCTTTAGCAACATTGAATGAAGATGGTTCCAACCCATAATGGAAGGCAAAGGGATGAGGAGCTGTGTGTATGTGCATTAAGTATATATGTGCACACATGGACACATGCATTAAAGTATGTAATTATGTTCTTTTGTGTACCCTTGGAGAAATGTAGCTCAACAGTGATTGTATAAGTTCAGTACATAAAGTTTCATTTATAAATGACAGGAGAAAATACATGTTTCTGTAAAAAAACGTGTAGAAGCCATGGGCAAAAGGTTTTATTTGGGCCAGAGTTCAGTTGTCTTTATGTAACCCGAATGAGTCAATGTGAGTTTGCCATACAGTTCTCCAGTTTCCGTTCCATTTTCAAGCCTTGCTGTGCCTGCCAATATGGTGGTGACTTTTTTGGTGCTAATAGTGACACTATATGGTGCTGTATTGATCCCAGCCAGCCAACTTTGTCTCTTTCAAGTAGCAGGAAATATATCTCTTTTTGTATTTTGTCAGTTTTCCAAATTATGTGAACAAGTTAATTCTAAAATCTTTCTGCCTGAACTCATGTAAATTAATCCTTCCTTCTGTATTCTTGTACCTTTTATGTGCTTCATCCTGATTTTTTGTAATTTGTATGAGATGTCATCTATATTGCATTCTTAGAGATCATTGGTGATTTGCAGTTACCAAAGCGTTACATACTGCCAGGAGGAATGCCAAGGAGTTTGGCTGTAGGAAGCTTTGTTTCTTTGGACAGCTCAGTGGTTTTGCACACCAGTGAAATGAGGATGAGCAATGATCTGCCACTTGTTTTAGAAATTTTATGGTTCCAGCTCTGGAGAGAAGATTTTGGTGTTGAAGAACCTTTGTGGTTTTGCTTCTGCTTTCAGTAGGTCATTGGAGAGAGAGCTGGTTTTGCTCTGCCAATCTCTAACTAGCTTTATAGTAATCCTAAACAGAACTCTGGAAAATCTTGTAAGAAAAGCTAGAAGTTTGGATTGTTTCTAAGGTGAAAGCTGGCCAGGTTATTTGTTTCAAGTTTGGCTTTCAGAATTGGTGTCCTAAAAGCATAGTGGTTAGGATACTTGTATCTTGAGTCATAACTACTTTTGTGTCTGCAAGGGGCAGTTCAGAAAGCCAGAACCCTGGCATGGCAAGTGAGCTGAAGGATAACATAGGCTGGAACAAGGAATATCAAGGTTCCTTATGGAGCTTTGTGTGTATGTACACATAACCACACAAGTGGCATGAATATATTTATTATTTCTCTTTTATTTTCTGGAAAATCTATCTATTTTAGCTAAAAGAAATTTTAGTTAGAAATCATGTATGATTAAAATTACTGTTGTCTAAGAAGCTGGCCAGGGTTGAACTCAGCTGCAAGGCTGTCTTGAGTGAGGCTGTCACCGAAAATTAATATTACTCTTAGGACTTGCCTCATATGGGTGATCTAATTAAGAAATTGCAGGAAGAAAACAATCTGGAGTGCAGATAAAGCTGAGATGGCTAGAAATGTGCAGTGAGCTGGGCCAGACTAGGGGTTGGAACAATCTGGGCAACATATAGTTACCATGAGCATAATTAGATTACTGTTAAACCCTGTTCCTTCAAAGACAGATGCTTTAGTGTCTGTCTCTGTTTCATAAATTCAGTTTCATTCTGAACACATTTTAATTCATTTAGCTGAGAGGAAAAGTAATTGGTGGAAAAGCATTTGGAAAGAAATCTGCCTTCTGCAGTAATGGATCAGCTTCCAATTTTCAGTTTCACAACACTTGCAAAGAATTTAGAGCTTTGTGAATTCTACAAAGAAAGCAAGATAAACAGATTTTTTTTCAGTTACTGTATTTCTTATCCACAGGGACCAGGCTTTTCCCTAAAGTATTTTCAAACTGTGAAATCAGCTGCTCTGCTTAGTACTTCCTGTGCAAGAAAAACAAAGCTTTATTGTTAATGTTATTTTTCAGGACATCTTCAGAACTGTAATGTTGGTTTATTGAGAACCACTTTGAGACATTTTATAACCTCATATGTACTAATTAATTCAGTATATTTTTGTTCAGCGTGAAACCCAGAGTATTTCTCACAGACAGTTCCACCTCTTTCCTTCTTCTTGCCTTGTATTTGGTATAATCAGACAGGTAATTTCTGGAGTAATGGATTGCAAAACTAAAAAGCAAAAGAAATGTGACAATAAAGGTTCTTATATTTGTCCCTAGTCAAATTTTTTTGGGCAAACTGAACAGTCTTAGAACACAAAAAAAAGCATTAAGATCCCACTGGATACATGTAACCAAGTAATTATTGCTAGGAATGCTTTTATTTTGGAAATATTTGAACCACAGACCTAATGCTGCCTTAGCGTCGAGAGTTTACAATGAACATGCTTTCTGATTTTGAATGATAAGAAAGGAAAGAGCATCCTTATGGACTGTTTCAAGGATTTAAGAATATACATGTAAAGAGCATGAACAGGAATTCTCTTCTGGATTATGCTTGGGCAGCCCATTGAAATCACTTCTGCTCTCTGCAGTTTGATGTATTCACCTGTGTGTTAATGATGCAAACAGAGACCTGACTTCTTGCAGTGTGCATTACAAGTGCTTTCAAGTTCTGTCCCATTGGCTCATCAGATCTAGCAGAGGAAACCTCTGGTAAAGAGCTGGTGGCATGCAGCAGCAGTGCTGGGCATGATAGTCTACACTACTCTTGTTATTTTCAGCACGTATTGGACACCAAAATACCTAAAAACACTTAATGTGGAATGTTTTCTAAACAGCTCAAAGATGCCTGAGGAGTATCCTCAGAAAATTTCCTGACCAATGGTATAGTGTGCCATTTTGAAAGGACATTCTGGTCAGCCATGGATACTGATACAAACCCATAGATGGCAAGCAGGATTTGGACTTTAAGTTTTTTAATTAAGATCACCATGTCAGTCTAACATTTCCTCCATGTTATTTTTTATGCCAGCTGTTGTGGTTTAAGCCCAGCTAGTAAGTCAGAACCACACAGCAGTGGGCTCACTCCGCTCCCTTTTATCTACAGCCCCCCCCCCCCCTTTTATCTAACCCCCTCTGCTCCTGGGGGGATGGAATGAGAATCGAAAGAATGTAAGTCATATGGGTTGAGATAAGAAGAGTCCAGTAGCTAAGGTACAATACAAAACCACTACTGCTACCACCAGTAACAATTGATGGCTTGGCTTCATGAGCGAAGATTTTGGGAAGGGCTTTAACCACGCTTACTTCAAGCAGGATGACCAAGGGTGAGAGGAGTGTGCAAATCTGTTTTAAAAAGGGTGCTTAGGCAACCAGGGAGTGTCCAACCAGGACTGACATCTCCTGAGTAATCTCAAGCTACCCATGCGCTGGTCTGCCTGCATGCAAGGTTGGATCTGCAGCTTCCCATACACCTTGTCAATTACCGGTTCAACCCTGGCCTGTCCATACCGACAAGTGAGAGCCAAGTCCTTCCAGCCTGCGCAGGTGAGTTTTTAGGTGAGGGCAGCGTGCACAGAGCTGGCACCACCCTTCACACCTGAGGTTTAACTGCCAGGGCCTAGCGAGCTTGGACGGTGACAGCAAAGTCCTCAGGTCAAAGGTTTTGTGAGTGTCCTTCCCTTGGATGGCAGAACATACAAGGCTGGATGAGCCCCATCAGCCTGGGTTTGAAGATAGGAGTTTTCCTTCTCCTGCGTTCTGAGCAAGACTGTCATCTCTTGGGTCAATCTCCAGCGACCACTAGCATGAGCCCATGGAGGAGCCAGCGGCACTGCGGTATCGCTATGTCTAGGCGAGTTAATGACTTAGAGGCGCTCAGTCATAAGCCCGCAGATGGTAGCCTCGCGCCAGTGGCTCCTCAGCCAAACACACACACCAGGGGTCTGAATCTGCAGTTCCTCTTGTACTGAGCAGGATTACTATTGCAACAACGTATCATCAGTAGGGTAAAACTAACCTGTCTCACAAGGGTCTAATCGCAGTTCATGTTCCCTATTAGTGGGTAAACAATCCAATGCTTGGTGATAACAAGGGTGGGGAATACAATTGCTCACCACTTAGCTCGACCCCATCCCTAGTTTACATACTAGGCATGATGTACTGTGGTACGGAATATCCCTTTGGCTAGTTTGGGTCAGGTGTCCTGTCTCTGCTTCCTCCCTACTTCTTGTGCTCTTCCTCACTGGCAGAGCATGAGACTGAAAAGTCCTTGATGGGTGTAAACATTACTTAGCAACAACTAAAAACATCAGTGTTATCAGCATTGTTCTCAGGCTAAAGTTGAAAACACAGAACTACACCAGCTACTAAGAAGGAGAAAAATGACTGGTGCAGTAGAAACCAGGACACCAACCATGAACACTTTCTCCATGTAAAATTGCTGACTTGATGTGTTTCAAGGTTTAGTTCTCAGTTGCTTTGTTTTTCTCATGGTAGAAACAATTGATTTTTCAAATGGTAGGAGGAAGTTTTCTTAGATCTTGACACTGTTCAAAACCAGCTAATGGGCTTTGATTTAAACATCCAGAAGGATTTTTTCTTCTACACAGAAAACTTTCCTTCAAAAAGCTGTTCTTTTTCTTTCCCATAATTTGAAAATAATGGTACAAATCTAAACACAGTCCTCGGTGTCTATTATTGCAATGATTAACTGGCAGATCCCACACAAAACAGATAGACAATAAAGTAACTGTAGATTATGACTTGATGATTAAGTCATTAACTCATCCACTTGGCTTCAACCATTAAGTTCTTCTGTCTTCTTCATTCGGCATCTCTGGAAAAATTCTTTCTTGAAGTCAGAGTTCTTCTTGAAGCCATGTATCCATCTTTGCACTCTTTGGAACAGTTTAAAGCATTTTTCATCTTCTGAGCCTGATTATTATCTTGTGAGCCTTTTCATACATCAGTTTTTTTTCTTTCTAGCAGGAATGTACTTCCCCATTATTTATACACAGGTGATTTTACTTTCTAGTTATATTTGAAGTATTATTTGCCTAGTCTTGACTTATTATCTACATGGTTTCTTTGTAGCTGATATCTCACTAGCATATATCTTCTGTAGAGAATATTCTGTAAGTAACAAATATTATTCTGGTGCTTTTGTGATGTAAAGGAGACTTAAGTTGTATGTCAGAAAGGTGGTAACTGTCATTTTGTTTTTGTTACACGAAAACTTTGAACTCTACTCTATATTTACTTTGGGAAATCTGCAATACCCAAAGGTCCTTTGTTTTGATTTATTGCTGTAGTTCCACCAAACATCATGGGAGAGGAACAAAATGTCTCAGTGCTCACCAGCCAAACAGTGGAGCTTCTCTGCCAGAGCAATGCTATTCCCCCACCTGTGCTGACGTGGCTCAAAGATGGACGACCCTTGCTGAAGAAGCCAGGTCTTAGCATCTCTGAAGATGGAAGTATACTGAAGGTAAGCTGGGCAGTCAGGCTCTGGTGGCAATTGTTTTCTGGGGATTTGTACCATCATGAAGGCACTAGGTACTCATTAGGGTCTGGATAGCATTAGGCCCTCTGGTGCAAGAGTAGTAGATGAGAGGTGAGGGAGGTCATAGGCACCCTGATGTTTGTGCACAGGTTTTGCAGAAGTAATACTGTATTATTGCTATTTTGGGAGACAGATGTAAAAATAATAATTGGAATCTGAGCAACCTCTCCTTGCAAGTTTCCGATGTAACAATGTAAGAAGAAGAAATCCAGGTTTTCATTTTCTTCCTAGATTGAAGGAGCTCAAATACAGGACACTGGCCGTTACACTTGTGAAGCGACAAATATTGCTGGTAAAACTGAAAAGAACTACAATGTCAATATTTGGGGTAAGATTTATTAAGCTTATTCCAGGAATGGGAACGAAGCTCAGAGTGAAATTATGATGCGAGACATTAAAATTCTCTGTAGTGCGTAAACACTTAATTGCTGAGGTTCATGCAGAAAGATGTTATTATGTTTGCTATGGGTAAATAGTAAAAAAAAAGTGCATGCATTTTTCACATTGTTTTGGTTTGGTTCTAAATTAATAACAGCTATTTCATAGGTCTTTTTCAGGTTGGGTTTGCAATCATGGTCATAGTCTTAGAATTATAACTAACTTGCTTTATAGCCATATCTTATATTTGTGCCTCTAATGCCATTTAAAGTAACCTACCAACTTTCCACTTTTCTTTTAAATGCTGAAGTGTGGAAATTCAGATAAATAAAAGCTGGTTTACCTAGTTTTATTTGCTCTGCAAAGTTATTGGTGCTGAATCATAGATCTTTCATGAAATTTTTCTATGGCTACATGATGAATGTGACTTAGGACATTTATTTTAATAATTGATTTTGAATGCTTTTTATGCACAATCATTTCTCCCTATATGCAATCTGAAATGAGCTTTTTTTACTATTAAACATTAATTTCTTGCTTTGAAATCACAGGACTAGAATCATCTAACAGGGTTTGTAACAAAAAGCTGAAATATTATTACAGAACTCTGTCATTATGTATTAAAAAGAAACATTCCTGGTGTTCTAATTAGAGGTGGATATTGTAGTACCATGAAAGACCACGAAATTTTCTCATGCTAAAGCATATGCCCATTTACTGTGCGTGTTATCTTCAACTTTCATTTCTCCCTCTGCAGATTTGTAAGATCTGCAGGGTTGCTTAGGACATTTGCCGCTGCTGGAGGGCTATGGATTTGTTTGTTTGTGCAGTAAAGCTGTTTCAGTAGGATTTTGGAGGAGGGGTAATTCTTTGCTAGTTAACAGCTTTGATTAAATAAGCTTAATAGAAACCAAAAGTTGCCTGTGAAACTCTTCTATGGATAACTGTTTAGAATTATAGTCTTTGTTTACACCCAGGGACCAAAAGTTCTGCTTGCCATATTTTTAAGTTTCACATGCCAGAAACATACCCTGCTGAGGACTGGTGAGATCCTGAGAGCTAACCTTGGTTCCAGGAACCAGCCCATGTGTTAAATATAAGAAATACCTTCACAGAGAATGGCACAAAGATTTTGACTAGAAGCAGGACAAATAAAGGTTCGAAGCCAGTATGGTACAATAAAGCCATTTTCAGTCAGTCATTCTGAAATGCATACATCTTGTTTCTGCTAAATACAGTTTGAAGTGTTAGAAGGCGAAGCTGTCTACTATCATGTGCATAAAAAAAACCTGCTTGATAATTTATTCACTAATCAGGTTTGCCAGTTTCAGCCTATATTCTCCTCTGCTATATTCATCTGATGAAAATGGTTCCCCAGTTTCAAGAAGGCAACTATCCATACCCTTGTGATTGGTCTGAAGTTCTTTAATACTTTGAGAATCAGACTGAAAACAGTAGTCCATTTTGTCTGTAACTTGTTGACAGTCATAGAGCTGTAGAGCAAAAGCTGGCACTGTGCTAGCATGGAGCAATTGAAGGATCAGGTTCTCAGTGCTGGATGTGGCAGCCAGTCTGTTGATGAAGAAAAAATTTAAAGGAAAAAGTTATGTTGAATTTTTAATGTTACTTTCCACATAATGGTGGTACCTGTAGGTTTATTAGATAAGGCCATGATGAGGCAGGCTCTTAGAGTTGTAGTCAGTTTACATAACTTACAGAAACAGCTCTGTTCTGTGAAATTCATTCAAAAGTCAGCCTGAAGCAGAACTTATGCATGTACTGGATCTCAGAGGTGGAAGGATAAATGCAGTCATTAGCCAGTATATTATTCCCTACCCAGGGTCTGATTTGCATTGTCAGCAAGAGAATACAACCCTTGTAACTGTTACAGAGCGTAATGGGACAAATTTGTATGAGGGTCATTTGGGTCTTACTGTTGGCTGATAATGTTTTATTTCAAACAGTGCAATTACGTGGCATTTTTTTTCAGTGTCACCAAGTATTCATGGTTCTGATGACATCTCTCAACTGACAGTAACTGAAGGGAGCTTGATAAGCCTGATATGTGAATCTAGTGGCATCCCACCCCCCAGCCTTACCTGGAAAAAGAAAGGTGGGTAACTGTCTATTGTCCATTTTATAAATGGAAATGTGATAATTCTGACCTGCCAGTTTTTCTTTTTTCCTGTGAATATTTTAGGTGCTATGTTCTGAGGAGTTCAAGCACACAGGTATCTAAACAGTCATGCTATTGATGATTCTCTTCTCTCTAACTGACCCCTGGTTCAAATAGGCATCATTATCTCTAAAGGTGTGCAAGAGAGATTCCTGAGCTGATTTAAAAATGGACTGTGAAACACTTAATGCCTCTCAATATGCTTATTTACCCCAGTGCAGCAATGCTTCTCTATGGATCCCAGCTGGCAAGGCTGTGAGTCACTGTGAAGTCCTGTGGTGGTGTGTGTTGAGTTGAGTCCTATGAGCCACAGCATAACATAGATATATCTTCTGACTTGCTTTTTAAATTTGCAGCCATGACATACTGCCAAGTGTTGAAAATGCATCAAGTTACAGCAATTGCCTTAGGGATTTACTGAATCTTTCTCTCATCCCATCTTAATATTTAAAAGTAGTCTGCACACCTTTTTGCTTTAGGGGTGAAAGTAACATTGACAAACATCTTCTTATGAATCAGTATAAAAAAGCAGGTATTTTTAGCACCTTCCTTGAAGCATGGGCACTGTTGGACACAGAATATTAGACAAAATAAGATGTTGAACTCTTCAGGTTTGGTTATTTTTGTGTTGTTAATCAGTCTTAACCTATTAGTCTGTGTCTTTCTAGATGGCACAATTCAGTGTGATATGTGCCTGCCTT
Source organism: Melopsittacus undulatus (assembly GCF_012275295.1). Lineage (NCBI taxonomy): Eukaryota > Metazoa > Chordata > Aves > Psittaciformes > Psittaculidae > Melopsittacus > Melopsittacus undulatus. The sequence goes on along the minus strand of NC_047532.1, from coordinate 49,869,146 downwards.
AATTAATTTTCATTTGTGGAAAGACCAGATTTTAATTACAAAATTATTTTAATGCATAGAATTTTCTGAGAAAATGTTTATGATATTCTTCTTAAACCCTGTATCTTGGAAGCAAAAAAAGGCATTGTATGACATGTTTTACTAAATGTACTGCAAGGCTAAAGTGCATACACTTAAACACAAGAAAGGAAACTTATACCTGATAAAAAGTCTGGAAGAGCAGTTAGAAAGTGTTACAGTTTTGAATGTTATTCAAGAGCCAGATTTTCCATCACGCTTGACATGTGGTGCACTTTTTCTTAGAGAGGATTTTAACTTCACAAGTGGAAAATGAAAATTCAGCTTGCAAGAATTATCAGTGGCAGCTGTATTCCTTCTGTCATGAAATCTGCCTTCCATCTTTGTAAAGATGAAGACAGTTGTCCAATCTGAGATCTCCAAGTCTGAAAACTCTGCTCAGAGAATGCAGTATTATTTTGCGGTCATGTTTCTGCTGAGGATTTCCTGGACAGAAGCCTATGCTCATGCGCTGTGTGACACAGTACACAGGTGGTCTGCTTGTCAAAACTGAATTATATGCTTCTAAGCACTGGCTGTGCTGGGTGAAATACACTACACTGGAAAATCAGTCAGATTTTATTCAAAGTGTTGAATTTGCTGCTTAGTGGAAGTATCCAAAGCTTTCTGGATGGATGCGATAGTTATGCTTTAGCTCAGGTTGCTGTGGTATGTAGTTCATGAAGTCAGCAATTAATACAGGAAGACCTCAGAATCTGCTTGTATGAAGTTTCTGCTATCTGCGAAAATTCTGGTAGAACAGTTCTAAAATGGACAGTCATGAAGCTCAGTAGTTTTTAAATGAGTGAGTGGACTTTACACTATGTGAGCAAGCTCATTATCATTTTCTGTGGTTTTATCTGAAAAAAAATGTCTCTTGCAGGCTTTCCACTGGTGGCTGATCTTTCAGGAAGGGTACGGATTTTATCTGGAGGCAGACAGCTACAGATTTCAATTGCTGAGATGTCTGATGCTGCATCTTACACTTGCATTGCTTCAAATGTAGCTGGAAGTGCAAAGAAAGAATACAGTCTGAAAGTATATGGTAATTTACCACGAACAATTCTGTTCATAGTTTAACAGTACTGCAATAGAGTTACATTATTGAAAGTGTTATCAGCACAGTGATGTTAAGCTGAAGATTTGCAGAGAGCCATGTCTTGCTATAGGACAATTTAATACATAAAAGAATGTAGAGCAATTAAAATCTTGGCAGCTTAGACTTGGAGCTTGGCTAAGACATTGCATACATCTGTTGAAAGCGCTTTTGTCCACAGATGTTTATGGAGATGTAACTCCCTTAGGTAATGTAATGTTTCTTGTCACTTAACTGTAGTGATGAAGACAACAAATTGAACTTAGATTTCTCTTAGATTTTACTGCTACTTCTATATTTTGATCAGGAATAAAAGGAGGTACTTTTAAATAATCCCGTGAAAGAAAACATCTTCAAAGATCTTTAACAATTTTCAGTGTTTGGGGCAGTCTTTTTGAATTATTTTTGTCTTCTGTTTGCATTTTAAAAATTGTAAGCTACATTTTAAAAAACATTTTTAGTTTGTGGGGTGGTGGTGGGGAGGAAGTTATTCATGTCTTCTTTGTCCTGTGGAAAATGGTATGAGTTCCTGAGTGACCCTAACTGGTTTGTAAGTGGTAACCTGCAATAACTAGTCTTTATTAAAAAGTTGATCTGCCAAACTTGATTATTGTTCTGTTCAGAAATAGGTGATGATCCTGAAATGTATCTTCCAGCTGACTTCTATACTGTCTTTCTTTTTCATTCATAGTTCGACCAACTATATTAAATAGTGGTAGACACCCATCGGAAGTTGTCGTCACCCAAGGAAATGAAGTTTCCTTGGAGTGCATGGTACAGGGCATTCCAGAACCATCAATAACATGGATGAAGGATGGCCATCCACTGGTTAGTGGAAGGGACATAGGGATACTTCATGATGGTCGCTTTCTTCAACTAAGAAATATCCAGGTGTCAGACACTGGCCGCTATGTCTGTGTTGCTGCCAATGTGGCAGGGCTATCTGACAGAAAATACAATTTAAATGTTCATGGTGAGTATGTGCAAAATGGGACAGACATCACAGAAACAAAATAGACATGCAAATTTACCCACACACAAGCAAGAAATAGTTGTGTAGCTAAATGAACCACCTATATCTATTGCAAGCTTTACATGTGATGTAGTTTCAATTGCATATCAGGGATGCAGTTTCAACTGCAGTGTTAAAAAAATCTAAATCCAATTTTATAACTCCAGAATATTTTAAAATTTTACCTCTGGGTCTGATAATATCAATCCATCCCCAGTTGCTCCATCTCCTGAGGAGAAAAACAAGATATGGTAAAATTTTATAGAATATTAGTTGAGTGTCATGGTGGGAAACATTCTGCTGTGGGAGATATAAAAAAGCAAGGTTTAACCAAGAACACCCTGCTCATGGCCACTGCTAGAAGATTTTACCTGAAGATAAACAGTTTCTCAAGTGTTTGCTTAACAGGTTCTCCCATTTTGCACAATCAGAAGAATTTAAAGATGGTGATTCATCAAACAGAATATTTATGTTTTACTGGAATTCTCATTATTTAAAATAAGAGGCCAAAATTATTTACCTGTTTTTTTTTTGTTGGTTTTTTTTTTATTTGATGCATTTGCTGTACTGTATTATTAGACTTCTGGGTAGTAAAGAGAAACTTCAAACCTCCTCAAGCTGCTCAGAGTGCTGGAGAATGTTGGTCAATTCTTGACCCCAGCCTTCATGTTTTAAAGTATGAAACTGTAGAACTGCAGAACTGCTTCCAAAGTGGAAATATTATTATTCTTGCAAAGAAAAGCTAAATTAGTGATAGTTATTTTAATAAGGATTGTTCTTTCCATTAGAAAAAGCATATAATTCTGTCAGTGTTGGAATTTTCCATAGTGTTTCATTAGATACTGGAAATTATAATTAGTGTAGATGGGTAGAACTACTACAAACTGTTATTCACTATTGATCTTAAGCCATAAAAGTAGTAGAACTAATAGAATTTAAGTATTTCTATGCCATTACACAGTCATTAATATATAGCACTAAATGTCTCAGTCTTGTTGCACTTTACTTGCCAAACTCACAAATTTTGAGATCAAAATTATTTTTTACTTGTTATGAAGCATGGCTTCTCTTTATTCTTTTCTGCAGTTCCCCCAAGTATTGCTGGTTACCTACAGATGCCTGAAAACATCAGCATTGTGGAGAAGAATCCCATCTCTCTGGTTTGTGAAGCTTCAGGAATTCCCTTGCCAACAATAACATGGCTCAAGAATGGATGGCCTGTCACTTTGAATAACTCAGTGCGAATCCTTTCAGGTACAAAAGTTGCAGTTATTTAAAAAAAGAAAAAGAAGAAAAAGGGGAGGGACAAAGGGCCTTCTGCATCTACATCTACAGTGCAAGTATTTCACATGAAAAAAGGTTTGATTTAATAATCTGTAAAGACAAGGAGAGACAAGAAATAGTTTTTCAATGTGAAGCTTTTCAGTAAATAGTTCAGATTAGCTGGAGTGCCTGACAAAAAGCTAACATAAACGTTTAAAATTGTTACCAAACTTTATGTGTATAGGCCAAAGGCTGGGAGCTGTTTGGTCATTAATTTAGCCATTATTCTGGCTGCTAGTGTGTGTTACTCTAATCCATTTTACTAGAGATATGTCTGATGATGACATCTTGCTTTGTCAATGCTAGAACATATACTGCAATAGCTCTCTCATTTGATTATCTTTCTCTGCCTCTTTGCAGTTATTTTACCTTTTAAAGAGGAAAAATCTTTGAGAGAATGGATATAAATGACAATAAACAAAATACATCTTTCATTTCTGTGGGTCTGTATATAAAAATGAAGGGAAATATTCATGAACCTCATGAATTTCTGTTCATGAACCTCAGAAATGAATGCGTGAAATACTTTCTGGCCTTGCAGCTATTTACAGCTAACTGCTGTAAACTGAATCTAGCAGCTAACCAAATCTGATCTCCAGAATGTCATCTAATAAAAGTTCTAATTATATGGTCAGTCAAATGCAGAATGCTGCATTAACAAGAAGACTAGTCCAAGAGATCTGGAGGAACTTATGATAGGCAAGCAGAGAAACAGATGCAATTCATCAGGGATCTTGATTTTCAAGATTTAATAAGCTGCAGAGAACTAGTTCAGATGCTTTTTTATGGCAGTAGTAATTGACAGAGACATCTGAAATATGAAGGGCTTGGTACTTGTTTCTGTAAACCATTTTCCTGAAATACCATATAGAAGTAAGAATACTTGATCGGCTGCTGCAATGATGTTAAAGCTTTGTGTTTACAATAGGAAATTGAGTTAGTGCTTTTGAGATTACAAACAGAAAATGCATACCAAGCAGGCATCATATGAATTCAAGTGTCTGGGAATCAGCTTTGTGGAGTGCATAGAAGTCATGCAGCATCTGCTTACAACCAAGGTGTGTAGGTGACAATTCAGATTTTCCTTTGATTTTGGGTTTGCTACAAATAGGTAGAAATTTAATTAAAATAAATTTTGAAGAAGCTTATAATACTGTGACATAGCCACTGTGCAAAGCCAAACCATCCTACAGCATGAACACAAGAAAGCTATGAGAGGTAAAGGAACTAGAAGGTGTTTAGAAGCTCAGCTAAGACTGAATTTGAAGTGAAAACTTTCAGGATTTCTTTATCAGGGTAGCTGATGAAGATCAGCTTTGATCAGGGTAGCTCTTAACATTACAGATAGTCCTGTCCTCTACTTTCCTATTTCTACAGATGGCACATGGGAAAAGGAGTAGTATCTGATTATTATCCAGTATAAATCTGACCATCTGAATTGGTATGCACTCCTTTTTGTGTGACATTGACATTAACAAAAAATTATGTCTTCTGGGCTTGATTGTTTCTGTCCTGTCTGTTGATTTCTACACCCACACTAATATCACCACCCGGACTGCAGACTCAGGAAGGGTGAGAGACAAAAAGATGTTTATTGTCTCTGAATGCTAGCTGCAGTGGGAGTGGGGAAACAGGCCAGAACTCAGTGTTTTGTTTTCCAGCAAACTTCATGCTTTAAAAAACTGCACTATGGTGGTAAACTGTAACCAATATGGCATTTGGAACTTTATTTGTGCTTTCACAGCTCTAAAAAACCAAAGCAGCAACAACAACAAAATCTCCTTCTTCAACTAATTAAGGAGGTAAAATGCTTTGCCAAAGCAAGATTTTGGTTCTGTTGGTTGAAAACATACTTGGCATTCTAGATGATTTAGATGTGTGGACATGATGCTGGCAACTTTCAATTTTTTAATTCAGATGCTGATGCTTCCTTCTGATGATGCTTCTTATATATCCTTTAGGAAAAAAAAAAAAAAGGAAAAATAATATCCACCACTGTTTTCCTTGCAGACCATGCACGAAGTTGCACACTAGCTTTAGGAAGGAGAAAAGCTTTGATTAGGTTTTAGCTAAATGTAGAAAACCATATCCTGCCTCAGTACTGAAGCCCTGGGTGTGCTATGGTATGTGATACTAAAGTTACAGTCTTCTGCAGGCAGATATCTGATTCATTTTGCTTGTTAGATGGTTTTGTTTAGGGAGAAGGAATTAGAGTGCTGCAGAAACTGAGGCTGCAAGAACTAAGCCTTCTGCTGTCTCAGTACTCTTTTCAGCAGGTAGAATTCCTTGGGCAGGGGCATATCCATTAACCAGATCTGTAGTTTCTTCCTTCAAAACATCTGATCAGGAACATAATTTCCTGGGATATATGCCAATAATGAGACCCTGTGGATACCCTCAGGCAGGAGATGCATAGTTCAGATATGATGTACTGTGTGGTAATGACTGCTAATGTGAGAGCTGCTGAAGAAAAACTGAGAAAAAGCTGAAGGATGGCCACTTATTTTCACATTTAAATGCTCACTGGTGTTTGTTTTACTGTTTTTCTGCCAAAAAGGAAGAAAAGATAACTTATTTTGCTACAGAAAAGCATGGATATTCTTGATCTTTTGGTCAAACATACTTGCAAATCTTCTTCCTTTTAAGCTAGCATGCCTGTGCAAAGTTTTTCTGACAACAGCTCTGCCACAGTATTAAGAGAAATCTGCTATTTTAAAACATTACAGGTAAACCAGTACTGGGGTGGGGAGGATGACAGATGGCTATGTCAGGGTAGTTTAGAAGTTGCTAACTAGAAAGAACAGGATGATCGATGTGAAGCTCAGGTCTAAAAGCACTGGGAAATGATAGGAGTAAGAGTAAGGTTAGACACTTTCTCTTACTCTTTGTTCAACAAAACAAAACACATTAAAAATTAAACCACATGAAAAAAAAGCAGCTGTAAATTTAAGCAAAACATAAAAGATTAGGAGACAGCACAGACAATTGGGGAGCATGTGGTCGGAGAAGGACTTCAGTGATAGTAGTTTTTCTTTTTTTTTTTTTTCCACTTTCCACTCAGGGGGCAGAACGCTCCGTTTGACACACACAGGTGTAGCAGATGAAGGTCAATATACTTGTGTAGTGACCAATGCTGCGGGGGAAGTGAGGAAAGATTTTGCTCTTTCTGTTCTAGGTAAGTATGTGATAATTTTTGTTCCAGAAGAAGGGAATCTAGTGTATACTTTGATAATATTTTAAAAATTATTATGCCAAAATGTATGTCCTTAGGGGGAAAAAAAGCTAACTTGATAACATGGTTAGAAAATAAAATTTTAAAAAGAAGTTATCTCTACATGTGGATTTGTTATTTCTTTTGTTTTTAAAGTGAAGATTCTTCAGGCACAATTTGGAATAACCGGCAGCTACTTGTGTTTTGTGGTTGGTTTGTTTCCTTTCTGAAAAGGAACTATATCAACACAACTGGCTTCAGTTAGGTTGCTGTTTTAGTCACATGGAAATCTGGAAGATGCCCACAGCTGGACTCCCACCCTCTCTTCAGTTTTTTGTTGCTCATAGCTTCACTGTCCTTTGGGTGTGATGAATGAGGTGAATCAATTTATAAGTGATCTGGAAAAGTGGGGGGTTTGTGTTTTCCTAGTCATGCTAGTTTTCAGTCAGATTAGTTCCCTGCTGGTTTACCATACAGTCTATGAATGCCAGTATTGGTGAAAGAAAGATAACAAGAATGAGGGGTCAGGGAAATAGTGCTATTTCATTTGGCACAGGCCAGAATTTAAGCTGGTTTGAGTCAAAAGAAAACAGGCCTCAGGAAACCATATGAAAATCATATGAATCTGCATAACACCGGGTATAATATGTATAGGTAAGTGGCATTATGGTAATAATCTATTGCAACAGAGATGTAAAGGCAAAGCAAAGATGGACAGGAAAATTAAACACTGGCTGGAATTGTCTTTGCAAATTAGAAATCTCAGATCCAGTGGATACCGTCAGTCAGTAAAGCCTTTGGTATTTTAAAGATTATAAACCAAGTGTGGTAGTGGGTGAGCCTGCTAACATGTTTAGACAAGTGCTGGTACAGCAGGCTATTTAGATTGCTATTTAGAACAATTAATGTGTAATTTTTTTTTCACAATAATTGTTCTAAAAAAAAGAAAATCCCCACACCTACAGTATTTTCCCGAGAAATACTGCTTTTTTTGTTTAGTAACTATTTGTTATGAAATAGCAGGCCTGATGCAGGTTGTCTTTCATTACTGCACATCATTTCCCTTTAGTTTCTTTTCCCTAAGGTGCTGACCACTATCAGCTTCCCTTGTCTTTCGCTAATTTATGCACATTCAGCCTGTGAAAGATAACTCACATTCATGTCAGTTCATGTTTATTTGATGAGCTCACGGAAGTGTAAGTCTGGTAGAATGGAAGAGATGGATAAACACTGAAAAGCATTCATTGTTTTACTGTTTTCTTTGGAGGCTTTTAGTGGCAGGGTGTTCTTGAGGGTTCTGGGAATCTATTGCGTAGGCTCTGTTTGACTTGAAGAAAAATGCTCAGTGAAGCTGATTGCAAGTGGTCTAAGTGGAAAATTCTATTGTTCAGTCATTTCTTCCCTTCCCTCAGTAATTCCTTTGTCTTTCTAAAGGAAAGTTACTGGAATGTGGCCTGATAGCAACACAGAATATTTATTGGCTCACTGTAAATAGGAACCCTACAAAGACTTACCAGTGTTTCTCTAAATTGTTGTAGGAGGTGGAACAGGAGAGCCAGTTTGCATGGAGAGCTTGATGTAATAAGCATAATATTTATATTTGCAAAATGTTTGGTGTGGCTTTGTCATATTTCTGACATTAACGTGTGTTGATATCTTATGGCATTATTTTTGGCCAAAGTGATGAATTGCTCTGTTTATTTATGAATAGTAACTTTTGGCCTGACTTTAAAGTTCTGAAGTTTATTATTTTAGGTTATATTTATTTCCCCCCATATAATTCGTTCACTATTTGATACATCTTTGACTCATTGCGTTTGAACATTAGAACCCATGCAAAAGTCTGGTTTGCATTGCTTGTACAGTCACAGCAGGGAATTTGATTATAATTGCATCACAAGCTGGTAAGAGTGCCAATACTGGCAGCATCTTCCTTCCTGAATGCTAAATTCTAGTAACCCACATCTCACCATGTGTCCTGTTCAGAGGCCAACTTTTTAGCCATACTGAAGCAGTATTTTTGCCGTTCCAGTCAAGTGAGATGCAAACCTCTTTCTTTATCTTTTTTTTATTTTTCACTGTAGTTTGTGCTCTTCATTAATATCTAAATCTGGTGTAGCAACATTCTTCTCTGTGGAAATGAGCTCTTCATATTAACATAATCCTTATTTTCATAAAACTTGCTTCCAGTTTAGTGATAGATCACAAATAAGCTGCTGAATAAATTTTAATACCTTCTTTTCAGGTCTTCTACCTAGGCTGAGTTTGAGTTTTGTAGGCTTATTAAAGGGTAGTATCTGGCTCCCTAGTCCCACATTTTTGTTGCTAAACTTTAAAAAATCTCTTGGACACTAGGCTGTCATTCTTACACCTATAGGCCTCCTTTTCAACCTGCTTTATTCCATGACTACTCTGTGATGCCATTTTATTTTGGCCTGAATCTACAGATGTCTCTACTTTGAAATAAATAGTTGATTGGATCTCTTAACCACCTTAACACGTTCATAATCTGGCCTTTCTAATCCAAAACCACATGAGTCTGTGTAGTCCTGTTGACTGAGATTATTTGAAAACACTTCATAAAATAACCATACAGTAAGAAGTAAGAGTTTCATTGTATTGAGTTAACAATTTGGGGTGTAGATGCACATTTTAGGGGTATTTTTTTGTCTTCTGTTTCCTAGAGACACATAATCCGTACCGTACCTTTAGACCTATATAGTTTGCTCATTTCCTGTATGGAATTAGCTGTATTGGCATAAAATACATGTATGCTTTTACACAACAACCATTTTTTTGGTAATCTATTGTATTTCAGAACATGCTGGTAAGATGAAAAAAAACCAAATAGGCAAGTTGACTCTTTTTTATAAATCTGTTGAAAAACAAGCAACATGGTAACAACTCTCTAAGTACATTGTTTTGAACAGATAGATCACTTGCTGCTTATATATATGTGACAGATTCTCTTTACAAACTCAAAAAACTCTCCAGTGCATAAAATCAAATGTGGCCCTACTAACAAGTGCTCATCGTCTTTGCCCTACTGCGCATACTCAAGAAATATTGCCCTACAGACCAAATTTTTCAGCACTCCGAGTATCTCTCTGGCTCTGAAAATGAAGTGAGGTGAATGCTTTATGGGTCTGTAGTCCTCTTTTGCCTTTTGCATGTGCTAGTATGGTTAAGGGGTGCAGAACACAGTGCATCTGTGTTGTCTGGCAGGTTAGTTCTACAGTGTCTCACACCTGGACCTGTTTCTGGTAGATCTGAGCCATTCACTGATTTATGTGATTAAGGGAAGCATACACTGAGATACTGTCATTACTGTATTTAGAATCATAGAACAGTTAGGGTTGCAAAGGACCTTAAGATCATCTAGTTCCAATTGGTTGCAAGTAATATTTGCCAATGTTGTTTTGTCTGTTTGCAGTGCCTCCAGGGATTGTGGGTGAAAATAAATTGGAAGACATGAAAGTAAAAGAGAAGCACAGAGTCACCCTAACATGTGAAGTGATAGGTAAAAGTATACAATATTACTTATGAAACCCATGGTGTCAATCATCATTTATTCTAAATAGCATGTTTTAAATGGAATTTATGATTCAGTGGAATTTCAGAATTTCAGATTTAACCATGGTGCTTATAGCAGGACTAAGGTCTCCTTATAAATGTTACATAAAATGTGACATTTGCTGTGATATTTCTTCTTTAAAGGCCAGTGGAATTTCACAGGAGGTGTATATTACTTCAAGAGTGCACATTCCAAAATGTTTCCCTAAAGGATGTATTTTAAAAGGGTATCTGAAATAGCTTTCTTTCTGTTTGTTTGTTTGGAAATGGCTATGCCACAACTAATATTTGTGATTTTTTTTACTCCATTAAGGGAACCCTGTACCACAGATCACCTGGGTAAAGGATGGGCAATCTCTGACTGAGGACGAGAATCACAAGTTTCTGTCCAGTGGCCGTTTCCTGGAAATCACCAATGCTCAAATCACTGACACAGGGAGATACACATGTATTGCATCCAATACAGCTGGAGAGAAGAGCAAAAGTTACAGTCTTAATGTACTTGGTAAGACAGCTGGGCTGGCTCTTGCAGAGAAAATATTAATCTCAAGAAAAAACAGATAATCACATTGGAATTTTTTAGTACTTTAAATTACAGCAATGTGTAAGCTGCCTGTCTACAATTAAAATTTTATAGCTTAGTAAATTACAAATAATAGTAGTTCAACATAAACAGCAGTTCTTTGCTTTAGACAATATAGACCGAGAAAATGTGGAGCTATGACAGGACTTGTCTGAATGGAATGAGCAGGGGAGTACATTGGCTTATTGTGATTCAAGGAAGAAGTATCTGAGAGCACTTCAGGTTGTGATCTCCTCCTAAAAGCTGAAACCATCTGCAGTTTTTGTTTTTTTTTCCATTATGATTATTGCATAACCACATACAAACAATGGTGAGGTTGTTTACCACATCCTCATTTCCTAGGATCATGCCTCCTACCAATCTGCTGCTCACAGGATCATCAAGCAGTGGGTCTGCCAGCTGCTACGCAAGAAGTGATGGCTGGTTTCCTGGTGACCTGTGTTTGACAAAGGCTAAGGGTGGATGATTCCACTGACATGGGCCAACTGTTGACTTCAGGACAAAAGATAAAACCAGATGAATATTGTCTCATTCTGGGTTTCAGCAAGTCTCATAGGAATGCCTCCCAGCTATTTAAGGCTGCAATCAGATTCCTAGACTGAACAGGGAAAAGAAAATTGGCTTTTCACAGAGGTCCTTCTGGTTAATGATTTTGTTTTTCCTAGTGTCTCCAACCATTGTGGGTGCAGAAAGCCATGGAAATGCAGAAGATGTCACTGTTATCCTCAACAGCCCAACATCACTGGTTTGTGAGGCTTACTCTTATCCTCCGGCAATGATCACCTGGCTGAAAGATGGTAATCCTTTAGGATCAAACAGAAATATCCGCATTTTGCCAGGTAAATGTTTAGTTGTTTTTGAGAAATAACACTTTTTTTATTATTATTGTTCAGTTTCCTGTTACAGATTTAAAAAGTAAAACTCAAATAATGTATTTCTATTAAGCGTTATGTTTGTACATTTGTAGCATTTAGTAAAATTCCATTTTTTTAGATCATTAGTAGCTTGCCATTTTTAATTTGTGAAGTGACTTACCTAGCACATCTATGGAGGTGGAAAAGAGGAGCAAGCTTCACTGCTAACACTGAAGCCATGTAGATTAAAAAGGAGATTAGCATTGTTAACTGCAAGTGTTCAGAAAAAGAATAAGTCGGTATTGATAGCAAGGAATTGAATAGTAATTCAATTGCATTTCTAGGAATACAGTCTAAAAAGAGCTGCAGCCAAGTCAAATAGTGACTCACCTCTGAGAATGCAGACTGTATAAATCATAAGTCAAGTGGGTACTATGGGAAGGAAATTGATGGATTTCAAAGTTGTAGAAGCCACCTGAACTCGTAAATCCTACCAATTCATTCATATTTTTACTTCTGACATTGTGGCTGTTGCTTCTGTCCATTCTCCAGAAGGAGTTAAGGGCCTCTTTCATATGAAGAACTGCACTGAAACAGAAAGGCAATTCAGGAGCTCACATCCACTCCATATACTGAATAAAGTCCTCTTGCTAAATCTTACTGATTATGCTTCCTTTCCCTTTTACTGTGAATGAAATGTGCAGAACCCCAAACCACTTCCTTCTGTCTAAGTATCTTTAAGAAATTTCTTGCAGAGAACTATGTTAACAAATTTTCTGAGAATCTGTAGGCAACAAGATTTGTGATCCAAAGCACTCCTGCAAATTATACACCCATTTATTACACCACATACAGGGCAGTCAGGTATTTATGATAATCTAAAAGCAGAATTTGGAGCAAAGGGTTGAAAATATGCTAAAGAAACTATTTAAATAATTGGAAATCATGAGTAAATGTAAATCTTTTTAAAGAATTATATCTTTTGGCAGGTGGTCGAACTCTGCAGATTTTAAATGCACAAGAGGACAATGCTGGAAGATACACCTGCATAGCCACAAATGAGGCAGGAGAAACTTTGAAGCACTATGAAGTGAAAGTTTACAGTATGTAAATACTTCCCAATAATAATATTTTTTTCATTCCTTCATTTTTTATGCCTTTGCAGTGTTACTTATCCTGGTGAATACAAGGACTTCTGTTAGCAGCTTTACTTAGCAAACATCTGCAATAGCTCATGGCATTGCTTGAAGGATAATAGAATAGTTTCCTGTTGCATCCTTCACAAATGCTGCTGTTGGAATAAAAATTTTAGTACCTCCCAGGAAAAGACATTAAAGAAAGGCTGAACTCCAGTTTCTTCTGAAATGCTTTTTTGGTAATGATTTTCTAATCAGATGAGTACAGCACAATGGGAGATGTGAGCGGAGAATCTTGTGAGCAAAGAAACTGTTTGAGAAAAAGAGGAGGGGGAGGGGATCCATAACATCCAATGGGAAACTTTCTTGAGTAAGGTAAAACCAGAGGATACTAGTTAAATATCCTTCCATGAAACACCGTGTGCACAAAAGCTTTCTTATTCAAGGCTTCGTGTCAGCATATTGTCCTTTGTGTATTTGTGCCTAATGCTCTATTTTAATGCACAAACTCTTCATTATGGGCTCAGTCAAGCATGATTTTTCATCTTTTTTAATTTTCTAGTCTGAACTGCAATTTAGTTTACTCCCTCACAGTAACTGTGTTGTTATTTTAATGACACTAATTCCCTAAGCCCCCTTTGGATTCAGAATAATGAGAAGATGACAAAAGAGATCATTACTGAAGTATGGCTACCTAGCAACATAAAGCCCCTCACTTCCAAATGTCACTGCAACTGTCAGTTATTATGCTGCTGTAACTGTTTTTTCAATTGAAAAAAGGAATGAAAAATGCTTTGAAAGCATTTAAAAGGTATTATGATACCAGGGTGGGGGTAGCTGAAGAATTTTGAAATATTATGGTTTTGTTCTGATTCAGAAGGAATCAAGATTTTGCAACACTGGTATTTCAATGGAATGGAAATGTTGAGTTTTGATTAGCTACTCTAAGAGTGGACTTCGGTTCAAACATGTGTTTCTGGGAATATTAGTTTCCATTAAAATGCTTTTCAATGATTGCATTACACTGACCTTTATAGAATTCAAGCCAAACACATAATAAAATTCTATAGCTGGGTAAGGCTATAGTTAGTTTTCCATGTCTAAAACCGTACAGTTTTATATATTTTATATATAATAAATATAGTAGAAATAGTTTGAAATTCACACATATATATATGCATATTAAAAAAAAAATCAGCTATGGGGCAGCGGCAGGCTACAGAGGAGTGCATTTGCTTTCCCTGAGGTTATCATCCAGGTTTTCCCTTTGTCCAGTTAAATTTGAAATGCTGCCTAAGGCATTAAGTCACAAAAATCACACTTGCTCTCTTTGGTTTTGCGCAGTTCCACCAACCATTAACAAGGGGGATATCTCAGGGATGGGTCTGTCTCCTAAAGAAGTGAAGATCAAAATAAACCACAGCCTTACCCTGGAGTGTGAAGTTCACGCCATTCCTGCTGCTGCCATCAGCTGGTACAAGGATGGACAGGCCAGTCACAAACTTAATTCCTTCTAATGGGCAGATTTTGTACAGAAACAACTGCATAATCACTATCACTACTAATGAACATTCACACAGCAGAACAGACTCCTTTGCAGTTCTGAAGTCAGCAGGAAATTATCTTCCTACTGTCATGCTGGCATGAGCACCCCTCACACATCTTAGGATGTTTGTTGTTGGACAGACCTCTGCAAATTGATACCCTTGTTTTTTTGTGGGTGCTTGGCAGTGCTACTGAGACATCAGTTTCCAGGGCCTGTTACCGGCTTGTGCTTTAAAAAGGAGGGCCCTGCTCAGTAGTAGCATCCCATGATATAACCACATGTCCCTTTGCTGTTGTGTAAAGTTCCCAAAGGTCATGTTAAAGAATGGCCTCATGCTTGGTTCCATTAAGTGCTGCCCTTCCAGAAGTTGAAGAGAGCCTCCCGCTTGGTTCTGGCAGAGCTCCCGAAACCACAAAGGCATCTGGATCCTCTGTGAGGGGGAATGAGGCACGGTTCATGCCACACACAGTCTTCACAAAAACATTGGTCTGGAGAAGTTTGGAAGGACAATGCCACAGTACAGATGTGCATTTTACTTGGGGCTGGCTATAAACAAAACAGAAACTGTGCAACTCCTCTGTAAGAAATAAGACTATAATCTCTAGCTGTAGCTGTTCTTGGTAGGGCACTTACAGTATGGCAGGCATCTGCACCCTTCCAGCTGGAGTAGCTCTTGCTGGATTTACAAAGCATGTCTGTCTGTTTTGAGCATATGCTGTAATTCTTGGATCTCCTGAGGGTACTGAATGTATTGCCAGTGAAAAATTATGCTGGGAGTAATTGAGAGGACCCCAAAGACAGATAATAGCTATAAGCAGCTTGCTGCCACTGTCAGAGCAGCAGCTTTTTCTTAGGTTGCCCCTAGGTAAATGGCTTTCAGTCACATGCATGGACTAAGCTAATTGTCCACTGCAGACCAGGAGTTCAGTGTTGACTGTCTAATGTGTTGTATTTTCATTGAGAGGTACAGATTGCAGTAGTGTAGTCTCTACTGTCATATGTGATGTAAATTCTAGGGACAGTACCATCAATCCTATGTATCTCTGCATTACTACTGCATCCATTTTATGTTTACACTGTGCCCGTAAGGGGCAGCAGATCCAGGGGGCTGTGTGGCTGTAGGGTGAGTTAGATTGAGTTGCTCACCTCATACAGAAAAGTATATGGTAGTTTTGCATGTGTAGATTTTCCATCAGCTCATCCACTTGGCCACTGAGTTCAAGGAATTAAATTAGCCTGATTTAATCAGATGTCACAAGAGCCATTGCTTGATGAGGATGGCATTGCTCCTTTACACAGCAACTTGCATCTGGGATTATGGATGATGTAAAGCCACATTCTCTTATGAGACCAGCTACCAAGATCAGAAAGGTGAAGATGCAGAGTTTTTGGTAACCATGGAAAGAAAACTGCCTCCAGAAACCTGGAGCTTGATCAAGTCTACTCAGGGAGAAAAAGCTTTTAGTGTGGGGGAAAGAGGACCAGATGAGAGGAGAGCTGGGCTTCACCTCTTGTGGCCAAGGCTGCTATCCCAGGAGACCTGGCTTAGGTCTGTGCCCTAAAGTAGTGACCCTCAGTAATCTGATGTCTGGAGCAACTGCTTTTTTTTGCATAGATTAAAAGCAGGCCTTGCCAGAAGCATTAACAAAAATTGAAGGATGCTCTGTTGTTAGTGGTATCAAAGCAGATGAAATACCAGATTCTTACTCGTAGTATACTGCCTTAGGAAGGATTTTGAAACAATCTGAATTTGACTCAAAGAGACATAACATCATATTACTTCTATGAATGTGGCTATGTCTAGTGTGTATTTAGCCAAGTATTAATTTCCATGTAAAATTACGTTACAGCCACTTAAACCAGATGATCATGTCATTATCCAAGCTAGTGGCCATACTCTGCAGATTAAGGAGGCTCAAGTATCAGACACCGGTCGCTACACTTGTCTGGCCTCCAACATTGCTGGAGAAGATGAAGTGGAATTTGATGTAAATGTCCAAGGTAAGCAGAGTTCAGATAATAAAATTCTTCTGGTAGCCTCCTTTTCTAATGTTCTGCAGTGTTGGAATTTTTATAATTTTACACCTTTACACCTGTATCCTTTACACCTGGTTGGTATAATCCAATGCTTTTGTGTTTTGTGTGATTTCTATTTTGTATGTATTTTGTTCATCTTTTAGAAATGCAGTATCTGGTTATTCTTTCTATTTTGTGACATATGCAGTGTTTTGGAAGTCAGTAGAATGACATGGTGACTGTCATCTTCTTCTAAATGACTCCAAAAAGTTTTTAAGTTAGCATAAACTGAGACATCGTATTGTATTTGTCCTTACTGAGTAGTACTTAAAGGTCCCAGACATAAGCATTGTTTTGGTCTACACACTGTGTGCAAATATAAAAATCATTAATAACTTATGAAAATTTACAGAAAGTTAGAACTCGAGTGAAAGCAGATAGCTTACTGTTTAAGTATTTCTCCTGATTAATACTCTCTGTGCTTTGTTACCAGGTCTTCTTACACTTACTTATTAGTCTTCAGTAGATATTCAGTAGATTGTTCAATTGTTCATTCTGACAAAAACAACTAGAATTTTCCTGTGTAATTTAAATTGGAGGAGAGGGGTTAATTTAATACACTTATTTTTTATTGCTGCTGTTTAACAATCACAGTATCTTTTCATTTATTGACTTTTAAACTAGTTATTTCTGCTGTAAAATTCTAACATTTTTCCCCCTTGGTTGTAGTTCCTCCTAGTTTCCAAAAGCATTACAAGGAATGGGAAGCTGGTAACACGGTAGATACAGGAAGAAGTGGAGAAAGTAAAGATGTGATTGTTAACAGTCCCCTTTCACTGTACTGTGAGACCAATGCTGTTCCTCCTCCAGTTCTTACATGGTATAAGGATGGCAATCCTCTGAGCTCTACTGATAAAATACTAATCTTACCAGGTGAGTATTGAAATGTCACTCTCTGACATTAAGAAATGACATTAGTGATAGTATTTGTGTAGTAATAATAAACTGTTCCACTTCAAAACACTGCCTTAATATTCTTTTCAGAATTTCTTGACTTTTTTTCCTGCCTATTGCTCATCTGTTGGGAGACTGATGACAGCCATTCCCAAAACATATTCTTATTAGGTTCTCTCTCTGAAGCTGTTTACATGGCTATATTTTAAATGAGGAACAGTGAAGAGTACCTATAGGCTTCAGAAGTAGATTTTCCCAGTTTGAAACAGGTTGACCGGAATATTTGGCATTTATATTTCCTTCTGCCTACTAGTTCTCTGTCACCTTGCTGAAAAATATTTATGGTTTTGATTGAAGGATGTCTGGCTACATGTTGCTGAGTGGAAACGAATGTTATTGCTTTATGTGGAATTAATTACTCTTTTCTAACATTTCAGTATGAACACTGTTGAATTCCAAGTACCTGCCAGTAGAAAAAGTAGCTCGGAAATGAAGTCTTACTTGTAATTCAGAACAAATGCTGACCATTCACAAATTTGCTTGCTCAGGTCTCTAGTGAAATGTGGAGTGGAAATGATGGAAACTGCTTGATACTGCATTTAAATCTTGAATGCATTTTCCTTCCAGGAGGCCGAGTGTTGCAGATTCCGCGGGCGCAGGCTGAAGATGCTGGGAGATACATGTGTGTGGCAGTAAATGAAGCTGGGGAGGATTCCATTAATTATGATGTCCATGTGCTCTGTGAGCTTTCCTGCCTTTGTTTTTCTTTTTAATACCAAAATGAGTTCTGTGGAAACTAATGAAGCATTATAGCCCAGGTTTACTTAATTTTTAAAAAGTTTATAAATAAATATTTTTAAAGTATAAAATTACTGTGTTCATCTAAGTTGCTAGAGTTTTGCAGAAGTATACAGAACTGAATGAAAATAGTATTAATGTTGTTAGTTTAGTAAGTTTTTAGGTTCTTGCTGTTGGAATTCAGTTGCATTACCCCCATCACACTTCACCAAAAAGAAAAGTGTAGGCAGAAATCCAGGTTTTTATTTTGCTACCTCTTATTCCCTAATCAATTTCCAATTCAAAATTCTGACATACTAGATTTTTCTCTTTCCTTATTTTGGTCATAATTTTCTAAAATATCTGCAAAACTCCCAAAGGCTTAAGGAAATCAGTGATATAGATCAACTATTGAATGCCTGCAGAGTCCCTGTCCTATGAACTGTTTACGAACTTTGCACAGACAGCTTTTGTACACTGCTTGCATTGTCTGTTAATGTACTCAAGGTTTTTGCCTTGGGAAGCACTTATTTCTGTAAATACCATTAAAAGGACTGATTTATTGTTAGGAAGGGGTACTGCCTTGGAAATCCCGTTTTGTTCTGACAGCGAAGAACATGATGGACTAACTGGAAAATGAGCTTTCACTTCTTCTTCATTATGGCTTCTGTGTATAAGTGTAGTTTTCCTCCAGTCCTTTGAATTATACTGATTTGTTCTAGTTGAACTACTCTTGGGATTTTATTATCTCTCACTGTATCACTGAAAATTTCACTACTTTCTGTTAAAATCCCAATCTAAAAGATTGGTCTGTAATCTTAAAAAAAACCCCAAACTAAAATAAATGAAAAAGAAAAAAACAAAATAAACCTCAAAAACCACAACCAAACAAAAGACACCAAGAGGTACTAAGTCACATTATTCATATCATATTTTGCTGTCTTGTAGTACCACCATCCATCAATGGAGTTGATGGTGATCTGCCTGAAGAGGTGACTGTGCTTGTGAACAAGGTTGCAGTGATGGACTGTGTTGCAAGTGGCAACCCTTCTCCAAGTATTATCTGGCAAAAGGATGGCCACCTCCTAGCAGAAGACAACAAATACACATTTTTGTCCAATGGAAGGAGGTTACAGGTAACTGTTATGAAAGCCTCAATTTTAGCATCAGAAACACTGTACATAAAGACAAAACTGCTTAGGTCTTCTGAGTATGCTATTTTGAACTTTTTCTTCTGCAAGGTGTTGCAAACCTAAGGAAATTTTGTCTCTTGTTCCTATCCCTCAGCTGCTGCTTCTCACTCCTGTGTTGTGTTGACCCAATTGTTTGTGAGGTCATTCTGTGAACTCACTCAGATCCTGAGATCACTCAGTTTAAAGTAATGTTGAATGTTGTGGAGAACATTCCCTGAGAGAATTTAATGATTATGAAATGCAGTGTTTTGTTTTAAGAAAATGGTGTATTCTGAAGGTCTCCCCCTTCTATCAATGAATGAAATTGGATGAAACTATTAAAACAGTGCTGAGCTCAATTCTCTCTATTTGATTCTTTGACAGTAACTTGTCTTACAGATTAGATCAACAACTGCTTGTTTTGGGTTTTTTTTAATTCCCCTTAGATTCTGAATTCCCAAATAACAGACACTGGCAGGTATGCCTGCATTGTGGAAAACATAGCTGGAAGCGCCAAGAAGTATTTTAACTTAAATGTTTATGGTAAGTAATAATTTGCTGATTGCCATGTTTCAAATGTTAGTTTAGCTTGACTGTGTTAATTTTAGCAGATTGCTCAGCGACATAATTAGCTTTTTGCATCTAAGTCATCTTATTGGGTGTAATGGAGATTCTGACATACTAGAAATCAAAAATATAGTATGTTGGCAACATATGGCTTTCAATATCACATGGTTTTAGTTTTTTCTATGTATTCCACATAGACAGAAATTATTGAAGGAGCCTTATGTAGTGGCTGTGTGTGTACACTGTGTACTGGCTGCAAAGCCCTGAAGTCAGGAATTGCAAACAGGTTGCATTATAGCATATTTTGATATGTTCATTAAATGCTTTTTCCAAGAAAATTTATTAGAAAACATTAAACAAAGAGATATTGCATTGTAGAAGCTTACCTTTTAAAAATTTACCTTTTTTTAGATTCCTTTCTATTCTCTAGTTTTTGCTTTATTGTGAAGTTAGAATAGGATTAAAATAAATTTTGGCCTTTGGCATCACAAGTCTAAACCAAATACAATAAAGAAATCAAGACATATCCCACTGTTAAAAAAATAGCCTCTTTACCACCTTCCATTAACTCTCCTAATTAACTTTTCTGAGTGAAACCTAACTTCCCCTTTTATTTCTGCCTACTCTTTGTGGCACCACTTTCAGCTTTCCATTCTGAATTGAAGATGAAATAAGTATTATTCCGCATCATCTGCACCATTATATTTTAAAACCTATCAAGGAATACTGGTACATACGTCTTTATCTGCTTTCACAGTACAATCTGGGGTCTTCTACATATGATCAGCATCTTTTGTCATATCCTTGTTAGCTAGTTAATCTTCTATATTATATACTAGTTAGAAAGCAAGTGCTGTCTTCTCTCTCAAATACAGCACCCACATTGCAGGAATTATTCAGGTTATTACATACAGGAGATTTTTTTTTTCTCATTCACACATGTAGAAAATTTACATGCTAAATGAAACAGATTTAGAGTGCTTCTTTCCTCTACTCAGTAATACAATTAGCCAAACATGGGTTGGCTTCTTTCATGGGAAGAATTTGCCCTGGAGTCATTCTCTGAGAAGTTATTTTCTTTCAGTGGAGTCTATCCAGATACCCTGATGTTTGAGTTTCAAATCCAAATATTTCACTTTTCTTGACAGTTGTGTTTTTTAAAACTTCTTGCCTGTAATTTTTTTTTAATTACTATGGTGTAATGATACTATTTTAAAGGAAATATTTGCATAAAATTTCAATTATTCTTTATGAATGCGTTTTCATTTGATAAATTAGGCTATAGTTCAGGAAAGAGCCACACATGGTGATGCACTGATGGAAATGCATTATCACTAAGCAGCATCTTTGTTTTGCCAGTGTTGAAAGCAGGCTATTTCCCAGCATTTCTGTATGTTTCTCATGGAACTGCTTTCACTAATTTAGCTAAAATACTGAGGATAATGCTCTTTAATAAGTTGCAAATTCACTTCTTGTCTCAAAGGTAACAATTTAAATAAATTCAAATTAAAATAAAACCTTCTAAAACATTGAACATAAGCATCCAGTTTTAAAATCTTAACCTCTAATCTTAATAAATACGTAATTTTCACATCGAATACTGAAACTGAGCCCCTTAATGCATCTGTATGCACATAGAAGCAGATCATGCTATGCAGATATGCAGATTACCTATTTATTTGTGAGTGGTTTTTGCATGCTGTGGGGGCTGCAGAATTTGAAAACTGCCACCTACATATTTTAAGTAAAATTATTTAAGAGATAGCTCAGATTTGGCCCTGTATGTTAGATTGCCCACTGTATTGAACTGCCCATAATCACATCTGTGGGAAACTAACTGGAAAACTAAATAAACATAAATAACTAAAATGTCATCAGATCAGAATTCACCATTTATTCTAGTGAACCATTTTATGCTTATCATCAGGAATAACCTTCAGTTATTCCAAGTTGAAAAATATGGACTGAATTCACCCAATTACATTGATTCTTCTTGTTTCTGGTGTGTCACGGAGGAGCAATAAACTTGGCTTAATGACTGTTTTGTGTCAGTCAAGTGACAGAAAGCAGCTGGAGAATTTCTGGTGGACCTGATCCAAAATACTTTCACATTTCTGCCTTTGAAGAAGAGGATTCCATGTGTTCTTTGGAATGATTTTTCCACCTAATAGAGCCAAGAACATGCTTTTGCTTCCCTCTTAAGCAATTCATATATCCACACTGCAAAAGCATGGAAACTAGAACTTGGGGTTTATTAAAAGGAAGAGATTTACAGTTATTTCATTTTAAATGGTTCTTGTAGAAAGGTCAAATGTCAAAATATTTGTGTATTTAAAAATACTGGGACTTGTAAACATAAAAATGAACTCCTTACAGCAATGCTTGTGTGCCAGAATGTTAAACTGCTTAGTGCATTAGGAGACAAGTTTGTCTGTTTAACAGAAGAACTCTAAACTGTATCAGAATGAACGATTTTGGTTCTCTATAATGAGAAAATGGACTATTTCAGAAAGAATATGAAAACATACTTAGTCATCCTACGTATCCTGAAAAGGTAAATTTGATCTGTCCCTGTCTTACATAGCAAATGTTCTATGAGTGCAGTGTTTTAAAATTGATAGTGCATTAGTCAGGAACTGCAGGGTCTCTTAGAAGTTAATTAGCCTTCCCAAAAACATATAAGGACTGCAAATTAAATCACTGATTTTTTTTTTTTGTGAATTACAGTAACAGGAATCACCATTAGGTTGGCTTTAGTCATATTTCCAGATACACCCCAAAAGCAGTGTATCCATTCATAGGATGTGAAAGATTGTTGCAACTTTGCCCTTTAGCAAAACTCAGCAATTCAGCTTTATTTTGGTAAATTGGGATCTTGTGGAATATTGTTTATTGATGCTATGATAGATACTATTAATATATTTCTCTCTACAGTTCCTCCAAGTGTTGTTGGTGCTAATCCTGAGAATTTGACTGTTGTGGTGAATAATTTCATCTCTCTGACTTGTGAGGTCACTGGCTTTCCACCTCCTGATCTCAGCTGGCTCAAGAATGGGAAAACTATCAGTTCAAATACCAACACTCTTATTGTGCCCGGTGAGAACTCAGTTATTTCTACAGCCTTTCAACCAAAGTTCTGTCTGTTTTGTCTTGTTAATGGCACTATTTATGGAGTCAGTATATTCTTAGTATTGCTTCAGTGAGTAGACAAGACACTCTGCCTACTGTGTTTAATAATTTTTTTGTCTGTTGGGTGGACTCAGTTTTAAAGAAAACTGGCTGAGACTAAACACTGCACTAAACTTTGTGGAAAAGACTAGAGAAGTCATGTAACAGAGGTGCTCTGATGTAGGTATTCATTAAAGTTGAGTCACTTTGACTCACCTTTCAAAGAAATGATCAGAAATTGTGTGGAGTTAAGATAAATTCTACTGGCTTAGATGTAAAAAATAAAAATCTGCCCACTGATATCAGTGAGAAACTGGATTAATCTTCCTGAACTCTCAGGAAGAAATCCTTGTTTTCTGAGGTCTTCTTAACCATTCAAAGCTCCTCACTAAATAAGGTCCAGGAGAGTCTGTAATTTTACTGTTTCTACTTATCTTCAGCCCACGATAAAAAGTGAAGGTCACTTGCTGTGCTGTTCAGTCCTGTTGTCCTGGTCTAACATGACAGATGGGCTGTGTTACAGCATAGTCTAAGACACAGACATGGAAATTGCTTTATGGCAGTAGAAGCATCTGTGCAGATTAGTAAAGTAGGGAGAGGCAATAAGCTTCACTAGTGAAGACAGGTGAGACTAAGGAATAAAGAATGGGATAGTGACAAACTTCAGTTGAAAGAGCATAATTATGTTAGGAGACAGTAGTTAGAAGCTATGAAACAAACAGGTCTAAAAAGAGTATTTGTGGTCCAAGCACTCATGAATTTACCCTAAAATTTTAGTTCTCCTGACTAGATTTTTTTTCTTTGAATGAACCTTAAAAAGGAATGACACTGCAGTGCTTTTTTGAATTAGAGGTTAATTTAGTGCCTGTGTTCAGTCCATTGGACCTGTTATTTTGAAATAGCATTTGAGATTGATAAAATAAGAACAGAATAAATCTCAAGCCTTCTGTCTTCACTTCAGGTGCTCGGACTCTGCAGATTCCCCGAGCCAAACTACTAGATGATGGTGAATATACTTGTATTGCCAGAAACCAAGCTGGGGAAAGTCAGAAGAAGAGTTTCCTAACTGTCCTTGGTTTGTTTTTTACTAATTTCTGAAATAATATCCATTGCTTTGAAAATGCAGTATTTTCTATTTAGTTTTATTAGGCTGGTTTTTGCCCTCTCACAAAACAAAGACAGAAATAACTCTGAGCTGCTTCTACAGTGCCTCCAAGCATCAAAGACCACAGTGGAACCTCACTGACAGTGCTGAACGTGAGAGTGGGAACCCCAGTGATGTTGGAGTGCGAGTCCAATGCTATTCCGCCACCAGTCATCACCTGGTACAAGAACAGGCGCATAATTTCAGAGTCTGCAAATGTGGAGGTCTTAGCAGATGGGCAAATGTTACAAATCAAGGGTGCAGAGGTAGGACAAGCTTGTGGGATGCTCCATCTGCCACTGCTCTGCTACCATTAAGTTACTATTTTGCTGTTTATTGGTGTATTCTACTGGCTGTACACAGGAGATGTATTTGCTGGGGAGACTTTCATTCTGTGAAAAGGACCTTGAAATGGCAGAGGAAAAGGCTGTTAATATCTCTAAAATGTGGCATTAAAATAAGAATCCATAATAAGTTTTATTTATTTACTTTTATTTTAGGTTTCTGATACAGGCCAATATGTGTGCAAAGCCATAAATATTGCAGGGAGAGATGATAAAAATTTCCATCTTAATGTTTATGGTGAGCATACTCTGCATTATCTGCAGTAGTTATCATAATACCATAGATATTATAGAGTAGACAATTCAAAATCCATCTACAAAAATATTTGGTAACCAAAGTATTCTTACTGCTTCCATTCAATTTTTAGTGCCACCAGATATAGAAGGCCCTGAACAAGAGTTGGTCAATGAAGCTGTCAGTAATCCTGTTACCTTTGTGTGTGATGCTACCGGAATTCCTCCACCAACATTGGTGTGGCTTAAGAATGGAAAACCAATAGGTATCATTCTCTCATGTTCTTTACCACTCTTTTTCCCCCTTTGGGGTACCACTGTGCACAGATTGTTATGTTAACTGATTGGAATCTTTATTTTGAAATTTTGATGAAAAAATTCTCAAGATATGTTTGCTCTCTGTGGTCTGCTTTGGAGTGACTGTTTGTTTACATACTTGCAGAAAGTTCTGACTTTCTTGAAGTTCATATTTTATCTGGTGGAAGCAAGCTTCAGATTCCTCGCTCTCAGCTTCTAGACAGTGGGACCTACACATGTATTGCCTCAAATAGAGAGGGAAAAGCTCAGAAAACTTTTGTGCTTTCCATTCAAGGTAAGGCATGAGAGTGCTGTGAGCAGAACTGATTAATGCTGGTCGAGAGTGACACTGTGTCTGTGCTAAAGACATTGAGATAACATAGACATGTAGAAAAGTGGAGAATTTGGACCACTATTTCTACCATCTGCAGCCAGTGAGGAAAAATTGTAAGAGGATTATATACTTAGAAATTTGCATGAAATAATAATCTTAATCTTGACTTGCAACCAGGTGGAAGGGCTGTGTTTGCTGCTGATTACATCCTTCCTCCTGCACACTCAAAATGTATTGGTTGGTTGAATGTGGAGCACCACATATTTATGGATGAAGAAGCAGTGATACTTCTTGCTTTTTTTGCCATAGCAAATAGGAGATAGCAAAGAAATGCAGTCAGAATTTCCTTATTATTTCCCCCTACACACACTCAAATGAGGAACCTTTGTTACAGAATTGACTCCTGCCTTGCTGTTTGTCACCCTCATGCTGCATCTGTCTTGTTTCCTTCTGTTCCTAACTCGTCCCCATTAATTGTGCTAGCTCCTCACCATGTCCAGTAACACATCTGTTGTATAGCATCTCCAGCTTTCTGCCACCATCCCCTCCCATGCCAGCAATAGCTAGTTGAGGAAGAAGAAGCTGCATCAGCTGTGAGCTGAGTGTGGTGCCACATCCATGTGTGATGGCTGGCCATCAGCAGGCCAAACAGATCTACTAACTGTTCATCACAGTGGTCATTCTCTGGGGCTGCTGGTTTTGTGTGTGTGTTCCTTCCCTGCTAGATTTTCCCCAAGTTTAGAAATTTAATATCAAACTGCTTGTTTGATCAAGTGTGACAGAAATTGCTTGAAGTGCTCCAAACTTATTATTGGTACTGAAGGTCTTGGTGGATAGCATGGCTGTCATCCTTTTTCTTCAAGCTGGTTGGGATGGAGTATGTGGCTGTTAACAGAATATGATGGTTGTGATGCAATACAACATTTGACTGTGCTCTAAGCATATGATCAAGAGTTAAACAGGCACTCAGTCATTACAGTGCATTGTGATGTTTAATGGGATTTTTTCATAATATTGTTGCACATGTTAGCATCGTTTGAGGAGAAAGCTGTGCATATTAAATATAGTGGCAAAGATACGTGTTTTTTATGATTTTTTAAATCGTCTATTTTAAGGAATGATTGAAGTGGCTTTGCATTTATATTTGCAGAACCCCCTCTAGAAACAATGTAATCATGTACAATCTGAAATAGATTTGAATGGAAATACTGCAATAAATGCTAGTTACTAGTACAAGCACCTGCAGTGTAACATGTTATAGTTTAGATTGTTTCCTGCTGATGAATCTTCTCTTTCCTCCATTATGCTTTTCCAGTTCCTCCTAATATTGTTGGCTCTGAAATGCCCAGTGAGGTCAGTGTCCTTCTGGGAGAAAGCATCCAGCTTGTCTGCAATGCCAATGGAGTGCCCACGCCTGTTCTGCAATGGCTTAAAGATGGAAAAACAGTTGCCAGTGAAGATTCACAAAGAATAAGGCAAGAAAAAATAAGCAAACACTGCATTCTCTTCTACAGTTTTAAACCTCAGAGGGTCCTAAAGAGCAACCATAAAAAAGGCCCCTGAAAAAGGAGTGTAAAGAGGGCCTGAGTCTTAGCTTAGATTAAGAACATAGAATCGTAGAATATCACCTCCCTTTGTAGCTTCTATAAACCTTTCTTTTTCATAGAGATAAGTATATGAAAGCTATTTCTTTCTCAGTTAATAAATTCTGTTAAAGTTCATCAGGTTCATTAGAGTTTATTCGGGTCAGTAAGTTCCATTAAGTTTCTTTTGAGGGAAAAGATGTGAGACATGGAAACATTTTACTCTTGATGCTTTTCATTATGCAATCTTTAAAAACCTATTTGGAATTGAATCCCAATGTGAGGTTAAACAGGTCATCTCTAGGAAAAGATTTCTAGACTGACTCTAATGAAAATATTTGCAAAAAAACAATGATTCTCTCACCAAATTCCCAAGAGGATAGAGATAATTGATTTAAGTGCACAAAACTGACTGTTTATTTGCCAGATCATAGGAATACGTTAACAAATTCACTATGTTTTATGACCTTCCTTGTAGAGTAACTCCAGATGGCAGCACATTAAACATTTTCAGAGCTCTCAGTTCTGATACAGGAAAATACAGTTGTGTGGCTACTAATCCTGCAGGCGAGGAAGACCGAATTTTCAACTTGAATGTATATGGTGAGTTTTCAAAGATGTGAAACTGAAATCTAGTCCACAAATCTATCTTTGTAAGCACTCGAGAGAGAGGTCCAAGAAATTAATGCCTGTCTTCAGTCTAATACTATATGCATGTGTTTCCTATGCCATGTACTGTAGATATCACGGTATATTAACCAGGATGTTCTGTCAATGACAAAATGAGTGAAATTGCTGGAAATGTGTTTTGTGATAAACAGAAATTAATTCCTTTGGTGTATTTGGAGTTTGTCATAATAGAGAAATTCTACTTGCTGTGAATTTTTTTGATTTTTTTTTCCCTTGTAGAGAAAGAGAAACTTAGGGCTGATTTACTATGGTACCGCTTTTTTTGTTCTAGTAGTTTATCTTCACTAATTTCAGCCAAAGCACATCAGATGAAACTGGAGTAGCATGGTAGGGAACTGATAGTTACAGGTTCCTAGAATTTTAAAGAAAAAAATATTTGAGTTTTGGATTAAATTCTTCTCTTGCACATTTTGACATACATAAGCATAACTCTTCTTTAGCAGTGTAGAGACTGGACACTTTATTTTGTGAAAAAAAGTGTTCATTAAGTGCAATGACTAGTGTGAAAGAGTGAAGAATTCTTGTTGTGGTTCAAGCCCAGCAGTGATGGAACCAGGAAACCACTCATTCAGTCCCCGACTTCTTCCCATTCTGCTCCTGGAGGGATGGGGAGGAGAATTGATAGAATGTACATCCCACGGGTTGAGATAAGAACAGTCCAGTAACTCAGGGATAATATACTCAGGGATAATATAAAAATGCTACTACTACCACCAATAATAATAACGATGAGGGAAATAACAAAGGGAGGGAATAAAAAACTAAAAGGGGAAAGGAAAACAAACAATAAACACAAGTGATGCCCAGTACAATTGCTCACCACCTGCTGACCGATACCCAGCCAGACCAGAGCAGCAATCTGGGCCTTCCGGCTAACTCCCTCCAGTTTATATACTGGACATAACTGGACATGTTGTGGTACGGAATACCCCTTTGGCTAGTTTGGGTCAGGTGTCCTCTCTCTGCTTCATCTCTGCTTCTTGTGCTCTTCCTCACTGGCAGGGCATGAGACTGAAAAGTCCTTGATGGGAGTAAACATTATTTAGCAACAACTAAAACATTGGTGTGTTATCAGCATTGTTCTCAGACTAGTGTCAAAAACCAACTACTACGAAGGAGAAAAATAACTGTTACAGCAGAACCCAGGATATAGACACAGGCAGCACTTCACAGTAGTGTAAACATCTGTCCCAGTTATACAGAGACTCAGAATCAATCAGAGTATCAGCATGAGCAGAGTAAGAAGAGATGGCTTTTGATATAATAAATAACAATACTGAATGACCACATCACATCTTTTGGGGACAGAATGGCACTACACAACAGTGAAGACCTTTTTGATTGCTTTGTATTGGTTGAGATTCAAGCAATAATGAACTTAAATGGTCTAATCTATGCAACTCTCATGGTGTATGAAGGGAACTAAAGTCAGCCAATGCTTAGAGCTGCATGTGCCTGGGCCTTCTTTACATAGTGAGTGGGTAAGTCCCCTCTTGCCCCCAAGACCAAAGCTTTCAAACTAACCTATAAAACCCTAATTTAGTCCTTAAAAAAAAAAAAAAAAAGTGAATCTTTTTATTGGATTGCTTGTGGTACAGGATTTCCTGCAAGGTAACACATGTGAAATGATTTTAAGAGCTGGTTTTAACATCTTCCTTTTCAACATTTACAAAATGTAGTTCCTCCAACAATATCCAATAAGAAAGATGAACCAGAGGACCTCACTGCCCTTTTGGAAACCTCCCTAAATATTGAATGTACTGCTACTGGAACTCCACCACCGCAAATAAACTGGCTAAAGAATGGCCTTCCCTTGTCTGTCTCTTCCCAGATCAGGTTGATGTCAGCTGGGCAAATTCTCAGGTTGGTTTTCATCTATTTTAACTAGCTGAATTTTCTCTTCTCTTTTGGTATATCATCACAATTCAGCCAGTATTTTTTGAAGCAAGAGTAAGTTTTCATCAAACCCATGCAATAATAAAGATAATGTTTTCCATTACACCTTACTTAAAATTATTTTTCTTTAGATTTGCCAGAGTGCAAATATCTGATACTGGTGCATACACTTGTGTGGCATCTAACAGAGCTGGAGTGGACAACAAACATTACAACCTTCAAGTTTTTGGTAAGTTTCTCTGAAATGCTCATGTAAAGAACTTTATTTCTTTATTTCTTAAACCCAATATTCAGTTTTCTTTCTCACCAGCACAAAGTTGCAGACACAAGTATATCTTAAATAACTAATCATTAGGGAAACATTAACTCTTCAATATGTGTGTCTGTTTTTTTTTTAAATGGAAAGTGGTTAACCTTAGAGGAGTCCTTACTTGAATTGGCACACAGAATGTCACAGGCTTTTTAGAAAGAATAATAATACATAATTTCTAAGTGAATTTTAACATGTGCTAAACATGAATGTAAGTGGGAAAATGCAAAAAGGTAACTTATATTTAGAATTAACATCTGGGTTGTAGTCTGTATGAATCAGTTCTTTGTTTCTTGGCAGTACCACCAAGTCTGGATAATGCAGGAGGAACAGAGGATCTGACTGTAGTAAAAGGCAGTTCAGCTTCCATGAAGTGTCTTACTGATGGTACTCCTGCCCCTACTACATCTTGGTTTATAAATGGACATCCTTTAAGCTTCGGAGCTCACCTAACATCAAGTAACCAAGGAATGGTCCTTAATTTTGTAAAAGTAGAGATCAGTGACACAGGCAAATACACTTGTGTAGCATCCAATGAAGCTGGAAATACCAGCAAACATTTTTCCCTGAAAGTGTTGGGTAAGTGTTAACTTTTCAGTTGAACAAAATGTAAGCAGTAAATGAGTATCTACTCAGGACAACAATTAAAAAGTCTCTAGGGATAAGGAGTATTTTCAAGAAACGTTTAATGCAATAAATGAGAAAAATAAGGAATTGGAAGATACCTAAAGATTTGTGAATGAGTAATTCAGTATATTTTTTCCTCAGTGTTTCCAGAGTACTGAAATATGCTATAGTTAATAGTAAAATAATTTACAAAGTAATTTGTTTTAAATTCATAATTTTAGTTAGTAGAAATTCAGCTTCAAAGGATGATAGTGCAGCTGAAGGCACTGCTGACAGTCTGACAGCTAAAGGGCTTATATATTCCTTATATATATAAGAATATTATGCAGCATATTGTGAAATTATGCATAGTATATTATGCAATATATTTTACCTGGGATTATGAAAATATTTTCTAACTAATAATTCCACCTTATAAAATATGCAAATTAATAGACAAAAACAGATGGAAATCTCATAAGATAGTGAGTTTGTGACAGAAATAGTACTAATGCAGAATAATTCTACAAGCTCTAATTGTAAGGCTGAGTATCATATTTTGTAGTCTTTTTGAATCAATAAAGAACTTGAATGTTCTTCCTTCCACAGAGCCGCCCCACATTAATGGATCAGATGAACCAGAAGAGCTCTCTGTCATCATTAACAACCCTCTCGAAATTCCCTGCGTCTCTTCTGGCATTCCGATCCCCAAAATCTCATGGATGAAAGATGGGCACCCACTTTTGCAGAATGATAATATTCATGTCCTAAGAGACGTCCTTCGAATAACCAGTGCTCAGGTAGAGTATTTATTTCAAAACAGCCTCAGTTTTGCAAACCCTAGAGGGGTGTGCATAACTATCTTTTATCAGGACCATCCAAAGAGATGTTCTGAAAACTAAAAATCATCCACCTGCATTTGCAGTTAGAGGATATATTTTTTAAGACTTGCCTGAAAGTTTTCCATACAGAACAAGCAGTAGTATTATGGATTGAGAGTGTCCAAGCACTTCTGCCTCTCCTGAGCATCTCCCGACGACAGGAAAAAGGGAAATATAACCCCCATTTTCAAGAAGGGGAAAATGGATGACACAGAGAATTACAGACTAGTCAGTCTCACCTCCGTGCCTGGCAAAATCTTGGAGCAGATTCTCCTGGAAGGCATGCTAAGGCACATGAGAAACAACAAGGTGCTTGGTGACAGCCAGCAGGGCTTCACTAAGGGGAAATCCTGACTGACTGATTTGGTGGCCTTCTATGATGGGGCTATGGAACTCGGGGACAGGGGTAGAGCAGTTGGTGTCATCTACCTGGACTTGTGCAAAGTGTTTGACACTGTCCCACACGACATCCTTGTCTCTAAATTGGAGAGGCATCAATTTGATAGGTGGACCACTCGGTGGATAAAGTCCTGGCTGGATGGTCGCACTCAAAGAGTTGTGGTCAATGGCTCAATGTCCAGCTGGAAACCAGTAACAAGTGGTGTCCCTCAGGAATCGGTGTTGGGAGCGGACTTGTTCAACATCTTTGTCAGTGACATGGACAGTGGGATTGAGTGCACCCTCAGCAGGTTTGCCAAGACACCAAGCTGTGTGGTTTGGTTGGTACACTAAAGGAAAGGAATGCCATCCAGAGGGACCTTGACACGTTTGTGAGGTGGGCTGATGCCAACCTCATGAAATTTAACCATGACAAGTGCAAGGTCCTACACCTGAGTGGGAGCAATCCCAGGCACAGCTACAGGTTGGGCAGAGAAGAGATTCAGAGTAGCCCTGTGGAGAAGGACTTGGGGGTGTTGGTCAATGAGAAAATGAACATGAGCCAGCTGCAGTGTGCGCTTGCAGCCCAGAAAGCCAACCGTATTCTGAGCTGCATCAAAAGGAGCGTGACCAGCAGGTCGAAGGAGGTGATCCTGCCCCTCTGCTCTGCTCCTGTGAGA
This sequence comes from Melopsittacus undulatus, assembly GCF_012275295.1. NCBI lineage: Eukaryota > Metazoa > Chordata > Aves > Psittaciformes > Psittaculidae > Melopsittacus > Melopsittacus undulatus. The sequence goes on along the minus strand of NC_047532.1, from coordinate 49,836,724 downwards.
CCTCACTTGGAGTACTGTGTGCAGTTCAGGTGTCCTCAACATAAAAAGGACATGGCACTGTTGGAACAAGTCCAGAGGAGGGTCATCAGGTTGATCAGAGCACTGGAGCACCTCCCATATGAAGACAGACTGAGAAAGTTGGGGCTGTTCAGCCTGGAGAGCAGGCTGCATGAAGACCTCATAGCAGCCTTCCAGTATCTGAAGGGGGTCCTATAGGGATGGTGATGAAGGTCTATTCATTAGGGACTGTAGTGACAGGACAAGGGGTAAAGGGTTAAAACTGAAACAGGGGAGGTTTAGATTGGATATAAGGAAGAAATTCTTTATTGTTAGGGTGGTGAGGCACTGGAATGGGTTGCCCAGGGAAGCTGTGAATGCCCCATCCCTGGCAGTGTTCCAGGCCAGGCTGGACAGAGCCTTGGGTGATATGGTTTTGTGTGAGGTGTCCCTGCCTGTGGCAGGGGGGTTAGAACTAGATGATCTTAAGGTCCTTTCCACCCCTAACTATTCTATGATTCTATTCCATGATTCTATTCTATGATTCTATTCTATGATTCTGTTATTACTTTAATTTCATTTCAGAGTTCTGTATTTTTCAGTTTATCAGTGCTTCTTGTTATAAAGCAGTACAATTAATGCTTGGGGGCCTGTCTTTTTCTGGGGTTAGTTCTGGTTTTAGTCTGTGTCTGTAATACGTTCTTGTTCATTCCATACCTGACTCTCATTACTATCTTTTGCTGTTCTTTCAGGTTTTATAGTTCCTCCTCAGGCTTTCTTCTCTATCTAGTAGTCCAGATTTTCCTATTATCCATTTGTTTCTCACATTATAAGCCATATATTGCAGAGAAAAACTGAATTTGCAGTCATCTTTGTTCAAATTAATTAAAAATAAACAACAGAAAGTCTTTCGGGTTAATTCAGACAATAATGGAGTCCAGGGGAAAAGAACCTTTAAAGACTTGCACCTAAGGTTGCATTCAGCTGTGAAAAGCCAGACTGAATTTCACCAAACAGAAGTAAGATAGGGCTTGTGTCTGTTCGCTGGCTTGTTTAGCTTGTAAAGCCATTATTTCTTGTCACTACAATAAAGAGTTTACAGGAAGGATAAAGCATAAAGGTATTAATGATTATATGTGCCCAAAAAGATTTCCTTATTACCCAAAACTGATCCTTGCTTAGGTGAATACCTATAGCTAGTTCAATCTTTATTGATTACCAGTTGTAAAAAACATCACAAAGAGAAAGGTTCTTGCTGGAATGACATTATCCAGGGGCATTTTATGGAGTCCTGCAACTCCTAAGACATCTTTGTACAATCACACCATGCTAAATAAAGTTTTCTAGAACTTCATTAATTTATTTTCAGCCATTCCTTTGTTATTGTGTTTGTGGTCAAGTGCTGCCTCTTATATGTTGTTGCCCATGTTTGTATTTCACAGTTTTTCTGAATTGTTCCCATATCCTGAGGTTTCTGCTGAAGTTATTTGTGTGTTTTTAGGTGGAAGACACAGGAAGATACACGTGTTTAGCATCTAGCCCAGCAGGAGATGACGATAAAGAATATTTAGTAAGAGTGCATGGTAAGTTTAATTTAGGGGAAAAAATATTCCTTTAAATATACCATTAAGTTATCTATCAGTATCTCATTTTACAAGTTATATGTTACTAAAGAATTGCATGTTTTAAGAAAGTGATATTACACCATATGATCATAACTAACATTTCTGAATAAGGGTAACAATTCTGAACATAATACACAATTAAAAAGGAAAGTTTCACCTGTTGCAACTGGTTTCTGTTATGATTCCAAGCCTTCTATTTTGAATACTTAGGAAGTTTATAGATACCAGTATTCAGTTGGATTGAATTTATTGTGCTTACTGAAAAAGAATGTGAAGTATACTGACACCTACCATAATCTTAAATTTTCAGTATAAAAGGTAAGAACTATTTTTAGGAATGAACATGTAAAATATGACAATAAAGGAAGTATATATGGGACTTCTGCCATTTCTTGAAGACTATAGCTCCCGTGTTTATCAATTAGCAGTTTATAGAACCTCAGTGATCTCTGATCTGTCTGGTTTAAATGCCGTTACTCTCACTGAGAATGGACTTTAATTTCTCTCACAGTAGTTTCCAGTGTGTGACTTAGGAAACATGTTCACGTGTTAAGCAAATGTGATATATATTTAACACAAGAATTAAAAAGTCAAGCTAATTAATGATACTGTAGTTTTCTGTTTATTTTAAACTTAAGAAAAAATTTGGAAATTTTCAATTTATAATTTTAACGGAGCTCATATGTGTGGAGTTAATTTTTTTCTTAATTCTTGTAACAGTTCCTCCTAACATTGCTGGTACCAGTGGTCCACAGGACTTCACTGTGTTGCAGAACAGACAAGTTATACTGGAATGCAAATCTGATGCTGTGCCACCTCCTACAATCTCATGGCTTAAAAATGGAAAACTTTTAGAGGTATAGTGGTTACATTATTTGTACCAGTCTTTTGTTCCCTTTATTTTTTTACACACAATACTTGAGGTTTCTTATTCTGCTCACTTGCCCCTTCAGTGCAGTCCAAGTCATGGTGCCTTGAATTCAAGAGAAGCTGAGTAGCCCCAGTACAAATACAGTTAGTCCTAAATGAGTACCTGAAGCTAGCAAGCATGTGAAGTGGCCATCCCGCTGTTACTTGTTCTTTTTTCCTTTAGGGGGATCCCTTGCTCCTTCTGGATCCTCTGAACAATGCTAGAAGCCTTCGGTATACTCCTGAATGGCTTCCCAGGAAAGGTAGCTGAGAAAAGACTACACTATATGTTTCCTTTGGGTATATTATTCATCCTCATATTATAGTAGTTTTTAGAAAGGAATTTAAATAATTTATAGTGGAAAAAAAACTGGGTTGCTAATCACCATAGTTTTACATCAAATGCATCTTTTTCACTCGGAATTCCATGTTAAGGCATCAAGTCTCTGCTGATTGAGAGACAATTAGCAAGATGAAGATGGTTTATACAGAAATAAATTACTGCTTCCCATCCTCTTCCTTGAAATCACTCAGAAACCAGGTGATTCCTAATTGAATAATTGAAGTCCAGTTATCAATTAAACTTAATTCATAATTTTCCCTCAATTGCTCTTTATTCATTAATAAAGAGGAAGCAAGTTCAGCTTATTAATTGTGTCTCTCTTAAACTGTAATCCACCAGTAGTCTTCACCCACAGTTCTACTTATTTGCTTTCCTGCTGACATGTCATTCTTCATACTCTATTGTAGATTTAGAAGAATGAAATATTAGTGGAAGAAATAAGAATATGGTGGGTGATTATGTCTTACTAAGTGCTGCTGGGGAATGTTATCTGTAGCACAGGAACTAGCTAGAAACAAGACTAACTTATACACTCTTCTTCTGAATGGTGAAATAGTCGATTGGATAGTGATTTTCAAATTTTTTTTTTTAGTGAAAGCAAGGCTGAACAAGGGTTGGAAGTTCAGAATGTGAATAATTTTGCCTCAGTCTTTAAAAAAAACTTGTGTTTTAAAAGCAGTGCTTAACAAAAATAAAGCATGAAAACAAGCCACTGCTTTATGGTGAAAATTTATAGCAGAGCAGTTGAGGAACATTATGACAGACATAGGTACTCAGCTGATAACCTTTGGATTAACTTTTGTAGTATTTATTCTCTTGCCTCATGAGAACACGTATGTCAGTATGTGAGGGCTGAGGCACCTTGGTTGTGTGGTATAGTCAATCCACTACCTTAGATTTAAATAGAGCAGGGATTTCAATCTCTAGAGGTATCTTCAATCCAGAACTAAATTTAAGTTATATATTTATTTCAGACATGATACTCTTAATTTGTCATGTGTACTTTAAGTAACAGAATTAGGTTTATTGTGTTTTCTACCATCCTTTTCATTCTTCAGCTTAGCTTATATAAATATATATTCTAGATAGCAGGAAAACATTAGTGTCTTCCTGAATGCCTGGTTGCTTTCTCAACTTTGAAGAAATGTAATAGCCTACTAATACTAAGCAGCTGGGAAAGAGCTTTCCTTGGGTATGGAAAGAGCAGCTCTGTGGCATATTCTTGTCCTTATCTTGGAAAAATTGAGGTTTCACAATTACAAGAGAGGATTGGAGAAAGGTTCTCAGGCTGCTGTGTTATTTCAATTTAAGTCATCACTGCTTTTTTGTAATGTAGCCTTATGGTGGAGGGTGTAATTCCTCCTGGTCTTGTTACCTTCCATTGTGGAAATTTTGAGGTCTAATTTAGGTCTCTATGCTTAATGGTGTAATTGTGCAGCACCACCATCCTTGGTAACAGAACCATAGAAAGATCTAGCTTCTAGCAGCTTTGAAGTCCTTGTACTCTTCGCTGATACGGAAATCCACACTGAGTGTTAAGAAGTAGGTAGGAGCATCTTGACCTAATCTAGTTTCATTTAAACATTTGGAAAAAATGCTGAATCTGTATTGTTTCAAAGATGGATTTTCTGACATGCCTTGAGAAGAGTGTAAGGACTATGTGATAGCTTCATTGTCTGTCCTTTGTTGTCAATATGCTTCTATTTTAGAATCCATAGGATAGGCTGTTTGTCCAACAGAAATACCAGTTATTACACAAAATCCGACTGTCTATGATCTACTCTGGTGGTGTGTCATTTCACCTGTGGCTCTAGCACTGCTGTTTATTCTGCATTGGTAGACTTTGTGAGTTGGTGCTTAGTACAAGACCAGTGTACTATGGTACTATTGCAGAGAAGTGCAGAACCAGCAGAGTTTCACCTATCTGTTGTAGCTGCTGTTCTCAGATATTCTACCCAAAAGAGCAGATGAGAATGTCAGCTTTCAACTTCACCCAAAGTGTGGGTAGCACATACTGGAAAAATCTGAGTTTCTGATATTTTTCTACTGTTCTCTACTCAGTTAAGTTCTTGGACACTTGTAGTTGATATCACCATCAGTCACTCATGCAGATATGACCCAGATAGGTTATAGTGAAGATGCCTTGATTAAAGGGTTTCCTAGCAGGTGCTGTGGAGTCATTGTAGAGCTGAGAGGAATGGTATCCTCATACTTGGAAATGCTGGCTGGTAAACTTAGTAGCTAAATTTGTGCTTGGATCAGGACTGTGATGTCTGAAGAGCAGTGTGCACAAATTTGTATTTCTTCTGCGTTTAGTCTGCATGGATTTAATAAATAAATAAATTGTGTTCTATTAGCTGCCCCTTTCCATAAAAACTTAAAAGCCATTGGCTGTGTAACCTAAAAAGCTCTCTTATTCAGGCACAAATCCCAGTAGGGGTCCAAGGTTGAATCATTATACAATGATAATTTTTAAAACTTTGTTTACCCTATTACCTTTGCAGATGTAAACAACGTTAAGCCAGCAATAAATTCAGTCTATGGTTTATCTTTGGCCTTCTTTAATGGCTTTTATTACTCTGCAACAACAGACTGTTCCATCTCCATAAGGAGGAATAGTAAAGCTAAATTTGTCAAACTGTCTCTCTTTTCCATCAGGGAACTCCTCGAGTTCGAATCCTATCCAGTGGGCGATACCTGCAGATCAATAATGCTGACCTCAGTGATACAGCAAGCTATACATGTGTGGCAAGTAATATCGCAGGAAAAGTGACCAGGGAGTTCATGCTGACAGTACATGGTAAAATCATGGATCCAGATTTGTGCATTTTGATCTTTGCATGGTATTTCTGCAGGAGTTCATACAGCAAGAAAGAACCTTTAATAGTCCTTTTCTAGCCCACTGTTGGCCGCTTAGGCTGAGTCTAAACTGTGGCACCCTGTGTATTACCTTGTGTGTCCACAGTTGTCCCCCACACTAAAGGACCTGTTGGGGACTCACCATGGTTCACTATACAACTGTTTGCTCTTCCTGCTAATGGAGGGTATCTGCATCTAGCCATCATCCTGTGTTGTGGTTTAAACCAAGCCATATAGCTCATTCACTCACTCCCCCCTTTTCCCCCCACTCCCAGAGAGTTGGGGAGGAGAATCCAAAGAATGTAGCTCCCACAGGTTGAGATAAGAACAGTTTAATAACTAAGGTTATTAACACAAATCACTACTGTTACCACCAATAATACTAATAATGATAAAGGAAATAATAAGTGAAGAGAATACGACACCTCACCACCCGCTGACCGATAACTCACCCCACCCTGCCTGACCAAGCACCAAGCGATACCTTCTCTAACCCCCCAGAGCACTAACCCTTCCAGGTAACTCTCGGTTACATCCTGGGTATGACGTGCTATGGTATGGAATACCTCTTTGGCTAGCTTGGGTCAGGTGTCCTGTCTCTGCTTCCTCCCAGCCTCTCCTCCTCCCTGGCAGAGCATGAGGCTCAGAAAGTCCTTGGCCAGAGTAAACGTCTGAGCAGTAACTACAAACATAGGTACTATCAGCACCATTCCCAGCCCAAAAGTCAAAACACAACACTGCACCAGCTACCAAGAAGGAGAAAAAATGACTGCTACTGCTGAACCCAGGATATCCTGATAAAGAGTCAGGATACATCCAGAATGATGAAGGACTGAGAAATATTCTTGGACAAATTCAAAGAAATTCTTAAAAGCACTTGACTAGCACCTTGGGGACTAGGTTTCATAGCTGGCTTGGCCACCAGTTTTGCAAAATACTTGAAAACTGGTTTCTTCTCTGTACCTGTATACAGGAGATAGTAAGATAAGGCTTGAAGGGTCCTATGCATCTAGATGCTTGCCCGGTATTACCATAGACCTGAGTTTCATTTTAAACCTATGTATTTTCTCACCTCTAGTCTAATGAGAAACTATTATATTATCACACTTGGGCGATGATATGAAACATTTTTCCTATATCTATTCACTTCACAGTCCAGTCATATGTACCTGCATTACATTGTTCCCCCAATGACTGTTCTTACTGGTCCAGCTAAAATTCTTTTTCTCCTTAATTTAAAATAAGGAAGAAAGGATATCACCATAGCCTTACTTTGCTGAACTTAATATGCTGAACTCTTTTACTGTTTTAGCTGTATTATATCCTTTGCAGTAATTTGCTATGATCTTTAGAATACATTTCAGACAAACTCTTTTTCATTCCCTGCTGCATCATGGCAATTATCACGAACACAAAATGGTAAGAAACTTATTTTTCTCTTTGCAGTGATCCCCACACCTGTTACTACATCTGTTTTCATGTGTTTAGGCTTCAATTATTGAAGTATGAAATTTTTTTCTTTAGATAACAAGCACTTTTTGGCTTTACAGTGGCTCCTATGATCCGAAGCAGTCCTCAAACTGCTGTTGTGCATATAAATGCTTCTGCTATTCTGGAGTGTATTGCAGAAGGAGTACCAACCCCAAGAATTACATGGAGGAAGGATGGGGCTATTTTTACTGGAAACAATACAAGGTATTATCTGAAAATCAGCATAAATATTATTAATCAGTTTTTAAAGAATGAATGAACCACAGAAAGATTCATTTGACATCTCTGACTCATAAATTAGTTTTACTTTCACAAATTAGAACTAATATTTGTACTATGATCTCAAATAGACATAAATGTGGAAAATACAGTTGTAGAAGCAGTAATATAAAGAGGTTTCATACTTTTATTGTTAAGAAGGAGAAAAAACTTCTTTGACAACCAAATATAATAATAATTATTCTGGTATTAAAGATTTTGAACAGTAAATGTGAAAGATTTTGTTATTGTTATTATTATTACTATTATTTTTATAATAGTAACATATAAATATTATCTAATATATAAAACTTTCTAAATCTGTTCCAGTATCAACTTTTATTACAGTGAATAGTTTCCATCTTTTCATTGTTCTACGGGGAAACAGTTTCTAGAGCTGAGCAAATACTAAAGAATTCATTTATATTTCAAAGAAAAAAAGTACAATCGTTAGTTAGGCATTTTTAAAGGCTAAATGAGAAACCATAATAAAGAGCTTTTGGATATTTTCTACAAATCTGGCATCATTTATATGGAATCTCTATGTCAGCTAAATTTCATGATTTCTCTGGAAAGTAGGTGTGCTGGAAAAATGAAGTCAGAATAAGTGAACAAATAAGAAAATTCTATATACCCAAATTAAGACATCATGTGTCTAAGCTATTTGTTGTGTACCCTGAGTCATGTTTTCCTTCTGCACTACCAAGATATCCTATGGTTCTGTTGATTGGATAGTGGAAAAAAAATATGACTTTATTTCAGATATTCCATGTTAGAGGATGGATCTCTACACATACACTCAGCGCACGTTACTGACACAGGAAGATATGTGTGTATGGCAACCAATACAGCTGGCACTGAACGCAAACGAATTGATCTGCAAGTTCTTGGTAAAAGTTTTGGGTTTACATAGTATATGTGCTTGAAGTCCAGTCACATCATTGTCCTTGTTCTGACAGATCATATTTTAAGTTTAGCCCCTTTTTAGCTCCTCTGCTTAAAAAAATAAAAAATGGCCTTAGGAGTACAACCCAAATGTTTATGAAAAGAAAATATTTACTCCTTGTGCACTGGAAATAGAAAGACTTGATACATCCCATGCTGTATGTTTAGGAAGTTTACTACTGTCACTTTTTATAAAAATCAAGTAAATGTATTTGGCAGTTCAGGTCTATATAAAGGTATGAGAGGAGTCTGTGGGCATATGCATACAATTATTCTGAATAATTAAGCTTTGTTTGTTCTTAGTTCCTCCAGCTATTGCTCCTGGACCCACAAATATCACAGTTACTGTAAATGTGCAGACCACTTTGCCTTGTGAAACCACTGGAATTCCAAACCCAACAATTAGCTGGAAAAAGAATGGGCATCTGCTTAGTGTTGACCAGAACCAGAATATATACAGGTGAGAGATGTTTTATTTTCACTGTGGGTTTAAAATTTTCAAGGATGATTTTGGCACTTCAAAAATTTAGCCATTCTTAAATGTAATCTTTTATAACCAGCAAAGTCAGCGGTCTGATTACCTGAGAAAAAAATATTTCAATGTCTTTTACTTTCTTCTCTTTTCTTTGTTCAGACTTCTATCTTCAGGTTCCTTAGTAATCATTTCTCCCACTGTGGATGATACTGCTGTCTATGAGTGCTCTGTGTCAAATGATGCAGGAGAAGATCAAAGAGCCGTTGAGCTCACTGTTCAAGGTAGAGGGAATATTGCTATTACATCTGTATGGCATCCAGGATTTCTCTGGGGCATTCAAATGTTGAGATCAGATTTTATACCATGTTTTTCTGATACTGATATCCATAAGTCTCTAGTATTCCCAAGAAATGTAAGTTATTTCCAGGAATTCATAAAAATGAAAAGGAGCAAGTAACCTTTACACTAATCTTCATTTTTAGTGCCCCCATCCATAGCAGATGAAGCCACAGACCTTTTGGTGACAAAGCTGTCTCCAGTAGTGATATCCTGCACTGCGTCAGGGGTTCCTGTCCCCTCAGTTCATTGGACCAAAAATGGCAGAAAGTTGCTTCACAGAGGAGATGGCTACAGAATTCTCTCTTCAGGTACTGTGAGTGACTGGAGCTCAGCCTCACATCTAGAAATAATGAATTAAATAAATGCAAACAACCCCTCTCCAATTTCTTAGAATAAAAATACAGACTTCTTTGGATGGATGCTGTATTCACAATGAAACTCTCCTGTGGGATACTGCTGTATGTTGTAACACACCCTCTTTGTTGCAGGTGCCATTGAAATACCTGCTGCTCAGCTAGCACATGCAGGACGGTACACCTGTGTGGCCAGGAACGCAGCTGGCTCAGCTCATAGACATGTTACTCTTCACATTCAGGGTAAGATGGGAAGCTAAAGAGAAAATGCATTCTGTAAGTAAACGCTGCTGATTTAACACAAACATGGGCTGCAGAATAATGATGAGGCCAGAGGACTGTCACAGATTGTCTTGCTCAGCCAAAGTGTCTTGCAGATGCACTGATTAATCACAAAGTCACCACTCTGCATGTTACAACTCTGGTACCTTGGGTAGAGTCTCCTAGTCCATGCTGTGCTATTTCATTTTTGAGATTTTTGTTTCTTTGGTTTTTGGTAAGTTAAAATGTATCTGTGATGGCAAATTGCAAGAAGTAAGGCTGTATTCTATACCTTCATAGACTCTCAGATGATACAATTTTAGTATCTCCTGTATTTTCCTTTTAATTTTGTTCCACAGAGCCACCAGTTATCCAAACTCAGCCAGGGACACTGGATGTCATTGTGAACAATCCAATTCTGCTACCATGTGAAGCGACAGGTACACCTCAACCCATAATAACATGGCAAAAGGAGGGCATCAATATAATCACAACAGGTATCCTCTTAACTTCAGCCTACTTACTGTAACTCAGAAACTTGTTTTCTCTTTTCTGAATGTTCAAACTTAGATATAAGGAACTTATTTATTTAAAAAGGAAAAAACAAACCAATGAAAAAATAAACAAGCCAAAAGTTTCATACTGTGCTTATATTTGTTTTAGGAGACAGTTATATGGTTCTTCCAAGTGGCAGTTTACAGGTTGCAAAATCAGCTATTGAAGATGCTGGCACTTACATGTGTGTTGCTCAAAATCCAGCTGGTACTGCTCTGGGGAAGATCAAACTGAAAGTTCAAGGTAAATCATCTTTTAAACTTGTAGTGATCTACAGACAAGAAATCTGTGTATGCTTTCCGTTAGTCAAAACACAATTCTGAGCAATAGAAATTGACTTAATGCTTTCCTATTTGATGACACTGAATAGAGCCCAGGAGGTTTTTTCCCTTTTGTTGTCTGTCTAATTTATAATCAAGATATGCTTTTAGGATTATTTTCACCAAGAACTGAAGCATTCCATGCTTCTTACAACATCTAAGTATTTTAAAAAATTTCCTTATTCTTTTCAGTTCCTCCTGTTATCAAGTCTCACCTCAAGGAATACATTGTTCCTGTTGATCAGTCTGTCACTCTGCAGTGCGAGGCTGAAGGCTACCCTGGGCCAGAGATCAGTTGGCATAAAGATGGACAGCAAATAACAGAGTCCATTAGAAGAAGAATTCTTAGCACTGGTGCTCTTCAGATTGCGTTTGTACAGCCTGATGACACTGGCCTTTACACATGCATAGCGGCAAACCTGGCAGGGTCCAGCACTTCTAGCATGGACCTCACTGTACACAGTAAGTGGGACTGTATGGAAATATCATGTATTACCACAGTATAAACCTACACAGGGTAAGGAGCTAGGATGTAAGGGATAAGCTCAGCAAAATTGCACTACTTAAAGAGTGTGTTTTACTGCATTATAGTTGCTTGAATTTACACAGAGCTTTACATCTGCCTCACTTAGTTTATATTTTTGTTACAAGTAGTTCACACATTTCTGTGGTTTCCTTAATGGTGGTCATCAATAGGGACTAAAAACAATAAAGAAGATCCAGTGGTTTCAGGTATTCAGTGCAGTATAGTACGCTTTTACAGTAGTGCTTGGATAGTACATAATAATAAATCTTTTTAATATACCTTCTCACAGTTCCACCCAAGATTCATAGGAGTGATGCTCAGTACACAGTCACAGAGAACTCCCAGGCTGTTCTATCCTGTGTGGCTGATGGGATTCCAACACCAACAATAAACTGGAAGAAGGACAATACACTGTTAACAGACATAGTAGGAAAATATCAGGCTATGCCAGATGGAGACCTCATTTTGGACAGTGTTCTTGTAAGTTTCCTGAATCTAAGCTATGCCTCAACAGGTTTGGCAATAGTAAGACTCTGTTTCTCTTCATATGCACCCACTTTTGGATTTATCTTAGTTTTATTTTGTTTTCTTGCTCTTAATGTTCCAAAGTAAACATTCAATTTTCCACTAAGGAGTAAAATCTGCAAAAATTTAGAGTGATAAGGAAGGACAAAAAGAAGTTAATCTTTCAAATTTAGAGGAAGTGAAAGAGTTCAGATGAGCATTTCTTCTGAGTGTTTGTTCGAACATTTTGAGATTCTCTTATTGTTACAAGGGGTAGCATTTCGTAGGATATATCATAGTTGAATTTCCCCAACACACTTTCTTTTAGCATGAAGATTCTGGCAGTTACACCTGTATTGCAAGCAATGCTGCTGGAGAAGACACACACACTGTCACCCTGATAGTTCATGTGCTTCCAGCTTTTACTGAACTGCCTGGAGATGTAGCTTTGACTAAAGGAGAACAGCTCAGATTAACTTGCAAAGCAACTGGGATACCAGTACCCAAAATAACATGGACCTTTAACAATAACATAATTCCAGGTAGGTGACACTGGGTTTTATTGGCCATTCCACTCTGCAATTGTTCCCCCTCTCCCCCCCCCCCCCAAGCATTGTAATTAGTTTAGGATAGGGAAGAAAAATAATCTAGAGGTAACAAAGTTGATAGGCAGTGATTGTGTGCGGAATATCTTCAATATTGTGCAATCATGTAATTAAATTGTCTTTGAGACAAAGCTGTAAGGACAATAATTAAGAAATTGTTCCTCTTCTGTAACCACTAATGTAACACATTAAAAAAAATCTATATTTGATGATATTTATTCAACATCCAACAACTAATGCTATTTCTCTTAAATTTGAAGAAAACCTCAGCAGTCCATAGAATGTAGATGCACAAAGCCTAAAGTTAAGGGACAACTCAAGTGAATACAGGCATGTGGGCAAATGTTACAGCAGTGATTTTTCTGTGCATTTCTTAGGTATCTAAGCAATTAAATGGTACAATGCCATTGAGCTGTGTTGCTGAATAGCACTCTAATTCAGTCTTACAACATACTGATACAACACTGAGATGTACACATTTAAAATCATTGGAGTAACCCTTTGCTCTGTGTTCTCCCTTCAGCACTGTATGATGATGTAAATGGACACAGTGAACTTGTTATTGAAAGAGTGTCTAAGGATGACTCTGGTACATACGTCTGCACAGCAGAAAACACAGTTGGTTCAATCAAAGCTATTGGTTTTGTGTATGTCAAAGGTATGTAAAACAGTAGTTATGGTCACTGTTGGACAGTTTCACACAACTATCTGTTTGGATAGTAGAATCCTAGGATGGTTTGGGATGGAAGGGACATTAAAAATCACCTAGTTCCACACCCCTACCACAGGCAGGGACATCTTTCACTAGACCAGATTGCTCAAAGCCCCATCCAGTCTGGCTTTGAATGCTTCTAGGGAGGGGGCATCCACAGCTTCTCTTGGCATCATGTGCCAGTCTTGCCACCAGTAAAGAATTTCTTCCTAATGGCTAATCTAAATTTATCCTTTCAGTTTAAAACCATTACCCCTAGTATTTGGTACATTGTCTATGGCTAAATGGGAAAAATTAAAACAGTTTGAAATTCATACTTCAGAAAGTCAGAGATGAATGATCCCTTCCAGCAATTCCATTAAGGGCATTTGATTTTGACTCTGCTATTTCTTTGTGTTCTCAGAGCCTCCAGTCTTCAAAGGCGATTACCACTCTAGCCGAATTGAGCCTTTGGGAGGCAATGCTATGTTGAATTGTGAAGTCAGAGGAGATCCACCTCCAACCATCCAGTGGAGCAAAAAAGGAGTTGGCATTCAGATTAGCAACAGGATCCGACAGCTTAACAATGGTTCTCTCGCTATCTATGGCACTGTAGTGAGTCACTGATCTGTTACAATGTGTTTCTGCATTTTATTTGATTAATAAAGGTATTCCAGATCATGATATTTTGAAAGGCTGAAGCTTGATGTTTAATGCACTTTTGCTTTTACCTTTAACGAATGTTGTTTTAATTCAGACTAGAATTAGACTCAAATTATTCTGTCAAAAAGAAACCCATGGGGCTATCCTTTAATTGCCAGAAAGACTGAATCTACATACTAATCATTGATGTGTGAAATTGTACCCAATTACATGGGACTTTTACTTTTGACCTTAAAAGAGCCTCTGTTCTACAACAGATTGGCTGAAAATCAGTTGTGTTCTCCATGTGATATCATTTGGCATCTAAATTCCTAATGTAAATTGCAAGACATGTTGCTTTCCCCCATAAACTCATGTCTACATTTTGAAATGGGGTTGAAAACTGCAGGCAGAGAGGGACACCTTCCATTAGACCAGGTTGTTCAATGCAACATGCAACCTGGCCTTGAATACTTACAGGGAGAGGACATCCACAACTTACCTTGGCAACATGCACCAGTCTTGCCATCCTCACATTAAAGAGTTTCTTCCTAATAGCTAATCTAGCAAGATGAGATCTTATTAGATTCTTCATTACACACTCATTTAAACTTCATTTAAACAGTAACTTGAGTTTTCATTTAAAAAAAAATGAGTTGAAGGAAATAAAAAATTAAATACTAAAAATAATTCACACTATTAATTTAATAATAAAGGAAAAATCTTGAGATACTCTAGAACCTAACAGCATTCCTCTTAAAATCCAGGGCATGCCAGAATGTGCTGCAGAAAATTCATTTACAGGATGTGCACTGTAAACAGAAACCATCATTACACAAACATGTTGAGTATTTTTTTTTTGTTCTTTAGAATGAAGATGCTGGTGACTACAAGTGTGTGGCTACCAATGATGCTGGTGTGGTGGAACGCAGTCTGACACTAACGCTTCAGAGTAAGACTTAAATTGATAAATTTAATTTCACTAGACTGGAGCAATATACACCTTTGGACAGATGGATGCAGCTCCCATTCAATTTTTGAAGGTTGGGCACTGCACTGTAGGTTAAGATTCCTCTCACCTTTCATTATTAATATGTTTATAGTCTAGTTTAAGCTGGTGATTGAGGTCAAAGAAGAGAAGCATGTATAGGACGATTCAAGCTCATTTTAGAACCACCTTAGAGTAGGGTGAATCATCTTTTGAAAGGACCTGTTTCTCTTAGTTGACTAGAGAGCATGTCGATAGCACTGGATAAATTAGACTTTTAACTTTTAGATTAAGAAAATTACAAGACATGAATCTCAGCTTTCACTGTCAATATTTTATTTTTACCAGAAAGAATATTATAGAATTATTTTTTCACCAGTGGTAGAATTTCTGAACATCCCTTTTCTGTGGTAACCTCAAGCATTGTTGATCTGTTATTTATGTCTCAGTTGCCTCTGGACATAACTAAGTGCATCTTCCTACAGGCTTTATGAAAAGCAAGACTTTTAGCAATAAAGACGTCTGTATATGCTCGTATAATCAGACCTTAATCCCAGCTTTGGCCCTCAGATTGCTTCATATCAAAAATAGCCTGTCATTATCATCTTAACTTGATGTATTTTGATGGTGAAAGATCAACAATAATAATTTTAGCTAAACTAAACTGTCATCAGATTTTTTTGCCCTCATTCTGACCAGAACTCTCAATAATCAATATAACAAAAAAAAAAAAATGTAACCATGTGCCATTGCCTAAAGAAACATTGTCTTTCAGGTCCTCCAGTCATCACTGTTGAACCTGTGGAAACAGTTATAGAAGCTGGTGACACAGCAATGATGAACTGCCAGGCGAATGGGGAGCCTTCTCCAACCATCAAATGGTCCCGCCAAGGCCATCCAGTTGAGGGCGATGAGAGAGTGACTGTCCTGTCCAATGGCTCCTTGCTTATTGTTGCAGCACAGAAGGAAGATACGTCTGAATATGAGTGTGTAGCAAGGAATCTAATGGGATCTATTCTTGTTAGAGTACCACTGACTGTCCAGGGTAGGTGCACAAAATATAGAATCACAGAATGGTTTTGGTTGGAAGGCACCTTAAAGATCATCCAGTTCCAACCTCCTGCCATTGGGCAGGGTCACCTTCCTCTAGACCGGTTTACCCCAAGCCCTGTTCAACCTGACCTTGAATACTGCCAGGGATGTGGCAGCCACAGCTTACTTGAGCAACCTGTTCCAGTGTCTCACCACTCGCACATTAAAGAATTTCTTCCTAATACCTGATCTAAATCTACCCTCTTTCAGCTTAAAGCCATTCTCCCTTGTCCTACTATATTGCTTATAAAATGTCCCTCTTGAGGATAGGATAGTGACTACCAAGCCGGTAGATTACAGCATTAATAGAGATAATATATGATCAAGATTTTATCTTATCCATATTTTATGGATATTTAATCTTACATTCCACATACACATAAGTACACATTAAGCCTAGTCTGAGATGTCAGTGGGGTTTTGTTTAATGAAAATTTGTTCCGTTATATTCATCCAGCTGTGTGAGACAGATGAGCATGAAGCAGTGAGAGACATAGTAATGAATGAATCTTGAGCTAGATACCATCCTCAGAACACATAACTTCATAGTGCCTTTAAGGAATAGCCCTTATGAGCAAAAGCAATAACTATTTCAGAGCAGCTGAGGTATTCTCAGAACTGTAGTAGATATTTCTGTATTAATAAAGATGGGAAGTGAGTTGGATTTCCAAGTAATGGTTTATGAAGTGCACTTTTCACTATGCTGTATCAATCTAAGAGAATTACAAGCAGAAGCATGATACAGAGCGTCATTTTTCCCATTGCAGTGCATGGTGGATTTTCCAATTGGCTTGAATGGCGATCTTGCAGTGTAACTTGTGGTCAAGGTGTTCAGGAGCGAGTACGTCAATGCAACAACCCTCTTCCAGCAAATGGTGGGAAGAGGTGTGAGGGGCCTGATACAGATGTACGCAGCTGCCATAACAAGCCATGTCCAGGTATTTCTTTAATGAATTGATACTTTAAATGTGCCTTATGTTAAGTGCCCTAACAGTGCACAGATCTTCGTGACAGATGAATTTTGCTAAGAAGCTGGAATTAATTTTTTCTTTGTGGAAAGGAAGAGGAAATTTCAATAAATACTGCAGAAATATTTTTTGATTAAAACTGTCTGGGTTTCTGTTTCTTAGTGGATGGCAGCTGGTCAGAGTGGGGGCTATGGGAAGAGTGTTCGAAGAGCTGTGGACAAGGTAACAGGACCAGAACCAGAACCTGCAGTAACCCACCAACTCAGCATGGCGGGAAGCCCTGTGATGGCAGTGCTGTGGATTCAGTCATGTGTAATATAAGGCCTTGCCCAGGTAAGAGAAGAGCGGTTTAAAAATAGCTGCACAAGGAGTTTTTTGTAATAGTTTCTTTTTTTTTTTAATTATTTTTCTCCAAACCCAAATTCTTCCAGCTTATTTAGAATTATTAAATTACAAAAGAATTAATCTCCCCCACCTTCTTTTTTTTTTACAATTGTTTGTAATGTATTGAGTGGCACTAGTTCTTGGAGACAGAAGTCACAAAAGTGCATGGAGAATTCTTAGCATTTCCCCTCCCCTCCCCCCCCCAAAAAAAAGTCTTTTTTTTTTAATTTTACTGTTTTTCAATACTTGTTACCCATGTTCTCACAGAACAAACTCACAAAACCAATTAAAATGGAAAAATAACCAAACCCACCCAAACAACTATTAAAAAGCCATGTAAATCATGATAGTTTAAGACATTATCTGTTCATTTTCCCCTGTTATTTTAATTTTCAGCCACATTTTCCTCATAACTAAGCTGAATGTTCATGTTTCTCTCATGTCTTGATTTTTCCCTTTCACCCTGGCTCTGCTACCACCACAATGCCAGATGCTCATCCATCAGCCTAAGATTCAGTTCTCTAGATCTTGGCTCTGGCTTACTGGTAATCACTGAAGCTGTGTGCCAGTTTTTAACTAGCATGGCCCTTCCCCTGCTGAGACCTTCAGCCTAATACATGACAGTCAGAGCCAGGTAACTTATGAAAGACCAGATTTGATCAAGTGTTCAGCTCTGGTGTTCCAAGACTGTAGTAAGGTGAAGTGATGTATTTGGAAAATGAAAAGGAAAGAATCTTTTTTGCAAAATGTTAATACACTTTGGCTATTGCTCAAGGCAATGGCCTTTTCAAGGGCTTATTCAGGGTATTTATTGATACTAAGCAACACAGCTTTTTGCCTTAGGCTGTGAAGCTGTAATTTCAAGTTAGAGCAGCTGTACAGTTTCAACAGTTTTATAGCTGTGATGCCTTTGCAGTTGATGGTGAGTGGAGTTCTTGGCTGCCATGGGGTCCTTGCAGCGAGACTTGCGGGAAAGGTACTCAAACACGACTGAGGCTCTGCAATAACCCTCCTCCTTCACATGATGGATCATACTGTGAGGGGTCTGACGCACAGGTTCAGGTTTGCAGCAAGAGACGCTGCCCAGGTAAGATGCGTTGGACACAAAGGGAACGATGACAGTCTTTTAATTTCCTTTCCAAATTCTACTTAATTTATATTGAAACCTTTCCAGTTTTGAAAGTGCAGTCCCTGAAAAAATTCCATTCAAGCCTTTAATTTTCTTGGTCCCTGCCCCTATCTTTGGCATCCCACTATAGACCTAATATATGGGATTTCTTCTCCTGTCCTTGTCTCTCTTCCCTTACCTTGTGACTGTGCAAAAGCAGCATTTTAAAACCTTGGCAGTTAAATTACAGGTTTCCTAAATATTGGTTTTTATTTTTTTTCTTGGTTCTGTTATTCATTTATCCTGTTCTTCCATATTTCAATGAGTCCTTCATGACTGAACAGGAGAGTTCAGTTTTGAAATACAACCTCTGTATTTGGCCGCAGGGATAATGAGAAGGAAATTTCATTAAGTGGAATGTGCAGTAGTTTAGACTAGATCCTTCTGGCTTGTGCTCCATTTTGCACATGCCAGACCCTCTGCCAAGTCCCCACTATAACTGTCAATGTGTAGAAGAGAATACTGCCCTTCTGGTAGTCAAGTAAGTGAGGGTTCGATGTTGCACATTTACCCAGCTCCACACACTGCTGCTTGAGGATGTTATTGCTTACAGCTAGTTTGTGACTAATTGGCTTGTTCTCAGCCAACAACTTAAGTGCTCACATAGATGTAGCTGTAGCAGCTTGTGTCACCATGTCCTGGGAAATCAAAGACCCTACTACTCAGCTGCATAGACCTGATTTATGAGAGATAATTTAGTAATAGCTCCTACAAAGAGCTGAGCCAGTAACTGAAAGGTTGGTTAGGAAGAAGGGTTACATCTTAAGACAGTGCAGCTGCAACCAGAGGAGGGTGCACAGGTGAAGGCTGGGGCTTTGGGGTAGCACTTGTGCCAGCAGAGTGTGGTATTTTCAGGTACTATTTTGTATGTGGTTCAGCTTGCTTACAGGTATCTAAAAATGGGAAAGTGTCTGAGCTTGAGAACTGAGTGATCCCTGACCATGTTTCTGGTCAAGCGTATATGTTACTTAAAAGACAGGTCATCCCTTTCTCCAGCTTTACTCCCAGAAATCTCTATGTAGCTGGGATGTTCTAGAGAGTCAGTAACATCCTATGTCTGTTTTACCCTGATGTAGCACTGATTTACTTTGTTGTTTCTAATGTCAGAGACACTAAGTGTACCATGCTATGCCTTTCTCACCAGTGGATGGGAAGTGGGCCACGTGGAGCAGCTGGAGTGCCTGCACTGTGTCCTGTGGAGGAGGAAGCAGGCAGAGAACGCGTCACTGCTCAGACCCAGCCCCACAGTTTGGGGGTCACAAATGTGAAGGAAATGACATACAAATTGATTTTTGCAACAGTGATCTTTGTCCAAGTAAGTGCTTTGAATTAGGCTGCTTATCCACTCACTAGGTTTGTATATATGCATGAGAGGAACAAAGCCCTCCACAAATCACAAACTCCCACAAAAATTAGGGGGGTCTGAATACAGGCAAGTGGTATTAGCTGCCTGGCAAGAGTGAAAGCATCTCTTCATCATTCAGTATGACTGGGGCACTTCAAACTTAACTATTAGGAGGACAAACAACTGCTGGTCATAAGGTCCTGCTAGACTGTCAGATGTCACACAACTCTCTAAAGTGACAACTGTCCAGTCATAAGGTACTGCAAAGTGAATTTCTTTGTATCTCACAGTAGCATGCAGTGACTCATTGAGTTAATAACATATGCTGCACACTTTCTTACAAACAATGAAGTTCTGGAGTTACTCAGAAATCACTGAATGCTGGACAAGGTAACTTTCTTAGATCTTTAACTGTCTGGTTCTTTTTATTTTGGGAAAATATGTGAACAAGTTAGTCTTCAATAGCAATATTTTCCTAGCTTGACTTTCTGGTTTTAAGTATTTGTTGTTAAGAGGAAGACAGATAAAATCTAGCATATCTTTACAGTTCATGGAAACTGGGGCCCATGGAGTAGCTGGGGAACTTGTAGTCGAACATGTAATGGAGGCCAGAAGAGGCGATACCGGACCTGTGACAATCCTCGCCCTGCCAGTGGTGGAAGGGCATGTGCAGGGGCTGACATGCAGATCCAGAAGTGCAGCACTGACCTGTGCCCTGGTGAGTGCTCAGACTAACAGACATTAAATGCAGCTTCCACTGGAAGACATCAAGGTGTACATAACATAAGTTAGATTCACATATTATGAAAGGAATGTAGAGCATTCTGTAATTATTTACAATTTAATACAAAATAATAATCCACTCTCACTTTTTTCTTTAAGCGACTGCCACCTTACAAAGATTTCCTCCTTCATTAGTTAGATTTCCTCAAAATAACATAGAATGATGCAAACCAAGAAACAACATATGAAAATCTCTCCTATATCTAGTAATTCTACTTTTTATAGAAATACAATTTATAAGGCTCCCATATAAACTCTCTTAATGTATTCCAGAGCAGGGAAAAATGCTAAGTTCAAATGCTTTAAACAAAATGACGATCAAAGCAGTAAATTAATTTATTGACAATACATAACTAAGGGGTAATTGATGAACTTAGACATTCAGGATCAGTGTCAGCAATACAGAATATAAACCACAGTGCTAGAGACTTATTAAATGCCTATAAATTTCTAAACACCCTTCTGTAACTGTCCCTCAAAGGACTATTATTATATTATTTTTAATTCTGATTTAATATTTTTTAAAATTATTAAATCCCTCATCCACCCATTGGTTCTTCTGATGTTGTTCAAGTAGCCTGATTCTCGGGTACATGAGCATCTACATACTTTCACAACCAAGTTCTCCAACCAGGCAGTGGTATCTTGCCACAATGCAGCAGCCCAGATGGGTTTACCACAAACCAGTATCACAAAAAACATTAAATGATAACCTTAGTCCAAGCCCCATGGAGGATGAACATCACCACTGGGATGTTTTAGCATGCTCTGGTCAGACCTGTCATTATCTCAACCCTTCGTGCCCCATGTTGGGTACCAAAAAGATTGTTGTGGTTTAACCCCAGTCTGCAGCTAAGTACTATGCAGCCACTCATTCACTCCTTCCCTATCCCTGGTTGGATGCGGAGGAGAATCAGGGAAAAAAAGAAGGTAAAACTCGCAGGCTGAGATAACAACAGTTTAATAATTGAAGTCAAGTAAAATATATCAATTATAATAACAAAAGGAAATGGAGAGAGTGGAATAAAACTCAATAAAAGCAAGTGATGCACATTACAGCAGCTCACCACCCACTGACAGATACCCAGCCTGACCTGAGCAGCAATCATTCCTTTAGGGGTAGCTCCCCCCAGTTTATATACTGGGCATGACGTGCTGTGGTATGGAATGCCCCTTTGGCTAGTTTGGGTCAGGTGTCCTGTCTCCGCTTCTTCCCAGTTTTTTGTGCCCCTCCTCGCTGGCAGAGCATGAGAGGCTGGAAAGTCCTTGATCAGGGTAAGTGCTACTGAGCAACAACTAAAACATCGGTGTTACCAGCATTGCTCTCTAGAACCAAAACACAGCACTGCCCCAGCTACTAGGAAGAAAATCAACTCTATCCCACCTGAAACCAAGACACTGTTGTGAGAAGTGCTCCTACCCATCCTACACATTATGGTGTTTTTGTCATCCTTTGAGCTATTTCTTTAACACATTGATTTAATTAACTAACACATCACTGATGCAAGCCTGAAGCATTTAAAATGACAAGTTGCTTTCTTCATTCTTTATTTATTCAGTGGATGGAAACTGGGGGCAGTGGCAAACATGGAGCCAGTGCTCAGCTTCTTGTGGAGGAGGAGAGCAGATCCGAACACGCCTGTGCAGCAACCCAGCCCCCTTAAATCGGGGACGTCCTTGTCCTGGAGACTCCTCCCAGATATCCAGGTGTAATACCCAAGCATGTCCTGGTGAGTTATTTACAGCCTGCATGCAATGAAATATTGTGTGCCACTCCTAATTTGACTGGTACTCTTCCATACCAATTCGACTGATTTGATTTCAATTTTTTGGCTTAAATCTCACCTGCAACTTCAGCAGGAATATTTATTTATTTATTTATTTTTAACTTTTTACATAGCACTATTGTTACTTCTCAGAGGTGTGTAAGGTGATTCCTGTGTTACTGTGAATCTAGCTCAGACCACAGAATCACAGAATCCCAACGGTTGGAAGGGACTTCGAAAGATCATCTAGTCCAACCCCCCTGCAAGAGCAGGGTAACCTAGAGTACATCACACAGGAACTTGTCCAGGTGGGCCTTGAATATCTCCAACGTAGGAGACTCCACAACCCCCCTGGGCAACCTGTTCAGGTGCAGAGATACTGTTATTTGCACGTTGTGAGCTTTACACTTGCAAATAATGTAGTAACATATGCAGAAATATCCTTACTCCTTAAAAGGCTGGACAACAGTTCTGAATTCTCTCCCTCAAGATATCAGCCAGCAAAGTTTTCACATGGGTGTTTTTTTTTCCTTCCTCCCACTCCTCCCTACACAGGTGGGCCTTCACGTGCCAAAGGCAGCATCATTGGCAATATTAATGATATTGAATTTGGGATTGCTTTCCTGAATGTCACAGTAACAGACAGCCCTGACTCTGAAACTAGGGTAATACAAGCAAAGATCACAAATGTACCTCGGAACCTTGGTAGGTTTTATTTTACTTCTTATCACTTTTGTTCCTAGAGCTAGGCTGAAGTCTGTGCACTCAGTTTTCACCACTTAATTTCATTAAGTCTCTCTGAAGAAATTAATCTGAGCTTTTCATGACAAGGAATAAAAAGGAATCTTCAATATTTACTTCTAGTATATTAGTATTTGTAAAATGATTCCTCTGAATATACCAATATATACTTTTAATTTTCTGGTTTAAATCTTCAGGGTTACTCTAGTTTTAGGTCTTTATATTCAGCCCCTACTGATGTGGGCTGCTTGATGTTAGGAAAAAAGCTCTCAAATGTTGTGTCACATTTCTTTCAGGTCCAGCAATGAGAAAGCTCATTTCTATACTCAGCCCAGTTTACTGGACAACTGCGAAAGAAATTGGAGAAGCAATGAATGGGTTTACACTCACTGATGCAGTCTTCAAGAGAGAAACTCAAGTGGAGTTTGCAACTGGTTAGTTCACTGTGATATGCCAGCTTATTCTGTTTCCAGTAAGCTTGAGAGATACTATATTTCTTAAAAAATAGCACATAACTGTTGCTGAACCTTGAGTCTTTTGCTTACACCAGTGTTTTCCAAATGACATGGATTTCTGAGGCTTAAATACAGTTTTTAGAGCTGTCATTTGAAACGTAATGTTTTTTATTACTGGCATGGTATGCCTTAAAAAATACGAGTATAAAATAACTGGTGGAGGGATCCCAATTCAGATACTGTGTGGCTAACATAACTCTCTGGTTAGAATGTTTTATGAATCAATGTGCTCCTAAAATTCATAGGTGAGATTCTGCGGATGACTCATATTGCTAGGGGTTTGGATTCAGATGGATCTCTGCTGCTGGATGTTGTTGTGAGTGGCCACGTGCTGCAGCTCCAGTCAGTAGCTGATGTTAACGTGAAGGTAAAGCTGCTCAAGACACCACCTCTTACTCTCGTCAATACACTTCCTCCCTCTTCTGTATTAAAGCTGTAGACAGGGCTTTAGTCCTGAAAACTGTTGTATGTAACTTGTTTTGTGTCTTGTTTGACTGACAGATGTTAACATTGCCTTTGAAAACAAGTTATCACCAGGTAGGTAGTATTGGTCAAGTTTTTTAGATATTAGAAGGTAGTATTGAGAGGTGTTTTCGGGGCTCATTACCACAGGCAGGCATGTCAGGTGTTGCTTTTGACAGAGCTATAAAGGTGCATCTTAAACCTCTCTGACTTTCTGGCTTCCACAAGGAGGACACCAGCTCTTTTATACCAATGCACCTTGGTATAAAAGGTGCTGATAATTAGTCTACAGCTATAGTTATGCATATGACGGCAGAGAAACATTCCTGAGACTGATAAAGTTGCAGAGACAGGGATTAATAGATCCTGAATCAGATTACATCACAAGGTATTTTATGTTTTCTTATCATACACATTGCTATGATGCTGATAATGATGTGCTTCTTTCTCTGCTATAACATCAAACATTTGTCTTGTGGAGACATCTGTTATGGCAAACAGTCCTATTATGCAATCCATCTGAAATATTTTACAGAATTTGCTTTTTCAAAGAATGACACTTCTCTATAAACTTTTCTCAGGATTGATTAGAGGGCAGTTTGCATGATCGTATAGCAAAAGGTTATAAACCTGCTACTGAATTGCTCTGCCTATTTTTTCCAGGAGATATCCTCTACTGCTCATAGTAAGATAGCTTCTATCACTGACCTTGTATTCCTGATAGAAAGATGGAGTTCAAATGAACTATTTTTGGTGCAGTGTAAGACATGAAAAATATTTTGCTTATACCAATATGTGGTATAAAAGTTTTGGTTTAAAATCAGGTTCTTGATAATTGGATTTACTGTAAAAGAAAGAACATTCTTTGAAGTTGTCTCTGTAAAGGTGAGAATCAGTCAGTGGTAGGTAACCAGTGAAAATGTTCTCATATATTAATCCCACAGTTTAATAAATATACATTAAATTCTTGATACTTTGATATGCTGCAATATGTAGCATTTATATTTTTTCCAGTGTCAGAATTTTCTCTTCTTGTTTAGTTAGCACATTGTCAGCGTCTGACTTAGAATATGAAAAAAACATTTAGATCTCAAAAGATTGTTCCTGAACAGTAAGATCATTTTCAGGGTTTTTTTTTGGAAATGCTATGCTGTGGCCCCCCATCATCAGGAAGCTCAGTGCCACAGCCTGTTTCTTATTTAAATAAACATACTAGATGCTGTTAAGATTCAACAGTTAAGGTAAAGTAAGTATGTGTTGTATGAAATACACTTTGTTCAGCTGTTAAGACCCTTTCTCAAAATACATTTCATATCATTTAAAATGCAAAGATCACAGTGGTATTGGATATACTCAGTGCCTGAAGAATAAATTTTGCTGTTTCAGGATTACACAGAAGACTATATTCAAACTGGCCCTGGGCAACTGTATGCCCATTCTACTCGTCTCTTCACTGTAGATGGAGTTAGTGTTCCCTATACGTGGAACCACACTATCACCTATGATCACACTAAAGGAAAGATGCCTTTCTTGGTGGAAACTCTCCATGCTTCCTCTATTACAACAGAGTATAACCCACTAGAAGAAACAGTGGCTTTTAAAATCCATGCTTCCATTGCAAAAGGTATTGTTCTAGTCTTTCACAGAAAGAAAACAATGGAAAAATAATATCCTGTCTTTGCAGATACCATTACCTATATGCTCAAAAGCTGTTATGGCTTTGAAAAAGGAAATTCTGTGAAACTTGGGTGACTTTATTGTAGATCCTGGGATCTACATATCTTGTTAATATACTTATAGACTAATATGTAAAAGCTATTGCACTTTGCACTTACTTTGTAGTTCTCATTGATGAGGTATGTCTGCTGTTGGTGACACAGATAATAGCATCACCAGTAGCTTCAGATATTCAACCTAAAATATTTTCCCATTTCTTTGCATGTACCTTTCATTCTGTTAAAGAAGAAAATTCAAAATTCAGCACAAAAATGGGTAAAATGTCCTAAGTCATTCCTCAGATTGAACTTCTCTGAATTATTTGGTATATACAGAAAGCATGATACTGAGCTTCAGCTTGAAAAATTTACTAGTACTTTATGGATTTATTTTTTTTTATGTGAAACAAAATGGAATAGTCTTTATTCTTTTAATAATGAAAACTTTATGGAGGAACTTTTGAGGATGTACCAGGCTTGGATGAAACTTCCTGACACCCTAAGGGACACCCACACAATGCACTTGTTTAAGGTTTTTCAAAACCCATATACTACAGACTTTCACTGCCCAGAAAGAACACCCACTAATAAATCTTTTATAAATAGGTGGGCTGCAATTCTTAATGTTAAAGTGTTGGGGTTTTTTTGAAGTAATAAATTGGCCATATTTTCATCCACAAGTAACATGTGTCTTCTTTGCTATACAGGAGATCGTAGCAACCAGTGCCCTGCTGGGTTTGATTTTGACTCAACTGGGCCTTACTGTTCAGGTAATGATGTGACAAGCATAGTGTGTAATCACAGATTCACAGAATGATCTGGGCTGAAAGAGACCTTTAAAGATCATCCAGTTCTAGTCCCCCTGCCATGGCCAGGGATGCCTTCTGTTAGACTGGGTTGTTCAAAGTCCTGTCTGACCTGAGCTTGAACACTTCCAATGATGGGGCATCCACAGGTTCTCTAGGCAATATGTTCCACTGTTTTGCCATCCTAATCATAAAAAAAAAAAATATTCTGTATTTCCAATCTAAATCTACCCTCTTTTACCTATTTGTTCTGTTGAAAAGATTCTCTGAAAAAGATTGTATCAGACTTTCATTTGTCACAGTAGTAGTCCAGTCCTGCAGAGCTAAAGCAAGATTCCAGCAAGCTGAGTTAGTGTAGATTTGGTAACTGTAAAAATATGAGTGGAGAATGCATTGCTGAAACATTTCTATGAAGCTGGCCTATTGCTATATTTAGCTTTGCCCTGTGGGCTTTACCAGATATATAACCCTTAGAACTGTTTGTAAAGTCTTGTGAAGTCTCACTGGTTTTCCTTGTTCCAGATGAAGATGAATGTGCTGTGAGAAATCCTTGTTCCCATACCTGTCATAATACCATGGGTTCTTACTACTGCTCTTGTCCAAAAGGCCTCACTATCTCTGCAGATGGTAGAACGTGTCAGGGTAAGATAAGCATTGCTGTGGACAGGCTGGATGCAGAAATCACCATGGCACTTAAGCTGCTAGGGAAATGTTCTGTTTGGGCTGGGCCATTTTCTCATTGTAAAAATATAATCCATTGGTGGTATTCTAATTATTTAATATATGAATATATTTGCAATCAAGTATTTCATAGCTGATCATGCTCAAGATCCTGCTTTATCTGTGTTTCATTTTGACATAGTGAGGTTTACAGCTTGTTTTTAATTATAGATATTGATGAGTGTGCACTAGGTGAGCATACCTGTCATGCTGGTCAGGACTGTGAAAACATCATTGGCTCATACCACTGTGTGGTGAGATGTGGGAACGGCTTTAGGAGGACAGCTGATGGATTTAGTTGTCAAGGTATGGATTGGTCCTTGGTTGTTAGCTTTCATAAGCTGATAATGTGGACTTTCATAGGAGTGAAAGTAACTTTTTAAAAGATGAGCCTCCAAATACAGCGTCTTTGAATCTTCATTATTAAGATTGTGGGGTTTATTTTTTCTTTTTCTTTTTTCTTTCTTTTTTTTTTGGTAGTTGTTTTGTTTTGTTGGGTGTGGTTTGGGTTTTTTTTAAAGCTTTTTTCTTTGTCCATCTTTAGAAATAAATTTAAAATCCTATCAGGGAATAACCTAACATTCTTGCTT
Organism: Melopsittacus undulatus; assembly: GCF_012275295.1. Classification (NCBI taxonomy): domain Eukaryota; kingdom Metazoa; phylum Chordata; class Aves; order Psittaciformes; family Psittaculidae; genus Melopsittacus; species Melopsittacus undulatus. Next base: position 49,808,983 of record NC_047532.1, on the reverse strand, counting down.
TTGTGTTCCATGTGCATTTTCTTTTACAAAAAAGTGAGAAGTGAACTCTTCTGAACATGCCTCAGTAGTGTAATACAAATCAAATCAGAATCCAGAATATTGACTCAACCAAAATACTGTTCAGGTAACTGATGACAAGGCAATTCACAGCTATGGTATCAAGGATTTGTATTGTTCAACAGATGTTAATGAGTGTCAAGAGTCCAACTCCTGTCACCAGCGTTGCTTCAATACTGTAGGAAGTTTCCACTGTGGTTGTGATCCAGGATACCAGCTGAAGGGCAGAAAATGCATGGGTATGAATGAATTTTTCAGTGTTCATTTCCTCTTTCCAATGGCCATAGTTCAATATTTGTTTATTGGAAACCATTCTAAAAGAAAATCCCACTATGGATGATAGTCTGTATTCTGAATTTGTTTGTAAAGCAATACTAAAAGCTAGGGGAAGTGGGAATTGGGCTGATTGATAAATATGAATGAAATAAATTCAAATGCATGTACATAAATGACTGAGTTAATTTCCATTCTTGCCTTTTTTTCTTTAAATAAGATGTAAATGAGTGCAGGCAGAATGTATGCAGGCCTGATCAGCTTTGCAAAAACACCCGTGGTGGCTATAAGTGCATTGATCTGTGTCCCAGTGGAATGACCAAAGCAGAAAATGGAACATGCATTGGTGAGTAAAATGCTAATGTACTGTATAATGATGGTAAACATAGGTACAACAATGATGTTTGGGTTTTTTTTTAAATAATCTTGGAAATAGTCTGGCTCCAGTTATTAAAACTTGCACATGTTAAAGGCATCAACTTCTTTTCATTTATGGGAACATATGTATTTAACTTTTTTGTAATTGTTATTAAAAGAACAGAAGTATTCCTGCCCCTTCCAGCTTTCCATTGTTTTTATGAAGGAACAGTAAGGGTTTTTTCCTCAGCATCTTTTCTGCATTGTCACCTTGAATTCTACATATCATTCATTGACTTTGTAATATTTTGCTCCATGTGTGAAAGCTTCTTTAGAGTTTGTCTCAGTGGCTCTGAATCAAGATCGCAGATCCTTGCTGCTTATCAGGGATGCTTTTAAACACAACCAATGTTATATATACTACCAAATTTTTTTTTCTAGTGGGATATGACAAGAAGAGGGATCATGTCTCATTGCAGAGTAGCTGATCACATTGGAAACCTCAATGAAAAGTTTTAACAGAAAAAGTGTTTGTAAATGCAACACGGTTGAAAAATTTATCTATGTTCCTGCTCAAAATCTGCTTATGAATCACAAATTATGGTTCGTAACACAAACTGTTATAGAGTAATATCTAGTCATGGCACCAGGTAAGAAAAGTGTGTGTTCAGAAGCCACATCTATCTAGAGGGCCAAATTCACTAGTGCTTAACTGCATTCCTTCTGCATCAAGAAGTTTAAAGCTGTATGAGGTTTCAAGAAAAATCTGACTCCTTTGCCTTGCTGCTTGCAGATGTTGATGAATGCCGGGATGGAACCCACCAGTGCCGCTATAACCAGATTTGTGAGAACACACGAGGAAGTTACCGTTGTGTGTGTCCTAGAGGATATCGGTCGCAGGGAGTTGGAAGACCTTGTGTGGGTAAGCTATCCAGTCACATTAGTATCATGTATTTTCTGCTGCTGCTTTGGGCTGGGCTTTCCGTTGGAGCATATCCAACAATGTTATCAAGACTATGCTATATAGACAAATTTGTTCTGAAGTTCAAAATTACCTATCTAAAACAATGCATCCCATTCAAAACAAATAGTCAAAACTAAATGATTCCAGAGATATTTAGAGATACATACTGTGAAAATAAATCATACAAGGGTCTTGGAGCACTGGTGGATGAATGCCACAAGCTACCACTCCACAGGAGGCTTAATTTATAAAAATCAGGTCAGACATGTTAGCTGACTGGACAGTGAAATGTGCCTGGATGTATACCCTGGAATGTACTGATTCCCACCTGAAGGCAGTCAAGCAGGAAGTGATGTGTATTCCCCTAAAGGAGAACTCCCAAATGAAGGGTTTTGCAAGAGGCAGGATACACACCCACCAGCTAGAATTGCGAAGGGTGTTCCCCATATGGGTTAAGTAGGGGAAGCTGATACCCATTTGTCATTCAACACTCCCCTTTCTGGTTTGGGTGGATCATAGTAGGGAAGGAGTATTCCTCTCAGTCACAGGCATCCTGACTTTGTAGTTACTCTCCTATGCTATCTATGTAGAAAATTCTGGCATAGGAATGTGTAGAGCTTTCTCCCACACACAGAGCCTTAGGATTTGAAGGATACTCTCATAGCTCTAATGTGGATAGTAAGACAGTGCAATGCATGGTGTTAGTGCAAATGCATAAACCACATACCCTGGTATTTAACAGCTCTCAGGATGGAACTAGGATCATATAGATTCACCCCTTCCATATTTATGCAGAATATTTAAAATATAATAGCTGATCCACTCTGTTAGTGATTTATGAATGTTGGTGTATGACACTAAGTGAAGTTTGTTTCAGTTGCTCTCATGTATCATATCAGAGAAGCATTCCTTCATGATGACTTCTTCAAGATTAGCTTTCTTAAGAGATAAAGAGCTGCTCTGGAGAACAGAGCTTTTCCTTTTAAACAACTGAAGATTTTGGACTACCACAAGACAGGAATTTATTTTGTTTGGTTTTTTTTTTGTTTGGTTTTTTTTTAATTAAATAATCTAAATAGCAGTAAGGAACTGTTTGGTATAGACGAAGACCTTACTTCCACCAGCTGCGTCTCTTTTGAAATAAAATCAATCCAGCCTCCTTAACACATTAGAGCCACCTGAATTTCTGACAGTAAGAAGCTAGATAAAGCCTGGGGCTACAGATTTTCACAAAACACTAACTGTTCTCCTAAAGCTGTCTTCTGATCAAGGACTATTGAAAGCTCCCTCTTAAATTGTGAACTTCACACACCTTTGAATTTCTATCTGCTTCAAAATATATTTAAAATATAGATTAGTTCATACATGTTAATAAAATTCAGGTTTTATTGTTAATGTTATTGTTATTGTTAATGTTTCCAGTGACCCCAGACTGAAGCAGAAGGATTGAACCTCTGCCACTTTTACCCTGGGTAAAGTCCGTTGTGTCTTATGCCCATCCAACAGACAGGGAATTATGATGCTCATTTCTCATCACAACATACACAGATATATGCATGCACACTTAACTGAATAACAATATTTCTGTGAACTATGCTAGATCTCAATAATCGTATTTTTTTCATTTTACAAAAGTTAAGTCTCCAAACTTTCACAGCTAATGACCAATAAGAACATCGAAGGGTAGAACGTAACTGACTTCCTTCCCCTGCAACCTTGTGACACATCCTTGAGACCTCATTTTTCCCCTGATGCATAGTACAATAATGGTATCAGATCTTATTGAGCTTCCCTCTGTGCCAATTTGAATGTTTTACATCTCAAGAAGGCTCCATGTTAAGTATCCTCCTTTAGAGAAAGGACCCAACAGCATCTCCCACCCATCTGTGGAGCATTTAAGAAGAAAATTACTGAAGTAGCAGTGAACGGCATAAGCTGAAATGATGAACAGAGGAGGTCCTAAGGGCACCTTTATTTCTGAGAGTATCTTTTCTGGTAACCAGCAGGGACCACAGTCAGCAACTTTCAGGTTATCACAGAGCCCTGCTTCTACAAAAGGAGGGGAACAGACTTGGGGTCCCCGTTTTATAAACAATCTTACATTCAGTAACACTTGAGGCACGACCTTCAGCAGAGTTCTTGTCCTGTGTAAGCACAATCTTATGTCACAAAAAGCCTTACAGGAAAAATAAAGGTATATTAGTGTTCTGGCTGGAGAAGCCAGCCTACTTGGCATTATGTTTGCCATATTTTACTGTCTTCAAGATCTGACTTCTATGTCTTCAGTTTGTTCCACAGACTGAGATAAATATATATGTATATATATACATATAGTTATGTGTTGTTGTTTGTTTGTTTTTTCTCCTTTCCACATGGTTTGTTGCTCTGGATCATGTCACATGAGCAGACATTAATGAATGTGAACAAGTGCCTAAGCCCTGTGCATTTCAATGCACCAACACCCCCGGCAGCTTCAAGTGTATCTGTCCACCTGGACAACATTTATTAGGTGATGGGAAATCTTGCGCTGGATTGGAGAGATTGCCAAATTATGGTGCCTATTACAATAGCTATAACTATGCTCAATTCTCCCCTGTGAGAGACAACTATCAACCTCAACAATATTACAGGCACTCCTCAAATCTCTACAGCTCCTTCTCAGAGTATAGAAACAGCAGAATACCTTTCTCCAGGACTAGAAGGAACATTAGAGAAACTTGTCCTGAAGGCTATGAGGCAAGAAATAACAGATGTGTAGGTAAATGTCAGTCGTATCTATGCAATTGTCTTGTTTTGGTCCTTATTGTTAGGTTACTGTTTAATATATAAAAGGGGCTGATGGTTTGTGGTGCTGTGTTGGTTTCTTTTTCCAATTACCCTGATAAATATTTAGAGTTCCGCATGTTCTTGTCTCCTGAGCATGTTGTAGCAAAACTGTTTTCAAACCTCCTCTTTCATAACTTCTTATTTTAACCGTGGTGCTTATTGTGTGTTTGCAAATTATCTCCCTCTGTTATTCTCTTTCTTCTGATTATGGTAGGTCAACTTTGTGAATTTTCTCACGCTTCAAAAAACACCATCAGACCCAGTCTAGTCCTGGGGATGTTGCTTTTATCAGACTCCCACTGATGGTAGTAGTAATTTGGTTTCAAAAGGTTTGTTTCAAAAGGTTTTGAATAAAAACTTTAGAACTGAGCATGCTAGGGCCAATGCCAGCACTGCTACAGGATGGTTAGTCACTGCCATACAGGTGATATAAGCAGAGATTTTAAGTGATCTGTAGTTATGATAGCAAGTGAGACTGGAGAGACTGATTATAAAGAAACAAATAGGGGATTTGTCATAAGTTGTGACAGTGATTGCACTGCCCTTTCTTTTTCCCTGATGAGGAGAGCAGAGTTCTGGTAACTGGCAAGCTCTGCTGCAGGTTTTTGGGAGGTTATGAAAAATTAATTAATTTTCCTAAGTATGCTTCTCTTAAGCCAGGCTTTGACAGCTTAACTCACATTTTGAATATTTTAAGAAAGAAAAACAAACATTCCATTCATTTGTTATGATAATACTGCTGCATTCAGGTCGAACAGTACCACAGGCTAGGCCTTATTACAGCTTGTCCAGCGCATTTAATGTAGTACTATACAGTACATATCTACATACATGTAGTATGTAACTATGTACATCACCCTAGCATATATGCCACTTCATAGGAGACATAATACCCTTCCAGGATAAATAGTGATCTACAGCTAGATTCTAGCAACCAGAATTATTGCTAGGTTACATACCAATATATATTATATAACATTGGAAAATGTGAGTGTAATTTTATTAATTATGGATAGGCAGACATTAAACCTTATATTTACATCATAAAGAAATTTCAGTCATTGTATATATGCAGTTTGATATAGGTATAGCAGTTTAATTGAAAGACCTAGGAATATAGCTACCACTATTAACTAAAGGGTTAAGCTAAAAATCTATCAGCTTCACTCCAGCTTCCAGTCTGAATTGGTTAATATTCTCGTGCTTCCATTTTATTGGAATAAACATCTAAATTTCAAAAATTACTGTTTAATATGAAAAATGCACCAGAGTGAGGTTTTTTAAAAAGAAAGTTCTCTCAACAGACAACTGTTAGGGTTTGATAACAACTTACCATAAATTTCTGGTCACATCTGTTTCTCTTCTGTTTGCATTTTTATCTAATGCAACCCCTGTAAATCAGATAAAGAGAGGGGAAGGAACCTTCCTTCCACTGTTTTAATTGTGCAAGTCTTGCTGCTTGCCTGTGACTAACTTTAGTAGACTCTCTGTTGCTGCCTGAATTTGGCAGATGTTTCAAATGATATTATATACAATCTGTGTCTAAATCACACTACTCTGCTTTGAAAATTTTACATAAAGTGGTCTGGTACTTCTGTATCTGAGAGGGGAATTAAAAAAAAAATAGGTAAAATTTAAGAGCATTTAATGGTAGAGTTCCCAGATACTGAGCTTAATTCAACCCTGTGGCATGGGGAAGATCAGTTTGGAAGGGAAAGAGCTTTCCCTGAGGAGGGATTAACTTTAAGAACAACTCTCCCACTGTCAAGGCTTCCTCTGTTGAGATAACTAATCCGGATGTTTCCTAAGCATATTGCTTAAAACATTATTAACAGGCACCACAGCTTGCTTTCTGGGGCAAGACTGTATTTGTATAACCTTGTTGATGTATACAGATTACACATCCCCCTTTTCCCCAGAACTCTGTATCACAACTGGTCTCTTCAACTAGAGTATGTATTATGGTATGGCTGCTATTAAAAGAGGTGATAATCCCTCAAAGCTGACTTTCATTATTAAAAAGTTACAAGGAGTGGCACAGGTAAGGTGTGAAAGGACTTGCTAGTCTTAAATGTTCAACCCCATCAGAAAAGAACATGCAGACAACTTCCACCAACTCTGTGTATATGCTTGTACCTAAATAAGAGAAAAAAAAACCTTTGTTCGATACCAGGTTCAAATAATCCTGATGTGTACATGTTCGTGTTTCTTTCCACAGACATCGATGAATGTGAAACCAGACACACATGTCAGCATGAATGCAGAAACACCCTGGGAAGTTACCAGTGTACTTGTCCATCTGGCTATCGCCTTATGCCCAATGGCAAAACCTGCCAAGGTACAGCAGTCCCTTTGAGTGATCAGAAACATATTCAGAATTTCAAGTTTCAGAAATGTTTGTATTTCACATCTTAATGTTTAGTAAAACAAAGCAAATTATACAAAAGCAGCTTCTTATTCCCTGAGGTTCTCAGGTGACCTTACATTACACATCTAACTCCAGGCAAGTAGACAGCAGCGTCAGGGTCAAACCCAGTATAATCCTTAACCTGCCTCTGTCAAAAAAGGGTACTGTAGGTACTGTCAGATTTTTTGTTCCCTACCTCCACCCCACCCCCCCCCCAAAAAAAACAACCCACACCAGAAATCACCTGACCTAATTAGCTCTATTGACAAGACAGCTCTATTGACAAGACAACTACAGTTTATGTTGGATCAAGACTGAAAGGCAGCTCTTGCACAATATGCCATCCAGCACAGTAATAAAATGCCAACAATAATAAATGAATAAATGTGCAGTATTGGAACTAGCAGCTCCAGTGTCTCAGACAGCAAGACAGGATTCTGAAAGATTTCACTGTGCGTAGAGGTACACTCTGTAGTCTGCTGAGCCCTTATCCAGCTAGTTTTTAACCCTTCAATTCTTCTACCAGCAACTTACCATTTGCATGTTTTTTTACATTCAGATATTGATGAGTGCCTTGAACAGAACATTAATTGTGGATCAAATCAGATGTGTTTCAACATGAGAGGAAGCTACCAATGTATAGACACACCTTGTCCACCAAACTACCAGCGAGAGCCTCTTTCTGGGTACGTTTTATTTTCACCTCCTTTTCACTTACCCCAAGCTCAAATCCTTAATCTGTATTCACTAAACATTAAATTTTGACACCAACAAAGCTCATACTAGCAAAAGGTAAAGCATTGACATTCAAGACAAGCATCAGTAGCCATGTTTCCCATCAGCACAGCCAGAAAGCAGTGGGTGAAAGTGAGCTGGCTGCATTACTCTATTAGCTCAAAAGGAAATGGTGCCAAAATGCTCCTTTACTATAGGAACCCCAGCAGGCAGCACATCACAATTCTTTCTGCTGATTTGGTGTCATTCAGTTATAGACTATACACACAGATTATAGGGCTCCCTTTGCATCTGAGGTTTCTGACTTCTCTAACAGCCTAACATGTTTCAAAGCATTTAACATATTCTTTTAGTCAGGAAAATAATGCTATCATTCATGGTAAATTTTGCTGGGTTTAAGTTATTCTGTTTCCCTGTTTTTTTCCTTGACAAAACATACTAATTTCTTGTAATCTTGTAACTCAACTGGAATGACACTTTAATTGAAATGGGTGATGTTCATTGACCTCTGTTAAACACTGAAAAGCAGAGCTAGCAAAGATCTCCTAGTTTGACTTTTGATTAATAGAAGTAAAGCTTACTCTGCTCTTCTTCATTCCAAATTCTTTATTTTATGATCTAACGCACAAACACCTCAAATGGAGCTGCCTGGTACATTTTAAACCAACCTTTCCAATTCTAACGTTTAAGACTAAGGTCACAGAAACATAGCACCACTGACTTCAATGGCAAGTATTGTCATTGTACCTGCATCTTTATATTGCCTTTTGACACTTTCTGAGATTATTCTGTTGAGGTGAAAATGGGACATTAAACTAGGCTGCAACTTTAATGGAACAATGAATAAAGAGCACATGAGTATATTACCTTTATACAGAAGTTTTATTCTGCATACTGCCACAGGGTAAACAGGGGAAGATTTTTCTCCTTTAAGACCTCTTGCAGTACTTACAATACTGTGCCTTCTTCCTGGACTAAAGTGCTCTGCTTATTCTTAGGTTCTGTCTCAAAAATTGCCCAGCCAACGACTTGGAGTGTGATTCGAGTACCTACGCCTTGGAATACAAACTCCTTTCCCTCCCCTTTGGCATAGCTGCTGGCCAGGATTTAATCCGGCTGGTTGCCTATACTCATGATCAAGTCATGCACCCAAGGACAACTTTCTTAATGGCAGATGAGGACCCAGCAATCCCATTTGCCCTGAGAGATGAGAACTTGAAAGGAGTAGTGTTCACCACCCGACCGCTGCGAGAGCCAAAGACTTACCGCATGGGAGTCAGAGCTTTATCCTACAGTGTTGATGGAAATATTGAGTATCGGACAACTTTCATTGTTTATATAGCTGTGTCAGCCTACCCCTATTAAACACCCAAACTACTTGACAGTAATCACACTATTTTAACCACATTTGTAAATGCTGGTGGGTATTACCACTTCCAGACTGACTCTAGTGCCTGCCAAACAGTTGTGAACCATGTAACTTGAAAGTGGTGCTATTCTCTTTTCCTTCTCTGAGGCTGCCTATCCAGTCCCATTATTTCAAATCAAGAGGAAAATCCATGGCTTTGAGGACCTGTTACTGCTTTCTTCATTTATTACACTGGAGTAGTCATTTTCCACACTTTTTCTGAAAACCAGCAGAAAAATCAAAGTATGGGCTGAAGTATGAGGTCAAAACAGTAAGCAAGGAGCAGCCTCTGTTGAAAGAAACTAAAGAAAAGCCTAATCAGAGGAAAAAGAATTCAAGTGGTCTACCTATTTTAAAGATTGCTGAGTGTTTTACAATTTAATCTCTATTAGATTTTCTTTTTCTTATCAAATACCTAGTAGAATTAGGGCTGTAATATATTGTCATGTGCACAAAAAAGCAAATACCACTGTACCTAATGGGTGCAAATACTTAAACAAACGATATTAAAGTTTGTTTTCAGCTAAAGAATCTACAGGTGAAGTGGGAACTGGTGCAAGTTTAAGGATGCCACTATTTTTTTGGAACAACCAGCAACATGGCTCTACTTCTACTTTATCCAGCAGGTATTCTATAACTTTTTTTGTTTGTTTTTGTCTGACGTTCTTGTATAACCATTTATTTAGCTCAAACCCATATCCAGCTCAGTATTCCCAACTCAGTTAAAATGTTTTGGGGTTTTGTTTCTTTTTTTTTTTTTTTTGCAAATGGAACATTTGTCTCCAAAGGTGATGTAAGTTTGGTTCAGTAATGTCAATACACTGTACACAAGTAATTTTGCTGAGATGTATTCTATTTTTATGAAAGTGTATATATGTTTTTTCCTTTGTGTATTTTCTATGCAGTATCTCAAGAGTGTTTTACAGTTAAGTTTGCATAAAAGGACAATGTCAATACAGTGAAGAAAATAAAAATAAATGTTCCAGTTGCCTTTGGGATTTGCTGGGAGTTTTGTCTTTGAAAAAACAAATCTTTCCCATTTGTAATGCACTTGCCTTTAATGCCAGCAGAGAGCACAGACAGTAGAGTGCTCAGCAAATGAGGGAGCAGCATGCACAGATGCAGCCATCTCCTGCTTTTTTGTGCTACTGGCTTCCCTACATACTCCAGTTTCTCAGAAAGTCAGGAAAACTGCTGCACTTACTATACGACCTCTATTTAAAAATTACTTAAAATCATTTTGCACTTTATACAAATTTATGCAAGTGACAGACTTAAAACAGTTCTTTTTCATGGAAGTCTGACTTGAAAAATAAAAGCAGTTTAGGAAGAAAGAGAAGGTAACTTTCACGGCAAAGAAAAAAGGGAAGGAGGAGATTAAGCTATACTAAATACAGGTAAGAACCTCATTTCTTTCTTTTAAGGATAAAAATCACACTGAAAATAATATTTTAAAGGGAATTTAACTCCAGTGTGAGACAGGAAGAAAATTTACATTATGGTATGTTTTCTAAGAAGAAAAAAAAAAACCCAAAGACACAGACACACACAAAACCAAAACAAACTAAAACAAAACAAAAAAAACCCACCCAACCAAGAGTTGACAGTCTTTAAGGCAAATCTATTACTTCTTTTAAGGTTAATAACTTACCAGACGGAAGACACTTAAGCACTCCCAGACATATCTACAGCTTTGTTTCCACTCTTTGCTTTCTCATCCTGTTCTTTTAATCTTGTTCTATTTTACAAATTTCCAACCTCTTCTCTTTAATAAGCAAATACACCCATTGCAGATCTACCACCACACACTATCTTTCCCTCTTATTAATAGGCTGAAAAGTCTGTTGTTTATTTATAAATTTTATAAATACAACAAATAGAATATCTAGTGTATTTGTTACTGCTAAAAGTACTACTACAATTAATACTAAAAGCATAACGCTAGCAAAATCTTAGATGTAATTTTCATTGTATAAGGGTTGTAAAGCTGAGCCTGCTGTCACTTTGTCCAATCCACTCCATTAGTCTCTGGAATCAGAGTAAAACTACTGCACTCCTATGGCAAGATGATACATTTTGCAAATGTCCCCCCTTCACAAACAAGCCTATACAAAACTGTAATCTAAAAGGCTCCACCTGCAGGTATAGTCCAGACTATAACCAAATCGTTGTTCCCCGTATCAGTAGCCACCAAACCTCCGTCAGAGAGGTTGAGACTATAAGGATTTTTGTCAGCAGGCAGGTGAGCTTGTTGAGGGGGAATTTAAAAGCCAGCTGATGTCCTATTGACAACCCAGACACATCATCAGGCTTCTTCATCACACTCAGCAGTTGGGTGTAATTTAGGATATCCAGGGCTGTTCCAGGAAGCAATCCTGGATTTTCCAGAGGAACCCCATTTACATTCGCATCAGTGCTGAAAGGGAGCTGCTGCTTTCTGCTGGCCTTATCTCAATCACCATAATAAATTTTAATTAAAGAGTGCATCAAAGAATGTTGGAAATTAATGACTTCCTAGTTAAGAGGCTGCTCATCATTCAGGTTGAGGAATACACATAGCCCTGTGTGGGAATTCTTAAGGAGTCAAGTCCACATAGTGAGCGATCCCGATACCCTGAGCCTTGTTACTGTAAAGTAAGAAGACTTTTGGCAGGCATAAGCAAGGTCAATTGTCTTGTTAGGCCTCTGTAATTTTCCACTGAAAATGTACAGAAAATGATCTATACCAAGGTTGTAGTTTCCCACTGTATTTTTAGAGTCAGATATTTAATCGCAATTATAACAAGTTATAAACATTAGATCTGTAAACGATAGTAACCTCTAGACTAACCAATTAGAGCTCAGTATCCAAGGCTGTTACATAAGAAACCTAAGGTTGTAAGGGTATAAAAGGAGCACTGTATCTGAATAAACTTTGGCAATCGCTTGATCACATTGATCGTCTCCGCGTTGTCCGGGACTCCTGCATCGATAGCCCTGTAATTGTCTCTTTAAGATTAATATTATATAGCCACAGATGCAGAATAGGAGCAAAACTCCTGACAGTGAAATCACAGAAAGCTTCCACTTCCAAAGGAGTGGAAGAAGGAAGAAACCAACGAGTTGTAAGGTGTGATGAAAAGCACCATGAAAAGCAGCAGCAGCACTGTTACACAGTTAAACTATAGCTGTGATCTCTTGCTTTCCCAGAAGGAAAGTCCCTCTGTGTCTACTGAAATGCAGAGCAAGCTCTTCCTAGCATAAAAGAAACCAAAACCAAACACCACACCACTCATACAACAAACAGTTGTGTTGGTTTTGTCTTTTAAAAAAGGAGGTCTGAGCAAGAGCTATTGTTTTGGGGTAGTTCAGAGATGTGCTGAATAAACATAAAATGCCTCAGTGCTACCTGGTGCCTGTACTACCATCCTTTTGTACAAGCCTACTACTTACACTGCTTATTTGACTCCCTGGGGAGGTAAAGCAGTACTTCCTCACTGTCGTGGTTTAAACCAAGTCCACACAGCTTGTTCACTCACTCCCCCCCCTTGCTCCCCTGACTCCCAGAGAGTTAGGAAGGAGAATCCAAAGAATGTAGCCCCCACGGATTGAGATAAGAACGGTTTAATAGCTAAGGTATAACACAAATCACTGCTGCTACTACTACTACAAATAATAATGATAAAGCCAATAACAAGTGAAGAGAATACAACACCTCACCAGCCACCGACCCATAACTCATCCCACCCTGCCCAACCGAGCACCGACTGATACCTCCTCCATCCCCCCAGAGCTCCAGCCCTTCCGGGTCTCTCCCGGTTACATCCTGGGTATGACGTGCTATGGTATGGAATACCCCTTTGGCTAGCCTGGGTCACGTGTCCTGTCTCTCCTTCCTCCCAGCCTCCACTCCTCAATGGCAGAGCATGAGCTCAGAAAAGGCCTTGGGCAAACCAAACATTTGAGCAGTAACTCAAAACATACTTGCTATCAGCAACCGTTCCCAGCCCGAAAGTCAAAACACAGCACTGCACCAGCTGCCAAGGAGAAAAATGTCTGCTACTGCTTAAACCAGGACACTCACAGCCTTATGCTTGAAACACCACCCCACAACACCGGCTACCTCCTCCATTCCTACGCACAAACATGAAAAAATTTAATTAACTGCAATATCAAGATTAAATGTATTCTGTAAGAGATGGAAATGTGTTTTTCAACATTAGAGAAATTAATTTATACATACCGGTAGTTCAAGTGTGACATTTTGAAGCATTTCAGCAGCATATACCTGGGCACACAAGTCTCCCTGAAGCTCACCTTCACATGAACACACATTAGATACAGGCCTCCTGCTCATTGCAGCACTTCCCAAGACCACTCAGACCACACATATTCCAACCAAACTACTACATCTGAGACTTCTATGAGGGCACAACAAGTCCCACAGACAAATGACACAGAATCACAGAATCCCAAGGATTGGAAGGGACCTCAAAAGATCATCTAGTCCAACCCCCCTGCAAGAGCAGGGTAACCTAGAATACATCACACAGGAACTTGTCCAGGCGGGCCTTGAATATCTCCAACGTAGGAGACTCCACAACCTCCCTGGGCAACCTGTTCCAATGCTCTGTCACTCTTACAGTAAAGAAGTTCTTCCTGATGTTCACATGGAACCTCCTATGCTCCAGTTTACACCCATTGCCCCTTGTCCTACCACCGGGTATCACTGAAAAAAGCCTAGCTCGATCATCCTGACACCCACCCTTTAAGTATTTGTAAACACTGATGAGGTCACCCCTCAGTCTCCTCTTCTCCAAGCTAAAGAGACCCAGCTCCCTCAGCCTCTCCTCATAAAGGAGGTGTTCCACTCCCTTCATCATCTTTGTGGCTCTGCGCTGGACTCTTTCAAACAATTCCCTGTCCTTCTTGAACTGAGGGGCCCAGAACTGGATGCAATATTCCAGATGTGGCCTCACCAAGGCAGAGTAGAGGGGGAGAAGAACCTCTCTTGCCCTACTAACCACACCTTTTCTAATGCACCCTAGGATGCCATTTGCCTTCTTGGCCACAAGGGCACATTGCTGGCTCATGGTCATCCTCCTATCCACCAGGACCCCCAGGTCCCTTTCCCGTTCACTCCTTTCCAGCAGGTCAACCCCCAACCTGTACTGGTACATGGGGTTCTTCTTCCCCAGATGCAAGACTCTACACTTGCCCTTGTTGAATTTCATCAAGTTTCTCCCTGCCCAACTCTCCAGCCTGTCCAGGTCTCACTGAATGGCAACACAGCCTTCTGGTGTGTCAGCCACTCCTCCCAATTCAGTGTCATCAGTGAACTTGCTGAGGGTGCACTCGGTTCCCTCATCCAGGTCGTTGATGAAGATATTAAACAGCACTGGTCCCAGCACCGACCCCTGAGAGACTCCACTAGTTGCAGACCTCCAGCTAGATTCTGTGCCACTGACCACAACTCTCTGCCTCCTTCCTTTCAACCAGTTCTTGATCCACCTCACTACCTGATCATCAAGCCCACACTTCCTTAGCTTATCTATGAGAATGCTGTGGGAGACAGTATCAAATGCTCTACTGAAATCAAGAAAAAACACATCTACCGCTCTACCATCATCCCTCCACCTAGTCACTTCCTCATAGAAGGCTATAAGGTTGGTCAAACATGACTTCCCCCTCATAAAGCCATGTTAGCTGTTCTTAATAACCCCCTCATCCTTGATATGCCTAGAGATGGCGTCAAGAATAAGTTGTTCCATCACCTTTCCAGGGACAGAGGTAAGGCTGACCGGTCTATAATTACCCGGGTCCTCCTTCTTGCCCTTCTTATAGACTGGTGTGACATTTGCCATCCTCCAATCCTCAGGCACCTCTCCCGTTTCCCACGACATACCAAAGATGATGGAGAGTGGCCTAGCAATGACCTCTACCAGCTCCCTAAGCACCCGTGGGTGCATTCCATCTGGACCCATCGATTTATAGATGTCCAGATTGCATAGCTGATCCCTAACCCAATCCTCATCTACCAAAGCAAACTCCTCCTTTGTCCTGACTCCTTCTGGGGCTATAGGAATCTGAGGCCCCCGGGGAGAGTCTGCAGGAGTAAAGACAGAGGCAAAGAAGGCATTCAGCACCTCTGCCTTTTTTATATCCTCTGTCTCCAGGGCACCCACCTCGTTCAGCAGTGGGCCTATATTGCCTCTTGTGTTAGTTTTTTATTTGCTATGTATTTGAAGAAGCCCTTTCTATTGTCCTTAACACCAGGGCTAATTGCCAGAGAGGAAAGAAAGTCTGCAACCACCACTGCTGGTTACATGGCAAGTGTTCAGGAATTGAAGACAGATAAAGTACCCAGAATCATACTTTCTGCAGAGATACAGTTTATCAATACCTTGAGAGCAGAAATACACTGGGGTTTTGTTTTAATTCATACATCAGCTGGATTTAAAAGCTATTGAATAGGTACAGTAATCAATCTATGCTGAATACATAGCCCTGTGGGTTAAAGGGAAAACGAGTTATCAGAGAGAACAATGCCCAGAAAAGAGAAGAGTAGCAGTGCTTGAAGTTAAGTGTCCACTTGGCAAATAAGATACAGACAGTCGATGCTAAACAAAGCAGAAAGACAATGAGTAAGGCAGTCATCATCGCTCTCATATTGGTGTGGCAGTTACAGGCAGGACTCTGCTCTTGGATTGCAAGTGGGAGCTCTGGTGCCCTTTGACTTCAGAGGCATTTCTGGTTCTGTCAGCTCAAACCTAATGTTGCTGCCAATAAAAATATGGCATGTTATGACCTTTGAAATCTAAGGCTTAGCTTATGAGGCTGGAATCCAGCCGCCCGTGTCCCATTTGCACACAGGCGGAGAACAGGACATGCAGGACTGTGTGAGGGGATACGCAATGCCAGCACCATGCTGGTTGCGGTTAATCACCCAGCCAAAAAGATGCAGAAGATGTCTAGCACATTTCCATTTAAAGTAATTCCTGCCCCGATGCTGTGCTGTACAAATGTAAATATGGGAGAGGGCTGATGGGCAGGTCCCTGGGCTTTGTTTCTGTAGAAAGCCTGTGGGCAGATGAAGGCTCCTCCAGCCTTCTGGGCTTCAACTTCTGCTTCAGATGGGATTTTTGAGTCAACACAAAAATTAATAGATAGAACCACACTGAGCAATCCGACAGTGAAATCTGGAAATTTGTCTGGAAATTTAAAACCCCCTTCAACATGAATGTTCACTAATGCTGAAGAGCCTGAACTGTCAATTACTTGCTTAAGCACAGGTGTATCTCTTGCTGGGAAATCAGAGTTAGTTTCAGCTCCTTCACATAGAGCAATGCCCTGGAGCTGCTGCTCCACATGGGCTGTGGGCCACCCTTTATTTGCCCTTTCTCTCCCTGGACAAACTTTGAGGCACAGGGTAGCTCTGAGTGTAAGCTGAAACAGAAAGGAAACACCAGAAAGTGTCAGGCAATTAAATGCCAGAGCTCACTGGAGTGTTTCATATCATGCATCCAGTAGCACTGCACTAATAAATGTAACAACTGAGCACATCATATCAAGCCATGCCCTATGAATAATGTTAAATGTAATCCCCAACTGACAAGCAGATTTTTATAAACACATTTGCATATCTGGACACACTGAACTGCAATTGCTTTTCAGATCACTGAGTTCTGCTATTCAGCATCATCAGCATACAGCTGGTGCCAGCCAATTCTTCTGGTTTAATAAACTTAGTATTAGAAGGGGAAACAAATAATACCTGCTTACAACTAAAGGCATATAGATAAATAGAAGTGTATTTTACACAACTATAGATTCAAATGAGAATTTACAAACAGTCAAATGCTGGGCACATCAGAAACATGATCAAGCCAAGTTATTCGAGATTACAGAGCAAAAGTTAATAACTGCTCTTAAGAATGCTGTGCAATTGCTGCAAGGAGAAGAGAATCTTGGTTAATTTTTCACTGCAAGTGAGGTTTATAAAACTGTGGCCATTGTGAGACTGAGAACAAGCTCAGATTTATTTTATTTTTTTTTTATAAAATATGCGCCAGAAGCAAATACAGTGCTTACATTAAAAACCTTCCCTAAAAGGGGAAGAGCAAAAATACAGACATCACAACTTTTGTTCTTGACAGCTTAACTAAGTGGCTTGAAATGTAGTGAGATGCAGCTGGCTTCCTCATTAGTAACTTCTCACCCTACTTGAAGTTACAGACTAGTTTATGTGCAGGTAAAGAGAAGACACCTGCTGTATCATCTCTCTTAAGTATGGTTTTAAAAAAAATAAATAAATCTGTATTCTACCTAAGAAAACACACAGAGTAAAACTGATGTGCAGAGTTCATCTGGAATTCAAAGGTTCAGCCAGCTAAGATAAAGTCAAGCACCCCCTCCAAACTTCTGAATGGCTTACCACATAGCAGGCATAACCATACAAACCATAGCAAAGCCTTTCTTCTGCTTGGATCACAAAAAGTGTCTCAAGAAAGCTTTTCATTAAGAATGCATGGGAGCTGTTGAGACATCTGGACTGTACAGGTATGATCTAGCCTATAATTAAAGCAAGGCCAAACTCTCTTGCTACTCAAAACCATGTTTGACAGTGGCTGTGCTAAAGTTGTGTGTAAAAGCATCAGAAAAAGAAGTTGTCTAATTTGGGGTCTACAGCTTCAGAGGCAAAACCCAGCCGTGATCCCTGAAGAGAAGAATCCTGAAAGTGTCTATAATTACTACTGTTCTTAGTAAAAACAGTGGTGCATAAAACACAGGTAGATTCCAAGCAACATCAAAGCTCATCTCTGTAACAGCCTTCACAGGATTTTAGCTGTGTTGCCTCTAGAACCTGATGCTGCAGATGTAAAAGGTGAGGGTGGAAATCTGAGAGAAGAATTAATTCCCAAATGCCACAAAGCCAACAAAAGTGCATCAGCTCTTCACTGAAACTAGGTCAACAAACACAACATCTCCATGTCCAAAAAGGAAAACACAGAATGCTCCAACGCAACCATTTGTGACTGAAATTGAAGCAGCAAAAATACCATGAGAAGGCAACATTAAAAGTACAAGCTGAAGGGACTACAGAAGCCTTAGTGATATACTGCTCAGGGCATGGCATTCTTGCACCAGAACAGCACTGTTTTCTGCATAAATACCCTGACAGCTCATCACTTGTAGACGAATCTTTCATGACAGAGAGCTTATAAGTAGTGAGCAGCTGAAAATAGGTTCAAATCTGTGACAGAGCTATCAATCACCTCTATGGCTTCTCTTCTTGTTAAAGGATCTAGACTTTGAATGCAAGCCTTGTAAATAACTCTGATTACATCAAATTTATTCATCCTTCATCATCGTCTGCTTATAAAATTGGCTCACAAATCTACACATATTTACCACCGTGCAGGTCAGACTGCTTCTCTCCACTATGGCCTTGTTTCAAAGAAAATTTTTGTAGTTTGCTTACTGGTTCCTCCGCAGTGCTCTCAGGGATGTGAAGGATGATAGAGAACCTCAAATTGGGTGTAACCCTGCAAAGACTTTGCCAAAATATTACCGCTAACATTTTGTGGTTCATGTTTTGAAAAGATTTTGGATGCATAAATGACTTTGCCCTTTAATAGATGAGGCTGCAGCACAGCAGTAGTTCGTTTTCACCATCTGAAACACACAGCAAGGTGTCATGATGTTTTTACCATGTGTGGTAGCTTTACTATAGACAAACAAACAGCCATAAGTGAGAGCCACATTAAACCAAAGTCAGTCAGAACCTTGTCAAAAAACCCTGACTGCCTTTAAATTCAACACCTCATCTAATCAAAATTCCTCTTACTCATATAAACAGTTCTCAGCAGATACTAAGAACAATAGCAAAAGATTTACTTACAGCTGAGATAAAAAAATTTCCTGATAGAGATTTGAAAACTATAAACAGGACAAAAAGTATACATCACAGAATGAATTACCACAGCGTGAAAAAGAGCATGTGCAGAGCAGTTAATAAAGACAGCCTGCATTTTGCTGAGAACTAGCTTTTTTGAGGAGTAAAAGTGTTACATAAAAGGAATTATACTGAACCTGCTTAAGCAGGCAGATTCAGCAGTGAGGTTCAGCCTTTGCCAGACCAGCCACTGTTTGTTTATAAGGCCCTGCTGATTATCTAAATAAATCACATAGCACTGGTTATGATCCCACCTTGTGTGCTTGGAAAGAACTAATAGAAAATAAAAATCACTGCGTCTTCAGCTTGAAAACTGAATCTAAACCAGTCATGCTAAAATCTTGAGACATTGTCATGATCTAGAGATGTGAATAAATTAACTATCAGTAAATTTTTTTACCAATGTTTGAATGAGTGAGAACCGGCTATGTCTGGGCATTTCATTTGCACAACACTATAATACATGCTGTACTACCTTCAACAAAACAGTACTTGAGGCCTATTGCACAGCTTGTTACTATATACATCTCTAAAATAATTTATTCCTTCTTTACAGAACTCCTTTGTGCCATGGTCTGGTACTTAGCTAGTTTTCCCACAAAGAGAGTCCTAAAAGTGGAAGATGCAACCATTGATAGGATTTTGACAAGACCTCTGACCACTTAAAGCTGAGCTGATAAAAAACCCGTATCTTTTCCTTCTAGCTAGGATAAATATCAGCCTGACATCCCCTGATGGATGGATGTCTGCTCAACACGACAAAACAAAACTGTCTTTTCACTAGCTTTTCTACCAGCCCTTGTTTCTTTCAGCAAATGCTTCTGATACTCTGATACAAAACCCAGATAGCATCTTTAAGTTAGATATTTGCTCTGAATTACACTGAAGGAAAAACCATCTCTACTCACACCTAAAAAAGCTGCAATGACTATTACAGCATGAGCTTTATATGCCTAAGCATTGACTTTCCAGCTGTCTCTCTATAATGGCAATAACCATTTCACTGACCAAATCTCCCCCTCTTCCCAATACTTCTGACTGCTGATACAAAGATCTTTACCTTAGTTTAATAACAGAAGCTACTACTTCTTTGTTTTTGAATCCTCTACAGCTGTTCTTTACTGTCAACAAACAGCTTTGCTAGACTTACAAATATGTTTGCCATTCCTCTCATACTGGACCCCTTGGCAGAAGTTCTCCCCACACAGAAGCATTTTGTTTTGCTTTTTACAAATCTTTCTGCAGAGTGCTTCTTTCTTAGGATGCCATTAGAGATAAAAGATAGTGAAATGCATGAGGAAAGGAATCTAACGTAATTTTCTTTAGAAATTAACTAAAAAAATTGTTTTAGAAGATATAAAATACCTTCCGGTTTGACATCATGCTGGTAAAGAGCACTTTTATAATGAAAGGGTAAGTTACTGAGTTGTTTTTCTTCTTTCAGTTCTAGAAACTCTGTATCTGAAGTCCAGATAAAATTCATTCCATCAGCCAGAAAATGCCCAGGATGGTGCGTGCATGGATCTTAGGACCTATTCTTCAATGTGCTCCCAGGGAAAGGTCAGGGAGGTCCTCTGGGTCACAATCTTAGGTATAAATGAGGTACTGAAATTTGCTCACTGATGCTAGACCAAAACTTGTGACGCAGAAGAAGCATTCTTGAAAATACGAACACTGCTATCAATAAAAACAAAGTTTTAGCTGGCAGGATATGGCTAAAATGAGTCCTTGTTGCTGCTAAGTACAAGCACACAGGAACAGACAGTGACAGATTACTGGTTCCATAAAGAAGGACCCAGACTGGTTCAATAAGCTTTGGGTGGCAGGTGGCCCAATTAGGCTTTGCCATGTAGTGCAAGGAACAGCTACTGCCATTTGCATTTGCAGGTATTAAATGATGGTCACAGAGAAGAAAAACTCCATCATCAATGAACATGATTGTCTCACATTGGTACCAAAAAACGCCAATAATCAAAGACAGACCTTCACCACATTTGTATCAGAAAGGGCATGAGCAAATACCGGATCATATTTCACATTACACAACAGATATGCAGATTTAGTCCAAGTGAGAGCTGTCACTGACTCCTGCTTGAGAAAGGACGCCTGTAACACCGGAGCGGAGTTGGGGGAGATCAGCGTCCAGAAGCCTCACCACAGAGCGACAAGAGCCACTGAGGAGGGAGCCTCAAGTCCTCGACAGGACTTGCAAAGAGCTCAGCTACCGCGAGGAGGTGACTCACCGGGGGCGGAGACAGGAGGAGCGGCACCAACTGTGAGTGGTTAAAAACCTACCCAGGGAGCGCAGCGAACAGAGCAGGCAAACAGAGCGGGTCGAGGCAGTTTGCGTGGCAGTTCACGCGGGCAGGAGAGCGGGATGGTGAGCACTCACTGTACGACCAGGGTCCGGTCTGGGAGCTCTGCCCCAGCTGCCCCAGTGGTGGCCAGCGTAGGCACCCAGACAGAGCCAGTAAGTGGGGAGGCTGCCATGCAGAGCTTGGAGTGTAGAGAGTGCCTGCACTGGTCTGGTGAGGGAAAGGTGCAGAATGGGCAGGGCTGCGCTCCCTGCTCCCTGATGGAGGTCCTCCTCCTGCAGGTGGCTGAGCTACGGGATGCTGTCAGCAAGCTGCAAGACGTCAGGGAAGCTGAGAGGAAGCAGGACTGCTTGCTCCAGGACCAAACAGCACAGGGGCCTCAAGATTCCCCTCTAACTCATGGAGGAAAGAAGGAAGCTGTTGATCAGGGAAGCTGGGAATTAGTAACAAAGAAAAAGAACCAAAGGAGGAAGAGAGCAACTAAAAGCAAGGGGCTTCCTCCTAAATCTGCTGTACCCACCCAGAACCGCTTTGCTGTCCTGCAGGGGGCTGATGAGGAAATGCACTTGCATCAGAAACAGTCGGCTGGTGCACTGGTACAGAAGATCTCTACTGGTGCTGCCAGGAAAAAGCGGCGGGTTGTAGTAGTAGGGGACTCTGCCTTGAAAGGGACAGAAACGCTCATCTGTCGGCCTGACCCGGTCGCAAGGGAGGTGTGTTGCCTACCTGGGGCACGGATCAGGGATGGTGCAGAGAGGCTGCCTGCTCTAGTAAGTCCCACGGACTATTACCCACTTCTAGTGATACATGTGGGTGCTAGGGATATAGATAGTAGTAGCCTGAGGAGTATAAAGGACTACAGAGCTCTGGGAGAGGTGGTCAGGGGTTCTGGAGCTCAGATAGTCTTTTCAACAATTCTCCAAGACACAAGGGAAGACCTTCCAAAGGCAAGGAGGATTGGACAGGTTAATAAATGGTTAAAAGGGTGGTGTCATAGTCAAGGGTTTGGGTGTCTTGGACATGGGGCCCACATTTGTAGGCCAGGCCTACTGGGGTCTGGTGGAACTGCTCTGATAAAGAAAGGGAAGAGTGGCTTTGCTGGGAGGCTTGCCAGACTTGTCAAGGATGCTTTAAACTAGTTGTGTTGGGTGAGGGGAGCATCATTCCATCCCAACACACCCAGTCAGTTGCCAGCACCTAGAATAAATACTCTGAGCAATGTAGTGATATTCCAGCAGCTCCAGCCACTGAGCCGGCTTCATTTGGAGCTCGGATCAGATGCCTCTGTACAAATGCCTGTAGCATGGGGAATAAACAAGAGGAACTAGAGATGTGGGCACATCTACGGGGCTATGATATAATAGGCATCACCGAAACATGGTGGGATGGCTCCTTTGACTGGAGTGTTGGAATGGAAGGTTATAGGCTTTTTAGAAAAGACAGGCACAGTAGGAGGGGAGGGGGAGTTGCCCTTTATGTTAGGAATAGGCTGGAGAGTATGGAACTCTGTCTGGGGACAGGTGATCAGTTAACAGAAAGTCTGTGGGTCAGGGTTAAGGGGAAATCGGTGATGGGACACATTACTGTGGGGATACATTACAGACAGCCTGATCAAGAGGAACCTGTGGATGAAGAACTCTACAGACAAATAGGAAAAGCCTCACACTCGCAGGCCCTTGTTCTCATGGGGGACTTCAACCACCCTGACATCTGTTGGGGCGACGGTACGGCCCAGCACAAGCAATCCAGGAGGTTTCTTGATTGTGTGGAAGACAACTTCCTTCTGTGAGCAATAAAGGAGCCGACGAGGAGAGGTGCCCTGCTTGACCTCGTGCTCACCAACAAGGAAGGGATCGTTGGAAATGTGACTCTCCAGGGAAGTCTTGGATGCAGTGATCACGAGATGGTCGAATTCAAGGTCCTCAGGACAGTGAGAAGAGCGTGCAGTAAGCTCACTGCCCTGGACTTCAAGAGAGCAGACTTTGGGCTCTTCAGGAACATGCTTAACAAGGTTCCATGGGATATAGCCCTAGAGGGCAGGGGGGCCCAAGACTCTTGGTTAATATTCAAGGATCACCTGCTACAAGCTCAGGAGTGTTGCATCCCAACTAGAAGGAAGTGCAGCAGGAGGGCCAGGAGACCTCCTTGGATGGATAAGGAGCTGCTGAGAAAAATTCACAGGAAAAAAGAGGCTTATAAAAGGTGGAAACAAGGACAGGTGGCCTGGGATGAATACATGATGTTGTCCAGGTAGTTAGGGACCAAGTTAGGAAAGCTAAGGCCCAATTGGACCTAAACTTGGCAAGGGATGTAAAAGATAATAGGAAGGGATTTTATAGGTATGTAGCGGCTAAAAAACAGACTAAGGACAATGTAGGCCCCCTCCGGAAGCTTTCGGGAGAACTGGCTACACAGGACTTGGAGAAGGCTGAGGTTCTGAATGGCTTCTTTGCCTCAGTCTTCACTGGCAAAGGCTCTGACTGCAGCACCCAAGTCTTGGAGGGCGGATGCAGGGACTGTGAAAACTTAGACCTTGGGCCCACTGGAGGAGAGGATCTGGTTCGAGACCATCTTAAGAACCTGAATGTACACAAGTCCATGGGACCTGGTGAAATCCATCCACAGGTCCTGAAGGAGCTGGCGAATGAAGTTGCAAAGCCACTGTCCATTATATTTGAAAAATCATGGCAGACAGGTGGAGTTCCTAACAACTGGAAAAAGGGAAATATAACCCCCATTTTCAAGAAGGGAAAAGTGGATGACCTGGGGTATTACAGACCAGTCAGTCTCACTTCTGTGCCTGGCAAAATCTGGGAGCAGATTCTCTTGGAAGGCATGCTAGGGCACATGAAAAACAACAAGGTGCTTGGTGACAGCCAGCATGGCTTTACTAGGGGAAAATCCTGCCTGACCAATTTGGTGGCCTTCTATGACGGGGCTACAAAAGTGATGGACAGGGGTGGAGCAGTTGATGTCATCTATCTGGACTTGTGCAAAGCGTTCAACACTGTCCCACATGACATCCTTGTCTCTAAATTGGAGTGTCATCAATTTGATAGGTGGACCACTCGGTGGATAAAGAACTGGCTGGATGGTCGCACTCAAAGAGTTGTGGTCAATGGTTCAATGTCGGGCTGGAGATCAGTAATGAGTGGTGTCCCTCAGGGATTGGTGTTGGGACCGGTCTTGTTTAATATCTTTGTCGCTGACATGAACAATGGAATTGAGTGTGCCCTCAGCAAGTTTGCCGATGACACCAAGCTGTGTGGTTCTGTTGAAATGCTAGAGGGAAGGAATGCCATTCAGAGGGTCCTTGACACACTTGTGAGGTGGGCTGATGCCAACCTCATGAAGTTTAACCATGACAAGTGCAAGGTCCTACACCTGGGTTGGAGCAATCCCAGGCACAGCTACAGGTTGGGCAAAAAGGAAATTCATGGTAGTCCTGAGGAGAAGGACTTGGGGGTGTTAGTCAATGAGAAAATGAACATGAGCCAGCAGTGTGCACTCACAGCCCAGAAAGCCAACCGTATCCTGGGCTGCATCAAGAGGAGCGTGACCAGCAGGTCAAAGGAGGTGATCCTGCCCCTCTACTCTGCTCTCGTGAGACCTCACTTGGAGTATTGTGTGCAGTTCTGGTGTCCTCAACATAAAAAGGACATGGTACTGTTAGAAGAAGTCCAGAGGAGGGCCACGAGGATGATCAGGGGCCTGGAGCACCACCTGTATGAAGACAGACTGAGAAAGTTGGAGCTGTTCAACCTGGAGAAGAGAAGGCTGCATGGAGACCTCAGAGCAGCCTTCCAGTATCTGAAGGGGGCCTACAGGGATGCTGGGGAGGGACTCTTCATTAGGGACTGTAGTGATGGGACAAGGGGTAACGGGTTGAAACTTAAACAGCAGAGGTTTAGACTGGATATAAGGAAGAAATTTTTTACTGTTAGGGTGGTGAGGTACTGGAATGGGTTGCCCAGGGAGGTAGTGAATGCTCCATCCCTGGTGGTGTTCAAGACCAGGCTGGATGAAGCCTTGGGTGATATGGTTTAGTGTGAGGTGTCCCTGCCCATGGCAGGGGGGTTAGAACTAGATGATCTTAAGGTCATTTCCAATCCTAACTATTCTACAATTCCATGATTCTATTTACAGAGTATGTGAGCACTTACAAATGCAACCACACTTTCACAGCACATTGGGACAATTTTAAATCAGAAAACAGAACTTCAGTCCATATTTGCTGTAACAATAGACAGGATTTTTTTTTAAAACATGTTAGGGATATCATTATGTTGTTTTATTCCTTCCAATGAAAGCAGAACACACAGAGGACTAAAAAACTTTCAGTTTATTTGCCATTACAAGTTTGACTTTAGTTCTGAATTTCTGGGGTTAATCCTAGCTTTTCCAGTGTTGTGCCAAGCACTGAAGGAATATGCACTTTTAATATTCATAAGACTGTCAACAGAAATAAGCACCTGGCGCTTCTTGTATTCAGGCTTCTAATGGTGGAGAAAAATATACAATCACAATACAACATAAGGGAGGCAACAACAGATCACACATTTTGTACTCAGGTTTACCAGGCCAAACTTCTTTCAACTGCTGATTTGGTTACAATCTATCTGGAATTTTATGTTCAACAGAATTTTGCAAGGGCCAGTTTCAGTACCTGAGTTATGTTTTTAATAAGGATCAGGGCAGGGCAAATCCTAACAGATGACATGGAAAGCAGAATACAAAATTAGGATTAAAGTTGCAAAGTTGATCAATTGAAGATACTTCCCCAAAAAACAGGATGCTGTTCAAACATCAAAACCGACACATTCCGCATTACATGGGAAAATACAACTGTGCAAATATAACATGCAGAATGCCTGGGTCCTGCTTTTCAAAAGGAACCAAGGTATTACTGAGGATCACCAGCTAAATGTTCTCACATGGAAATGGAAAAAGCTTCCTACTGATACATGAACAAAAGCATTGCATGTTAGACACACAATTCATTCTTCTTTAATTTTTTGTTAATTATTACGCAATTTCCTCTGAAGTATCACATCCAATTCTGGCCCTACCTTCCAAGCAAGCTGCAGATCACCTTTGAGAGACTCTGATAGGAAGAATAATCATTGCTATTGCCTGAATTATCACAGGATAAATTATCTTTTCTGTTGCTAGATATTCTCAAAAGGCATCAATTTACATTTTTTAGATTAAATCTGATGTGCTACAACACCAAAAAATATAAAATCAAGTATTATGAAAATTGTAATTTCTGCTTTTAATAGCAGCATTAATATGACAGTTATTCAGTGAATTTTCTACTCCAGTTTTCCATGGATAGATTCCGTAAGTAAAGAAAGCATTTGATTACATTTACCTATTTTTAGCCATTTTGGTCTTTAAAACTTTAAAATAAGTTTACTTTATAGGATGAGCAACAGTACTTGTGAATCAGAGCATCTGGTTAGACCCTGCAATCTGCCAGACAGTCTTGTGAAAGAGTAATCACTCCAAATACAGTGCTATTGCAATGTGCTTTAATATTATTCCAGACACAGTGATTAAAGACATGTAAAAAGCTTAAAAGGGTGGAAGTAACATCATATCCCTGAAATCATCACCAAGTGTCCATATTTTCTGAAGTTCACATATGAATCATGAGCAAACTACCATCCCGGCAGAAGTCAAATGTCCCAGGGGGTGAACGTGCATGACGTTCAAAGGAAAAAAATAAAAGGAGAAAAAACTATAGATATTTATCATGCTCTATGGACATCTTCATTGTCCAAATGATTATTTGCAGTTTAACTGAGACAGATAAATTTGAGACTCGTGAATTAAACTGCTTTATTAAAAAATATAAGGTTGGAATGGACTTCAAAAGAACATAACTTTATTATGGTTGGGCTAATATGATCATTTCCTTTTCTTCAACAGTTATGAGGAAGGACTAACGGCAAATGTGTACATTTTCTCTCTCCACTATATAGTGATGTGTTTTTGCTACAAAATATGTGTACTAGGAAAGCTGCATTTAAATTCACTTGTTTTAACTTAAACTGGTATTTCAGAGATATTTTTCAGAGATCATCTTTGTCATTAGGAAGATACACATTTAAATTTAGCTTTGGTTCCAAAACTGGGATAAAAGAAAGCCTTATATTGTGATCAAGACGGTCTAACAACATTACCTGCAACAATTATATAATCATCTGAAACATTCCTTCTGATACTAAAAGACAAAAAACAAAAACAAAACTAAAACTGTGTGGGAAACTGTTGAACAGAAACAATGAGTAATTTATATCATTTAATATGACACAAAGCTGCAGATGCTATATGCTTTCTTTTACTACTACTGTGGTACCCACGGTTTTTACCCTTATTCTCATTGAAATTTGCTTACATTTCATGCTTAGCAAGAGAAACCAGAAAGAGAAACAAGGATTTCACAGAGCAGAAGGCCAAAGTTTAGAGGAACAACTGAAGAGTTCTCCTCTCCTTACCCCAGATACCACAAACCTCTGAGAAAGCTACAACTACTCCCAGAAGGAAGGGGATTGCAATAAAATACTAGAGCCATTGACATTTGTGCCCCAGCATCAGGAAGCTGGGAAATGACGGTTGTTGCATTTCCATATAATTATGTAATGGCAAAATTTTACAGGCTGCCCAAATAAGACTTTTCAACAGATGGTTGTGATACATGACTTAGTAACTGGAAATTAATCAGATCCATCTACAGTGAAGTAATGTCTCTAAAATAACTGTCCCTGCTCTACTGTGTTGCAGTAATTGGCTTGCAAAACTCACAACAGGTCAATAATACAACCTCAATTTCACTATTCTTTCAGTGATGCAGACTGAGAGGACAGCAAGAGACACCAGAAAGGAACTCATGTGTCACCGAGATTTTTCTCCCACAGCATTTGACCTAGTTGAAAAATGGACCCAACTCCATCCTAAAACTCATTTGATCAAAAGGCTCTTTCAAGTTATCAGTGATACAATACTTAAGAACCTTATTCTAATTTCCTGCCTAATCTTTCTTACAAATGGCTTAAAACTACTTGACTTTTGGTGGCTGCTGCTCTTTAAGTGACTCTCTACAGTCATGTCCCCCCCCCCGATTCTTATCACCTGAAGGTATTTACACACATAAATCAAAGCTGTTCTTTGCTAGAATTAACAAACTGAACTCTTCTATGGTTTCCTCTTGCATCTTTCCATTACTTTATTTAGTTTTGCCTGCCTTAGTTTCAGTAACTTGTGCGTGAGCAGCCAAAAATGTTCACAGTATTCCATATCAGACCATGGGGTCTGGTTAATACTTTTGGACCACTTGTTTTACTTTCACTGAATCCATTGAATTTCACTGAATGGACCCTGAATTTCTCAAGCGTGCTGGTCTAAATGTCACCAGAAAAATCTCAACAACATATCACAATAACCACAAAGTTTTATCTGGCCACATAATTAACTTTGCTGAGTAACCCAAGTCCTCAGGAGAAGAAATCTAGGGTGTTGCCTTTAACTAACAGAGTCATCAGCCCAGAGCCCTGGAACAGAATGTTACGAATACATCAGCCCTAAAATGGTGCCAAACTCCTGCAACCTTTGCAAATTCCACAGCCATCTCACATAACCCCCATAGGATTCCCAAAGACAAAACCGCAAACCTATCTGCTGGCAGCGAAGGCCATTCCTGTTTCCTTCATGACTGTATATTCCAGTCAGCCCCCACTGCCTACAGTCTGGTAGCTGGTCACTGATGCCAAATTCTACTTCACCTCACACGTCCTGCGTCTGCAGCCCAACCCATTACCATCAACATGCTGTCAGCTAAACAAACCAATACATCATCTCCAATACTGAGGGATTCATTTATACTTTCAGTCTTTAGTTATGTCTTCTAAGGTCTCCTTGAACCCTACTGCTCCAGGTTCAAGCATGCCTGTAACACCACTGCTAAACTTCTCATTAATATGATGTTTAAAATTATCTTAATTGTCTCAGTTTGTCACTGGATCTAATGATGTAGGTGGTTAAAACATAATGTATTTGGTATATATGCTATATATCAAATATGGTATAACCTGTAGTCATCATTTATTTCAGTAAATGTGAAGTGAAATGAAAGGGCTCATCCAGTATCTATACCACCTACAGAACAGTACAGACAGATGATAGTACCAATCTGTCCTTCATGTTTCCCTCAAAAATACTTGAAACAGACACCATGATAATCTCAACAAGACTATTCAGGATTTGTATGTGTTCTGTAACTCTTTTAGAATGGGAAAACACTTACCTTCTGCATAACTCCCAAGAATTTAAAAGCAAAGCAGTGTAAGGCTTAAAAATCTATTAAACAAAGAAGGAAAAAAAAAAGGATTGGATCTTTTGTAGTTTTTCACTAAGAGGTAATATGCCTGAATATATTACAATATAATATATTACTTTAGGTGTATATTTTACTCATGTAAATAATTAATTTAGGGAATTTCTCTACTTGATGCTTTGCTATGATCATTTAGTAATTACTTGTAGCAAAGTCCTAAATTAAATATTTATCATCACATTTGTAAATTACTACAAGTAACTGAGTTTGTTCTTCATCCTGTGCAAATTAGGCACAACATTAATATACTCATTTTCAACGCACTTCTAGGAATAAGAGTCAAAACTCCATCAGAGGTTGCATAATATGTAAATTTGTCTGTCTTCCTTATATAAATCAAACTGAATGAAGCACAGGTTTGCACTATGTTAACATATGCAGATTTTAATTAATGCTGGTTCTTTACCAAGTTGCAGAACAATGTAATTTGCTGCCAGCTATACTGAAAACACAAGCAGTCTCAACTCCTCACAAAAGTGTTTGAGATAGCTTCATGATTAGAAAGTCTTACATCAAGTAAAAAACACAACACACCAGAAGCTCTGTTGAAGGGTGATGCTGATATTCTGTATTGCTCATACCTGTGTAATACTACATCAGCCTGTCTGTCCATTTTCCTATGGTCCAGCATGGCTGATAGAGACAGTTCAAGCCACTGGGTTCCTGTTTTGGAGTAGTCCTGTGCTTGCAATTTGTGATCTGCTCCTCTGATGACATAAGCTTAAAAAAATACCTACCTGGTTTTTTTTTTTGATTTGGTTTGTCTCTTTTTCCCAGAAATTTAACCCTGTAACCTGTCTTCCTATTCTCATAATTCTAAGTACTTGGATATTATAATCACTTTAATGCACTAAAAGTAAAAATCAGATTGATCTGGAATTTAAATACCAAAGCCTTAAACAATTCACTTTATAACACTGTTTTTACCAAAGCCAAAGCCACAAATACACCTTTGTCAAAGCTTAACAGATTTTAAAAAAATTTCAGAGTGTCATGGGTTCAGCCCTAGCAGTCATTTTTCTTCTTCTTGTAGCTGGTGCAGTGCTGTGTTTTGACTTCTGGGCTGGGAACAGTTGCTTGATAGCGAGCATATTTTGAGGTACTGCTCGGGTGTTTTTGTTCAGGGCCTTTTCTGAGCACGTGCTCTGCCGGGGAGGAAGGGAGGCCGGGAGGAAGGAGAGACAGGACACCTGACCCAGGCTAGCCAAAGAGGTATTCCATACCATAGCACGTGATGCCCAGGATGCAACTGGGAGAGGGAGCTGGAAGGGTGGAGCTCTGGGGGGAGATGGAGGAGGTAGCACGCGGTGCTCGGTTGGGCAGGGTGGAGTGAGTTATGGGTTGGTGGCTGGTGGGGTGTTGTATTCTCTTCACTTGTTGTTTGCTGTATCATTATTATTTGTAGTAGTAGTGGCAGTAGTGATTTATGTTATACCTTAGCTATTAAACCGTTCTTATCTCAATCCGTGGGGGCTACATTCTTTGGATTCTCCTTCCTAACTCTCCGGGACTTGGGGGAGCAAGGGGGGGAGTGAGTGAGTGAACTGTGTGGATTTTGGTTTAAACCACGACACAGAGAAACAAATAATAGCATAAACACCCAAATGAAAACGTCACAAACTTATGCCTAAAAAGCTAGGAGCAGTACCTTATCTCTATTTATAGTTTACATCTTGCTAGTTTAAACTTGTCTCATAATTTCACATGAGAACAGGTTTATTTTAAATACATTATCTTCACAAGAGCTCTTTCTTTATCTGCAAATGCAAGCTGCATTTTTTTGAGCATTTTGAAATTGATTTCCTGGAATTTGACAGACGGTATGTAGTCCTGCTTTAGCTTCTCCATCCTGACACCTTATCTAGTAAGTATTCTGATTAGTCCTAAAGATCCTTTTGAAAGCGTGGAGCTCATATAGTGTTTACATAACATTCCTTTACATATTGAAGAAAAGATTGCTGTTCTCCTGAAATTACTGGCAAATTTGGAGCCTATCCTTAACTGAAACATGTGCTACATTCTTAGATATTTGATATGCCCACTCTAAGAATACTTGAAGAATCAAGGAAAAAAAAATAATTGAAACATCAAGACATCTTAATTTCCATTAAGCTTGGAATGAAGGACTAAGAAAACTTCTTCCCTTTTCAATTTATTTTTCTTTCAATAATTTCAGGACAACCAAGAATAGGTCCCCAAGAGGTAACAACTGTAGAATCTTTCTGTCTGGCATTCCTCATGCAGCACCCACATTCATCTCAGAGTCAGTTTTCGCTGTTATGTCCCATCATTGTGTAGTCACTAAGCTCACATAGGACTTGTTTTTGGCATGCTGTTAGATTGAGCTCTCCCATTAAATTTGTCTGTCCATCCTGTTCATTTCTCATGTTTCTGGACTTAAGAGGAGCAATAATTGGTTTGAATAATTTACTGCAGTATAGCAAAGACTGCAATGTTGGTTGTCAACATTTCAGCACATATACCTACACTTCATCCTCAATTATCTCAAGGTTTTCACACTCAGCAGTAAAGGAAATAATTAACTGAATTAACAATGCAATTTTATTAATTGTATGTCTTCTGGAAGGTCATGGTTTTAAGCAGCATAGTTAATGTCCATTATTTTGGTTATGCAAAATCTTCTATTTGCAGTCTGATTAAGTCTATATAGATTTTTTTCCTCAGGCATAGCATCCATAAATAAAGGATAAATTATGCTTTCTTAGAAGAATTTTCTTATGTTAGCACATATTCTTTATCAGTGTCCCTCAGATTTTCTCTTATTTTCTGAAATCTAACTTTGAGCAAAGGATGTTGACAATTCACTGAGTCGAATCTTTCTGGAATAGAACTGTCATAGGGTGGTGCATTTTTTATAATGTTAATGTTTAAACCAATTGCTTTTCTCACAAAAACATATGACTCATTCTAAAAAGTATAAAAGAAAGTTGCCTGTAAGAAGACCCATCATCCAGACACGTCTCTGATGATGTACTGAAATTAAGTTGTTAGACACACAGGGTGAGGACTTTTTCTTCTTTGTTCTGAAAAGCATCCAATAGATTCTGAACATGATGAAAATATTACTACGAAAAAACAGTAGTTTAAAAACCCCTGGTGCATTCAGGAATACTCATCAGACAAAAAATCTTGGTTGCCAATTTAAGAGTGCCCAGCAGAGGACAGCCTGCAAGGGAACATGCTAGCAGAGGTATAAAAGCCAAGGACAAGATTTTATTTGGAAGAACAGAAGCATATAATGATGACCTGCTACTTCCTTTAAACACTTCCCTGTGGCATCCTAGTTACAAATGCACCTTCTCCCTCGTTTCAGATTCTAACAACCAAAACCTGTTCCAGATTTTTTGGGGAAAAAAAAAAAAGAAAGGAGATTCCTTCACACAGTCTACACTAGAAAGGCAATCTTCACAGTCCAGCCAAGGAAAGTAATTTTTAAACTCAGCTTTTATGGACAGCAGTTATTTTTGCCCGTATAGGTCCCATCCCATTCAGAGAGTGATGAAAACTCCTCAATTTTCTACCCACTGGAGAGACCTTCTGCTACTTGCAGTCCTCTACAACTCAGAGTCCCTCAAAAAGTTAAGGAGCCATCAGCAAACAGAATACTGTAACAAAAAGAGAGCAGGCTATGTTCGGTGACACTAAGGTAGTGATTCATTCTCAGATGTTAGTTCCAAAAAATATAGGACACACTTGCCGGAATCCTGAATCCTGTCCCTTCCTTTCACACTCATGACACTGAGGTGCAAAAACTTGTTGATGCACCAACTTCAATGCTACGCCTTACAGAAGAAAAAAGTCTCTTTTCCTGTTGCTAACTGAAGATTAATCAAGTCCCAGAGCACAGAAATTGATAGCCCTTAATGTTCTACTCCCTGGATACACACCAGATTCATATATTATACAAGCAATCATCATTGTTCTGCCTTCAGATTACATAGAGGTCACAAATTTCTGGCCTTTGAGTTTCCAACCCCTAACCCTAAGTACATTAGACATTCTCTCTTACTAACACCAAACCACTGCTTAAGCATGCAGTGTCTTGTATGGCACTATAATCTCTTAAAAAATGAAACAATTTCTTATCCAAGTATATTTTCACCTGTCTTGTTTCTAAAAGATAAAAACTCCAACCCATATGCTCATGCTAACCTTAGTTATAAGAATGAGGCCAATCTTTGCAGTGAGTGACATGGGCAACTGAAACACACCAGTACGTGAAAATTTAGGTTGAAACTGAAACAAGTAAATCAAACATTAATGAAATACACTGCAATGCTATTACTAAGCATATATGGAATATAACCATAAATAAGAATCCTAATATCATGAACTCCTAAACCCAGATGTTACTTTGGAGATCAATTCCAACAATAACACAGAAGGTCTTCAATCCTAAATCCTCCTTGTATCCTCTTAGTACCTGAGCTTCAAATCAGAAGCCCTAAGTCTGAGCCCAAATAATATGCTTAGTAACATGGATATTGATCAATTATAACAGTATATAGGGGTAAACAGGCCCTGCCAGACACCTTCCTAAAACTGAAAGCCACAAAGTTGAATCACTAGAGTCCTATAATCTAACTTTAATTCAAACCATAAATTTAATTTGAAATCTAGAAGTGGGATGAATCATTTAAACAGAAAAACACCAATCCTTACTACTGCCAGACTTCTTCTAACTCTTGGGGCTTTTAAAATCTACAGAGCTCTTGAAGACTCATCTTGCCAAAGCTTGACCTTGACACCAATCTCAAGCATCTCAGTAAGGATATGGGACTAGTTCAGTTGCCCAATCCTAACAGTAGCTTTTAATTATGGTAGCCCACACTATGGAAGAGGACTGTGCAAGGGAGGTAAAGAACTCCGAGCAGGAAGGGAGCTCCTAGCTAACTGTGCTCTCGGGAAACAAGTAATTAGTGAACTTTCAGTTTTAGATTTCTAAAACCTAGTATTATTTCAGTTCTAACCTCAGACTTAATTATAAGCAAACAGAGACCAATGCCTATAAATTTCCTGATTGACCAGAAAAATATTTGGATTATAAACAACTAAAGCTGGCTAAGTTTCTTCGTTTTGCCTTGTTATTCCCTCAACATATCAGGTTCAGAATCATGACTTTGCTGCATGTTATTCTTTTTTCAGACTTAGATCGGCACAGCACAACCTGCAATGTACTATAGCCTTGCTGAATAATTTATATTTCTGCAATCATTTTACTTGTTATCAGAATCTTCCTGTTACATTTAAACTGCTAACAGGTTGCTGAGTCTCAGAGCCCTGTTCTGAGCTGCTGTGTGTGTTCAACTCCTGCAGAAGGACTGAGACCACCATTGCTTGAATACATAAGAAGTGAAAGCTCAAGAATGTGTTAAAAGGATTATTTATAGTAGCCCGAGTGTGAAGCTTCAGATGACTCTTGATGTTACAAGAAAATTACTTCATAACAAGTCTGAGAAAAAACCCCAAAACCATTCCCAAACTGTCTGACACCTTTTCACTGCTATTTTGCAAGACTGTTATTCTTCAGTCATATAAAAAGTGATGACTGTTTCTGGGTGTCTTTATTAACAGTCCTGTAGGTGGTAATGAAGTAACTGTGGCCTGGAAGAATTTTCTGCATCTTTCATTCACAAATTAACGAGAAGCCAGTGCAAATTTGACTGCTACTGTTAAACTGAGAATTCCTTGTTTAAATGGTAAGCATAATTGCTTGTTGTGAACAGACACATATAACATCTTGCTCTCCTAGATTTACCTTTTTCCTACCTGAAGCACCCTTTCTCATGTTAATTTTCCTTATTCTTATCACATGGCATCCTTCATATTAATCAAATCTTGCATGAAAATCTTTTCTTCCTATAGTTGAATCTCATTTTCTTCCAGCTATTAATCAGCAGAATTAGTCCATACACTGCATCAATTAAAAATGAGCAAACAATATGGAATATAATTCATTTTGTGAAACATTTTACGAGGCAGTATTCACTTTTTACTAGGCTATCTTGATCCTAATCAATAACCCTTTCACTAAACCAAAGTTGAGAGGGGAATAATTCCTATACTGTGAAAGAAAGACAATGAATATTTCTGATTTAATCAGATCCTGTCCTGCCAGTTGCTCTTTGAGAGATTTTCTCCTGCACTTTTCTGTCACTGAAAGTCTGCTCTGTTGTAAGTATCAAAGCACTCATTCCATGCACAACGAGATTCCAGCCTAGTGCAAATAAATTTATGCTCTAGCTTTGGGATAAAAAACCTTTAAAACTCTTTATAGAGGAAATTGTTAGAAGAAATATTATGACAGCTATAAAGACGCAGTCTTGGGGCCAAGGATTCGGAGGAAGTCAAGGTAGATACATCTGTAGATGTAACCAGTCAGCTGCTCTGCTTCTGCTGCATTTCAAGATACTCATTGATGTCTGCAGCTGTACTGAGTTTAAAGGCCCTTCCAGAATAGTTATATAATTATATATAGATACTATACATTATATAAAGCAACTCAAACATGCAGATTCTGTCCTTCTCATCCACTTATCTATTATCTCTGAGGACAAATCTATTTCTAAGTCATATTGTTCTAATTCTTACCTTAAAACAATCCTCTCAACATTTACAAATTGAAAATGCAGTGAGTCTATATTTACATCAATGGATGATGCATGTGACCATCTGACTGTTATTACTGCAAGCTGCTGTAGAAGCTTGCTACAGCAGAATTCATTGCAATACCACTGCTACTCATAAATCACAGCAAAACAATTGTATTATTATTCTTTTGTCTTAAATGTCAGCATATTTAGGTGTTCTTCAAAATCAAGATTTTTTTTCTATAATCAAATAACATTTTACAATAAAATGCAGACAGTTCCAGCATGGAAAAAAAATAACTGATTGTAGAAGCAATACAGGGAAGCATTCATCAATCAATTATCAGATGCCCCACAGAAGAATTAATTGTAATTCCATGCCATTTCCACACTAGGGCTTTTACCTCCTCTACATCATTCTTCTTCCTTGCCCCTCCAGCGCCATAAACCTGAAAGTGTGTCAGTCCTTCCTGCAAGAGCAAAAGTTTTCTGTGATTCTTCACGATTTTTCTAAGTAAATCATTCAGTGATATTTCCTGCACTCTCACTTCACTTCCAATTAAATTCCTGCTAGGTTAAAAATTAAAAAGAGGTACACTAATCAGTGAGTATTTAACAGACCCAACAGTACCCCCAATACATGCTCTTCTGTTTTCTTCACTCTTGCTCTGCTCAGTTTCTCTACATAAATTCTTCTGGGAAGAATTTATCTGCTCTTAGAGCCAAGATCTCACAAAGATTCTGATCACTTCAAATGTAACTTTGTTTTTATAAAAATGAAAATAACACAGTATTTTGAGGATACTGAGGAGTTAAGAATGGGGTTCAATGATGGGACTGAAAAAGCAATAAAGCATTTGTCAGAGCAGATCCAGATTAACAACTGTTGCCTGGGATTTCACTGGCTTCTATTTTCCATGTGATCCCCAGTGAATATGAACACACCCCAAAACCACTATCATAAATGTGACTGACAGATGAGTTTCTAAAAAAACCAAGGCCTGGAAAAGCTTAAGAATACAGCTGAGACACAGGCATCAATGTAAGGAATTCATTAATCCAGAAATAAAAAACAACAATAATAGTAATTGTAACAGTGATGATCTCACTACACGAGCAGAGTAGAGTTTGGAGGGAAAGGCTTTTCTTTTTTCTTTTTTTTTTCCTTCCCTTAAAAAAAAGAAAAAAATGTAATCAACAAATGAAGTTGGGAAATACAGATAAGAGTTTGGATACACATGGCAAGATTGAATACCCAGTTTATGTTGCCTAAAACACTTGCCAAATTAAATGACTGGTCAGTTGATATCTACCTGAAGCAATGAAATATTAGATGAAAAGTAATGTTATCTCTTTCCAGCTACAGTTACCAAACACA
Source organism: Melopsittacus undulatus (assembly GCF_012275295.1). Lineage (NCBI taxonomy): Eukaryota > Metazoa > Chordata > Aves > Psittaciformes > Psittaculidae > Melopsittacus > Melopsittacus undulatus. The sequence continues at coordinate 49,771,320 of NC_047532.1, read as the reverse complement.
ATGTTTAATAAAAGACAAAATGGAAATGTGAAGCCATGTATCTTTATTTACTCATCAGGAATGTAACAAGTCCCTTTACCCTAAATGCAGCAGAAATAAAAATAAGGAAATTGAACACTGTCCTTTCCCTTTTTTTATAGCTCTAAATCTGTTTTTTGCCCCTCCATGCAGCTCCCTGCTTACTATTCATTTGAAGTCTTAAGACCCTTTTCACTGGCACATAAAACTTTTGCGTAACTGTAGCAAGTAAACCCTGTCCATCATGACCACCCTGTCCGTGACTATATTTAAGCGTATTTCTTATTGCCTCCCAGAAATTGTAAAAATTATTTAAAGCAGGATTTGCAACAGAGGGAAGACCAGCAGAAGCTGTTCAGGTTATAAACCCCATTTCACTGCTCTCTGATCACATGCTGTGAAGTGGCTGCTTAGATACCATTTCAATGCAAATGACACACTACAATTTAAAGGTGTCTGAAGTGTTTTTCACATCCTGTTAATCCAGTCATAGAATTAGTATCTTCTCATCACTCAAACTTTGGGAACCTGTCACCTCTGATGATCCAAAAGCTTTATTTTTAAGAGAAATTAAATACAATCCTGCCAAAATTAACATATTGATGCCTAACAAATGCAGCAGCCAATCATGAGTACCCATATTTTCAAGTTCTGTAGGTACCTAATTGTCTCCATATGACTTAATTTAGTACTGACATTTTAATAGAAACATGATAATAATTTTGATCTTCTGTTACTTTTTTACTTTGTATTTACTTTTTCACCTCAGGTAGCTAGCCAGTATAACTGTGACTCACAGCTATGAAATGATGGAAGAGTCAATAAATCTCTTCAATATCATGAATATCAAAGTAAGGATATACTCATAATGTACTCTTAAATGTTGTTCTTGATCAAATTATAAATTAAGTTTTGCACATTTTTGTAATTGTCTAAAAAACCTCTCATCATGTTGTTCCTATTTAGCTACCCTAACAATTACTTCTTCCTTAGGCTTTAAATATCTATAGATAGGTACTTTTCTTCTCAAACCAGAGTTTCTTTATCAAGTTTATAGTCAGCTCCACTAAAGACAGCACTGAAGATATTATTATAAGACATGTAATATATATTTACTTCTATGTATTATCTTGAATAAACTTCATAAAATCTCAGATCCTTGGGTTCCTTTTTCCAAAAAAGTAGAGTAATAGTTACTTCATAAGCAGGTTGGCAGTGGGCAGAGAACGCTGAATAGCAGATCAACATTATATAGGTGCTCCCACTTACTACCTGTCTAAATAACTCTAAAAACTTCACAAAGATTGTATGTTTTCCTAGAGCAATGATTAAACACTCTTTCATTGACTAGAAACAACTAATTGAAGTGTGGCTGTGATATGAAAGCAATTTGAAAATTAGAAATCCAGAAAGACTGAATGAAACTGCTTCTATTGGGATAATACAGAAATTAGAAAGAAAATACTAATATTAAAATACTACAGTTGCACAAAGTGTGCAACATTGGACAAAGTGAGGAAAACACTCAAGCACATGCATAACTAAACCCACTCCTTTTCAGAGGTATCTACATTATTTTCCTTAAGAGACTCATCTTAAGTGCTTTCCTCAACTGGGATGAAAGCATATTATACTGTACTTCTTATTTTAGGATAACAGAATTACTTTGCAATATCACAAGACAAAAGTATCAAAGTCCTTTGGCCTTTAGGGTAGTTTCTGAATAAAAAAAAACCCTTCCCAAACCATGAGAGTCAGGATCATTAAGAGTTTAAATGGAAACCTCCTTTAGCTTCGAGACAGAGTTACAAATAACCATTGCCAGTATCCTGAATCTGGTATCAATAAACACAACAACCACTGAAAAAATTTAGGTCTCTAATTCATTTTGATTCTTTATATATAATACATTCAATAAATTTGAGAGTCAACTAAATTCTTTGATTTCTAGCCAATACCTTGGCAAAATTTCCATTCAGTTCAGGAAAAAGCACTATATATTCAGTCTGGAACGGCTGAATTACTAACGACTGTATGAATTAGATCTTAAAACTTTTGGAGAAGATTCACCATCAGTAGCAGATAATACTGCAGGATTTTAGGCTACTGTCACCTAAGCTGCATTTGACAGGAAAGAAAATATAGTCAGCTTTTGCTTATAATGATTTTTTTTTTATTGCTATGCAATAATATCTAATGCTTTCCAGATGCATTCAGGACAATTTGTTCATTTCACTCTGTAATCAAAATGTGTTTTGACTACTAAGTCCTTATTTAGCTTTTTCTGTAATCATTTTTCTTAATGGGAGTATTTTCCAGATGTTGTGTCAGTCTAGTCATCTGGGACCTCTTCCAATTTTTGTGGAAAGTTTGCTGTCATAAGCTGTCATTGGCAGTTTTGCTTAACAAGCTCTCTAATTAGTTAACCCCAGCACAGTTACAAAGCAATATATAAGGCATCTGAAACATCACTGAGAGCAGACATATTCTTTGTTAGGTAAGTGTCACACCTGTCTCTACTCAGAGCATTCTGATCAAAGTGCACTTCTTCAAAAGGAAAATGATAAACTGGAACAGAAAAAACAGATAAGTTTTCGTTTTGAAAGAAGACTTACTTTTATCCTGCGATTTCCATTTGACATATTTAAACACTAAAATTTCAGTGATAGGTTATGACTTATAAAATTATGCTGCTTTATAACATGCATTTAAAGTAGTTTTTCTTGCTTTACTATTATATTTATAAGCATTATAACCTTAAAAACCATTGTACTGAAGTGCGTCTATGCTTAAAAAAAGACTGTTTTTCAGCTAACAGAATTCTGAAAAAAAATACTTCCATTATTTGTTAATAATGAATTTTCCTAGTTATACTACAAAATTTAACAGCTAATTGACTAAGATAAAATGTATGGAGTAATTCTAAATTAACAACTTGTCCTTGAACAATATCAGTACTCATATTGTTGTTAGACAAGTATTATGTATAAAGATACATATTACTTTTTAATTATGAACTGATTAATTGAACTGCATGTAGTGATGTGAGATTATTTCCTTTTAGGGATGATGTCGTACCTGAAAGTAATCGTCATATGGAACATACTTTGCATTTCCCTGGTGATCCTTTCACTGCCCTTGATTCAAGAAGTGTCTTCTCAAGGTACTGTAACATATAAAGTTAAAGGGAGGGTGTCTAGGATATCTGATAAGTAGTAAGAATGCTCCAAATGCATCTTCATAAAAATACTAAGTTCTAGAACTTTACATTTATTCAGACAGGAATTATGATTCAGCTTTATTATCAATTAATATTTTCATAAATATATCTTGGTACAGCATGGTCCTATTTTTTTGAGGAGTAACATATAAATATGAATAGAGTACTAAATGTGTATGAAACCTACTTCTTTTTTGGTAAACATATTATACAGATCCTGTTGCTCTCTGATATATTAACCCAAGTGATTTGCAGCATGATTCAAGGAATCTAAAGTTACAGTATCCACAAAATTTGTTTATAACTATTTAAACATAATAGGCTCAGGGAAAGGAATATCTATACTCTGTTAAGAGTTTTGCCATTAAATGCACTGCTACTGCCATCACAGAGGCAAATTTTGGCAACTATTTGTCTAATATTGCAGGTTCCCATTTGTTTTCAAAGCTCGGTAATTGGTTTCTAACTAAAATAACACCAGTAGGAAGAAGCCAAGGAACTTTCACCCAGGCAAGCCTTGTGTTGTCATAGTTCTCGAGTAGCTATCAAGTTGTTATAGTGATAACACTGCGTCCCCTTTCATTTTCTTGTAAAAAAGTGGTAACATTATACCTAAGAGCTGAAAATCAAAATACATATAATTGTTTGTTATCACATGGTCTACCTTCATATACACACAGTGTGTGTGCTGTTAGGAATTGTCTTTGGTGTTGTGCTGTGTTACATGTTATTTTTTGTTATTTTCTTGTTGTTCCTCAATGCTAATTATCTTAACTGTTTTAGCTTGCTGACTGTTCAGCTTCTTTGTTTGTATTTAGGGGCACTTCCCCTGTGGTCCTGCATGTTTCACTTCCAGAAGAAGCTGTTAGCATGTTATGTTAGTAGAGATTTCACGTAGGAAGGGGAGTTGTTGCAGGATGAATATCTGATCTGGCAGTAGAAGGTAACAAACTGCTGCTGAGTTTGAATGCTTGCAGTTTGAAAGCAGACCTCCTAAGGTCTTGCTTAGCAGTTGTAATCTGCACTATTTATTTATTATTTATTATTGTCTAGCATTTTCCAATCTGAAAGCAGTCTAGCAGTAAAGCCACTGTGGAATGAACATTTATGTTAATCTGCTAATAAGTGATTTCCTAATTAACAAAACAGAAAAGATACTTTATAGAAGATTGCAGGACTGGATCCCAACCATTTCTAACTTCAGAATTGATAACAAATTCCACTCTGAACTCAGAGGAAAAAAAACTGAACATATAGAGGGCACGCAGATTTTGAACATTTATTGTAAGAATGGCTCCAGGGACCTGTATTTATTATGACAGTGCTCAGGAGCTTTTATTTGATTATTACAGAGAGCACTAACAAAAGTAAAAATCAGACAGACCTAATGGGTCTGTCAGGTACAGTTAGGCAGATGCACATCTACAGTCATACCATACATAAGGTGAATTAAGATGGAGAATAATCTGCAAAACAATATAGTGCCTGGCTGATGTACTGCCTAAGTTAAATCTTCACCAGCTAGTTTGGATGGCAGAACTGCAGGGGTCATACTACTCAACAAGGCCTCAAGGATTCATTGATCTAAAGAAACAGAATATGGTAGCCTCAGCAGAATACGCCTCTAACCTGAACGTGTACTGATGCTGGTTCTCAGGCTGACTCAGAACAAACCTCTGATCTGCGTGTTTTCAGGAGAGGTTGCATCAGGCCCACAGTTTTTGCAATACCAAGTGAAGAAATGGCGTTCTGTAGAAAGAAAAGACAAATCTTACTACTTCCACATTTCCTAACATACCATTTTGGTTTGGCAATATTTACACCAGTGTTGTGTGATTTTAGATTTATCAAGCTGTACAGGGAGATGTGGGCAAGGGTATTCTAGAGAGCATGACTGCCAATGTGATTATAACTGTCATCACTACATGGAGTGCTGCCCCGACTTCAAGAAAGTCTGCACAGTGGGTAAGTTCCCAAACACAGCCAGTTCCTACTGATAAAACTTCCCCTCCCCTTTGCTCCAGCTCCCTACCACACCAGCGCCTCTTCTCTGAATGCTTAAATGTCTTAGTTTGCCGTGTCCTTGTTCTCCTCTTATACACGTATTGCTCTCCCCCTCAAAAACTCAGTGATAACCTCTCACACCCCATTCAAAGAAAATTGTGTATCCACAAGTTATTCTGAGGAAAAAGTTTGGTTTTCAGAAGAACAGAGGCAAGAGGGGGGGAAACAGTATGCTTACTGCTTGCTTGCTTTCTTAGTGCATCTGTATTGTATCTGTTTGTCTCCTGTACAAAAAAAAAAATGGAAAAAGCAAATCCAGGGTTTTTCAGGAAGATATTCTGGGACATCCCAACTCAAACTGAAGAAGTGTGGAGGCTGTAAGGTCTAATCCAAAGGCAGTGTCTTTTCATCAATAAAAAATCACTCTGGATCAGAACCATGTCCAGAGTTTCATTGAAAAGATGGTTGGATGAGTATTATTTTATATGCCTTATTTATAAGCAAAACTGAAGTGTGTAAATAAGTACTGGTGTTTCAAACTGTTTTACCGGGAGTTAAAAAGTATTTTATTATGAATCAAATGTCAAAAATATCAGCAATTTAGCTCACTGCAGCTTATTACACTACACCGCAATTCTAGTAAATTGCAGGTGTAAGACTTCTTAGATCCAGCAATATAGCCCAATAGTTGTTTAAAAGGCAGACACACCACTCCCTGAAACGCTAATTCTGCCACTCTGACACACACAGAGGAAGCACCTTCATTTTCAGTCTTCCCAGCCTGATTCTGATTTGTGAGGGAACATCAGCATTTCTCATAACTGAAAGTACATACTGAGGTATTTTAATCATGTAGACCATTTATTTAGAATCATAGAATAATTAGGGTTGGAAAGGACCTGAAGATGATCTAGTTCCAACCCCCTGCCATGAGCAGGGACACCTCACACTAAACCATGTTACCCAAGGCTCTGTCCAACCTGGCCTTATTGTGGGCTCAATTCCAAAGTTATTCTGACATCTATATAACACTTCCTAAAAAGCTTAAGGCTAGAGGAAGTCTTCCCTATTCTATCCTAAATGACTGAATTCAGACAAGCACAGTAGGCATCATCCTAAAAGGATGCAGGCAGTCTAAGGACTCTTGCACAGCTAGTGTGTGATCAGTGCTAACTAAATTAGAGAAATGCCAGACACTGCTTATGAATAAAAAATGCCCTAACATCATAAAATAAAACAATATTCACTTGTGCATGTGGGATAAATTCACGACTCAATACACATCTACATTGGTCAAAAGAAGTTCAGAATCTGCCCATACAGTAATTCTAATTTTGATAGATAGTGCCACATGCATGCCACAGAGATGATGTTTTCAATAGAGACTTATCCGCAGAAAAGATACAGGACCACAGTAACAGATCATATGATAAATTCTGGAAGTACCAAGGGATAGTCAGTTATTGTCTCAATACTGTGAGATGCTAAGCATCCTCAAGAAATATTCACTTCAGGTCTAATGTAATCAGTTCAACTTAATAGTTAACTAAGTACCTATCAAAGGTACTACAGAATGTTAATAAATATTAGACTGTAATGTGGTGTAAATGTTTAGGGTCAAATTTTATCCTTGAAAAATACAGCAAGCATATTTTGCTAAAGTCTGTAATACGTGTGTACACAGTTTCCAAAACAGTTTGGACATTATTTGATATGAAACAGAAGTATTGTAGTTGTCAGAAATTAACCAATCATGAAATACTAAAAACACATGGTTATTAATTATGTCAAAACACACTAGATACTCTTTCAATACTAATAATTTAAGAATTGTATTAAATAGACTGGGACAACATTTCAAAATTAGTCACTCTGTGCAGGTTTGTTAACTCATTCACACAATAAAGTTGCAGTATTTGCCCAGAGACACCAGGTAGACTTGGTCATGACCTATTTGGGCAAATTATTTTCAGAAATGCTTTCTTAGACACATCACTCGATGCAGAGTGGTACTCTTATGAACACCTTTTTGGAAACCCAATCCAGAATTTAAATACCATTCTTGAGGTAACTACTTCTTGATCAGGGAAACTGAAACCTTCTTGATGGGACCTAGCTGAAGTGAACATTGAGGTTACGCTTTAGTTTGTTATAAATTCTAAATGGTCTCAATATACTGCAGTTGCAAAGTACAATTCTGGCTGCAGGCAGATCCAAACCCCACAATTACACAAACAAGTTCTGAATCAGACCAGGATAATCACTGGATTTTTTTGAAACTGTTCTTTACATTAGCTGAAGCAAATGACTTCACTGTAAAAAGGTCCCAGCATTAAATGTGAGCTAGCCAAAATTACTCACTTTCTTGTTCTGCCTTAAGCAGCACTCTCCTGCAGAGGACGTTGCTTTGAAGCCTTTGAAAGAGGAAGAGAATGTGACTGTGATGTAGACTGCAGCAGATATGGCAAATGTTGCCCAGACTACGTGGAACACTGTGAAGAGGGTAAGCAATTTACCATTATATTTTTCTTACATATATTTAAACAAAGATGCTTTGCATTATTGTAAAACATTAACTGCGCAGGCTTCTTAGGAAACAAGAAATTGACTACTGAAACAAAACCAAAAGCAACCAACCAACAAAAGCCCCCAGTAATAACCTCCCCCAAAAGAAACAAAACCCACACAAAACAAAAAACAAAAAAAAGCCCAACAACAACCAAACAAAAAACCAAACAAACAAAAGGTCTAATTTCCAAAATAAATTTACCATTTTCTCAAGCATGAACACTTCATGTATGCATACAGGTAGATATAATGGGAGACATCACCAAGGTAGTTCAACAAAAATAGTCCAACACCCAACCTTGCTTGCTCTGAGTACTAGCTTGGCTATGAAAGTAAATACCTTGATAACATGGTCATCACCTTATGAGACAAAACTACGTCTCCTTTTGTAACAAGCTGATCACATGTATCTATGGCAGTTACCAGCTCCTTTGGTTGGATCAAAATGAATTCTGCAGGCTCCCTGAGCTCCATCACGCTTTTTTTTACAAGATCCTTCTATGAGGCTATGCCAGGAGGAAGAGAGAGTGTCACTCCCAGTTCTACAATTTGACCCAGTAATAAATTCTGGTGCTTACTTGGATGCAAGTGAATTCCCATGCAACCTTCAGAGTTGGAAAATCTGAACACAAACCTCGTTTCTCCTAAAATTCAGCCTACTAGACATTATCATTATTAGAACTTGTGTTGCTTCTTTGGTCCATGCCTGCTTTGTAGCCACTATCTCTTTCAAGGGAACTTTTGCTTTTAAGAAGTCTTTCCAAAATGATCACTTGTATAGAATTATCACATCTGAAGTACTATAAAATAACTAGATCTTCAGGGAATTATCAAAGTAAATGCTTGGCTATTACAAAAGCTCTCGAAGATCCACTATAGTGAGTTAGTCTTAAGTCATCTATTGTCAAAAAACTATGCTGCAAAAAAAAAATTTACAGATTTTTAGAACACAGAACTCCACTCAGAATTCATCTTTTTGCCACCTCAAAATTGCAATTAGCAAAGAAGGCCTCATCTCAGACTTTCTGGGAAAACATTTCTCCTGGCTGTGATGAAACATTTAGAGATCTAAAGAGTATTTTTGCTCTTTTTCCCCCTGAACAATACTTTAAAGAATCCTGTAGGACAAGAATAAACCTGCATGGAAGATGGTCACTGAAATTTTGTAATCACTTTAATTTTATAAAGTTGAGACTGAGCACCTATGAAAAAAATGCTCCCATTAACAGATTATTTTATTTCTTTCAGCACACACTGAAAAGTCACCACCAGAAGACAAATCAACGTCTAAAAGATCATCCAAAAATGAGGAAAAGCCAGAGGAAGTAACACAGCCCCATGAAGTTATGGAAGGTAGGAAAGTGTATGAATGAAACAGGATGGGTGTTACCTGAAGGAACATTAAAGACCATTTTCCTGCTCTAGAAATAGAAAGCCAGTGCGAGACATTACCCCACAGTTAGCAAGCTTTGGAACTGCTCAGTTTATAAACTAATTACCTCACCTAGGCCTCAGGACACTGACTTTGGAGAGTTCACTTAGCACAGATGTTGGAGTGCGGTGATATATCCTGTGTCTCTACTGGATTTTCAAATACATCTTCCAAAAACATTGCACACCGTTGTCAGTTTTGGACAAAGTCCAAACAGGACTGGAACAGGAAGGGTGTTGTATTTTAAGACAGTGATGAACTGGCAGGACCAAGACAGGAAAATCTCCTAGCAGGTTTGTCTAGCTTTAATCAAGCCAGGCTTCATGCTGTTTCAGAAAACATACGATTTTTTTTTTTTTCTGAATGGAAAATATGTTGCTTTCCTGTGTACTTTGGTATTCTGTTCCAGCATTTTAAGTGATAACTCAGTTACAGTCTGAACTTTAAAGCTGAAGTAACAAGAATTAAATGAGACTAGGAATCAATTTTGGCCAATATTTTAACAGTCACTGTTTTGTTTTGTTTTTTAATTTTAAATTTATAATACTTACCTTTCTAAAGTGGCAACTTCCCATTACAAAAAAAAATAAATATAGTGAGTTAAATGAAACAAAGTTAAGGAAATTCAAATAACCATTAACAGGATTCACTTGGGTATTTCAGACACATTGAATGAAAGGCAAATCTATTCTGCAACTCCGTGCTCATCTCATTTCTACAATACAATTACAGAGAGATTACTCACACTGAAATTTACAAGTTCTTCCAGTCTTCTGGGAGAGATACTGCAGAAACTAAACCAAACAAAAAAACCTATGTGAAAACAGAATTAAACAGCAAAACTTCAGAGAGACAACAATGACAGATTAAAATGCAGAAACATTTACAGTTACTTTTTGCTGAATATAGTCATATAAACAAATTGACATGTCAGTGTAACTATATATACATTGAAGTGGCTCTTAAAGCTGTAAATCACAAAGAGGAAAATTATCCAAGGTAAAGATACAGTAGGAGATGCAGTCAGATATCTGTGTTCAGAAAGTTTGATTTCTTGCCGTTTCTCTACCTTTTCTTCAAGTCTAGGTCATCGGTACAGGCTATCTTATAATGAAGATCAGAGGAATAAATCAAAAGAACAAACTGGGAAGAGAAGCATCTTATTAGAAGGACTATATTTTACAGCGTAGTTCCTCCTCCCTGAAAAGGGATGGAAACAAGAAATGGTCCCACCTACAAAAGCTGAACTAAAATCTGCCATGATGCATTCAGAGTTGTGACAGGTTAACCAACAGAATTACGTTAAAACGTAGCTGATCTGCTACAAATTCCCATGCAGACAAAAGGAATTAGTATTTAACACAGTCCAGAATAGCTTTGCTCTTCTACGTTATTTATCTTCTGACAATTACCTATGATCATAACTAGCATTTACCAGTTTAACCTAGGTTACCACATATCCTTTCACCTTCCTCCCCATTTTTAATTTTTCAATTACTTTAATTCAGTGCAATTTTACACAGAAAGCATTTAGAGCAAAAATCATAAAAAACAACTGTTGTTATTCAAAAGGTAAATTGCTATTTCTAAATGCTATAATAAATTGATGTGAAATAGGTGCATGCATTGCAATTCCAATGTCTTAATATACACGTTCTCATAGATACCCCACTGACAACAGCAGCATCAACAGCCAAGGCGGAATCTCCCATCACGCCCAAACCTGAAGACACAACCCCGGCAGCCACAGAGACATCTCCCACCACCCCTAAACCTGAAGATACAACCCCGGAGGTCACAGAAGCAACAAGCAAGGCAGAACCTCCCACCTCTCCCAAAGTAGAAGACACAACAACTGAATCAACAGAGCCGCCAACAACCGAGGCAGACCCTCCCACAACCCCTAAGCCTGAAGACACAACCCCTGAACCCACAGAGCCACCAACTGAAGCAGACCCTCCCACCACCCCTAAGCCTGAAGACACAACCCCTGAAGCCACAGAGGAACCAATAACTGAAACAGACCCTCCCACCACCCCTAAACCTGAAGACACAACCCCTGAACCCACAGAGCCACCAACTGAAGCAGACCCTCCCACCACCCCTAAGCCTGAAGACACAACCCCTGAAGCCACAGAGCCGCCAACAACCGAGGCAGACCCTCCCACCACCCCTAAACCTGAAGACACAACCCCTGAACCCACAGAGCCACCAACTGAAGCAGACCCTCCCACCACCCCTAAGCCTGAAGACACAACCCCTGAAGCCACAGAGCCGCCAACAACCGAGGCAGACGCTCCCACCACACCTAAACCTGAAGACACAACCCCTGAACCCACAGAGCCACCAACTGAAGCAGACCCTCCCACCACCCCTAAGCCTGAAGACACAACCCCTGAAGCCACAGAGCCAACAACAACAGAGGCAGATGCTCCAACAACTCCCAGGGTAGAAGATACAACCCCTGAGGCCACAGAGGAACCAATAACTGAAGCAGACTCTCCCACCACCCCTAAGCCTGAAGACACAACCCCTGAAGCCACAGAGCCAACAACAACCAAGGCAGATGCTCCAACAACTCCTAAAGTAGAAGATACAACCCCTGAAGCCACAGAGGAACCAATAACTGAAGCAGAATCTCCCACCACCCCTAAGCCTGAAGACACAACCCCTGAAGCCACGGAGCCAACAACAACCAAGGCAGATGCTCCAACAACTCCTAAACTAGAAGATACAACCCCTGAGGCCACAGAGGAACCAATAACTGAAGCAGACTCTCCCACCACCCCTAAGCCTGAAGACACAACCCCTGAAGCCACAGAGCCGCCAACAACCGAGGCAGATGCTCCAACAACTCCCAAGGTAGAAGATACAACCCCTGAGGCCACAGAGGAACCAATAACTGAAGCAGACTCTCCCACCACCCCTAAGCCTGAAGACACAACCCCTGAACCCACAGAGGAACCAGTAACTGAAGCAGACTCTCCCACCACCCCTAAACCTGAAGACGCAACCCCTGAAGCCACTGAGGCACCTACAACTAAGGCTGACTCTCCCACCACCCCTAAACCTGAAGACACCACCCCAGAGCCACCAACAACCAAGGCAGATTCTCCCACCACCCCCAAACCTGAAGACACAACCTCAGAGGCCACCGAGGCACCTACAACTAAGGCTGACTCTCCCACCACCCCAGAGGCACTTACAACCAAGGCAGATTCTCCCACCACCCCTAAACCTGAAGACACAACCCCAGAGGCCACCGAGGCACCTACAGCCAAGGCTGACTCTCCCACCACCCCAGAGGAACCAATAACCAAGGCAGATTCTCCCACCACCCCCAAACCTGAAGACACAACCTCAGAGGCCACCGAGGCACCTACAACTAAGGCTGACTCTCCCACCACCCCAGAGGCACTTACAACCAAGGCAGATTCTCCCACCACCCCTAAACCTGAAGACACAACCCCAGAGGCCACCGAGGCACCTACAACCAAGGCTGACTCTCCCACCACCCCAGAGGAACCAACAACCAAGGCAGATTCTCCCACCACCCCCAAACCTGAAGACACAACCCCAGAGGCCACCGAGGCACCTACAACCAAGGCTGACTCTCCCACCACCCCAGAGGAACCAACAACCAAGGCAGATTCTCCCACCACCCCCAAACCTGAAGACACAACCCCAGAGGCCACTGAGGCACCTACAACCAAGGCTGACTCTCCCACCACCCCAGAGGAACCAACAACCAAGGCAGATTCTCCCACCACCCCCAAACCTGAAGACACAACCCCAGAGGCACCAACGACCAAGGCAGAATCTCCCACCACCCCTAAGGCAGAAGACAGAACCCCAGAGGCATCAATGATCCAGGCAGACTCTCCTTCTACCCCTAAAGTAGAAGAGGCGGAATCTTCCACAGCCCCTAAGGTCAAGGGAACTACCCCTGTAGGCACTAAGGCCAACACCACTGCCATACAAAAAACATCTATGGAAGTAACAGCTACTGGTCCTGGATTAGTAACAACTGCTAAAGACATGAGCACTCAAAGTACTGTGACTGTCACAACAACTACAAAAGAAAAACCCATACCTGGCTCAGATACAACAGTTTTAGAAACAACTGAGAAGAAAATTACAACTTTTGCACCCAAAGTAGCAACCAGCACAACTGTGAAAAACACAACTACAGGCGTTCAAAAGACTGTGGTGACAGAAACTAGAACTACTGAGATTATAACAGTTACTGACAAAAAAGACAAAACAACAGCTAAAACTATTACTACTCCTATAACTGAAGGGACAACAACTAAAACAGAAACAACCACAGTGAACAAAGAGGTAACAACACCCAAGAAAGACAAAACTACTGTGCTTAAAGACACTTTAACAACAACAAGTAGGAAAGACACAACTACTATAACTTCAGAGATAACACCTAAACAAGATGACTCTCCTAAAGGTAAGGATGATATTCCAAACGCAACTCCTACAGCTAAGCAAACTGTCACTACAGCAGCTGCAACAGAAACAACTACCATAGACAAAAAGACTACAACAACAGCTGCAGAAAAAGAAGTAACCTCACCTAAACAGGACAAGACTCCCATACCAAAAGAGACTTTCACAACTAAGAAAGAAGAAAGCACCAGAGGGACAGAGAGCGTAACAGCAGCTGCAGCAGTTACAACTCCCCTGCCCAAACCCACTGTGTTGACAACAACAGCAAAAACAGATCCAACTCCTAAACCCAAGGAAATTATAGCAACAAATAAAAAAGACACTACTACAGAAACTAAGCAGACAGTGGAAGCAGCTAAAGAGAGCATAAGTAATGCTTGTGTTATTGTAGAGACAACAGCTGGTAAAAAAGAGGTAATGGCCACCAAAGAAACTAACGTCACACCTGAAGAAGAAATGCCCGATGAAGACGAAAAGGCCCCAGGTATTGACAAAGGGGAGGAAACTACAGTTACCAAAGAAACCACTACAAGAGATAAAAAAGACACGATAGAAGAAATGTTTATTGTTTCTAAAGGGACATCAAAGCCAACTATACATTTCCAGGAGGTTACTGACACAAGAGAGGAGCCTCATCCAGCTGACCCTGAAACTCTGCCAGTAGAGGAGCCTGAGATAAACAAGCCTTTAATACAAACCGACGACTTGCCAATTTTACCTGGAGAAACACAAGGTAATTGCATTCCAGTAGGTACAAAAGCAACAATAACTCCACCAGAGTATAACAAAACACATGAGTAAAGAACATGCAAGTGCTTTTTATACAGTGTCACAAGAACATGTTACTTCTGTCCCACTGGTAAACCATAACCAGGTAAACCATAACCAATGTGCTGTAGCTGCCAGCATCCTGAATACTGGTACCTCAGTTTTCAGTTGTGTTGTCAATTAAATTCTTCATGTAGTTTAGAATGTGATCTTGTTTGCTGAAAAATGTTTGCTGCAAGTACTGTAGAAAACGCAAACAGAAAAAAAAAAGTCAAGGCAAAAGAAGATAAATTTCTAAGTCCCATGGAAACATTGCAAGGGAGTAAAGCTGAATATTTACTTATGGCAACCAGGTGTTCTGTAGTCACATACAGAAAATATCACACAAGGTAGACAAAAAAATCTCTTCCTGGTATTCTATTTCCTCTGCACTTTTTGCCACAGTTTTCACATCCTCACTATTTATTTTAATCATGTATAGCCTGCAGGTTCTTGGGCACTTGTCTTCCAATTATTTTGGAAATTAAAAAAAAAGGTTTTTAGATGGAAAATACCTGGACTTTTATCCAAAACAGATTCGTCCTTCCTTTATATTTAACTGAGAGTAAACATGAATTCTTTTTTAAGAAACAGGGAGAGGGAAGGGAACCTACCAAGCACCCGGTAAACATCCCAGAGCATGAAGGATTTAAAAGAGATAGCATGCAATGCATTTCTAGGTGTTTTTTTTTTTCTGAATTACAGGTGCTTAGGCAAGCAGTAAGCACAGATATGCATACTTGGTCATGTGAATGGCTGCTCTTGCACTTCTGGGGCCAAACGAGAGAGCCAGTTTTTCCAGGAGCATCTCTCAAATGAGTAATTAAACCCTTTCCACGGCAGAGAGCCCCAAACATCACCCTGCTGTGGCCTGGGGGTGGGGTAACTTAATTATTGTTAAATGTTAAACAAACCCAGTCCACTGTGTTTTGCAGCAATGAAGGATGAGAAGGACCTGTGCAATGGGAAGCCAGCGGACGGCATGGTGGCGCTGCCAAACGGCACCCTAGCCGTCTTCCGAGGTAGGTAGATAGGCCACCCTGGTCTTGGTCCCAGTCCCAGTCCCAGTCCCAGTCCTGGACTCCGCCTCCCTCACCTGCCCATATCCCTGCCCTCTGAGCCACTGAAGAGCTCCGAACCCCTTACGAAGAGACTTACGAGGCCAGCGCCCTCCCCAGTACCGCCAGGCCTGGGCGCGCCTCAGGGTTGCTGCCAGCACAGGAGCCGCCTTACCCTGTCAGCTGAGTCCGGAGCAGGGGTCCTCATTTGCCGCGCGTTTCCTTCTGCGTCTGTCTGCCCACACGTGATTCACCGTACCTCCTCCCACCATGCAGGTCACTACTACTGGCTGCTGAATGGCAGGAGCCCACCAACAACCAATCCCCGCCGGATCAGTGACGGCTGGGGCATCCCGTCCCCCATTGACGCCGTCTTCTCCAGGTGCAACTGCGATGGAAAGACTTTCTTCATCAAGGTGGGGAGCTCGCCCGCCGGGGAACGAATGTGACAGGCACAAGAGGCAGCCAACGGGGGGATGTCCATCCTTAAAGAGCAGCTCCACTGGAGAGGGGCCTTGCATTGCCCATGTTATAGATACAGGATAAACGGTGTTTGCAAATAGGGTGGTGGATTTGAAACTGTGGGTGAAGTTAAAAATCTTTCCCCCTGCCACCACTGACAGCATTGAGATGGTGCTTATCAGGGAAAACATACATTGTCTTTTTTTCCCATGTAACTGGCTAGGAGACAAAGCATTGACAGAAATCGAGTAATTGGGCCACACATCAAAAAAGTACAACTTTTAAAAATAAAGGTATTTTATCATGCCTTTCCCTTGCCCAAACAGCCTAAATTTGTTCCCAATACATTTACCTTCCTGAAAGAAGGTAATGAAATACACACATCTTATAAAAGACATTGTACAGTTACTTCCTCGTTAATCATTCAGTCCTGGGATTCAAACAACTTTTTCTATACATGAAAATCTAGATTTATAAAGCAAACTGCTTTGTTCAGTATCCACTACAACTAGTTTATTTCTAAGATACTCTTTCCCTACTGAAAAGCCATTAAAAGGCTGGAAAGGTATATCTTTATATTTTCTTCCTGGTTTTAATGAATGTAATAGAGGTTCCAGTCAGTTTTAAAGTGATCATAATGCTAGTGTTATGATTATTTTTTTATGTCTGTGTTGAAACTCAGTTACCAAGAATGAATTTACTCTAAACCTCTTTCTTTCCCCTTAATCATCAGGGTCCCCTGTACTGGCGTTTTACTAATGGCGTCATGGATAAAGGCTATCCCAAACCTCTTGCAAATGGATTTGCAGGGCTAAGTGGAAAAATAGTAGCAACCCTCCCTGTGGCAAGATACAATAACAGGCCAGAATCTGTTTATTTTATCAAAAAAGGTATGTTTCATATTTCAGAAATTCAGAGATGATCAAAAGGTGCTTGAATTGGCTTAGGAATTAAAACATCATTTCTCTTGGCTAAAAGATGTGTTTCTTTCAAATTAAAAAAAGTGATGTTAAAGGTGTGCTACTGGAGTAAAAAATATCCTGAAGATCTAAGATTTTGTATTTTAGTGCTTTTTAAAATGGAGGTGCCTGTAAGGGATAAATCCCAGGAAAATATTGGAATAAGTTTTATCTGGCAGTAAAAAACTATTGTAGTCTGAAGTTAATTAGAGAAGGAAAGGCTTTAATCTTACTATTTCCTAACTATGTATGGAAATCTCTCCCCCTGTTTCTTATTTCAAACTAATGTGCTTCCTTATATGATGTGCTGCCAATGTAAGAATATTTACCTTGATTTAAAAACCATGTCAATGAAATGTAAATCCCTTTTTGGACTTTAGCCCTCTTCTCATGAAACCTAAAACGATGGACTTACACAGTCCTTGGTAAAAGAAATGATGGCAGCAAAAGCAGTTCCCCTGGCATGGTACTTGCTACAATAACTGTAATGAGCAGTGCATCTAGAAGCTCATCCTGGATTTAGAGATGGTTTTCTGTTTGTTTTTTTTTTCCTTACCTCAAAATGTAATGGATCACACGTAATAGACATGAAAGTGACATTTTCGTGTCTGACAGAGTTGGTGGTTTGGTGCTTACATTTTTTTCGTATGTCTTTCATTTGATTGTGTTTTTTGTTGGTTTTGCTGGTTTATCTGGGTTTTTGATTGGTTGGGTTTTTTTAACCAAATGAAACAACCATGTATTTTAGACGGCAACATGCAACAGTATGTGTATAGACAAGAACCAGCTAAGAAATGTCAAAGAAGAACCCAGGTTACTGTAAGATACCCAGCTTATGTCCCAAGACTTGTAATAAGGAGACGCTTCCAACGTGCAGTAAGAATGCCAACCGTTATTCAGACTGTCAGAATCAACCCACGTTCATCTGGTAACTTATGTTTATTAAGTTTCTTTTATACAACCGTTTTAATCTTAGTAGTTCTGAAACACAATTTGGGGGGGGGTTTAAAGTATTATTTATAAAAATTTTTAATTCAATAGATCTCACTTGCTGTAGATTATACAAGCAAATGATAGCTTATAGCACACATACTGTGACACTTCCTAACTTTTCTTTTGCTCGCAGGAGTTTTGCGTAAGGAAATCAAAATGAGTGACTACTGGAAAGGGCTCCCAAAAGTTATTCATTCAACTATATCACTACCGAACTACAATAAGCCAGATGGCTATGATTATTATGCCTTCTCTTACAGTAAGTTAAATCTAATGCAAGTTAATTTGTATCTCAAAAGACTAAGGGATGGGAAAGAAAGAAGCCTATGAATCTCTCAGCTTTCTGAAGTGTGAGGTTATTGCTAGGGGTTCTGCAAGAATAATTTTAAGCGCTACTAAACAGTCCTGAGAATTAAAATGTTGCCTGTAATGGGGAGATGTTTCTATTAAAAAAAAAATAAAAATCAGTAGTTACAGGACAACCAGCAGCAACAAGATACAATGGCTCAAACTAGCCCGCTGCAGAACGCATTGCCGTAAGCGTTCCGGCTTACGAAGTGACAAAAACCTGACACTTAAATGCAGAATTACATTAATGATAGACTGAAATCCCTGGGCCACTGCACACAGACAGGTATTTTCACTGACCTCTGTGAAAGCATTCCTCAGAATTTTCTGTATTATTCAGGAATAAAAAAATAAAAAAGGTGTTAAGAACTAGCTGTATCCAACTACAGTATACTAAAGTAAATCTCTGATGAGATGTACGATTTAACTCCTAACCTTAACATAAGCACATTCACACTTGGTGACCACAGAATTCCCACTTCTGTAGTCAATGCAAGATTGTTTTGGTTTTAGTTTGATTTCCAAAAAGACTACTCCTATGTTCTAGTAGTATAAAAGTATTCTTCCCTACTCCCTCTTCTTGAGACAGATTATTAGCAGTATTGTAGAGCTTAGCTAAATGCAAAGAAGGACATGTAAAAAATAAAGTTAAGGACAAAAATTCATCGTTATAGTCTCTCACCTCCATATATATATGTGGAATGAAAAAAGAAATCTGCAATTCATGCCTAAATTAAAAGGCAGGCTTTAACTTAAAGATTCTTTCCATGTACTAAACAGTTTCTGAAATTTAATTCTGACACATCTTCATTTCAGACCGATACTACAGTTTGGATATTGGCAAAAGAATAGCAAGACCTGTTACTGCTCTCACAGGAAAGACTGTATCCAAGGACTGGTACAACTGTCCTAGCAAGTGATGCACAGCAGAGGATTTAACAAAAAAGATGCCATTTGAATGTTGACATTTTGTCTAATTTTATTAATAAAGACATTGAAATGTGTGCACACAAATCTAAGTATAAAATACTGCTTTAAGCTCTGGCTTCATTACACTAGAACAACCACAGGCAAACTGGCACTTTTGTATACACAGCTGTAATTACTTTACAGATCATTTAACTGATATTCCCTCTGTTCAGGCCTCCTCTGCCTCCCATTGCATGAGTTATACCTGTGTTGGGAAAGAAAACAAATGCATTAATAGAAATCTTTATTACCTTTTTAATCAACCATTGGTACTTCTGATACTTCATCCTTCTGTAAGAAACTGCTACTGCAGGGAGCACTTCCTTTCAGATAAAGCTCAAGTTCTCCCCTCTGCCTTCCCCTAGAGCCGTGTGATATGGATACATTATATTTCTGTGACTTAAAAGAGCACTGTTGACTTGTGATCCTATCTCAGGCCCTGTGGCAAAGAACAACATTTTTATCATATTTGAAATCAGTTAGTCCCTCCCTTTTGCCATTAAAGAAATGGTGACAAACAGAAAGAAAATCTATCCTAGGTCCACCTCCTCACTTTTATTTTTGTCTTAAAACACCAGATACATACATTTCAACGCTAGTAACGCAAGTCTTCTACAATACTAAAATGGTGCCAAACTGAATATAATTCATCTAAGGATTTTTAACACCAACACTGCAAACAATAATTTATTGCTTTGGTTTAACTATACTGCATTACAAAATCTGTAATCTTTAATGCTTCCATTAGGGTTTATTTTTTTTTAAATCAGTGTAACTGGAACCTCTAATGTACCAAATGGGAAACTAATACATAATATTAAAACCAAATATTTCTAAACTTATGTCCTAACATCTTTTAAAATCTTCTTTTAAAACTTTGCCATCTTTAAGATTTACTGCAATTTACTTTTCCTCCACTAATAAAAACCAAGTGTCACATTAAGTAAAAAGATTGCCTATCTAAAACATGCTCAGACTAACATACTAAAACAAAATTGCAGAGCTCTTAGGGTAACATACTGAAAGCAAGGGCAGGGATGCTGTATTATTCAATGTCTTACAAGCAAACGCAGGCGTAGTACTTTATATATGGTCCCCAAACAAAGTACTAAAAACTTGTTTGAAAAGGTTTGAACGTGAACAGCCTTGAACACTTACCCCTCTGCCTGTTGAACTGACGACCACGAACACCAGTTCTTAATGTTGGTGGCTGAAGTCTGACACGTCGGAATGGCTTAGGCTGGTTACTGCTTGTGTCTGTGAAGAAGTGGAAATGCAGAAAAGAATGTCTGTGTCTACTACAATTTTTCACTGTTGATGTTTACATTATTTGATATGCATTACGCTTTCGAATTTACTTTAAAATTATGAAGGTGTATCCTTATTTCATTGACATCATCTCTAATACAAATAAAAGCCTCAAAACAACCACATTTGGTGGTACTTTCTTCTTGCTAAATTAACAGTGACTTATCTACTGTTCTTTAACTATTTAATTGAATGAAAAAATATTTTAAATCTGACATCAAACATAACAGTGGATAGAATCACTGAAATATCAGTAACTTTTGCTCCTTGAAGCATTATTCTTACTACGGCCTACTCTAGTCACTGCTGCTCAAGTGAAAATTGCTTGCCATTAAGACTAAAGGCAGCAAAACATGATCTTGCTGTAAGAGTTCTCTCTTATTTTGTGTTTCTTGGGTATCAGTAGTGTGTGATGTTGGTCCAAAAAGGTCCCACACTCAGTGAAATGGTATGTATCCACTGTTTCCAGCAATTAGCCTGTACCTGCAGATGAACTAGAAGGAGGATCTTGACTAGTTGAGGGAAGATCTGACTCATCAGATGGTTGAACAGATTCTTCTTCTTGCTGACTATCTATTTCTAAGCCTGCTTCTGATGTAATTCTAGAAGAGAAGGAGGGGGAGGAAAAACATACAAGTGTATTCACATAGTTTCAACAAGCTCAGATTAATTAAAAAAAAGGGGGGGGGCAGACAATTATAACCTATCCCCTTTTAGATTTGCAATATTTGGTCATAATACAAAATACAGAAATTATTGTAAATATTTAAAATTGCACTCGAAAGTGGAAAACAAATCATTTGTCTATCAAATTCTTAAGATTGCTTATTCCCTTCCCTCATGCTACTTGCATTGCCTTAACTGAATGACTTCATTATGTATGCTTGCCTGTAATGAGGAGTGTTTTCTCTGTTAACAAACAGGAACACTTTACCTTTTATTATGCAAACCCTAGTCCTTCAAACCGGGGCCTTTACCATCAGTATTTGACTACAGCAGAGCACTCTGTATTCTTAAAAAATACAGGGTTGGGGTTTTCTTGTGACTTCTATATTAGCTATGTTAAGTCAGAAGGAGTAATTCAGATGAAAACCTCTGGTTTTAGATGAAAAGGTCAGGTTGTGCTACTTTACAGAATTACTAAATCCTGTTTGATCTGTCCTTCCTCCCAGAACAGGTTAAACTGAAAATGAATCACAGGCATACTTGGATGAAAACAAACCATTAAAACTAACATAACATCAAGTTGTAGTGAACCAAACGAGTCATAGTTTACCCTTCAGATTCTGCCTCTGCAAAAACTTCATCTCCATCATCACCCACTCCAGCCTCTGCAGTGGTGGACAGATTGCCAGTAGATGTTGTAACCATTGGAACAGACTGAGAAGCGTGCTCTGAAGCATCCGCTGATGCACTTTCAGTAAAAACTGTCACTGTACAGGAAAGGTAGTTTAACACTGAGTTAGTTTTTATTTCTACAGAAAATCTATGGAAACCTTAGGCAGATAAGGGAAAGGGTTACTGGAATACTCCAGGCATAACAATAAGCACTGTAGCAATAATAAGCTAATTCTTTTCTGGGAAGTCAAGATTTGCAGCCTTTATTTCAGCCTGCAAATTTCTTGATACTTACCTGGTGCTGCTACTTGCAACGGTGTTGTGGGAACGCTACGACCACCTGATTCTTCCTCATGAGCAAGGAATAGTGGGGTTTCATACATGCCTAAACCTGCAAAGCAAAGTTTTAGTGACAAAATAGCCAGCTAAAAAAAAAAACAACAGATTAATTCTCTTTTTCTTCTGAACATTTGATGAAACCCAACAATTTGTATTTACATATGGAGATTTTTGTTATTTTGTTTTGACTTACTGCAATTAAATTAAATGAATTCAAGGTTAATTATAATTTACTGAAAGCTAATAACCCTGATGAAAATAACATTACTTATTTTACTTTCATCCTTCTCTTATGCCATTATTTTGCTGAGAGCATTCTTTGAAGAAAAGCATACTGTTCCATACTGACAAGAGATACAGGGAAGAGGGACTGATTCAAGACAACAAGAAGGACAATGCAGACCAAATTGCTTGGCTATCTCTGAGCAGCTGAGTGTATGTCCCAAAGATTTCTTTTACATTTGCTGGTTTCCCCTTACGTTTTAGTAAAAGAAATCTAAGTCACCCGTAAAATTAAACTTAAAAACCATTCCCTTCAGTATTTCACTTCTCTTTACACGAAGTTTCTTGTGTCTAGCAGGCACTGTGTTCTACTTAAAATTTCAGCTTCTCTGGTTCACAAACCCACAGAATCATTCTACATTTTGAACCATATTACAGGGAGAAATGTAGCAGCTTTCAGGAAACACCTTTTCACTTCTTGTTAGTCTTCTGTGCACTTTTAAAAGTTGCAGATTTCCAGTACCAGAAGCGGAACTGCATTTTGGCTGCATTTTTTTTTCTTTTTTCCCCCACTCTCACAACCATGGAAGTACAGAAATGGTTTACCTCCTTGTGATGCAAGCTGACCAAGATCAGAATGACTAGAGCTAGTTTGCGGCATATCTTCAGGGGGTCCAAATCTGAATCTAGGAACTCCAGCTACCTGGGGGGAACTATCGAAATAAACATTTAAGGAATTTTGCAGGAATTTAAGGATAGGACAACATTTTAACCAAAAAAAGAGAACAAACTATGCATAAGACAGAATTAATTAACACTGACCATAAAAAATCAGATAACTACTGCTAATTAAATAGCAATTAGTATCTCAAACTTATTTGGACTGTATTCAAAATCAGTAAAACAGTCCTGAAGAGAATATTCTTTACTTATTCATCCCATGAATTCTCACAATTTTAAGTGAATTTCTAAATGTGTCCAGAACCATCCCAAATCCACAAATGGGGATAACTTTTCCTGCTTCTACCACTTATATTAACAGGATGGGGGGGAAGGAGAGTTAGGAGGAAGGAAGGAAATTAAATAGAAGAACCTAGTTTTTTTGCTTCATCTCATTTTAAATCAGTAAGTTACTGTACCTTGGAGATTACCTGGCTAATTTGCTAGTAAGTTATGACACACAATTGAAACAATGATCACTTATTTGTAGATGCAGTCATCTACCACAGTATTACCAAGTTTTAGCACATTACTCCAATCACAAGTTCATTTCATTTCATTTTCATTCCACTGAAAAGCAGATGTTGTGGCAGTTCGGGTTTCCCCCTCTCCCTTTATGTCTACTTACTGAATGGCTTCTGCAAACCCATCTGTACGATGTGGAACTACAAGAGTTGGTGTACTTGGAACTGTTCTGTCCTCATCATCAAAGAAGTGTTGCTGCTGGGAGAAAAAAAAAAACAAAAACCAAAAAGACTGATATGAGAGCCTAACAACCTATTTCCAGTTTCCACCAAGCCAAATTGAAGGTTGGTTTGTTTTTTCACACAATAAGGCAAACCAAAGATTTAGTTCTAACAAAATTCTTGTCCAATTTTAGACACCTGAATCTGAGCTGGTTATAGATTGCCCCTTATAGGTGATAAAAAAACCCAAACCGAAATAAAACCCATATACTTGCAAATCACCCATCTTTCAAAGGATTTTTAGACACATATTCCACAAGATCATCCTTCTATAAAACTGCCATATCTCCCTGTTAACTACAAAGGAATCTTAACTCATTCATTAATAGATTCGAACCATCTGTATTAATATGGATTGCTGTAAGGTACCTAGCACATGGGATTTTTCACAATGTGAACCAAATTATCTGTTCCCTCTTCCCTTGCACTCTATGAGGGATTCTCTTCATCTCCATGTCTTCCTCCCATGTCTTTCAAACTTTTCTCTCTGAAGTACCCATAAGGTCCCTCCCATGTGCTCAGTTTTAAGTCCAGGCAAAAAGCAGTAGGTACTGAAGTCAGTTCCAAGTAGAAATTGAATGACAGGTACATGCAAGCCAAGCAGTAACAGTAAAATCTGATCTGACGCTTCTGACCTCAGAAATAATACCTTTTTAGTCAGTTGGTCTCTCTCACCTCCCTCACTGAACTCATATGTGTTCTGTCAAATACAGCTAAAGTTGAATAAAGGGTTAAAAATTAACTGAAAGAGACAGACAGAAAGCATATACTAACCTTGTTGCTTTAGAATGAAGCTGAAAACATTTAATTTTTCTTTTCCAGTAACATATTCTCTTTAAAAGACTGATTCTAAAAAACATGTAATCAAAACTGCCTTAGACAAAACCAATTCAAACTCTTTTGAAGACCTTAACTTCCTGGGAATTTTCTAGTGTTTGCCTTTCATTAATACAGACATTAACAGGACTAAGATATTTTCTGCAAGACTACAGATACCACTGCACCTCTGAGGTTAATATCTAGGCTTCTTTAAAAAGAGAGTTATGAATGTTCCCTCAATACAGTAGACTTTCATGTACTTACCATCCCACCTATACCAGGAGTTAGCTGAAGTCCACGCCCCACAGATTGTCTTCGAGTCATCTGGATTCTCTTTATAGTAAAGAAAAAATGAAGTAGTGTGAATGCTTTCCTGGAATTCCAGTAACATAAAATTGTTCAGAGTCAGGAACAGTGGCTAAATGAGTAAGTGTAACAATTATATGTCTGTGTAAAAGACTACTCAGTACAGCATCATACCACCTTAAACAGACCATAGCAGCAGCTACTTTACATCTTGTATCTGCTGCCTGGTTGTCCTGGGTTCAGCAGTAGCAGTCATTTTTCCCCTTTTTAGTAGCTGGTGCAGTGCTGTGGTTTTGACTTTCAGCCTGAGAACAACATTGATAACACTAATGTTTTTAGATGTTGCTCAGTAATGTTTACTCTGACCAAGGACTTTCTCAGTCTCATGCTCTGCCAGGGAGGAGGGGAAGCCAGGAGGAAACAGAGACAGGACACCTGATCCAAATTAGCTAAAGAGGTATTCCATACCATACCACATCATGCCCAGTATATAAACTGGGGGCAGTTACCCAGAAGGGCTAGATTACTGCTCGGGTCGGGCTGGGTTAGTACCAGATGGTGGTACTAACCCAGTTGTCAGATGGTGAGTGGTTGTATTTTCTTCCCCTGTTATTTCCCTTATCATTATTATTGGTGGCAGCAGTAGTGGTGTGTGTTATACCTTAGTTACTGTTACTTAGTTCTTATCTCAACCGGTGGGAGTTAACTTTCTATTGAGGACAGAAAACTTCAACACAGAAATACTGTGGCCAAAAGCCTCAAACCAAGTTAATGGGGTAAAAGATCATTTCAGTCATTACTTTAGCAAAAATCATGGGATGTTTTAATTTACAAAATATGCAGGTCTATGTCAAAGCATAATCCTGGGTCTGACACTGACTGACTCATGACTGATAAGGTTTATCTGCACTGAGGCAGAGACTCACAAACCCCACTGCCAATCTGTCTGAGTTACAATCTATTCAAGAACAGCATTTGTAGTGGAAATACCAGCAGTAACTGACTGAAATAACACTGGTATAATGATTTCAATATACAAATCCACAGTGAGTGCCTTACTGACTTTAATGTTCCCTGATCAGCCATAATTTGCAGGATGAGACATGTAAAGTCAGTTTCCTCAGCTACAATTTTTCAGGATGCTAAATATATGTAATCTACTTTTACAATAGCAGAATACTTGGGTTTTACTTAGAAGAAATCATACAGTAACTAAAGTCTTCTGACTGCTAGAGATAGTTTATACCTGTACTGGGGGACCCAGCTCTTGAGGAGGAGCATGAATAGTTAGGCGTGGGGGCAGCGGATGTGGCGGTCTGCGTGGTGACTGTGGGGGCCGAGGGGCTTGTCTCTCTGAGGCAGATGATGGCTGCTGTTCTCTTGAACTTTCATGAGGAAAAGTGGACTCCGCAGCACTTGTACTCCCTTCTCCTAAAACACACAGAAGTATGTAGGTATAAACCCATGCCCTCCAAATGCCTTGAAGGCAAGCCTTCAAATTCTGCTACCACATTAACAGAAACGTTCTTACCCTTGCAAGAGTGGAGACAGCTCAGTAACTGTTATTTAAAATCACTTGAGAGGACTTGTGCATGCTACATCAACACTATCACCAAAACAAACTATTGAATATTCAAGTGCTGACTGTGAGAGATGAACCTACTGGGCCATCAACAGCTTGCAGTATTTTCAAACGAATGTAGAATAAATTCAGAAAAGAGCATTTTCAAAAGAATCTACCTTTCAGGTTAAAATGATCTTTAGCATTTTGCCTTATGTTCTTTCTTTTAAGTGAGTATTTTAACACCTGTAAAACAGCTTCCACATTTCCTCCCTTTGAAAAAACAAAGTTTGAAGAAACATGGAATAGCCATACCACTGTTTTGAGAATCTGCTGCCCTCTGGTTGCTTTCACCTCCTCCCATGCTTTCCTCAGTTTCTGTTCCAGGATCTGTACCGTCAGCACCCTAAAAACCCCATATAAATATAAGATGACTTAGCACTAAATAACTTGGAGGCTGTAAAGAGAATATAAAAGCAGTACAACAGTATTCAGAAAGCAAACAAAATATATTAAAATCTTAAAATATTTCTGCAAATATCTACAAAATCAGACAAATGTGTACAACCATAACATTTCAGAAGTTTTACTTATCGGTACATGCACAAATGCAAACAATGCAGCCATCATAATTTAATAATAAACAATGACATATCCAGCTTTTTAAGAAATTGCCTTCCTATACTTCATGTTTTCATTCCATTCTCAAACACTAAAAGTTGATTCTTCTCATGAATACACCAGTTGTAACAGAAATTAGTATCACCTACTACCAGCCTCACATTTCTGTGATGAATTCATACTAAGATTTTCCTTCAAGTATCTAGATCTGTGCAGATGCATAACAACACCAATTTATTCCAAGAAATGTAGCAAGCTAGAAATAAAAGGTACAAGTCTCACCTCAGCATCATCTGCTTCATATCCGTCATTACCATCAGCACTACCAGTTCCTTCATTACTGTCATCACCTTCATCTCCCATCCCTGTGTCTTCATCATCATCCTCATCTTCCTCTTCCTCATCCTCATAGTCCTATACGACCATAAAAAAAGCCTTGAAGTGCGGAAAGGAAGTGGAAAAATTGCAAATCTTTAAGTGGCACACTTCATGTTGTGGTACGCAGACCATGTCTGTCTGTGGCTCTCTTTTGAAGATGTTCAGCATTTATTAACTACAGTGTACTTGTACATATTTACTGATTGCTGTAGTAGGTTTACCTTGGCTAGGTGTCAGACACCCACTCAGCCACTGCCTCACTCCCTCATCAACAGGACAAGGGTGAAAAGTAAGATGGAAAAGCTTGAGGATCAAGATGAAGGCAGGCAGACCACTTACCAATTACCATTACAGGTAAAACTGACTCAAGTCAAGGAAAATTAATGTGCTATCAGTTAAAAAATAGAGAAACAGAGACTACAACACCTTCCCCCCATCCCTTCTTCCCAAGCTCAACTTTATTCTCTCCTTCCTATCTCCTCTTCCTCCTCCCCCATCCCAAGGAGGGCAAAGGGGACAAGGAATGGTGGGTTGTGGTCATTCCACAACAGTTTCTCTCAGCTACTCCTTTCTCCTCCAGTGTGGATCTTCTCCACAGACTGCAGTCCTTCAAGAACTACTCCAGCAGTGGGTCCTCCCCACTGAATGGCTGCAGCTCATCAGGATAAATGTGCCCCGCACTGGCTCCCCTCCATGGGCAACAGTTCCTGGCAGTAAAGCCTACTCCTGCATGGGCTGCACTTTCCTTCAAGGAATATCCTGCTCTCCACAGGCTGCAGAGACATATCTGTTTGACTGTGGTCTCTTCCACTGCAAGGAATGTCTGCTTCAATGCCTGGAGCACCTTCTTCTCCTCCTTCTTCTCTGACCTTGTTTTTTCCAGGACTGTTTCTCAACACTCCCTCCCCCTCCTCACACTAACACTGCCATGCAGTGTTGTGGCCTTTTTTATACATGTTTTTCCCAGTTGATGGGCTCAGCTGTGTCCTGCAGTGGGGCCACTTCAGAGCTGGCTGGAAGAGGCTGGGTCTGGCACAGAGCAGGCTCCAGCCTGTTCTCACAGAGGCCACCCTTGTATGTTGAACAGTCATAGATAATCTAGATGCACCACAGAATTAAAATAAACAATAATAAACAGAAGTGGAATTAGCAACAATGTAAGTTCAGGCTACATAAATACAAACTATTTAAAAAAAAAAGGAAATAGGTTAAATCAGTCCTTCCACATGAGTTTTACATCTGATCAAAAATCATACGTAAAGCAGTTCAGAAATAAATTCCATAATATACATACTTCCTGCTCTCCTTCATTTTCTTCATCATCATCATCTTCATCATCACTGTCAATTACAATGACATCATCTCTTTTGGACTGACCATCCTGAGATGAAGTAGTATTTTGTTGATCTGACTGAAGAGGTCCAAGATCTATTGGGATAGACTGGGAAGTTTCTTCACTATCCTCCATGGTAACATACTCTCCATGTGTAACACCCTGTAAAAGATAAATTGCCAGAAGAAACAAAATGAAACGCAGCATATACAATTCTTACAATATTCTTCAGGGAAGCGCCCATTGTATTTCTAAAAGTTTCTTGTTTCCACTCCTATTTCTCAACCTCAACCAAATGGAGGCCTGGTGTACAACACAAATGTATTTTGTCCTTCACTTTCAAATCTGATCAGGGATGGGTGACACCATTAGGGATACTGAATTTGTATATGATGCATTTGCTTGCGCATCCATAAGCAGCTGCTGCCTCAATGTTTACCCATCTTTAAAAAGTTTTAAACAGTTTCCACTGGAAACCTACAGGATCTGATTTAACATTTCACTTCTAAAAATGGGGAGTGGGGGAAAAGGGAAAGGGTAGGAGCTATTTCTGCTGAAATAAAGATTGCACTGTTTTCAAATATGCTTACTTCTCCAATTGAGTCTTGTGAGTCTTGATTGTATGTTTGAGCTTCTACCTCGCCATCAGTGCTCTCTTCTGCTGTCACTTCCTCCTGAAAGAACATGTATTTTTCTTGTTTAAAACATTCTATTAGCCCTACAGTTTGGTTCTTAAACACACGAAGGTTTTCTTACTTAAAAATAAATTTAAAAAAAACCAAATAAAAATCCTTTGCACATAAAGATCATGGGCAAAATTCTGTTCCCATTTTACTATTATTCCTTAGCTCTGCTTTTATCTAGCACTCCATTTCTCTTTCCTGGAGAAATGCAATTTGCCCATTCAGTCCACTGGGCCTCAGTATCTCCACATTTTTTCAGGACCAAAAAAAGAACCCTTAAGGTTTTACATTCCACCTTCATCCTCTCAGCTAATTAAGTTACAATATTCTGGGACAATTTTGCTCCCCCTTTTGATATGCAATATCCCTCTTGTACAGTTAATAGAAAACCTTTGACTTGCTTGACATTATTCATGAATTGCCTGCTTGAGGTTCTGTCTCAAGTTCATTCCTTTCTTGCAGGACATCCCAATTACCTCACACCAACAATTTTGCATGCATTTCCTGTAAGCTTTTCCATGGAACTCATCTTTGCTTCATGGCATGCCTTCAAATATACTGCATTCTATTCCAGAGTAACTGTAGATAATGACCTTCCAGACAACACTGGAAAATTATTTTAACATTTTCCTCCTCAGTTCCAGGATATGGCCCTCTCTTTTCCATCCTACAGTTCACCAAGATTTACATCAGTCATTGCAACTGGCATAACCTCTGCCTTTCATGATACCCAAACATAATTGCTTCCTCCCCAGTAGATTAAAGTCATGTTAAGAATTAACTGACTTGCTCTTCCCATTAAAATCTTCCAAAGGGACAGATTAAGTAGTAGCATTTTATGTTCTTGCAAACCTCTGGTCCAACTCTCTGTATGTTTCTCAGTTTCTTTGGTAGAGGAACATCCACTGTTTCCTCTGAAATTTGGTCTGAATTTTCCACAGTGTTATCCTCCTCTTCCTCTCGTGGACGTTTAGACAGTGAAGAACTTGGGGTAGCTGAAACTTAAAAAAGCCTCCCAGTTATTTTCAGAACAAAAAACATACAAAACAGAGTATCAAAACTTGTTATTTTACTCTGGAAGATCACTTATTTTTCTGCACTGAATAACAAATGGAATCAGAAAGAATCATCCAGTGCCATTTTCTGGGACATAAAAACATCAGCCTTTTCTTACAAGTCTTATACTCTTGGACTTAGATTCACAGCCTAATTAACCCCAAACATAAGCTCGGGGGTACAACTACAATATTTTTTCCAACATCTTTGCCTCTGACAAGTGCACCTAAAAGCTGAACAGGGCATCAGCTGGGAAACAAACAAACAAAAAAGCAGTTTACTGAAGTGCATTCTGGGGAGTAACGTTCTACACCAAAATCCACACTGCATAGGGCAAACAAACATGCAACAGTGTACCACACTGAGTAGCTTTAGAATTTTTCTCTATATTTTGTATTCCAGCTTAAGTAGCTTTTTGTGACTCCTCATGACCTGGCTCCAACACTACCATAGTTTCAGAGGCAGCAAGGTTTAATGCATTAAATCCCAATGCTGCCCTGGATAGATAAACAAACATGAGGTTTTAGTTTTGTACTTTAAGAAATGCAACAACAACAGCATTCCACAAGTACCATTTCTGAAAGCTCAGGAAAGGAGCCCAACCCCAGAATTTTGTAAAACCTACAATAAATTAAAGGGGGGGGAAAAACTAAAACCCCAGAAGAACAAATTCTTTTTCTGAAGTTAGGCCTGGTTTGACAACGGTCCTAACAGAGCTACTTAAAATTAATTATTCAGAAAGGCAGGCCTATAAAATAAAACCAACCTGTGCCAAACACTGCTGTAGAAGTGGAGGGCCTCTCTATTTGAGAGCTCTGTACAACTTCTACAATGGTGGGGGATGGCTCCTGATTAGCAGGCTCAATCTGAGGATGACTTTGCTGAGTGGGCTGCACAAAAGCAGTCGCCTGTGTCTGCTGCTGAACAGTCAAGATGGGCTGAGAGAGAGATGTCTGAACATTAGGACTAGTGGAACGCACAGACCCACTAGCGCTGCCAAAGACTGGAACGTGCTCCACAGGTCCCTCTGATTGCATAGCTGAAAGGCAAACAGTAGCATTTTCAACTGTCTTCATATTATCTAGTACAGTTCACATTTCAGAATGCACTAATTAAGCTGATTTAATGTGTTGCAGATTGAGTTAACATTAATTATATCCATCCTCAATTGAGGAATCATGAACTTTGTTGCAAGAAAAATGGTCACAAAAGTGCAATACTGGAAGAGACGCAGGGATAAGAAAACTATTTAAGGTATGTTAAAAGTAATAATTACCAAGACTTCAAAGCAAAGATAGCATTTATGATAGCTGTAGATCCTTATACTATACTAAAATGCTTACCTTCCTGAGTCTCCACCTGCGTTGTAGGCATAACTGTGGCTGTTGGTGTAGTGGTAGGATTAGTGACAGTAGCAGGAGTAACCATTGGACGGATGCTAGCTCGTGGAGTAGACTTATTCCCAGCCATTGCAGCAGCAGTCACTTTACTTGGAGTTGACACAACAGGAGTTGGTTTAATATTTGCTGTTGGTGGATCTGAAGTGCTAGCACTGAAAAAGAGGGTATCATCTTCATCATGGTAGTACAGAAAGCAAATGTTAAAAATACCAAATGTGAATATATTACTGCAGCCAGGAATACTGATTTTTAAAGGCTTAAAATTTAAAAGCCTGCCAAGGGAATCATGAATTATCTTCCCAAATTTGTTTATAAGATTAAAAAGAAGAACAGACACACTATGCCATCAGCAGCAATTTGCCCAACTTACAGGTTTGAAGTGTTTCTTCAAAGGTAATGAACTAGAAATCTGTAAGCAGATCAAAAGGAGCAGTGCACAGCTTACACTATTAGATGTGCTGGGTCCTTATTACAGTGAGTAATACATCTTACACTAGAACTGATTCACTCAATACAGAGCAACATCATCTCCTGGTTGAGACAAAGATCAGCCAAATTTTAGGAGGCATCTTTGAAAGCCTTGCTTTCAAGAGGATGCTACCATAAAAACGGAAAGGGAATTTGTTATCTAAACTTAGTAACACAATAAAATTTAGCACTTAATCATTTGACTATTTTATCTGTTGTTAGAGCTGCCATCTATTTAGTCCGTTTCTTATGTTTGAGATTCTTGCATATGGAAGATCCCGCCCCAAAACAAAAATGGTTAAAGGTAAAACCGTACAACTTCAAGAACCTTGAAGCTGGAAAACATTTAAAAGACATGTTTTGTGTTTCCTAGACACCATACCCCTGGTAATTAATATGACAATTTAATAGCTGAAAAAATTAAATGTAGCTAAGAAAACAGAAGTAACAGTTATGTCAATCAGTATCTTCACAGTTGCTTAAGAAAAGCTGTGGAAAGCCAGTGGTTTACTAAAAAGAAGAGCAACTGGTAAAGACAAAACCAAGAAATGCCAACCACAGAAAGTCTGCAAAACCCCCAAACCCTTCAACTCACATTCCTCTTTCACCTGAAGCTGGAGTAGACTTGAGTGAGATTTGCCTCTGCTGTTCTGGGACCTATTAAGTGAGAAACAGAAGTATCATGCCATATACAAACAAAACAGCATGCAATCTGGTAAAATACTTCAGCAACATCTCTTTAATAACATTAATTTCTCTAGCAGACTTGTTAGAATACCTACTCAGACTCAGTGGTTATTACAAATTCTCCAAAACAAATCATACCAGTCATATCAAGAATTTAAACCAATTCTGTAATTGAGACAAGAGCACCTAGAGGCCATTATATTGAATGCATGGATAAAAATACAAAAATGCAGAGCAGAGTGCAAACAGTGCAGTTGGCAGATTTACAATAAGTGATACAACATTATACTTGTTAGCACTGGGAATTCTGACTATGGCAGTGTCCTGGTTTGAGCAGTAGCAGTCATTTTTGTCCTTCTTGGTAGCTGGTGCAGTGCTGCGTTTTGACTTTCAGGCTGAGAACGGTTGCTGATAGCAAGCATGTTTTGAGTTACTGCTCAAATGTTTGGTTTGTCCAAGGCCTTTTCTGAGCTCATGCTCTGCCAGAGAAGACGGGAGGCCGGGAGGAAGGAGAGACAGGACACCTGACCCAGGCTAGCCAAAGGGGTATTCCATACCATAGCATGTCATGCCCAGGATGTAAGCGGGAGAGACCCGGAAGGGCTGGAGCTCTGGGGGGATGAAGGAGGTATCGCTTGGTGCTCAGTCGGGCAGAGTGGGGTGAGTTATGGGTCGGTGGCTGGTGAGGTGTTGTATTCTCTTCATTTGTTATTGGCTTAATCATTACTATTTGTAGTAGTAGTAGCAGGAGTGATTTGTGTTATGCCTTAGCTATTAAACTGTGCTTATCTCAATCCGTGGGGCTACATTCCTTGGATTCTCCTTCCTAACTCTCTGGGAGTTGGGGGAGCGGGGGGGGGGGGGGAGTGAGTGAACGAGCTGTGTGGACTTGATTTAAACCACGACAGGCAGGAAATACGTTTTACACTAAGTTCTGAACCCCTGCTAAAGCCAACTTGTCCATTTACAAAACCAGGGGACAGTGGAATCTGAATAAGTGCAGTTTGTTGAGATCATCGTTAAAGTGTTGGGAGTCCTAAAATAAGAATTTCTATCTGCTATTCAGGATGCTTAAAGAAAACAGCTTCTTGTAAAGAAATCCTGAGCATTAACTACTGTAAACACAAAAGTTGGACAGTGGTGCTTAAATGACACCTGCAAGCAACATAGTCAACTTGTGGCTACAAGCTACAAGTTCTCATTCAGCCATGAGACATGCAACTGTTTTTCTCTCGCACAGCTAGCTAAAAGGATTTTGTACCTTGTTTGTAGACTCTGGTGGCTCATCTCGCTGTTCATGGTGTCGCTCTTGCTGCTCTCTAAGCTCTCTTTCTAGACGACAAATTCGACCTTCATACTGTGATTTAAGTGCACTCATTCGCACCTCCAATTCGGTCTTCTGCTCTTCTAAAGAGCTGCTCTTTTGCTTCCACTCTTCATTTTCTTTTGTTAGCTGTTCTTTTGTACCTGATTAAAACAGGAAAGAACTCAGTCTTGCCACTGTGAAGCTGCTTACTGACTCTCTACATGCTGAATACCTGGCTGTTTTAATGCATTACTAAAGTATTTTTAAATGTTAAAAAGGTTAAGCTATCAACAGAGGATTTAGAGGTAATTTTAACTTTCACATGCCATTTTTATATTTAATTGCAATTAAATGGAAATAATAATGCAACTAACAAAACGTAGTAGTCACAAAAGAACAAGATGCTTTCGGCAAGCTCTGACACCATCATTTCTATCAACATCAATCAAAAATAAGGAGGCAGTATGTTTTGCACCTGTACATTTACGGAAGGCAAGAGAGAAGAGTTACCTGAGCTGTTAGTAGGGTCAGTCTGCTCTAATCAACAGAAGGATAAAAAATGGCTGTTACCACGCTGGCTTGCGAAAACTAAGCAAAACTTTTTTTACCTCCAGTGTACAGTTCAGTACACGCTTTCATAATCTCCTGAAGGAATCAGAAATTTATTTTTTAGAACAACTCCTATAACATCTGAACTAGAAAAAACTTTAAAGTAAAATATGAATTAGGCCATATTTTTGTATTTAACATCCTGTCTAAACGCTTTTCCATAGGATAAATAAAAAACCAAACTGAAGACGACATCTTAAGGACAGAAAAAAACATAATACCAGCTAACTGTGCAATTTTCTGCTTGGCTGCAAGCAATGTCTTCCTAGTTTTCTCTTCCTTCTCGGTGATCTGTTGCCTGAGCTGTTCTTCCTGTGTAGTCTTCTCTTGCAGATCTTGATGAAAACGAGCAAGTTCTGATTGTAGCTGTATTATCTGCTCCTGAAGATTTCTAACTTCAGCTTCCTTTTCTGCTATAGACTAGAAAGAAAGGGAAAGAGAGAGAAAGATTGAAAGAGAGATGTTGCAACTATTGGCCATAACTAGCTACTTCGGCAAACAACGTCCAAGGACCTAGTATTAGCTGGACACTGTATTAAGGTTAAAAGGCTTCTAACCAACAAGAGAGTCCAGTCCTCCCTGAAAATAATAGTTGAGAGAGTAGCATTCTCCTTCCCACTTATTTATTCCAAGAAATAATGTGACAGACTCTACACACAGGATTTAAACCAGGTTTAAGGCCCCTCTCTCCCAAGGTTGAGGCACAAATAGTTTAACTTACATATTTCTGTGCATAAATGTATACACTCACAGTAGAACACCCTCACATTCTTTGGTTATGCATTTAAGATTGCAGTAGAATACAATACTCTGAAACTGTTCACTCCAATCTCACCTTTTGTAAGCTTTCAACCTGAGTCTCCAAAGTCTTTGTCTTCACTTCAGCTTGACTGAGAGTGTCTTTCAGCTCTTGTACTTCCTGGAGAGAAACTTGTTCTTCTTGTTGTTCTACAAAAGACTGAGTTGATGCTTCAGCAACCATCTGAAATATATCAAGAAGTATCAGGCAAAAGGGTACTATCTGATTAGAATGTAATTTTTTTCAGAAGTTTCTTTCGCATGCAAATTGATTGTTCAAAAAGTTCTGGGCAAAACCCAGGGATTCTAATAACCATAAAGTTAAGAATAGTGCAAATTATTAAATTGATATGCAGCTTATGTTTCATCGCAGCTTGAGCTAACAGCAGAATAAATTATATCGTTTTCTGCTTTTCACAGGTAAGCGTACAATATTATACTAATGGAATGTGAAGATCATTAGTTAGATTATATAGACAGATTAGATATGACTAAATGGAAACATATATTTTCAATAAGCTTTTTCTTTGCTAAGAAATTGCATCTACCTTATCATGCTGTGCTTTCAGCTCCTCATATTGAGTCTTGTATCTGCGACCAATTTTCTTGACCTGTGTTATTGTTTTCACTTTTTCTTGTATGTCAGCCACTTTAGCATCTAGCTCTTTCTGCAAAGTATCCTTTTCTGTTCTGATTTTAGTCACTTCATCCTTAAGGCTCTGAACAAGGTTCTGGCTTGTAGTCAAGGATGCATTAGTTCTAAACAAGAGATTAAAGGAAGATGCAAATGAGATGTTCAAAATAATCAACACATTTCAATATTTCTTTTATGTGATATCACAGGCACTATCTATAGTGAATTATGTTTTCTAGGATTTTGCAGTACAAACGAGTATTTGTAAAATACACATTCTAAACTAATGTATTGTAAAGTAACAAGTTCAGCTAAAAGACGACTTCTGAACAATTCTGACAATTTTGCTTGCATATTACCAAGCTACAGTAAGAATAGCAAAGGTTTCGTAGTT
This sequence comes from Melopsittacus undulatus, assembly GCF_012275295.1. Lineage (NCBI taxonomy): Eukaryota > Metazoa > Chordata > Aves > Psittaciformes > Psittaculidae > Melopsittacus > Melopsittacus undulatus. Next base: position 49,734,295 of record NC_047532.1, on the reverse strand, counting down.
CCATGGAGACAGTGAAGAAATTACAATTCCAGATACAGCCTTATTTAAACTATTTTGCTTTGCACAGAACTTGTTAGTAATTGACTGATACCACACCTGGCTATTTCTGCTTTAAGCCTTCCTGTTTCTTCACTCATTTGTTGTATACGCTTTGTGTTTGCCTCCTTCTCTGAAAGCAGCTTGCGATACTCTTCGAGATCGGTGTCCTTCTGTTGACTTAATAAATGCTGAAAGATTGAGAAAATAGTTTGCACTTTTGTAAGATGATTATACAGCCGTATCTAGAAAATGTCTTTGAATTAGGGCTACTACTTTCACATTTTGATTCTGAATGCCTGTGTATCAGAACAGCCTATTTTGAAGCTGCATAATCAATGCTTTATAATTCAAGTACACTTCTTGGCTCACTGTTGTTTTTAAGAAAATTTAGAATTTATTTTTTTTTAGTTATTTCATTTCCCCCTCAACTTCTCTTTGAAAACATGCATTCTCTACCTGTGTCCGGCCTTTCCAGCGTTTGACATCTTCCTCCAACAGCTTTTTCTCCGCCTGCAACATTCCACTTTTCTCACTCAGTTCAGCATTAGACTCTTGCAGAGGCAGAATGTCTGCCTCAAGCTTGCGTACCTGAAAAAACACAACAGGAGAACTCTCTGGATCTTTCAAGACTGAAGGAAATTGAATATGGTAGGCCTTAAACAAGGATAGTAAAGAGAGCCAAAGAGAGCAAAATCAACCTTCAAGAAGCCCTGATAAAGGTTCTTTTCCAACTCTCTGCCTTTTAGTAGCCAGCCAGGGGCAGGGAGAAGGACAAGGAGCAAGAGCAGGGGATAATCCTACAGAGAGGAACAAAATATACATACAACTTGACAATCTTAGATTCTCACTCTTTGTACTCTGGTACAGGAAACAGATTATTAATTACATGTTAGAAGCCAAGCAACAGTGCACTGGATTCCATTCCACTGGTGCGCAGAAACAAGAAGAGACAGTATCTTCCTTTTAAATTCCTAATAAAGCTGTGGTCTGCTTTATTCCTGTGCCACTTAAATTTATCTGCTGATAATATATCCCTGTTACTGGTATACATCTAGGCAAGGATAAACCTTGATTCATTTAAATGAAACTGAACTTAAAATTTTCCAGTGTTCTAGACAGGACCTATGTCTTCTAAAATTCTAAAGGGAAAAGCTTCTTCATTTGTGTATGACATACAGGAATAACGACACTCTAAATCACGTACTTAGTGTAATTAGCAATAATATATCCAGACACTAATTCATCAGCTTGAATATCTAAAAAATTTACATGAACATCAGTACTAACCTTTGCTTGAATTTGTTGTAGCTCTTGCTCTAGCCTCTCCTTCTCTTCTCTTAGCATCTTGTTGGTCTCTATCAGTACATTCATGGTCTCAGTTTTTTTCATTAATTCTTCATGCTGTGCAATGGTTTTTGCTGTTACCTTTTGAGAAGATTTAACTCAATCATTTGTTTTGCTTGCACGTACATATATACTTATCCGGATCTGGCGTAACACCACCTTGGAAAGCTAGTATGGCGTTCATTATCTCACATGTACTTCAAAACAAGTAAATATCACTTAAGAAATGGGGCTAGGGAAAAAAAAAAGAAAGTATCTTTATTTTCCCTATTTATTCAATTCTGGAATTGTCACATGGCTTCACAGGACTCCGAAGAAGATTCTCCACTTGGCTATATAGCAACCCCTATTTAAAAGCTCCCGATTCTTCCAAAATTTCATTTCTGGGCACAGGCAGCAAAGATAAAGCCCAGAACATACAGAACAGCCCTCTCTACTTCTTGAATTCATAAGCAATAATACCCAACCATACCTGCACCTTCTCCCTCTCAGCATTCAGACTGTCTTGCAGCTCCTGGAGTTCCCTTTCCAGGTGCTCCACTCTCTGACGATAACGCAAACTCTCCACCTGGGCCACCTCAAATCTAGTTTCTGCAATCTCCTTTTCTCGACGTATAAATCTGCAACATGAAAATAAACAACACATCATGTCAATGAAAATGCAAGACAAAGCATTATAAGTTGAAGCATCTTTTATCTATAGGTCTACTCAGTATAGAAATAGGTTCACAAAGATAAAAAATCCTAGATAAATCTTCTGGGAAATCTACATAAATCCGCTAAAAACCACAATGAAAAAAAAATCACCTCTATGAAACTTTCTTGCCAATCACATTTCCTAAAATCTGATTTAGCTTCCTGACTCACAGTTTTTCCTATGAGTAGAATGTCCTGTATTGTTACTGATGTAGTACAACCACCTACTGCCTAGCAAAACAGTGCTAAAATGTTATGTTATCAATCACAGAATACCAAAATGGAAGGAACCTGAAGGGAAATATAGAATATAGAATATTTTCAAATATAAATTAATACAGAACTAATAAATGGCAACTAATTTACACTCACTGAGGGAAGGAGCCCAGAGATAAATTTACCTAAGAATTTCTAAGATCTGCTCCTGGGATTTGCCTTCTTCATTGAGAGAAACATTTACTGCAGTTGGCATGGCTTCTTTCATAGAAGTCACCATCTTATCACTCAGACTTTCCAGCTGTTCGTGTAATAATCTATTTTGTTTTTCCAAATCCTCACAGCGGGATGCAAGTTTTGAAGCTTCATCCTACAACAAAAATGTTCAATAGATATGAGGCCTGTGGCTGAATTTCTGTTAATTAAAAATAACAGAACACTGAAACCATAAGAACACTCATACCTTGATCATTCTCTCTCTCTCTTCCCAGGAGGCTTTGCACTCTAACAATTCAGACTCAGCTTTCTGAGCAGCTTCCTCTAGTTGCTGCCTTACTGCTGTGTTCTTGGAAACTTGGTCTTTAATAGCCTGTAATGCTTCAACATCAGCAGCATGAAGCATTAATTCCCGTTCATATTTATTTTGAGCTTCAGAAGCCATCTTTGCCTGTGGAAAAATATATAAAAAATAAGACTTTATTACCTTTAACGTTATATTTTTTATACGTGCAAAGAAATAACACCCAGACCAGCTTAAAATGATTCCCTTAAATTCTTAAGAAAAATCAGAATTTTAAATAGGTCTTTGGGTGGCCAGAGGTAGCAATTCACTAAAAACAATTAATTACACTCCCCAATCAATTTTTTTACATAACAAAACAGACCACAGAAACAGTGATCCTGTTTTCTTAAACGTGACACAAACTGTGCTTGATGCGAAAATTTGTAGTCAAAGTCAGTTTAGAATCACAGAATCATAGAATAGTTAGGGTTGGAAAGGACCTTAAGATCATCTAGTTCCAACCCCCCTGCCATGGGCAGGGACACCTCACACTAAACCATAGCACCCAAGGCTCTGTCCAACCTGGCCTTGAACACCACCAGGGATGGAGCATTCACTTCCTCCCTGGGCAACCCATTCCAGTACCTCACCACCCTAACAGTAAAAAATTTCTTCCTTATATCTAATCTAAACCTCCCCTGTTTTAACCCATTACCCCTTATCCTATCACTACAGTCCCTGATGAAGAGTCCATCTCCAGCACCCCCTACAGGCACCCTTCAGATACTGGAAATTGCTATGAGGTCTCCATGCAGCCTTCTCCAGGCTGAACAGCCCCAACTTTCTCAGCCTGTCTTCATATGGGAGGTGCTCCAGTCCCCTGATCATCCTCGTGGCCCTCCTCTGGACTTGTTCCAACAGTTCCATGTCCTTTTTATGTTGAGGACACCAGAACTGCACACAATACTCCAAATGAGGTCTCACGAGAGCAGAGCAGAGGGGCAGGATCACCTCCTTTGACCTGCTGGTCACACTCCTTTTAATGCAGCCCAGGATATGGTTGGCTTTCTGTGCTGCAAGCACACACTGCAGCTGCCTCATGTTCATTTTCTCATCAACCAACACCCCCAAGTCCTTCTCCGCAGGGCTGCTCTGAATCTCTTCTCTACCCAGCCTGTAGCTGTGCCTGGGTTTCCTCCAACCCAGATGTAGGACCTTGCACTTGGCATGGTTAAACTTCACGAGGTTGTCATCAGCCCACCTCACAAGCGTGTCAAGGTCCCTCTGGATGGCATTCCTTCCCTCCAGCATATCAACCAAACCACACAGCTTGGTGTCACCAGCAAACATCCCACTGTCCATGTCACCGACAAAGGTGTTAAACAAGACTGGTCTCAACACCGATCCCTGAGGACACCACTCGTTACTGGTCTCCAGCTGGACATTGAGCCATTGACCACAACTCTTTGCATGCACCCATCCAGCCAGTTCTTTATCCACCGAGTGGTCCACCTATCAAATTGATGTCTCTCCAATTTAGAGACAAGGATGTTGTGTAGGACAGCGTCAAACACTTTGCAAAAGTCCAGGTAGATGACATCAAGTGCTCTAAAATAGTTGTTAGTTCATATTACCACTTTCACCAGATACAAAAACAAAGCATTAAATGAGCAGCTGTTCACAAAATAATGTGCTCTTTCAGCACGTGTCTTGTCTCCAAAAGTCCCTGATTAGCAGTACTATCTTCAAAAAATGTTTTGAGTTCAACTGAGAAACTATCAGTTGTTTAAAAAAAAAATCTATCACAAGTTTACTACCTCTAGCTAAAATAGGCAAATACTACAAATACAAATTCTGCCATACTTGTTCCTGGCAGTCACGTCTGGCTTGCTGTTCATTATTTAAAGCTGTGCTGGCTCTCTGAAGAGCTTCCTGAACTTCCGACTGCACAGTTGACAGACTCTTCTTTAGTTCCGATAGCTAAAGTGACAGTGGAGGGAGAAGAACAAAAACAAAACTAAATAAAACAAGAATAAAACCAATATTAAATGGCAAAGTATTTTACAGAGTAGTGAACACAGCAAGGATCTGAATGCAGACCATCAAGAACAATGTAGAACCAAAGGGTGGTTATTTTATTATTTTTAGATTAAAATTAGTATTTCTTTTAAAAAAGGGAAATACTTTCAAGATTTTGACTTACTAATACACAGAACTCTTTTCTGGTAAAAAGATATTGCTGTTATTTCAGAGTTGGGCCTGCAGTAATTCTAGCTGCAGTCATCTTGTTTCTTTCAACCTCAGTAAAAGCCCAGATATAAACCAGACAAATAAGGGCATTGCCCACTCTAAAAGACATACATGCTACAAAGCTGGTATTGGGTCATGTTTGAAATAGGGTTTTCTGAAACCTTTCTCACAGGCTTTTACTCATGTTTTTTCTACAGACTGCTCAAAGTTCAGCAAGATAGTGATAGCTTAAAATACACAATCACCCTAACGAAGTGGTAAGGTTAATGTACTACTCAGCCTTCTGTACATTCTAAAAGGTTTAGTTTGTGACACTACAGTACTGTGGGGAAAAAGAAAAAAAGCAGTTTATGGAATTATGTAAAAGCACATTCTTGTGGACTGTCTGCAGGTGAGTTTAAAGGGAGGGGGCATTCAGTGCATACCTGTTGTTCCATACTCTCCACAGCTTTACGCTTCTCCTCTCGCAGTTCTTGCTTTTCTTTCTCTGACTCCATCAGGTTCTTTTCTAGCTGTGCTTGATACTCTGAAGACTCCTTCAGACGAGCTTCAACTGTTGCACGAACTTCCTCTGTCACCTTCATTAAAATCCGTAAGAGATCAATATGTTTTCCTTTAAATATGATAGACTAATGCAAACCCAGTATTTTATTAACAATTTAAAATCAAAATAGCTATTCTCAGCATCTCATTTAGAACAACACTGAAGATGTGGAGAATCATGAATAACATTGAATTTTTTTTTCCTTCCCCCATTTCCTCCATTCAAAGCTGTAATACCTCATGAAGTACACCTAAGAGGAGTTTAAGGTGACTGCAATCAAATCTGCAGTAGTTAGGGTATCTCTATTACACACTAGAATCTGTAATATTGTTAAAGCATACTGATCCACAATGAAATTTTTACAGTAACAGAACAGAGACAGTCAGAGAACTTGGATACTAGCCAAACAGCACTCCACTGTCCAGTGACACTTTATTTTTGGTAGACAATAAGAATTCTTTTCCCCAATCTACCTTATTTTGATATGCTGTGACTTGGAAAAAGAGGCTTCATTCTGTATTATCCTGGTGGAATGTATGAGAGATTCTCAAGCTTTTCCCATTAATATCACATACAGAGTTTTCTTTGCTATCAGTAAGGTCATCAGCAATGCAAGAAGGTATGAATTTAACTGTTTTTGATTGAGAGCTACATAGTATTTTTAACCATTGATCAAAGGGTTATAACAAGCAAGAATTTAAAAAAGTCAAATCTCCTCTTTCAAAGGAGGACATTGGCAGAACACAGCCCTGAGCAAAATTTACAATCCAGCATTTTAAACTTTAAAAGGTATAGCGTTTTCATGATTAAAAGCTTTCTAAAATATGGTCTAAGTACATTATATTATAATGTCTTCTAAACTGACCAGCTTTTTTGTAATTCCTTTAAGTCCTACAGACTGTACTGTAGTACAAAAAAAACACCCCAAAAAATAAACCCTTTCATTTTGTTTCTTGTTTTTCTCTAATAAACAATGGTAACTACTTACTTGTTTTTCCTTATTAAGGGATTCTTCTAGACTAAGAACCATGGCTCTATATTGTTCCACATTACTAGAACTAGTCTTGAGTCTCTCTCTCAGGTCATTAACTTGTTCCTCAGCTTGTCTTAGTCGACTTACAAGATCATCCACATTTTCATTTGTACTAGGCTGACCTATAATATTAGAATACATTCATTAACTGATGAAGTTTAATTCAGCTTTTTAAACCATTGTTCTGTTAAAAACTAAAATCCAGTAACATGAAAAGAGTATCACTGCCACAAAGCTTCTCTAAATTATCAGCCTCAACCACAATAGTGGCTTACAATAAAATTGGCTATTTAAAAATAAGGAACCTAATAAGAGTTCAGTTCTTTCAAGTAATAAGGGATCCATTAATAAAAGTTTTGCTCTATTTTTCCTCTTTGTCAAAGGCTGCTTGGACATGAATTTCACTTAGCAAATAATCCTGGTTATCATTTGTTCGAATATGTGACTTTAATAATGATGAGGCTTATTATTTAGTGTACTTTCCTCCTAATTCTAAATTATGACAAATTTTACCATTCTACAGACAGAAATATTTGACATAAAGAGAAGTTCAATGTGGAAAAATATCTTACCTTTCCCTGGAGCCCTCTGTGATGACTGAGATGTTAACTGAGCCTCTGTATTGTTAAGCTGCTGTTTCAACATCACAGTTTCCTTCTGGGCATTCTTCAAAAGTTCCTTCGTGTTAATGTGACGGTTTGTCTCAGTCTCGAGTTGCCTCTTAAGATCAAGGATATGAACCTGAAAACACAAGGTTCTTAAACTTGTAATTATTCAGAAATGGCACAAAGACTAGCTATGTTTGTAAGTTTCACAGATGAAAAACAATGCACTAAGCCATAAAACTGTGGCTTTATTTTAACTGAAATAAGTTTATTATATTTATACTTACCTCTTGATTTTTGGTAAGGGAATGTCTTTGTTCCACCTCACTTTCCAGTTTCTTCTTCAGCTGAGATATTTCACGCTCTAGTTTTTCTATCTGACTATTGAGCCTTTGTTTTGTATCTGTCTCAGACTTCTCCAGTATTCCCTGATAAAAGACCATAAGACACAATGCTTACAATACACTTCAGTAATCTATAAAATAATTACTGCAGGGAGCAAACAACAGTAGGCAGATAGAGAAAATTACAGAAAGTAGCACTTAAAATCTATGACTTAGTTTTGAAAGATTTTTTAGTAATATTGATAGTATTGTTAGAAAAAAAAATCTATTATACATGCAATGTAATTCCTGGGATTAAAGAAATACAAAAGATCTAGCTCAGAAACAGAATTCCATCACATGATAAAATGTGCAACCTTAAGTATTTATACTATGAGAGTCAATATACCTTACAACAGAAAATATGAAAGTATACATACACCCTAAAATACTAGAAAACTAAACTAACAAGGCAGCAACTAGTAGATTTTGCTGTTATAAAAATTCATACATAGACTTTTTAATTTAATTTTGATTCCCTGTTTTATTTCTATTTTATTGTGAAAACCCTTCTCAACAACTCAAAATCTTCAGGACTTTGCCCAAGTAAATAACGGAGTATCATATTGTAAGATAGGAATAACAAACTTGCTTAAACAAGTAGCTCAAGTATTTTATGTTCAGTGGTAATTCAAAACAAAAATAATCCCCCAAAATACCCCACAAAAACAACAAAAATGACTCAATGTCATGACTGTTATTAGATTTCTAGGGGCATTTATTGAAAACTCTGAAAGACAAACCAAACTTGCACACGAGAATAATGCCACATACCTGAATAGCTCGCAAATTAGCAAGCAGCAAGTTCTGTCCTCTTTGTTCAACTAACAGAGAGTCACGTTGTTGAGTCAAACGCACATCTGACATCTTCAAGATATCTTTCTCTTTTTTTAAGTTTTCTGCTCTCACCTTTAAGACAACAAATAATAATAAGATTGTTATCAATCCCAAATCTCTCCATTAATCTTATTAGTTCATACTAATTTAAAAAGAAAAAGAAAAGCTTTAAGATTATAAATTGTAAATCAAAACTCATGCAAATTAAGCCAAGAAGAGTGAGAACACAACAGTGTGAGTAATCACATTGTCTTCCTCCGCAAATCGAAACACCCTCGGAATGTTCTTACAACTTCAAGCAGTACTTGAGGTATTTTGCAGAATGTTACAAGTATATAAACCAAATATACAAGCACAAAAGCTTTTACAAGTTTAATAGCTAACACACTCAAAAAGCCACACATTCAAGTTTCTGACAGCTTTCAAGATAGTCATAAGAAAAACTCCAGTCCTAACTTGGAATATTTAGCAGTATAACACACTGTACTACTAACCTCTGCCACTGCCAGTTTTTCATTAGCTCCCCTCAGGTCTTGAGTCATAGTGTTAATTATCTGCTCTTGCTTCTGAGTTGTTGCTGTGAGTTTCTGGTTTCTTTCATGCAGAGATGTTATTTCTCGACGATAGCCTTCAACATTATCCTGCAGCATTTCATAACTTCACAAGGAACAACAAAGCAAAGTGTGTTTGCCACATTAAATTGCTTGATCTTAATTGAAAAAAGTGTATGTACACAGCTACATTTTGTGCTCTTGTGCATTGGTTTTCACATATGTGGCTCACTCAACTAGAAGATGTACTCTTGATCCCATCTTAACTATTTCCTTTGTGTTCTTTAACAGAATAGATGAATATTAAATTGGCAACTCTTAAGTAAATGGTATCAGGCAGTCAACATGATCCTACCAACAAAGACCACACACATAAGGTAATGAAAAAAATTAGCTGATTTACCGCTTGGAAGCAAACTCCAGCTGTGTAGATATCTTTGCATTTTGTGACCTCAAGTCCGTGACCTGCTCCTGAAGCTTTTCATTTTGTTCATTCAGTAACTTGTCATTCTCTGCCTTTTCTTTTTTATAGTTCTCAAAAACTTCCTGTAACTGTATCGAAGAACATACATTAAAGTGCTTACAAGAAAAACAACAAAAAAAAATCCCCACAGTGATAGCTTTCTACAACATTTATTGGAAAATATACCTGCTTAAGCGCAGCCTTAGCCTCCAGAGTCTCCACTGACTCAGTCATTGACACTGAAGCAGGAGTTGACATGGTCTGAGGTAAATTTGAGCGCTTTGGAGTAGATGTAAGAGATATCTCCTCTGGTAACATACTTGAGGCTATGAAAAGATAAAGAGGATTTTAAAGGCAGTAATTGAATAAATGCTTACCAAAGCAGAAGATAATATAACCACACCAAAACATGGCTAAAACTAATACTGTATTGCTAGAACTCTTGATTCCCTGAGTAATTCATTCTTTATACCTACAGTATGCTACCAGAACACACATACCCACCACTACACATTGGTGATTATGTTGCAACAAGTTATTGTATTGTAAAAATAAAACCACGTGTCTAAATTCAAATTCATGGGTTTTCCAGTGAGTAAAGGTAAAAGTTGAATACCAGATTAAGAGAAGTTAGTAGGTACCATTACAGCGCATTACTGAAAACTTGTAACAAACTACTGGGTTTTTTTCTATTTCTTCAATTATGTAGAAACATGATGTTTACCTTGCAAAGGAATGACAGCTCCTGTTGTCTGTGCCAACAATATGCGGAACATATCCCGCTGACGAACTATAGACTCGACAAGCTGCAACTGATGATGACGTGATTCGCGCAGTTTTTCTAGCTCATTGAGAGCTTCCTCAAGCTGACTTTGAAGCTCAGAAATTCTGAAACCAACAACAGCTGTTTTCACCAACATAATCAGCGCGGCATAGTGAGATACCCTTGCATTTTATGTTCAGTCCTCCAATTTATGTTTATAGCATCTCTGAAAGCTAAGCAACGCTGATTTTTTTGAGCAAACTTATAAAAATATTGCCCTTTGGTAGATGTCAAAGAAAACAGACCTCTTTCATGAAAAGCAGAATAGATGCAATTCTACTTATGTGAATAACTTCAATCATTCATTAGCATGAGCAGAGAATCAGACTAGAAACTTTTAATACAGAATCACATTGTCTGTGGGTATTATCCACATATATATATCCAGCTAGTGTATGATAGGAACATTTCAATTTTCTATTCAGCTCTGCGGAATGAAAGCTTATCTGTTTTGAAAACCAGCACTGTTGTCTGAAATTCACTAAAGAGATGGACAACCATTTTTACTTCTGAATTTGATGAGGACCTATTACAAGATATGCTGATACAGAGCCATTTTAATCTAAACCTGAAGGCAATGCTAATAACAATTTGCCTTTATGAATTACATAGTGGCTCATAAGCGTATGTGCACTTATATATGTATGTGCACTCAATCAGAAGCAAAAATCTGAAAAGTATTTGAATAAATCCCTGTTACTACATAGTACAAGCAGTTTACTAGAAGAGATAGCTTACTTAGATGATGTTGTTTCTTGCTCCTCTTTTTCTTTAGCCTCTCCCAGCTCCCTAAGAGCCACTAAGAGACGCTGATTCTGCTGCTGAAGTTCTTCAATATTTCTGTAAGAGACTAGATGTTGAGATATCACTTCAGAAGAGCTACTGATGTCAGCAGAACTCACTTCTTCATCACGAATCACATGATTGCCTCTAGCTTCTTCAAGTTCCATTAAAAGCACACGAATCTGAAAGAGAATATTCTAGCATAAGACTTGCACAGAATTAAAAGTTCACTTTGAAAAACAATACATTAGATACAAAGTACTTACAAATAAAGTATTTTTTCCTGCAACATAAAAACTATTACAGTCGATAAATCCTTGTAAGACAATTACATTACGCAAAAACCAGTTCAGCAAAAGGAAACCCTTTCAAGATCAGAAGTGTGCAGTTCTGAATATATCCCAAAACAAGTTACGTGTTATATATACACACGCATTTTCCATGTCAAATGTTTAACAGTATTATCTTAAAGCAGCATTGCTTATTGCATTTTTCATCACTTATTACAATTTTTTAAGCAGAAATGTAAATGCCATGTTGTCCTAAGAAGTTTTTAACATCACTAAGGCTTTTATGACAACCAAACTCTACATGACTTTGGCTGAACACAACTTCTAAGTAAACTTCAGAAATTCAGCAATATGTTAATAAATATATTGCAATTGTACATTTTAACCAGAGCAATATTTGTTCTACCTGCTGTGAAAGATCTTTTACTTGTATTTCCAGTCTCTGGTTTTCTCTTCCAAGCAGAGAGGCATGCTTATTGGCTTTATCAGCATCCTCCTGCAGTCGCTGGATTTCCTGCAAGCATACAAACATTAAGAAACACATAGCAATCTTGCTTAAATATATTATTTTTCAGTAAGATAACATCAGAGACATGCCTTGTGATCCAAACTGTGCTTTACTACTTTAGATTAAACTCTACAGATTCAGGATTCAAAAGCCATGATGTATTAGTGTACGTATTAACGGGAAGCAAACGGGAAGCAAACACTGAAGTCCAATTTTATTTTAGACAGACAAATGCTAATCTTTGCTCATAAGGAATTCTACGTTCCCAAAAAATCAGGGATTTTAAGTCATCATATTTAAGTCTTCACTATAAAAAACCTCTAAAAAATGTTGGTTTTGTGAAATACTTTGTACAGCCTAATAAATCACAAGCTAGAAAGTTCAACAGATTTTTCCAACAAAAGAAGTTAATTAAAAGATCCATTTTATACATTTACTAACAGCTATTAAAATTAAGAAAATTAAAAAATCATTTTTACCCATAGTTTTACAAGGTTCTTTTTATACTGACCTTCATAGCTTGTTCAAGCTTTGCAGACAGACTAGCAACAGCTTTTTGGGAACGCTCAAATTCTTCACGCTGACGTTTTAAGATTGGTGCTTTGGCTTCTACTTCCTGCACTATTTCATCCAAATATTTATTGATTCTCTTATTCTCCAGCTTTTCCAAAAGCAACTGATCCTGAGTTTCTACATATGCATTGTACAGCTGCAACAAAAGAGTTTGGTGTTGAATTTTTTGTTGTTGTTTGTTTTTAATACATCTGCACAGACCTCTTGAAAAAAAAAGGCCGCTTGTAATTACACAATTTATATCTTAAGGCAGTACAATTTCATACAGCTCTAAAACCAGCTAATTCAGAAAAACAGGTTGGACTTTCAAAACAATGTGTTTTTAGGACTCATACCAGGGCAAAGCAGTTATCCGTATTAATTTTAAAATGGCAAGTTTTTATAGTGAAATAGTACGCAATAAAAAAAACCTATATAAAAGAGACAAATCTTGGGCAAGTTTAAGAGAATATAAATATCAAAACTTGTATCACAAAAGAAAACAGTAAGCACAAAAGTATTTTAATGTCTAGACAGAATGACAGACAAAATGAAAACACAAATTTCATAAACAGAACTGCAAAAAAACCTCTATAGCAAGTCTGACTTGTCATTGTTTTTTTCTGCAACTAAAAGCCAAAAGCACAGCAGCACAGATTAAAACAAACATGTAAATAAGAAAAAAGCAAGGCTCCTGCCAAAAACACATACAGAAAATAAGTTTACATGAACGTATTTCAGAAGAAGAACTTGAAGACCTACAGATATTTTGATACACTGAAGAAAAACTGTAAGGTATGTTGAAAAATATCCCAGTGACTTAGTTGTTAAAGTCTGCCTCAAGCAAAAAGATTTCATTGACTTCAGTCAGGCATTACATTAAATCCAAAATAGTAAATGAAATCTGCAACCTTGCATTACTAGCATATCTCTATTGGCATTATAATGGCCTTGAAATAGAAGAGTTTCTTCTCACTTACCTCGGTTAATTTCATTCCAGGCTTGACTACTTTAGCTACTGCTGCAGCAGTGGGAGACATAGCTGCCAGTTCCTCCTCTGACAATATGGCTCCTGAAGACATAATGCCAATTACTATTGAAAAACTGCAATAATTCCCATCATAAATAACTGTTATTAATATAAAGACTGTCATCATACACCTTTGTGCTTTATAATTACTGTATTTCAAATTTTTATTTTAAGCCTTTAAAAGTTACTGGTTTAAGAGTTTTCTGTAACCTATATTATGCATACACGTGCAAAATTACTGGTATTATATAAAATATTCCACGTCATAGGTTATCAACATCTCTGACTAGTTTGAAATGCTTAAAAGTTTTTGCTATTAGACTGTTAAACTTCAGATCATTTCTGAACATAAGCAATTGAAACAGCTAGAGCAAAGCTTAACATTAGATTTCTTAGCAAACTGAGACAGGTTTGGAGTGGCAGAACACTGGTTTACTTTCATTAAATTAAATTAACACAGCAATTTAGCAAATATACTTCATGCCTCTGTTCCTTCCTGCTCTGCTCTCTCTTTCCTTTAGAAATCACTTACATGAAGCAAACAATTATTTTCCACAAAAAAAAGAAAAAAAAATACTGACAAGACTTAAATGTAAATTTAAGGAGAGGGCTTTGCCTGTTGCCTTCTTTATTTTTTTTTAAGAGGAAGATTATTATCATTCTTATTACCTGATGATTCAGCCTTAAGGTATTATTTCCTCTCCTTTTTCTTTTAAAAGGTAAGTAAGTCAGACTAACAAAAAAAAACTTCCAAAAAACATTAGAATTAAATGCATTTTTGTGGCAGAGAAAAGAAGCAGCATTTTCATATATATATATATAGATATATATAAACACAGACACATTAAAAACTCCTAGAATCCATGATTAGAAATGACTAAAGATGAATTAATGTATTTACTTCCTACAGAAATTCAGCAGAGTATTTTCATTAATTTTTACTGTAAGGGTGGTGAGGCACTGGAATGGGTTGCCCAGGGAAGTTGTGAATGCTTCATCCCTGGCGGTGTTCAAGGCCAGGTTGGATTGAGCCTTGGGTGACATGGTTTAGTGGGAGGTGTCACTGCCCATGGCAGGGGGGTTGGAACTAGATGATCTTAAGGTCCTTTCCAACCCTAACTATTCTATGATTCTATGAAAGATGATATTAAGATTTTACTTCCCAGTGTTATCCCTACCTTTGCGCTTAGTAGCAGACAGTAAATCATTAGCATTCTCCAGCTCCTTTTCCAGTTTACTGATCTTCTCTCTCAGTTCTTTTTCCATTACAGCTTTTGACTCTTCCACCTCAGCCAAATGCTCCTGGGTAGCTTTATTAGCTAAAATTAAATCAGACAAGCAGTTTGCTGTGTTGTGGTTGTTTTAAATTTTTTCTTTTAAAATGATTAAAATGCATATATGTAACTTAAATTTTATTTTAACTTTATATGATCTTCAGTGCATGCTGGTAAGGAAAACTCAGTAACATGACAGAAGCATGAACTGCTGCTTACCACCTTTGTTTAGAAAAGGGCTAAAATATAAACTGTCCTTTTATCAGTGAAAAGGAATCTAAAAGAGGAAACTAAATTGAAGACTTATCTTGCAAAATTAGATCCTCTCATCAGAATCTAAAGTAAAATTTCAGCTAACATTTAAAAATAGTTAGCCCGCACTCCTCTCCAAATACATTTAACTAGCCACATAAAATTTTTGTTACAAAGTGACACTGACCATCCCAAAAGACCAATGAAATTCCTTTCCTAAATGCATCAAGGTAGTTACAAAGAAGCACAACTGTTCTGTTTCATTTGCCATTTCTCACTCACAGCTTACCTTCACCTGCTTCCTTCAGGAGCTTGTGCAGCTCCTCTACTGCTCCTGTCAGTTCATTGCTCTTTGCCTCTGAGTCATCAGCAGCACTCTAAATAGAAACATTTTATTTAACCTTTCAGTACATATCAATAGTGACTATATTTTTATAAGAAAGCTCAAACTGACTAAAAATCATAAACACGCAGGGGTTTTTGAGTAAAATGCTGAAAGATTCACCTAAACTGGACAACTCTCTTTCCACTCAGATTCAGTCTCACTTGGATGCAAACTGCCCATCTGAGAGTAAGAAATATCAGGTATTGATTTGCTATGAGAAATCCAAATAAAATGTATGCCTTTTAGCGGCTTCATGGCTGGTACTGGCTTTGTTCTTTCTCTCACTTAAGCAAATTTGGAAAAATACTGAGTCCATTATTTTGAGGAATCTGAAAAATTTCGTATTTTTAGGGACTCTTGTACAAACAGTTCAAGTTTTTTTGCTTCTAGTTAGAGATCTCACAAATGCAATACTTCAGCAATTCTGCAAGTTCATCAGAGATAAATGAAATAAAGTTGATTCAACTTTTGCTAATCACCAACATCTCAGAATAAGTTCCCACGGAAGGGCACTCAGTCTTAATGCTTCTAGTATCAGGTCAGACAAATGTCAGCAGTTAAAAAAGCATATAGCAAACTTTATGTTAAGAGGAAGACAAACTCTTCAAATCAATGATTCTAAATCCCCCCCAAAAAATCCTCAACCACCATAACAAAAACGAATTAAGTGATAACGCATTATGCTCCACAAAAGTAAGCTATTCACATGCTGTTCAATGAAGGGACATCAGTTTACAAATTACTTAAGCATTAATTTTGATGTCGGAATTAAACAGTAGAATGTTTATGTGGGTATCTAAGCAAAAACAATCACTCAACAAAACTCATTAACCCATGAATCTAATATGTGCCAACTGAAAAGCAATTAGGTGTCCTCGAGGCTGACTTTTTCTTAGTCAATATGCTCAAAGGTATTTTCTTTCAGCTGACAAAACTAACAAAAATTATTTGTTTAGATGGTGCCTGTTTGCCACAATACATGACATTCAGTTGTGCCATAATCAGACCACTAGCAACTGCAGTGTTATTTGAAATCAACTAACCAAATTCAGAAAAACCTCTTGCATAGTTGTATTTTACATACAAACCTTTATCTCCCAATACAACATAAGACACAATCACATTAATATGTTTAGCCTCAAAACAGTGACTCAGAACAGTTACTATTGTAACCAGATTCCACTTAAATCTACAAATTGATTCAAGCAATGCAAGACTTCAAATACTGCCTAAGACAGTCGCAAAGAAAAAAAATTGTATGTTTTATGTTTTCCAATGTCTTCCCCACATCCACACTTTGTGGGGAAGAAAACCCAACAATAAACAAAACTGGGCTGCATTACACTTAATGCTATGGTTCAGTGCCAAGTGTTTGTAATAACACACTTAGAATCAATAAACTCACCTTATACAAATTGGATAATTTTATGTGGGCATTCAGTTCACTGTGAAATCTTTCCTCCATACCAGCTTGCTGTTCTTTTGCCTAGTAAATTAGATACAGGGTGGGTGAGCATTCAACTCTATTTCACACACTTCGATTTTTAATTTGTAATTTGTATAGGCAACTGTAATGCTGTTTCACATATATTTCAAGTTGTCTTACCTCTTTCAGTTTATTCAAAAGGTCTTCGACTTGCTTCTGAAGATTTTCCTGTGACTGTTTTAAGCTGTTTACCTGTTCCTCCATTCTGGAAACCTGTTCAAAGAATAAATGAGAACATCATGTATAAGCTTGTCTTTCCAGTCCAGTTTATTTTGGAAATTGCCCATCTCATTGCCTTTTACTTGAGAAACAAACCAAACCAAAAGCAACAACAGCAACAAAAAAAACCCAAACAAACAAAAAACAACAAAACCCAAATATGTTCCAGAAAGAACTTAAATCCTTAAATTTTCTAACTTCTAAAGTTAGAAAATTCTAAAATTTCTAAATTTTCTTTGCTCCCATGCATTCAGCTAAAAGAAAAAATGAGAATTCCCAAATTGCTCCAATTTCACATAACCAAGTAAAGCCATGAGCCTCAGTGGAGCTGAAGTGCCACAGAAAACCTTCCCAATTGCCAGTTGTTAAACAAACTGCTTAGGTACCCAAACAGAATCTCACTGAAGCAGAGTATTTTCAAAACTCAGCCACTGACTCTGCCATGGATTTTGTTGTAGGAAAACAAAAATATAATCTTCCCACTCTGCAAGGAATGTTGAGTCAGATCCTTCTGCTCCTGTATTCCTGTACATTTTAACAGCATTATACCATTATATAGCTTTGTTATCAGCAACTCCAAAATTTTTAGCTTATAATAAAAATCTTTGACTTTTCTACTCTATATAATGGTAACTATACATACTCCTTAAAAATTACAAATTAAAAGAAAGAACATCTCCCTATTAACTACAAAACATACTTTTTTTACTCAAGTTGAAGTATTCAGGTTAGTTTAATACAGTCAGTCAGAAATGGTAATTTCTAAGAAGTGGCAAAAGCCCTCAGTAATTACACTACCTCCTCCTTCTTGTTCTCCAGATTACATTTAAGCTCCAAGATTTCATTGCCTTTCTCCCTGGCAGTATGTAGAAGTTCCTCTGTTTTGGCTTGCAACTGAGTATTCAGCCATGCATTCTGGTTCTGTAGATGTTCTTTTTCTTGCTCCAATCTTTTCTCACGGTACTGAAAAGAAAATTGTATAGTGTAATTGTATCAGTTCCACAGAAAATAAGCAGCTAATCAAAGAACTATGATTAGAGCAGGAGTAGTAAAAAGGTACTGTAATACGTTAAGTATCA
Source organism: Melopsittacus undulatus (assembly GCF_012275295.1). Taxonomy (NCBI): domain Eukaryota; kingdom Metazoa; phylum Chordata; class Aves; order Psittaciformes; family Psittaculidae; genus Melopsittacus; species Melopsittacus undulatus. The sequence continues at coordinate 49,716,151 of NC_047532.1, read as the reverse complement.
CAAAATGACAGGCAGTGTTCCTTATTATATTGGTAATACTAACTTACCAGTCTAAAACTACAAGAATTTATTTAAGCTTGAGCTAGTTTTCTCAAGTTTACATTAGGTGGGAACTAGATTAATATCTAGATAGAGGAAAACAAATTAAGGTATCAAAGCCTTCCTCCTCTTTTCTCCTTTCCTCCTCACTTTCAGTTATTTATAGTTTATTCTGACAACAGAGAAATTCTGCAGGTTCACAAATAATTACTTTTCTCCTTTCTACCCGCCTTCATGGACCTGGAGTCCTTCCTAGTGGATAGCAGGAGCCATCATTACCATGGATGGCCTGCCCAACTTGATGCCCCTTTGCCTTCTATAAATATGTCTCTCTTTCAGGCACAGTCACCAGTTTCATAATAGAATAATTTGTTATAAATAACAGGAGTGCACTCAACCTACTTTCAAACTCAATAATGAGAAAATTACGATTATGTCACACAAACAACTACCTATTAGAATATTAACATGTACTGTGCATGTAAAGTACCACTCACCTTCATGGACACATCTGATGTTTGAAGTTCATCCAACTTCAACTGAAGTTTCACCTTTTCTGTGTTTGTTTCTGTAAGCTTTTCATTTAAGCGTTTAACATCCTCTGGAAGAAGGAGGAGTGAAATCAGTGTTAAAAAGAGCTAACTGTGTAACAGTTTTAATTACTCAGTTTATCCAAATTGTAAAGAATGAGAACAGGCAACCCATAATGCATATTGTGCAATAAGTTACTGTAAAATGTATGTTTCTTTCTATACCTATAAAACCAAGCATCAAACTGCTGTGTTTTTCTACAGTTAGCATGGTAATTTCCTGCTTTGTTTCCCCTTCTGTAAATACTGTTTTCTTTCCACTATTTGGGGCACCTATACAAACTGAGTACTCCATATCAGTTCAACTGTCTTGTATTTAGCAAACCCATGTGAATTATTTTTTTAATATGTTCTTGGCTATACCATTTAAATGTTCAACTTCTTGAGATCGTCTTTCACTTGTTCGAACCAAATCTCTCTTTTCAGCTTCCAGTTCTTCTTTTTCTCTACTTAAATGGCTCTGAAAAAAAAATGCAAAGAGCAATAAAAAACATGATTGGCTTTCACTAACAGTGTATAGTCACTGTTTATACTTACCAGCACAGGGAAGTATGCTAAACCACAGTAAGCTACCCTAGCCACTGAAAAAATGGGATAAAAGGCTTTTATAGTGGGCAGCTTCATCAGTCTAAAGTATAAATTCTGAAAGCATGGCTGTTTCCATTTTTTCTATCATGTTGGGCTATGTAATTCAAACAAATGCAGGTTAATGTACCTCTTTCTTCTAGTGTCTAATAGCCAAAACATTTTAATTAATGTGGGGTTTTTTTTCCCCATAACTCACCAATACTGATGTCCAGCAGCCTCTTTGTGCTTAAATGTGAAATGCCACTATCAAAGCATGAGAGAATGCCACTAGTAAAGATGAGAGAAGTATCACGCAACTTTCAAGACCAGCATACTGAATAGGCAGTTCTCATGCCTTTGTTTTTCAATTGACATACAGAGATCGAGACTACCAGAAGACCTGCTCTGGTTCTAGCTGTATTTGAATGAAGACTGGAATGAAAATTGTTTAACTTAGAGCAGATGAAGCAAACTGAAGGCCTAATAGAAATCCAAAACAAGCAACAGGAACTGTTCAAAACTGCATCTAATTTTAATATTCTTTGAAAGACAGCTTTGACAGTTAAGACTCAACTGAAATTCAATCAGCCATTGGAATAATCTCCTCAGGGAAGTGGTGGATTCCCAGTGTTGGAAACTTTTAAGATTCATCTGAACAGTTTTCTGGGCCACCTTGTCTAGATTCTGCTTTTGCCAAGAAGGGTTGGACCAGATGATCCTTGAGGTCCCTTCCATCCCGGTATTCTATGATTCTATGGAACAGTTCTATTTTAAAAAGATAACAGAGTAATAAAGGAATGAACACATGTAAAAAAAATCCGTATAAAAATCAAAAAAAAGTCAATAGTCTTGACTCATGCTACTGTCTCTGCTTTCTAATGTGCCAATACAAACCACTTCAGTTAGGTCCAGGTAAGCCCCTCTGAGGAAGCAATCAGATCAATCTTCGCATTGTGTACAAATCAATCTAATAGCAATGTTTTCACTTCCTGCTCCAAAATTAGTGTTCTGCTGGATAAGTCAGCTGAAGTGACTTATCCTGCAACTCCATGACTTTTAAGTATAAAGTAACTGTGCCAGAGCATGGGAAAGGATGGAGGAAAAAACAGAACTCTTCTTTACACCATTGTTCAGTTTTTGAGGTTTGACTAAAGTCACTTCAACACATTTCAGAGAGAATGAAACAATCTACCCAAACTGAAATAAAAGCATCTGCTCTGACATATGTTCACCTGTAATTCATTCAGCTAAAACACCAGCATTTACTTTAAAAAAGCCCCAACATATTCTTGTACACACAGCCACGTAAATATGTACATCACTGATATTGATACATTCACTTTGGAAATTGATGCTGCAGTGACACAGATGAACCCAAGTCTTTCAACTTATAGTCAAATTCTTCCAGTACCTGAATGGCTGCATTACGATCCTGAGCAGCTTCAAGCTCTTTATTTTTCTCATTCAGTAACTTCAACTGTTCATCTGTTGGATAAAAGCATAAGGTAGTGAGGCATCCCCACTGTAACATAATAACAGAATTCACTCTCCAAATGTGATATAAGGCAAAATTTCCATTAACATTAAAAACACTTCACCATGGATGAAATAGGTAGTACTATTGCAATCCTGAGAGCAGAAGTATTTATTGTGAAGATCAATACATAACCCACTGTACTACTATTACTACAAAAAACAGAAAGCAAGAGTGAGTTTTTTCCATTAGAATAAAGATCCTGTTAAAGAAAACAACAAAATACAAACAAAACACAAAAGCAAAACATCACTCGCTGAAATAAAAAAATAGTTTGGGATGGATTTTTCAACTCCTATTTAAAACCTAAGGCATTTCAACACAACACTGGACTAAAGAATTAATCTCTTGGTCAATATGAATGATGTGCATTATACTTACGAAGTTTTTTAAGCTCCTCACGCAGAGTTTGACATTCTTGTGTCCCATTTACAAGCCTCTCCTGACTTTGAGCCAGGCGCTTTTCTACTTCAAAGTACTGTTGTTCTGCAAAATAACATTGTTACCTCATTATTAATAAACATCTTTAATAAAGAATGGTATTTATATAGAACACATCTAAAAATAATAAGACTACAGTAAAAATTAAGAAAAAAGTACTTTTGAAGGCAAAAAAATGCATTTTCACATTGAATTAACATTGTTCAAAATACTTCGTTAGCATGGAAAGTGATGTATTTCCAGAAATGATCCATAAAATAACAACCTAATTAATTTTATTAGTTCTTCAACATTCTTGACGTAGCTAGAGAATGCTGTATCATCACCATTATGAAGTGTGGTCTCATCAACATAAAGCTTTTTATCTATAGTGTATTTCTATACATACACAACAAAATCCAGACAAACCTAGGTAGCAAGGGATTTGATTTTAAAAAATTTTTAATTAACACATGTTAAAATGAACTCTTGTGTTCTGTGCTGCATATGCCATAGCACTGAAAAAACACCCCAACAAAACCAGATCTAAATTTTGGTTATCTGAAACAGTAACTGAATCACTGAGCTTAAATATAAAGTACATAGTAGAAGAAGAACCAATATCTTTCTCTGGCATAGTGGACTTCTAAGGAAATATTGAGGGATTTTTATTTCTTATACTTCCTATCATATCTTCCAATTTGAAATAATGCACTCTCTCCAGCCACACGAGACAAGAACGAGAGTAACCTGCTAAAATCTGTGTGATACTTCAATTTACATCACACTTCACTATTTTACTTTAGTAAGACTTTTATCACTAAAGAAACAAAAACATTGAAAGAAAGGTGGAAGTTTACATCAGAAATATGCCACCTACCCAATACATTAACTCATACTCAAAACCCTGCCCAGCGTTTACAATTATCTAGACTCTACTCCCATTGCTGCTGAAGTTGTCTACTGCTATTCTTTATCTGTGACAAAGTAACCTTCAAATTAATATAAAAACACTGATTTCTATGAGAAACATTTTACAGAAAGGTGATGATCTTCAATACGGAATTTATCAGAAAAAGTATAAACGTAAAGCTATTTGAGAGCTGGGTAGACAACCAACCATTTCTCCCCCACAACCATGACCAAAGCAGACTGAGGCATATCAATGCCTGCTAAAAAACTGATGAAAGGCTCTTGCTTCAGCTCATTCTGAAGGTAACTTTAACCCTGAGTAGTCCTTTGCAAAAGAAAATAAAACCAAATCCAACTCCTCTAGATAAGAGAAAAAGAAAAAACCCTATCAGGTCGCTACTGAAGGGACCTTGCACGGATACGTCCACCACCTCACAGGTCCCATGTCGTCACCTGAAAGTGTTTTGATGCTAACATCGACCCGAGGCCCAGCCCTCCCTCACTCCTCTTATCAGAAAGAACCGAAACACTGCTACTCCCTAAAAAGCACGGGGGGGGCGGGGGGGGGAAGACGACACCCGGCCTGACCCCAGCCCACCCACCTGAAGCCGAGCTGCCGGCCCGCTGCCTCTGCCTAAGCACGGAGACGAGCACGTATTGCTCAGCCCTTGGTCAGCACGATCCCCTCAGTACGGAGCAGGTCGGGGCCCGCCCCGTTCTCCCAGCTCCCCCTCCTCGGACTCACCGCTGTCCACTTTGAAACGCTCATGCCTGGCTCGAAGCCCGTCAATCTCGCTCTGCTGATCGGCCAGGAAGCGCTCCAACTTCGCCTGCACCGACTTGGGCAGCTTGGAGAGCTCGGCCCTCTCTAGGACTTGCTGCAGCACGGCCGCCATCTTGGCAGCAGTCCCTACGCTGTCCGACCTCACCGGGACTGGCCGTGGCGTGCTCAACAGCGCAGGCGCCACAGAGCCGCATGCGCGATCATGCCGGTCTGGCCCCGCCAAATCACAGGCTCATTTTCCAGGCAGGAAGCGGCTCGTGTACGAGCACTTCCGCTAAGGGCGTTCTTTCAGTCGGTGTACGAAAGAAAGCTGCTAAAATTGATACGACAGGCCCGAAGGTTTCGTCTCGAAGTTCGCCCTGAGGCTGTTCGCTCCTCTAAGGCGTGCTGTAGGTCCAGGAGTTGCAGAAGGAGGTGTTACTGCTTTGCCATTCGAAGCATGGCGGCCCTGGCGCTGAGCTCGCTCTCTGTACTCCTCTTTCCCGCGCTCGGGTCTGGGTTGGGTGACGTCATTCTTCTGCGCCAGGCAAAGAGCGGCGCCTGCAGGTACCGCTAGTGTTGGCCACCTCGGTGCTCGGTGGAGGCGCCCGCGGCGGTCGAGCCTGGGGACCTGGAGGCGGCTGCGCCCGTCAGGCTGGTGCGGGGAGCGCAGGGGGGAGTTGTACGGGAACGGCCGCCGAGCTGTGTGCCTGGCTCCATTGCAGGGGTGCTTTTGGCCCGGTTGTGTGGGTTGAGGTGAGGTGGGTGATAGCCTTCCTCCTCTCCCGGGTTGAGAGCTTCAGCTCAGCTATCCTTTGCGGAAGTTTCTCCATCAGACACCTTTGTGGAGACTCAGCATGCCTCTTGCTTGCTCACTCTTTGGCTTCAGATTTTTTATAGTTAATTTTTCTTGTGAAAGTCCGCAGTGCTTGAAGCAGTTTTCGAAATAGGCCTGGAAGGGAGCAATGTGTATAGCAGGCCCTGTGTCCTGGATTAATATAGCTGCTGAGGGAAGATGTGAAGATGGCCTTCTGGGTAGTCCACAGATGCTGTACTTTTAATGCCTTAAGAACTGGAATGAAAATTGAGCATGGCATAACTAAGTACAAGTGTGGAATTTAGCAAGTCCTTCAAAGAGGAATGTAAATAGAAAAATGCATTCTACATTCTGACTTCAAATGAAACATGACTCAGCAATAAATTGTTGCTTGTAGATACTCAGCATGTCAAATACTGTGTTTGGCTTTGGGGCCTTCACTGCAAGAAAGACCCTGAGGTACTGGAATGGGTCCAAAGAAAGATAGTGAGGCTGGTGAAGGGTTTGGAGCACAAGTCTTATGAAAGGCAGCTGAGGGAACTGGAGTTGTTTAGCCTGAAGCAAAGGAGGCTTGAGGGGACCTTATCACTCTACAGCTACCTGAAAGGAGGTAACAAGGTGAGGGTTGGTCTCTTCTCCAAGTAGCAAACAAGACAAGAGGAAGTGGCCTCAAGTTGCACCAGGGGAGGTTTAGGCTGGATGTTAGAAAAAAAATTTTCACCAAAATGGTTGTCAAGCACAAGAACAGGCTGCCCAAGGAAGTGGTGGAGTCACCATTCCTGGAGGTGTTTAAAAGAAGTGTGGATGTGGTACTTATGGACATGATTAGGTGTTAGGTTTATGGGTTGGATGGGCTTGATCATTAAGGATCTTTCCCAGGCTAAACAATTACATAATTCTGTGTTTTTCTAGCATTTAGTTGCACAACTTGCCATATCATTCCAGTGGTAGGTACTTAAAATAGTTTTCCTTCAAATAAGGGCCACATACTTCTTCCTTTAGTATACAGTTATGCTTTTCATTAAAAAAAAAACAAAACAAAACTAAGCTTGCAGATAATAAAGCTACTTGACTAACCTTTGTTGACGGCTAAAACAATTAAATCTTCAGAATCTTTTTGTGAGGCTCAAATTTTCATATAACCGTGTGCTATATATAAACTTTCTTTGACTTTGTACATTATTTGCTTTGTAGGTTGAAACTGTAGAACTTGGTCTTAAACGTGCAGTAATGGGTAGAACTTACTTTGTTGAGGAAGCTATTGGTCAGTATCTTTCAAACCTCAGCACAAAAGTACAGCCTTATGTCACTGGCCTGTTAATAGGGCAGGTAAGTGTGTAATATTTAAAGTCTATTCCATTCATTCCTATTAATAGGAGAAACCCCCCTTGGACTTAATCATTTGGGATAAGTCTACTAACATCACATTGAGCTTGTATAATGCAGGAGGATGGTAATATGACCAGAAGGGACTTCTATACAGGTTTTCCAGTGTCACCTAGCTACTCAAGTCTTTTAAAAGAGTTTTGTGATAGGACACACAGAAAATATAAAACTTGCCACTAAACAAGGGTTTAAGGCAAAGGCAAAAAAACCCCCCAAAATCACGAAGGAATTAGTAACAGATTACTATAGTGTAAAAATACCTAGTGTAAAGCAACCCATATACTTACTATGCAGTATTTTTTTACTTTATATCAACCTTATGGTATATTTGTTTATATTGATGTTTATGAAAGTGTTCCGTGCAAAAGGACTATGTAATTCAGGCTGTTCGAACGCCTTTGAAAGAAGAGCAGAAGGAAGACACCAAGCCTTCAAAACTGGCATCCATTGATGAAGAATGGATAACTACACACGCCAGTCAGGTAGCACAGTATGAGTTGATGAAGGGGGTGGGAAGAACACAAGGGAAATAAAATTGACAAAAACTATCTCATTACCTATGTAATCTCAGGCTTTTTTTTCTGAAAGTGCCTAACCATCCTAGACACAGATATTTTAAACCGGAATACCTGTATTGTTTTAAAAGTTTATTATTAAACAGAGATTTGATAGGACTAAACGAAGAAAAAAATTGTGGCATGTGTTCCTACACTTTGGAGGAACCTACAAATGAAAACCAGCTTTGCTTATTTAATTTCTGCTCTCAACGCTTACCTGTTTCATTAGACATTTGTATGTGAAGTTACATGGTTGCTAGATCTCCAATTCCTATTAACAAATGTTCATTTTTATTTTTAAGGTTTCTAGAATGCTTCCTGGAGGCTTACTAGTTCTTGGTGTATTTATTATTACAAGTCCAGAACTATCAAAAGATAGTCAAAATGCTTTGCGCAAGGTAAGTAGACTTCCTGGTGGAAAAACAGGAATATCTTTAGGTGTGTAGCTGAGTAATTTTCTATCAGTTACTCGAGTATATATGACTGTTTTGTTGCTTTATTTCTAAAAGCACAAATGTTCTCGCTTGATGTATGGTTTTAAGACAGAAAGCTCAGAAATAACTGTCCTACAGGACTGTACCACAGTGCAGTGTTTGGTAACTTTCTGTTTCTTGTGCTGTTCGTTACTGTAACAGCAAATCTTACTGTATTTACTGAAAGCAGACATTCTGGCTTAAGGAAAACATCTTCAAGGTTTATATTAAGCAAAATCCTTGTGGCACAGTTTTTAGTAATGTTATCTTATATTGCTTTTGTCTGAATAAATAGTTCAGATTAGAGAAGTTTGCAATACTGAAAATAGCCAATCCCTTTAAAAACAATATCTTGTATAGAACTAGTGGTCTTTGACTTATGCGTGTACAGTTATATTTAAAAACTACTCAGAACATGCTACTGCCTGATAGAATTCATTTTTGTTACAGTACTGGGGCATCTAGTGTCATGTTTAGTTTCTGTTCTGTAGATATATGTCATTTTCATAAATACACATGATAAGTAATTTAAACATGAGTAGGTTTTGAAGGCTGAGGTCCCAGATTCAGTTTTGGCAGTGCAATGCAATTGCATCTCAGTTGTGATAACTAAAAATAGTAGTCAGCAGAAAAAGATGAGTTGTGTTCAGGTGATCAGTGATTACTGAGTTATTTTAATTAGTAGCAATTTAGCCTAGCTGTCTTTTTCTGATACTCAGTTGATAGGCATAAAGCTGTAATATTATGTAAGGAAAAATGCATACAAGGTGAATATGTGTTGCTTGGTTTGGATTATAAGGAAGCTGATTAAGATTTCATAGGCAACTCGCTTTGGAGTAGTTGCCTATGAATCTTTGCAGAATCATCTTTTAACATGACATTTTGATGACCTATAAGCTATATTTCCCATTTATACATAATTTTGTTATCGCTTGGACTTAGAACTTTAGTACAAGTCTATTATAATTATATACATAACACATTATTTTTATAAAAATCTGTACTTTTTTCAACTTTAGCTAATCTTCTCAGTGGAAAAGTCTTTGACTAAAAGAAGGCTCTGGAAACCTGCTGAGGAGGAAGTCTCAGAGAGAGCAGCTCTTCAGATCTGTTCTGCTACAAAAAAGTATCCTTTATGAGCAAGCTTTATTGATGGAGACTGCTACTTCCAAATTCTTTTCTGTATAAATGATAAATTAGGAGAAGGAAGTTGTTTGGGTTCAGGTAGGTGTAAGTAAGTATGTTAAAATCATGAAGTTTTCTGATTACTCATGAGTAAGACTATTGGCCTTTTTATCCTTGCAAAATTTCCATAATTTCTTACTGTTAATTTGATACCCCCCCCACAGACTTATGCCTTCCCCAGGCAGATTGAAGAAAACATCTAAATTGAAATTGAAGAAAACATCTAAAATACTGTATAGCAGCTTGAGCTTGCAACTACCAATGATACTTACATGTAAGTGGAGATGTAACAGGCATATGGGATCTCTACTAGTGCTGCAGAAGAATGCTGGGTCTGTCGATAATTAGATAATATATGGAGAGCAAGCAAGGTTTTTCCTTAGAGAGGTGTTTCTCCATGTGAATACATATTGATCTTAATATATTTGTAAGAGATGGGACAGCATCACTATGGTAGTTGTAGTTTACAGTCAAAGGTTTTTCCACTTTTTATTCTAATAAAAGATAACTTTCTTCAGAGCATAAATTAGCTCAACAAAGAAGTAAAGGACAAAGTTAGTTGTTAGTGAATTAGTTTTACTCTCCTTATTGCTTTTCACTGGATTTTTTCTTTAAGTAGCAAAGAGTAGTTTGCCGAACCTATGATGTACAAGATCCAAAGGTGAGTTAGTCATCCTGTTTGTCATATGCAGCTTCTAATGCATGACAAACAATGTTAAAAAAAAATCTCCATTTGAGTTATACAGTGATTTTTATAGATGTTTTATCTTTTTTTTTTCTGCTCTTAGAGTTCAGCTAAACCAGCAGATTGGAAATATCAGAGTGCTTTATCTGCTTCCTGGTTAGCTTTGGACTGCACGGTAAATGTTAATATTCACATTCCACTTCTTGCTACTTCACCAAACCATGACTTGGAGAAGAATATCAAGGTAACTGACTGGCTGTACCAGTTTCGTAGTTGGTATCTGCACTACTTTCTCCGTTAAAAATTAAATGAGAGAGAAAGATTTCAGTAGGGTGAGTAGAGGAGTAGGATTAATCAGTAGAGAATGTTTGGCAGTTACTCCTCTGAAGTTACCATGAAGCATTCATAGTATAAAAATGTGGATAGCTTTCCTTCTGCTGTACTTAGTTTTGTAAGTTTTCCTTTGCTTGGAATTGTTTAGCAATTGTCATTAATATTCCAACTAAAGTGTCTTCTTCACTTAGTAAAAAGTTACGTCCAAGCATAACAGGGTTATGAGGCACTTTTAGTATGAATTGACTTTCCATAGGCTGGATGCCTCTTCTAAAAAACTTAAATCAATATTGTGAAATGCCTGTTTCTTGATGGATATGTTCTGAATATGTTGATTTTAAGATTTAGCTTTGGAAAAATGTATAGATAGATTTTTTTTTTTTTTTTTAGACACTTTAACTCTCAGAGCAACTCTTGAAACATGTATTTCTATCATTTTCAGAATGATACTACCCAGTTTTTGTTAAATTCTGTTTCCTCTTTGAAAGAGTTTTGTGTTTTCACTTTTTTTTTAAGAATGGATTAAATCGATGGGCAAAACAGATAGAAGACAGTGTTTTTCTGATCAATGGACAAGTTAAAGACGATGATGCAGAACTACTGGAAGGGCAGGTGAGTATCAAAATAATGAGGAATTGAACTGTAATAGATAGGTAATTAGTGTGCTACAGCATTGACTGGGTCATCTTCTGCACAATATTGTTATGGTTTAGGCCCAGCTGGCAACCCAGAACCATGTAGCCACTTGCTCACTCCCTCCACTTCCTCCCCCTACTCCCAGAGGGATGGGGAGGAGAATCGAAAGAATATAACTCCTTCCTCCTCTGGCAATATGAATACAGTAATTACATGTGAAGTCTGACTAAAAGTTTTTCTATGTGCTGTCTCCTAATTAAAGAACATGAGTAAGGTATGAATGCAGGTCATGAGATTTCTAAGAGCTATGTATGTCTAAATGTGTAACAAGCAGTGGAAGCACCTTGTTCAGCTGATGCATTCATCTCTCCTTTGTTTTATAATTATCTTCTCATGGCTGTTTTCTATATGCCATTTTCTCTCTTAAAAGCTACAAACAAATGCACATTTTATACCATAGTAAGGAGACTTTGATTCAGGGAGATTTTATTTATTTTTCCTGCTTCATGACAGAAAGAATTTTTTTTTCCCTTCAGAAAAAGTCAAGAGGAAATACTCAGTCCACCTCTCAGATTTCTGATGTCAAAGTTCTGACACAGCTGGTAAGTATTTAGAGGTTTGTCAAGTATAGGCTCGCTGTTAACTTCTAAAATAGAATAAAAAAATAACATTCTGAGTTACTATCTAGAAATATAGCTTACTTAATCCTAAGATTTTGATTTTCTCTCATGGATATTAACTCTGAAACTCATTGTGGAGTGATCTGCATATTTTGTGTCTTTAGAAATTCTTGTGTGATAACCACGTTCTGTAAGAATTGCACAGTATGGCTGCAAGGAAAATTTGAAAAACTGGTTGTAGAAATGAAATCCTGCAAACTAATTAATTTAATAGTAGGATTCCTGCATACATTAATTTTAAGGTGACTTTTCATCATTCTGAAGTACAGAATTACTCTCTTCAACTTGCCACAACTAGCTATGGACATTTACTTAAATGCTTTTGTCTGAAGTTCCATCCCTAGTTCTGGATTAAGATACAGATCCTGTAAACTGAATCATAATCTGGAGCTGTTAAGCCTGTCAGTTTCCTCTCTACCATAATCTATGGTGACTTGAACCCTGAATTAGGTGTCCTAGTCTAAGTTCTAAGGTTCACATGTGTCCAGACACTGTTTTTGTAGGCTGCTTGCACAGCACAGGCTAACCCATTTTTTCAGGTAATTCCTGGATTCTCTAAAGTTATGTTTAGGAAAAACTTTCAGAAATGTCTAAAACGCCATTTTAAGTATTTGATGAGTTATCTCACCTTCTTTTGTTACATTGTTCCAATGGCTGATTGCCTCAGTGAAAGGAAAGCTTTTTATTTTGGCAGAAGTAATGTATGCAGTTCACATGGAAGTTATGCATTCTTCTGTTTCCAGGTTTTGTTTTAGAGTGCTTCATACAACACACTTGTTGTTTTGGTAATGAGGTCAACTATTTCTAGGCAACAGTTTGACATAGCTGTAAATGTGACCACATTTGTAATTTAGTACTGACTGATGGGATGGCTCTCAGGATACCATAGGTTATGCTACCTATATAGTAAACATACAGACTTCATTGTATGTAAAAAGATAGTCTTAAAAAGATTTATAGAATGCAATGCTAATATAAGTCACGGGCCACTTGCCTGGAAAGTTTTAGAAGTCTTAAAGACACAAGTATTTAAATTGCAAGATATTGAGTGACTGGAAAAGTAGATAAATTTTCCATGATGGACAAGAAGAAATATTTTCAGCCTTACCTAACAAGAAAAAAACAATATAAATTATAAGGGAAAACAAATTATGTGTAAACATATAAAGATATGCTAGCAGCCTTCCAATATCTGAAATGGGGGCTACAAGAATGCCAGGGAGGGAATGCAGTGATAGGCCAAGTAATGGGTTTAAACTTAAATAGGGGAAGTTCAGGTTAGATACAAGGAAGAAGTTCTTTACTGTGAGGTTGGTGAGGCACTGAAGCAGCTTTCCCAAAGAAGTGGTAAATGCGCCATCGCTGGAAGTGTTCAAGGACAGGTTGGACGGGGCTTTAGGTGACGTAGTCTAGTGTGATGAAACTAGATGATCTTAAGGTCCTTTCCAACTTTAACCATTCCATGATTCTATGCGATTAATTTCTTAGGTCTGTTTTTTGCTACTTCTGCTGCAAGTACCTTGGTCACAAGATAAAACTGAAACATGTTTCTTTTTCAGTCCCAGGGTTCAAGTCGTCGATCAACAGCTACAGTCCAGGTCTGCAGTGGTTCCATAAATCTCAAAGGTGCTGTGAAATGCAGAGCCTACACACATAACAACAAACCAAAAGTTAAAGAAGCTATTCAGGTAGTGAAAAGGTTATTAGTTCATCAGAAACATTTTTCTGAAATACATTGAATTTATCATATTTTTTTTTTCTTTGCCAAAATGATATGGTCTAAACTGAGGTCAAAATGTTCACCCCCTTGAACACAGGGATTGTTTTAGAAGTCATCTGTGTGCAATGTGGCGATTTAGGTTCCTTTTTAATTTCTAGAAGGTATGTCTCCTGTTTCCTAAGGCCGTTCTCTAGCGACTCTTTGCCCAAACTGTCAAAATGGCTTTGAAGAATTTTCTTAAAAAGGGGTTACAGAATATGTTTTTCTGTATGTGGAGGGGAAAATATATATTTACTTTTTCAGTGATTTCCCCCCCTTCTTGAGTCAGTGCCTTGTGATTATTTTGTTTGATTTTAATGGCAATGTTTAGAAGTTGCCAGTTCTTATCCTAACAAGACTAAAAATTTCCTCAGCTTTCCTTTTTTCTATTTTTGTTTTTTTTTTTTTTAATTCTTTTGATGTTGGCTTCCTCTTTATTGAACTTTTAAAAATTCTCTTTAGGGTTTTTATTTTCTGGGAAAAACTATTCTTTCAACATGGTTTGTATTACTGATGTTTTTGTTTTGTCCTTATAGGCTTTGAAAAGAGACATAATAAACACATTGAGTGATCGGTGTGAAATACTATTTGAAGATTTGATTATAAATGAAGGGCCTCCCAAAAAAGGTATGAATTATAAAAAACAAACCAACGAACAAAAATACCCTACCAAACAAAAGCTCAACAGCCACCCAGTTCACTGCAACAACCATTGAATTTTGGTTGTTGCAGAAAATTCTGCTGGTATACTGAAGTCCCAGTATGGTTTGGAGCAGTACAACAAGCACATGGCATAATTTCTATTTGTCAGCCTTGACTTTCTCTTAAATCTGGAGAATTTCAGTCAAGTTCAAATATGTTCTTTGGCACTGCAGCTTTCACACCAACTTCGTATTCACATCTCATGACCACAGAATGCAATTTATGTGTCTTTTCTCACTGCTTGGATTTTTTTTTTTTAATTCATGTTGAAACTCCTGTCACTGAAATTCTAACTGTAACTTGCTCATTTAAAATTTTATTTTTTTTTTAGCCCTGTATGGTATTCCTATTAATATTGAAGTATACTAAAACTTGGTGGGATCAAAAGAACTGGTTGGACATAGCTTTCCATGTTTTTGTATTACCTATGTTACAACTGCTAGTGAACATGAGCTCTAAAGTTCAGTACTGTTCATCTCCATTGAGTAAAACAGGTGATTACAATGTGAACAAGTATCCTTAATTGATTTTTTTTTTTTTACAAACTATACAAATACAAAGCTTGTGTCATCTCTGCCCCCTGAACTTAACTGCTTTTCATCAAGTATTATTTTAGAGGCTTTGTGTCTTTTAAATAAGTAGATCTTATTTCAGCACTAGGAATAATTACTGTATTGCATTAACATGAATTTAACAGAGCACCATGCAGTGGCAAAAGTGCAATCCAAATTGATCTAATGAAAATAAAACTTCCTCTTGGGATTATGCTAAAAACTAAGGTGCTATATGCTGAGACTGGATCTCCTAGCTCATGCTAGGTGATTCTTTAAATTTCTTTTAGTTAGTGTAATAGTATTAAGTTACCTTCCTATTGTTTTGTTGGTTTTTGGTTTGTTGGTTGGTTGGTTTTAAACCAAATATTACTAGTTAATTGAAATAAAAATTTGAAAATCTTACTTAAAGGAAGGCCTTTTAAAAGATGCTATTTTTGGTAGAGATTTTAGGAAAAAAAATAGAACTCAAAGCAGAATGATTGTGGAAGGAAAAATGATACCTGGTCAGAGTTACTATTTATTTTAGGATAACATTGTTTGTTTGGTGTTAGCCAACTTTATCCAAACTGCGTAATTTATACTTTCCAGTTGCATGCAGATTTCAGTTTCCTCTTTAGGTGGCACCTGTACTTCATGGCTTTAAGTATATCATATAGCAGCCAAAAATTTGCAATCCTTTATGGTGTTGAAATTGTATGTTGTTTTGTGTGCAATTTTACCTGCAGCCTTTCCCAGACTTCTCTTGCTAGTTGTTCTAAATTTAAAAAACAAAAGTCTATTTAACATTTTAATGGTCTGTTTTGAAGATCTCTCAGGTATTTCTAAGGACACTAATGTAAGAACATAAATCAATGTAATAACACCCTAATTTTCATAAAACAGTAACAACTAAACAAGCCATGCATGAAACATGAAAACTTGAGCTTTTATTTGGATGGTATTTCTTCCCTTTTCTTTTAGATTTTGAGAGGGAATACCATGTCTTACCTCAAAGACTGTTTGTCCCTGTTGCTGGATCCAGTGTGATGCTCAGTGATTATAGGTTTGGTGAGGAAGCTGTTGGAGAAATCCAGGAACGTTTTGTTGAAATGTTGGATCAGTCTGTGCAAGCTGAAGATATCCATATAGCAGAGGAAATTAACACAGGTAAATACAGTACCTGAGAACCAGGACAAACTGCATCATGGATTATGAAATGTTGACCAATGACATAGGCCAGATTTATCCAGATATGGATATGCTTAAAATTTGCTTACTTCATATGAAGCTCTAAAGGTATATATATCAATCTTGTGATCTTTCAAATTACAGTTTAAATATATTTGTGAACAATGGCAAGGGTGCTTGTAGTTTCTGTGATTGGCTTCTAAGAGACCTCTCTTTCTCCTTTCTGATATTTTGCTCTCTCACTGCATTATCTGTCCAGCCATGGTTGCAGCTCATGAGCTTCAGTAGATACATGAATAAATATATGGTTAAACAAGGTTTGTTCATTTTATTCTGCACATGAGTTAAGAAGTGCTTCTATATTGGCAAGTAACCTATAAAAAAAAAACAGCAAAGCTTTGTATTCTGGTTACTTTTTCAGTAGTTCAGTGTCTTTAAAGCTGAGTAACTCTTACACTACTTAGAATAAGTTAGAAGTTGTGTGCTTTAGTAAATTCTACTGTTTCTCCACTGAATAATTAAAAAATACTTTAAAAGTGCTATTAGCAAAAAATACATATAGTCTAATATGTTTTTCAGAAAGTTCTCATGCTAGAACTTTTTCAAAAATGCAAAGTACCATTGTTTCTTCTGAGTATATTAATTTATGTATCAAATGCCCCAAATTGAACTTTTGTGATTCACCAGAGCTGGAAAGAAAATTAAGAGCGCTTTTATTTTTCTAATGAATGTTTTTAAGTTTATGTTCTGATTATGAGACTTTTATATTCCTTTAATACAGATATTTTGGTATAATCTAGTTACTGACTTCCTTTTCCTTATTATTTGTTCATATAATTCCTTGTTGTGCTTCCCCCCCACCCCTGACTTTGATTTCAATGTAGGAGTCAAATCTTTAATTGAAATGCATCTAATAATACTTCCTGTGATCTTATGGAAGATATTTCTGCCCTTTTTTTTAATCCCATCAGCATGAATATGAGCAGCAGTTACAGTTTTATAATTTAAAAGAAAACACATTCTTAGATGAGAACTGTGATCACTTTTTGATGTTGATATTTAGGGGCAAAAAATGAGAAATGTAGCCACGAGCTTCCTTTGTAAGGTGAACTGTGATTACTGATACTCTCCTTGACCTACTTGTTTAGTTGGGTTTTTGAGTTTCTTGATTTCAGAGCTAACCATAAATTCTTGCGTCTTTCTAAATGAATCAATTTTCCCCTGGCTTTAATTAAACCTGTTAGCTGTTAATCTGACTCATTATCTTGAAAAGTAAAAGATGAACGTAGCTCAAGAACCTCAAGAAAAGCAAGAAGGCCAATAAAAATCTCTCTTGAATTACAAGAGTAACTTTAATAATCTTAAAGCTGATTATTACTGAACTTTAAGGAATTAGCGTAAATCAGGGAAATTAATGTTTCAGCAGCAGAGATAAGCTTGGGAGGGAGAAGATGATTCAATTTAGCTTTATTGCTGATGTATGATCTGAAGCTAGGAAAAAAAGATGATTAAACTTACAGTGATGCATCACAAAGATTTGATGTCACTAATACGCGTAAAATCGTGAAGAAAATGTGCTTCTGTGTTCTTGTGGCTTGCTGGTTAGAGAGGTAGGTGTGTGTGAAATAAAAGGGCAAATTAAGGCAAGTGCATAGTAGAGGAGAAGGAAAAGTATGCAGAAACAATTTTGGGAAAAAATGGGACTGCTGTTGTCCTAGTGTAAACCACAGAGTATGTCCATAGAATGGTTCTGCTTATAGTAGTGATAGTAATAATACTATCAGCACAGCACTGTTCGATTATGATAATTATTGTTATGGCACCATTACCTTGTGGTTTATTAAAATAACAAGTTATTGATACACTTTTGTTAATGCCAGAAAAGCTGTTTTAGAAATGAGACTTGTTAACTATGTCAATAAGGTATTCTGTGTTTTAAGAAAAAACATTAATTTTGCAAGTTAATTTTTTTTTATTGGCACTTTGGTATGAAGTGTCTAAGTATTGCTGTAAAAAATGTTGTTGTGGCACAGTGAGAGTTTGGGGGTTTCCCTTGTGTAAAGGCTTTTTCAGTGCATCGTTCCAATTTGCGTAGCATTTGTTTCGCAAAGTTTAGCTCTATCATTATTAATAATTAATATCTAGTAATGGTTAAAAATGGGCTTGTAGTGAATTTTGACAACAGCCTTTATCTTTGTATCATGATTTCTATGGTCTTAGGCACCAACCTTTAATTAACTTGAAATGCTGTCCATAGTGAAATTCTGGGGAAGATTTGTTGCTAAAAAGAATTGCTTAAAATACCAAAATATGAGCAGGCTTCTGAAAAAAAAATATCCTTTTTTTGTTGTTGCTTTTTGAAATATGCACTTGAGAAGAGGGTGATATAATCAGTATATATAGCAAAGATTTATTTTTTACACAGTTTTTAGTCAAAATGTGTGAAATAAAGGTATTTTGAGAAGGTCAGCTTTATGTGCTTACTTAATCCAGCCTCTGCCACTGTCTCCTATAGTTTTATTTTGCTTCCTAATGCAATGCTCCAGTGAGGTCACTACTGGGTCATGCTTTAAAATTGTTATGTGGAAAATAGAACATAAAACTGACCTACTTATAATTGAAAGATATAAATAGCCCAAACAGTGTATTTGCAAGGTATTTAGTGCATTTCTACAAGTAATTGAAAACTTTGCTTTTATGATTGGCTTTACTAAATCCCTGCACCTCCTTGGTGTAGGAGGTGGGGGTGATATGTTAAGTAGTCTGAGTGGATAAACATAAGTAAGACTTCAGTAGTGGTAAACACTTCATCATCTTTGTTAGCAAATTGAAGAATTAATGAAAAAATAAGAATTCTTCTAATTGGCATTAGAAAGCATCTACTTTTGAAAACTCTTTATGTGATTTATACTACAGCTGCTTCACATGCAAATCTTCTGTAACATAATGGCATAAATGCCTTTGGTAACAAAGTAGCTTTAGGATATTCCTTTCTTTTTCCTCTTTTTCTTTTTTTTTTTTTCCTCCCTGAGGAAGCAAGCACTGCTGTCTTGAGGTGCAGCTTCAAACGTTACCTTCAGAAAAGTGCAACAGTTCTTATGAAGGTGCAAAGAAACAAAGTTAGAGGGCACAAATTTATCCTACTTGCTCAACAAAACTGAAGCAGAAACTGCAGGATCTAGACTTCAAAGGTGACCCAAGAAATGTGGTCAGCTTTTCTAAAACTGGGATGTTATTTTAAAGAGTTGAAAACTCTATTGTAGTTTGGAGAGAATGCAGTGCTTTTACTGTGCTAGTTAAAGCTGTCTTGCAATAATTGCTAACTCCTTTACTTTAGTTGAAAATTTCTGCTCATATTTTAAGCAGATGAGTGTGTTTTTTCCTTCACACAGAAAAAATAAGATGAAATTATATATATATATATATAAGATGAAGTGGGCTTGAGAGGCATTTGATAATTTCTTCTCTAAAAAACACCTGTTGCAAATGACCATTAGTGGCTGACAATCACCAGTTTAAATCTGCTGCTGGTTCTCCTGGTGCTGCCCCCTGTGAGTCAGCTGCTCAGGTCAGCTGAGCTGCTGGTTCCTCAGCAAGGCCTGGTTCATTTTGATGGTTCCCTCTCAGAGTAGTCAAATTTTCCCTAAGTTATTTTGGGAGTTGGATATGTTGCTCTGGAAGTAGGATGTGGAAGATGAGTTTTGGAAAAGGGACTCATTCCCAAATGTAATTTTCTCTTTATTTTTACTCTTCCAGACATACGGAATAGTTTAGTACTATGCTGTTTTTACTGTCTGATTTCTACTGCTATGAACCATTTTTCTCTACCATAAATGTATTTTATAAAGTTGATCCGGAGTTTTTGACCTTCTGTATTAATTCAACTGTGAAACACAACTGCTAGCTTTTGAACTGGTATTTACTACTTCATTTGCTTTCTGTGCAGTTGGTATTTGTCCAGTTACTGACAACATGGATGACACACAACAGAAACAACTGACAAAAGCAACATTGCTCTTGAAACTTCAGCAAAATATGGGTATGTTACTTCCCTAATTTCTGATATTGCAACCCAAAAACTATAATGGGTCCCTTCTGTACTGTTACTTTCTATAGCATTATTAGCAAACAAGTGAGATTAATACAATACTTCTCTAAAATGAGTCCCCATATCAGTATTGTAGGTGCAGGGTGTTTCTGGGACAGAAAAAAACACAGCCCACTGTTGGAACAAAAACAGTGTTTGCATTTGTTCAGCCTTCAAATCAACACAAAAGGCTCATATAGCTTTATTTCTTTTTTGGAGAGCCACCACTTTCATAATTCCATACTTAAAAAATACCAAACAACCAAATCAAACACAGTTGAATGGCTTTGTCAAGTAGGCATCCATAAATCAGCTAGTGACTCACTAATCTTCATCTGAACCTGACAACTACATATGGGCTTGAGTGCTAATTGTCAGCCTTGGTAATTCAGGGAACACCAGCTACAGTCTTCTTTCAGATACAGTTTCTCCATTGGTACTCTTTGGTCCAGCTCTCATATCTGCCTGCACTCAGTACAGTTCTATTTGAGGGTTTTTTGGTGTATTTTTTTGTTAAAGGACTGTTACACTTTGGTCAACAAAGCAATAACTATTTTTCTGTTAATTCTTAGAACATGCTAACTGGAAGATTGAGGAGTAGCAGTAAATGTAATCATTCAGGGAGTTTGGGTTTTTTTGTGTGTCATCTTCTCAACTGCATCAGTGACAAGCATGTTAATAGGAAAATGTTGTGCTAGAAAGAGGTAGAGTAAATGTAGTTTTAATGAAAAAAAATCATGGCTTTTGTTTCTTCAAGCTTAAAATTTTTATTATTTTTTCCTAGTCTGATTCCTAGAACTAATCAGTGCAGAGTCAGTGCATTATTTTGGGGGGCCAGGACACAGCCAAGGTACTACAGAAGTATGCTGTGAAGCATACTTACAGGTGGAAGGATCATGCTCTGATTAGAAATGTAATGTGGAACTTTAATTATCTGACATGGTAGCTTTAGACTTAGGCTAAGCAGTGGTAAAATAGTTTTTTTTTGGGGTGGCTGTTTCTCCTCCTGTCATTCACCTTGACTCTGCTCTCCACACCCTAGCTTGTCCTGATTGCTGCGCTTGTTACTCACTGAATGCATTTCCTTTGTTATTTTAGGTGTGGTAATAGCAGCTGCTGTTGCAGTCTTTGCATCCATCTTCTCTTTCAATTACTTCAGTGATTAAACTCAAGCAACCAGTGCTTTGTGGATGGAAGTATTGGCCAGTTACAAGATGGAAGCATTTGTGTTCAATATATTGGTAACTAAGAATTATTGCCTAAATATCACCAGTTACATGTGCAACATAAATCATAATGACAGGTTCAGTTACCTTGTGCCAGCATGCATACTACGTCAAGTAGAATCACATGGTTACAATACATTGCTGAATGATAGTATTATTTTCTAGAAGGATCCCTTAAACAATTTTTTCCTATTTATTCTTTTAATGGAAAATGCTGCTACTGTTTTTTCTCAGGCTATTGGCAAGACTAGCATCATTACCTGGTATGACAATTCTTGCTTTAAGAGATGCTTTGCTTAAAGAAATCTCATCTCATTAAAGTTAATTGGGGAACAATTAAATATAATGTAGCCAGCATTTCACTATATGCATTGTTTTCTGTATTATTGGCTAACTAGCATAATAGGTATAAAAACAGTTCCTAGTAGTTTCAAGACTAGACCAATTCAGCCTGTAAATACCATTGTTTGAGACCTGGAGAACTCAGAAATCAATAAAATGCATAGAGCTTTTGAGATTTGTATATGCTTTTACTTGGTGACTCTTAATGAGGATTTTTCTGTCCAGTTCTTATTTAATGATCACTTTCTTGGAATATTAACTATTCTGGCAACAGCTACATATAGTCAGCCCTTTTGGATTATCTTGTAGATGCATGTGAGTTGTCAAAATTGTTTGCTAATCAGGATTTTTAGACTACAAACAGGTAACTTTCCATTATGAGATATTCTTAGGGGAATAACATTAGGGGATAACATTATTGTTTACTTGCTATGAGGAGAACAGAAGGAGGGAAGAATTCAAGTAAGGTTAATAAAGGTAATTCTTATATAAAATGTGATGTTTACTTGCAGAAAAGAATTCCAGATTTTAGGGCTTTTTAATATCACCGTAAATTTTTTTTCTTTGTATAAGGAACACTGAGAAGAAATATAAACACTTTGGTTCTAAAGCATAATCAAGGAAGCACAGGAATACTTTTATTAAAAGCTAACTGTATGAAATGTGTCTCAAATACCATTGCCTCATCTATGCATTCTGTTTTTACATGTTTGGAAAAAGAGCTGCCTTTAGTATTGGAACTATATTTTGGAATATCATGTTGATCTTTTGTGCTCAGTCAAGTGGGGCCTCTCAGGAAAGTGAACATTGCAATGGCAGTGATTTTTCCACGTGCTGTGTGTTGTACAGGAACATGTCATTCTGTGCAAATGGGTGGAATCAGTAGGCAGAATCAGAAGCAGTTGATTCTGGGGGAAGTTAAGTGCTACCCAGAATATGAGATGAATTTTGTTAACATGTAAATGAAAGATCATTGGTTTAAAATTGCTCTGCTGAAGTCTGTTAGGAGGGGCAGGGCAGTAATGGGATGAAGTTTGCCTTGGGTCTCTCTCTTGAGGTGTCTTTTCCTGTTTTTTTTTTTTTTTGATGATAGAGGCTGCATATGCTTTCAGAGGTTAAATACAAAACAGTTATTCTGTAGTTGCCTGTTACTTGAAACTCAGCCACAGAAGTAAAGCACATTTGAGATACTAAATGTCTTGCACCAGGAACGAAAATTGTCGTGAAACACTTTCAATAGCTCTTGCTTAGCACCTGTGGTGTAAAAGCAGAGTGTGGTTGGAGCCAGTCAGTGCTCTGCCTGTCCTGCTTTGGTACCAAGAGAGGTACCAAGAGGAGAGCAAGAGGCCGGGCTCTGATAGCTCAGGCAAATCTGAGGTGGCTGCAATCATGGGCATCCTCAGGAGAACAGACAATCCCACCTTCAGCGCGGCCTCTGGCAGAGAGAAAGAAGCAGCAGCGACAGTTATTACCGCATATCGCCCCTGCCTGGACATGCTCCTTGAGTAGGGTTTGCTGGAGGTGCATCGAGGGCCAGCTCCCCGCTTTCACGCCAGGCCTTGGGTGCTCTGGAGCAGGCTGCAAGGAAGGTGCTGCAGCTGGAGGGAGCTTCAGGGGACCCGCGCCCACCACGCCGTCGTACTGTTCGCAGAGGACGCCCATGGCAAGCCAGAGGGGCCGGGGCAGTGCGCGGAGGTCGGGCTGCAGAATCGCGCTTCGGCTGCAGCGCGCAAGCTGGGCACTGGTGGTGTCCCCTTAGCTGCAGGCGGCAACGAATGCGCTGCCGTTACCGGCGTGGACGCGGGCTGCAGGAGCGCGTTTTGACCACCGGGCGGCAGCAGCGAGCGCTGCAGTGGGTGTTACTGCACATGCGTGCAGCTGGTGCTGCGGTGCTGTCCTTGGGTCACCGGGCGGCAGCCGCGAGTACCGGCTGCCGCTTGGTACCACCGTGGCTCGGCTGCAGTACCGCCTTGCTGTCGCCGGGCGGCAGCACCACCTCAACAATTGTTTCCGAGCCACGGCCACGTCCGGCCGTTTGTACCCTCCCAAGACGGTAACTGCGGCTTAGTGAGACCCTTATCCCCCTCGCAGCCAGGCAGTAACGTTCACTGCCTCTGTATTGGAAGCCCCTCAATGATTCGAGCATTCCCGGCCTTTGCATTTGAGTGCTTTGAAAATCTGGGAGTAGTTCCTGTCTGCATCCCCCACCTCATTACCTGGGCAGAAGAACCAGCACAGGGAACCTGGGGAACAAGTTTCCTTCTTACAGGCTTGCTGTATCCATCTGCATGTGGCATGGTGGTTGTGGGAGTGACAGCAGTGAGACAACAGGTGCTGGCAAGAGATGAAATGGGGAAAAAAGGCAGCACAGGCAACACGCTGAAGGCAGGAGGGAAGAAGCTGAAGCACTGTGTGCAAGGGGCAGTTACATTCAGCTGGAAATAGCTGGTCCAGGCAGACCAGAGGCAAGTGGTAGATCTGCAGATGAATAGTGCACTGGTGATCTATGGGCTTTGTGGTGGCGTTTGCACTTTTCCTCACCTCTGTCTGCTCCCATAGGCTTGCATACAGGCAACACTTCCCGTGCAGAGCTTGTCTCATGGAGAAGAGACACTGCATGATGTTACTTAACAGCATGCAAAGTAGTTGGCCATGGAGCAAGGAAAGCAAAGAGGCTCTATGGTCACTTAGCAAGTGACCATAGAGCCCTGGATGTTCCACCTTTCTTCAAGAGCATAGCTCTGCACTCCTTGTTGCTCCTGGCAGTGAGCAGCTGCAGTTGCACTTTGCTGCAAGGAGCAGAACAGCTCTTGGTGCAGTGCAAGTGCTGCTCAGCAGGAGCTAACATATCCCTGCGTGGCCAGCACTGTTCCCAGCTCTAAAACGTAGAAGAGAGAGTGGGGTGCAAGGAAGCATCTGGGGTCTGGATGCAGAGGGGTTATGGGGGATGTGAGATGGGGGCAGGGGAGAAACTCGTGAAGAAAGAACTCACATGAAAAAATGAACTCACAAGGAGCCAGAAGGGGACTGGTGTGGGGATATGTTTTGGGGGACAGCATATGGAGCAGCACACACAGGGGGTGGGTAAGTGGGTAAAACTTGCATGCGGGTGTCATACATGGGCATGATATAACCACACTGCCCATTCAGGATAATCCACAGCAGAAAACTCACCTGGATTAATTGCAATGTATAATCCACTCCAGATAGCTGACCCACATCACATAACTTCCAGTGGTGCTCCTCAGACTGGCAGAGTTGCACCCCAGCAGTGGGATGGTTTTGGGTTTCTTTGTTTGCTTTTCCATAACATAAAAATTGGAGAGAATCATGAATTTTTTGCTTTTGAAAAAAATATTCAGCTGGGGGGTTCTACTGCATATCCAGAGCATAGAAATTTCTGATTTTTGGTTTTGTTCATGAAAAGGAGGTGTGAGCTTTTTGCTTTCTGTTGCATAAAACCAGTTGGATATAGCTTTCCCAGGAGACCCAAACTGAGATTTAAACCATTGCAGAATCAAAATCAGGGGGTTTGGAATATCCTTATGCCATGGCAGCAGCTTCCACCTCACGTGCATGGCCCTGCAGAGGAAAGTCCCCATCTGGGGAAATTGGCTCCAAAACAGCATGGAAAAAGAAGGGGAAAGAGGCAGCTTTTGAAAACTTTTCTATCTTCAGTAGCTATTTAGAAGGGTCATTGGGTGTTTAAAGCCTTTCTATAAACATGGTTCCTTTGCATTTTGAAAACATTTTATGTCATAGACATTTACATTTATGTATCTATTTACACATGTGTGTATGGTTTGAACATATATGGTTTATATATATAAATTATCCATTTCCACTCATAATACACAGTATTTAGATATGTAAAGGGTGGGTGTCAGGAGGATGGAGCTAGGCTTTTTTCAGTGATTTCCAGTGATAGGACAAGGAGCAATGGGTGTAAACTGGAGCATAGGAGGTTCCACGTTAACATCAGGAAGAACTTCTTTACTATAAGAGTGACAGAGCATTGGAACAGGTTGCCCAGGGGGTTTGTGGAGTCTCCTACATTGGAGATATTCAAGGCCTGCCTGGACAAGTTCCTGTGTGATGTACTCTAGGTTACCCTACTCTTGCAGGGGGTTGGACTAGATGATCTTTCGAGGTCCCTTCCAACCCTTGGGATTCTGTGATACGCACGTTTCCATACATATCTAGCTACACTTGTGTATATCTCTTTATGCTTATCTTTATTTATACTTAAATGTGTTTACTCTAGTAGCTATTTACACTTATATAATCTATTTAGATTATGTATCATTTCTTAGACTTACTATGTAATGCATAGTAAGCGTAGATAGCTCTATGTATTCATATAACATATATTACATATGCATAATATGTAGTGAATATTATATACCACACTGGGAGATGGTGGTGTGTAATCCCTGCTAACAGGGCTGGGCCTATCTGGGTGATGGCCTGCAGGGGCTATGGTACTGCCATGAGAAACAGTCAGGCCTGGAGCTCATATCCTCTAAAAGGCCACTACCACAACAACACAACCAGAGTGATTTATTATATTGAGAACTTTCAAGATTCACTAACTTGTAAATCGCAATTGCATTTCTCTGGAAGCATAGAGTTATTACTAAGCTACTATATGGCTTCATCTTTGTACCTGCAATACAGGAGAGTGACATTTCTACCAGGTATAAAGTCAGTCTATTCAGCCACAGCTAAGCTTAATTTTAAATAATAAAAAATGAAAATACACAAAAAAATAGGTACCCTTTATCAAAGCAAAAGACATCTAATCTGAGCCCAGAGATCAAAAGGTTTTTAATGGCTTTTTCTAAATCACAGGCTTCAAAATACAGCTTCCAGTACACCACCTTGGGACATACACTGACTACTCTGTTGCATTCATGAGAAAAAAACAGAGCACAGAAAATCTTGAATGCAAATCAGACATAGCAGAGCAGATTGAATACTGTCTCAGTTGAGACTTGTGGTTCATGCAAGGTAGAGTATTTGTAGAATGCTGTCAAGAATTCATGAGTAGCATTTAGACACCCACTGCTACAATTCGGGAAGTCTAGGCTCAGTTTCCCAAACCTAATTATTTCTCAGCAGCTGAAAAAGGCACACAGACCTGGAGGGAGCTGTAAAGTGACCAAGCTCGATCCCTCCACAATCACAGCAACTCAGCAATCATTGAGATAGACAGTCTCTCAGTCCATCTCTGTTAGGAAACAGAAAACCCAAGGAATCGCTCTTTCATCAGACACAAACCTCACTTGACCAGGTCTGTCTCCTCTGACTTGGGCATCAGCTAGGCTGTTAAGAGAATGCCACAGCAGTTTGGTTTTGCTATTGGTATTAATTGGGAGGGGAAAGGGGAAGTCTTTCTCCGTGGCAGGGGGAAGGTAAAAGCTCCCACAAGTATTTTCAGTGTATGGAAGTGCTTATCTTCTGGTGAAAAATACTCACTTTCTTCATCAGAAGTCCACAAGAGATGTCAGCATTTTGTACTTTGGCCATGACCAGCTTTCTTAAGGTGAAGGAGAGTGCTGGTCACAGTTCTTCATAGGAAAGGAAGAACCTTATTCACAGAAAATTCTGAGAGCAGTTTCTGTGGGAAAGTGAAATGGTCTTATTCCTCAGCTCTAACAAATCACAGGGAAGTGATTTCCTCCAGTATTGTCCAAGAAATAGGGAAATTCATACCAGGCTTATGATAAATTTGTGCCTGTCCCCAACAGTTTCTACACAGAATCTCCTGTCACAAGGCATAATATCACGCAGTGTACATTTATTTCTTCATGACAATATCCTAAAGGAATTTAAGTTACAAATGGCTAATAAGTCTAGTCGCTGCTCTGGGAAAGAAGTGTGTTCATCCCTGAAGGGCTTATGAGCAGAGACCTCATAGCAGCCTTCCAGTATCTAAAGGGGGCCTATAAGGATGCTAGGGAAGGACTCTTCATTAGGGACTGTAGTGAGAGGACAAGGGGTAACGGGTTAAAACTTAAAAAGGGGAAGTTTAGATTGGATATAAGGAAGAAATTCTTTACTGTGAGGGTGGTGAGGCACTGGAATGAGTTGCCCAAGGAAGCTGTGAATACTCCATCCCTGTCAGTGTTCAAGGCTGGATTGGACAGAGCTGTGGGTGATGTGGTGTAGTGTGAGGTGTCCCTGCCCACGGCAAGGGGGTTGGAACTAGATGATCTTAAGGTCCTTTCCAACCCTAACTGTTCTATGATTCTGTGTCCTCATGCTGGAATTTTCTAGAGAAGTAAATGACTTTATATCTCTTCCTCAGTATCTGCTCGACAAACTAGAACAGACTTTGCTCGTTCTTCTAGTGTTGCTAAGGCAGAAACTGACACACTCAGGACCAGAAACATAGTCTTGCCTTACAGAGGAGAGCAATAGGGCCTCTCAAAGCTGCTGGTGTGAATGTCACCCAGAGAAGAGCCATCACAAACTTCTTCACAGCAGTCCTGGTGCTGGTTGCAACCACAGCAAGCACTGTGGGAGACCAAATGTTGAGTTTCACAGATGATGATCTGGCTTTCTAATCAGAAAGGCTTTGAATATTGGTAAGGTAGCCCCAAACAGTAAAAATTAAAGGTTCAAAATAAATTTGTCAGCATCTGTATGACTAAATAACAGGGAAGAATACAGTTCTGCAGAAGATGGCTTTGGCATGCTGCCTCTCTCCTTGCTGCCTCACCCCTGGCAGCAGGCTGGCTGGGTTACTTGAACTGGGATTTGATTATGGCCTGCCAGCCAGAGCCTCTGTTGCTTGGCTTGGCTGCACAATGTGAGTGTGTCAGGACAAGTTCACCACAAGGGAAACTTAACTGAAGTCAAGAGAGTTGTACTAAGAACAAATCCAGCCCA
This sequence comes from Melopsittacus undulatus, assembly GCF_012275295.1. NCBI lineage: Eukaryota > Metazoa > Chordata > Aves > Psittaciformes > Psittaculidae > Melopsittacus > Melopsittacus undulatus. The sequence continues at coordinate 49,687,843 of NC_047532.1, read as the reverse complement.
TCATTAGGCTTTTTTCAGGGTGAATTAAGTGCTGATGCAAGAAGGCGCAGGTCCCACTGTGGTTGGCAGCACTCTTTTAAAAGATTCAGGCCTGCTTATTCTGTGCTGCCCTGCTCTAGGACCAGCCAAATCATTCAGTACTCCTAGCCACATGAGATTCCTCTGCAGGCAGAAATATCATTAAGGAGAAGTATGACAAGTACTTATAGATGTAGAGAAAACTTCAGAAATCTAAGAGGAATATGTGTCACTGATAAAATACTATTTTCCTGGTACTGCAAACAGTGTGGGAAATGAGTTTTGAGGCATCCACATGCAGTTACCACAACCAAGTTACTACTGTTACTACCATAACAGACCATTTGTCAGTTCTGTTTTGCCACTGATCTTATTACAGAAGCATTTAATTTACTTAACATCCCAAATTGCCTTCTGTGGCAGTCTGGCTAGCACTCATTGCCTTCCTTTCCCACTGTTCCCATTGTCTCCAACTGGGACAGCTTTTGCAGCTCCATGCTGAGCTATCATCATGGAGATCAGAACATATGAAGCTGAATATGTGAGGAAGAGTCAAGTGACATCTAATTTAAAGTAAATAAATAAATTAATAAATAAAAAGCACAAAAAATAATTCTCCAAACAGTATGTCATTTTTGATAACCATCTATAGAGGAGGTGGTTAGATGATATCAGTTCTCAAAGATATTTGCTACTAAGTTTTCAGGCTGCTGCATTGATCAGATGTAGAAATCAGAAGACCTGGCTGCAAAATACATAGATGCTCAAAGTACTCCGTAAGCTCGCCAGCAGTATCCCAGATTTTTTGAGACTGTCTTCCAGGATCACTTTCCTAAGTTTTCCCCCGATTTTCTTTTCTTTACCAAAACACTGGCTGAGATCAAATGTTCTGAAAAGCCAGCCTTACTGCAGGAGGTCTCTGTCATCTAACATGTACCAGCACAACTGCACTGCCTCCCCTTAGGCAGCAGAAACCAGCTCCAGGCAAATGTCTAGACAGGTGTGATAGAAAAAGAGATACCACTGGAATGGCATTTTTCCAGACTCCAAAGGTAGATTTGGTATTAGTGTTTTTAGTGGTGGTGGCCATGACATTTTGCTAAAAATTAGTAATGAAAGGGGAAATTTCTATCCTTTGGTAATAATAAACCTGATATATGGGTCACAAAACACACAGAAAAGGCCTTCTGTTATCTGCTTTACAAAGCTTAAGGACTCCTCATGTAAACAGTGTCTAGAAACTATGCCCACAGGCTGCATTAACCTCTTGTTTACAGGCAAGCTCACACCTTGGTAGTAGTACCTCTGGAATAGAACCTCTGCAGTTGCATGGGGCTGTCACTACAGTCACACTATGCTACATTTTTTGAAAGGACAGAAATATATCTAAGTATTAATTTGTAAACTGCATTGACATATGGGAGATGGTAAAAATTACTGATGTATATACGTGAATGGCTGAGATTGCATGTGCTGATGTGCAGTCTCTGGCATTTTGAACTTCTGAGAAAATGCTCTTAAAAAGAGATCTCATTATTCAAATTAACTGTTCCTTCAGAGAGCAGGGTGAGGGGCGTGGGGTGGGGGTGTTCTCTGAATGCAGGGAAATTCAGATGGTAAGTAATGTATGATAGAGAGACCACAAAAGGAATCCAGCCAGGTTTTGATTATGCCAGTTCAGATCAACACAAAAGAGTCAGTGACCTGCTGGATTTAAATGGTCAGCTTTAGTGGCCTGATTCTACCTTTTATGTTCAACCTCATCAATGCTTCTTTTACTCTGCTTTACAAGCCCTTTGCCTGATTGAGGCTATGGAAAGTGAGCCAAGCATGCACTGTGGCTCAAGGGGCACAACAGTGCTGATGTCAGGGTCACCCTCTCCACTTCCCCCAGTGCAGGACTTTGCTCTGGATGTCCACATCTTACAATAGTCTTGGAAGGTGGCAGCTTTCAAATATGTACTGATTCATGTATAAGCACCTTTCTTTACCCATCTGCAGTTCTGGTCAGCTGTTACACCTGCAGACATGTGGAGGTGGGCAGGAGAGCAAATAAATGACACAAATACATTTGCTTGTACATCTGAACAAACAGTAACCAGCATAGGTGGAGTGCATGTAGCTTCACCTGCAGGAGCTGACAAAATAAGTTAGAGAGACACTGAGGCCTGTACTGCATTGTCACAGACACGTATGACCAAAGACAGATTGCTTCACTTTATTTATTCTTTTTTTACCCACCTGCAAAATAGAATGTCTGTGATCCATTTGTAGGAAACTAAGGCTAGGAGCATGCTCTGTGTCACTGAGTACAACTCCCCAGTAGAGCAGGCAGCATTGGCTACATACTGATTTTAGTTCAGCTTCCAGTTCAGAAGAGTTAGAAGGCCTTCAGCTTCCAATAACCTAGCCATCACTCCACACTCTTCCCTTGCCCTGGGCTATGCATGGATAGGGGATTTGTGTTCTACCTTGGCTTCTCTTTTATTTTATTAATTTACATGACACTCTTTTCCATGTTTGTACACTTGTCGATGTAATTGGAGTAAGATGACTTATCAGATAAAATAGGAATTTCAAAGGAATGTGCATTTAAATAAATACAAGACAGGTGGTCTGTGCCAGAGAAACAAGTCTGAGACTCAAGAGGCTTAGGCTGAATTCCTAATTCTGCTGGGGTCTATACAGAGGCTGTGCATTAACAGTTCTCCTCTTACTGTCTGGTCTTGAACAAGACAGGATTTCTGAGGCTGCTTTGGTAAAATGAGATAAATATATTAATTCACCTACTTTACTAAGTCCAGACTGATTAATTCCTAATGAGATAGAGGAAACAGGTGTAAGTTCTTTTACTAGCTAAAAGGGTTAGAGTGGCATGAATTTACATGCAGATTTGTACATATGTATAAATACACACATAGACAACTTTTGCTCACAGCACAGAATTAAAGGATGTGTCATATGTGTATTTCCACAGATAAGGATGACAACATTTTTCTAAGCTTTCCATAAATAAACTACAGCTTGGAACAAAGAAAAGGGGATAATTTCATTATAAAAAGGATTAATTTCCTAAATCTTGGGATAATAAATGGAGTTGTTCTAGGCATGGATTTTTTTTTTTTTTTACTATTCTACTTGCTATATTAAGAGTAGTTGGATCAATATCATAGGCTGGCTTGCAAATATATGCAGTTCTTGACTGTGCTTTTCTACATTTAGTTATTTTGAGCTGTGTGGTGTTTTGAATGCAAATATATAGCCAGATATGTAGCTAATGGTGTTTGCTGGTTAGTCTGAAAAGCACTAGAAACTGCCTCCCCTATATCTGAGTTACGGCTGCATAGGTTAGAAGGATCCCCAACTTATGAATGTCTCCTAAGTTCAGAGATCTCCCAGCAGCCTTGCTGTTCATGAGATCTGTCTTTGTCACAAATAGCAAATTTGGGGCTATAGAGTATCACTATCTCATGATGAGATGTCATCCCACAGCACAAATATATTATTCTCAGTGGATTTACAAACAATGTAGCCAACATTGCCGCTTGGACTTGACAGATATACTGAGTCCAGATTTACACTGAAACATGAGTTACACTTGTCAGGACAATAGCAAGAAGAGGCTGCAGAGAAGACTAGAAATACTGTTGAGAAAGTTTCTCCTTTATGGTTCCTGGGACACCATAATCCCTGTCCTGAAGCATGGGGAGGGGGAGGGAGCACCTCTCACTTGTTCTTTCAATTACAGCTATATGTAGGGAATAATATTGTGCTCAGTATTTCTGTCTGCAGGGCCTGAGCTGTGCCTTCCAGCTGTGGGAGCAAAGTGTTACCCCTACCAGTAAATACGCCTTGTCGTGTCCTTGTCAGCCCAGTCCACGGATCATAGAGATATATCTTAGAGGGTGAGAGATAATGTCTGTGTCCACATTATTGTGGGCAATGTCCAAGTTGCATTGACTTCACTGCAAATGGACTAAGGACGGAAGATGCACCCTCTAATGGCTCCATAGCAGCCGTAGAAGCAGGTTTGTGCCTCCCATTTGTTCTACCATTCCTTGCACTCACACCCCATGACTGAAAGGGCTCAGGCCATGCGCAGCAAGCAGGAAAAGAAGGTTGTGCTGGTCTGTGCTGTCTCTCTATCCCGTTTCACTCTCAAAACCACATGCTCTTCTCCAAGGCTTTGCAGAAGTATGCAGTTCCCTTTACTCAATTCAAATGACTTCCAGTGCCATGTAGGGAATATGGACATAGGCTAGAAACTGAGCTCTTCAAAGGAGAAATCCTATGTCTTTCTGCTGCTGTGGGGCTATGCGAGTGGTCTGCAAATTCACTAAGCTAGTTGTTATATTGGATTGTCAAAGGAACCAGATTAGGCATGAAACAGGCTTTTTTCACTCAGAAGGCCTCATTCTGGATTGGATTGTGTCTCAGTATCATCCATCATTCCCAGGGGAACCCCCCTCAGTGGTTTTCCAGGCACTCCTTGTGTGCTAGGGCAAACACATCTTGGCCACACTGTCTGCTGTCTGCTTGAAAGCAGAGCTCCTTATTTTCCTGATGTTTGAAATCCATCCTCTAGCTCAACCTCTGTAGGAACCTACAAGCCAAACCTGAGCTGCACAGCCTCACAGCATGTATGTCTGCACAGTTAGGGCACCCTTTTGATGGGCTGTCAGTTTGCTGGTGGAGGCAGGCTACCCATTATCCCCATGAATGAGTAGTACAGTGCTAACAACAAAAATAATATCAGTAACAACATGTGGGTTTTATTTAATCCAAGAACTGTCCTCCCTAAGAAGGGGAAACATGATTGTCTAGGTATGAAGGTAAATCAAAATAAAACAGGGAAATCGGCTACACCAGAGCCTAAAATAAATGTGAGCAGACCTCCAGGGTTCTGTGAGATGAGACAAATGAGAAAGGAAATGATCCGCTTAGAGATAGATGAGTCTAAATATCATATTAGCACAGAGAGGACAGCAGCAAAGGCCTTAGGGGATGTCTGCAGAGCTCTGTTACCCACAGAGCCAGCAGGGCTGATGATACTTAATATAAGCCTGTAAGGCTAGCAGGGACTCACAGTTTCTAGGGCACAGGGAGGAGATTTCGTTGTTTCTTTATAATATTTCTTGATGTTAATTAATCAGAACATCCTTGCACACTCATGTGGGGCAAGAGTGTGGGGTGCTGCTAGCAAGAACATGTACTCTGCTTTCTGGAGGTAGGAGAAGCAGTGAGGTCTGCCCTGAGGGAGTAGGGAAAGAAAGGAGCTTGGTTGGGATGTAAGCAGAATTTGGAGACAAAAGTGTGAATTGTGGAACTCACCCTGCCTTCTCAAATGGGACCTGGCTCCTGAAAAGAGGGTACTCTTCAACCTTTGCCTGAGGTTTGAACTACTACAAATCCCTAAACCACAGCACCTTTCACATGAGCAGCAAGTCACCTCACTGTGCTGAAGTGAGCTCTTGATTCAGGGCCATCTCGGGTCAATGGTCCTCCAGCCCAGCAAAATGGAAGCAAAGCAGGACAGACCTGGCATATCTTCAATCAACAACTTACAACCTAATTTCCATTTCTCAACTATTGGCATTTTAAACCCAAAGCCTTTCTGAGTAAAGTGTCTGTGAAAATTAGGGCCTTTCCAATCCAGAGAGTTTGTTTATAGCTCAGGTCTGCATGAGTCTAGGGCTTGAATTTCCCATGTGTGAAATTTTAATGGGTGAGCTGTAGAAAAGGGGAGTTCTGCATGGTTTTACAGTAAAACCATGGATTTATGTTTTAAATATGAGACATCTGCTGTGAAAAATCACAGTCAAATGCAAGGTGGGTAAATGAAAAAGTGAAAAGAAAAATTAAATGGCAAAATACCTGCATGAAAGTGAAAATCTGTTGACAGGTTGCAGTTATGTTCCTTTGCTCACCAGTGCAAATAGTCTGTCTCCTTGGGTAAAAGTTAGTAGGCTAGATGATCACTTATCTGCATTTCTACTGGGGATACCTTTTTTTACAAAGTTTGTACTAGCACTGATTCATTCTGGGCTTTAAGTAAAAAATAAAAATTGGAAGTGACTCGTGAAATGATGGAGAAAAAAATCATACAGAAGGGAAACTGATATTGCCTATGAAAGGGCAAAGTGATGTCCATTTACAAATGCTGTGTATTAAATACTGCCCCACCCTGAAACAGAGAAGGTGTGAGTTCACTGTATAATTACATCGTTTTTCTAACCCAGGGAAATGGTAAATTACATGCACACCTGGGAAACAGGCATCTCTAATGATGAGGCAACTGCAGAAGCAGCACACAGGAATTGCTTTATATCAGACTTTGGGGGGGAAATTCACAAAATTAAATCTCTACAGCCAGTGTTGCAGCGTGTTGGATATGGTTCCTGGTGCAGAGAACAAAGTGGAGCTCTTTTCCAACCAGTCCCCAGTAAGCAAAACTCCCCACTTGCCATCTTCTTGGCCCAGCACCCAGACTGCCTTGTTGGGGGTCTTGTTGCTGTGTGCTTTATGGCTACATCCTCCCATAGAGTTCTGAAACATATCTGGACCCATGTCTCTTGACAGATGAATAGACCTGCCTCTGAATGCAAACATACACAAGATATTGCTGTGAATAACAGCTACCCTTGAACCCAGTATTTCATCTCATTGCCTAATCAGTTGGAAAGAGAAGCAGGAGCCTTCTTGATAGTTGAGGAACTGAAATACCAATGCTTCTGTGCTGAATTTACGCTTCACCATAGCCTGGCTCTGAGCTTAGACATCTTTCCTCAGACATCTTTTCTCACCAAAGATGTACTGACATTTACCTTCTGAAATCCATTATTCTTTGGCTGTCCATGGAAGCTGCACCTCTTTAAATTCAGATGATTCAAGTTGGTATCCTCATATGAATTTCCTCTGACTTGGCTTCATAAAATAGTTCAGGGTTGCCCAGAGGAAGACACTCTTCTTTTGGGTTATCAGCAATTCCACCTGGAGTGAATCAAGAGTGGCTTTTCCACTTTCTTTCTGCAATTTACCATCTTGCAGACTGCCTTTCAAAATCTCACTCCAGCAGTCCCTGAGGTCATATGCTGCATCGTTATCAGAACAATGGCAAAGATCCAGAGCAAGGGAAGAGTCCTGTGAAACTGCTTGGCTGCAAGGCCATAGGAAATGGCTGCTACATTGCTCAAGGCTATTACATAGAGCCCAGTTTTCATCTCCAAGCAACTTCAGTCTCATCTACATGCTGCCTGCAGTGCTTTGCCAGGAGCCATATGTATCCCTTTCTATTATGCTGTCTTGATCATAACAACACTCCAATACTTCACCCTGCATTCTACTTCATGAGAACCCCTACATGGCAGAGTGCACCGAATAAACAGATTTACCTTGAGGTCTTCATTGTGTGTTAGAGCAGCTCCAAAGTGTACTTCCTAAATAATCTGCCTTAACTTTACTAGTCAAACTTCTCAAGTGTCTCTGATTAAAATTAGTCTTCTAAACTTCAGAACAGTTTGAACAGTCTTGATTTTCAGTTTGGAGCAGTCTTCTAAACAGGAAACTGTTGGGCCGAGTTTATTTGCATCAGGAACAGAGTTTTGCCATGAAATTTGTTGTCTGTAGTAAAGGAAATGCTATATTTTATTTACACGTGATAGACCTGTGAATAAACACATTGTTAGTGCCCACAATCCCAGCACTTACTTCTGCTCTATGGTAAAAGTGAAGCATTTCATGACAGTTGGAAATATGGCAAGACAAGTATCGGTGTTTTGAGACTACAAAAATTCTTAGGTCTTCCACTCTGTGTGTATGTGTGTTTTCACTGGCTGTAACCAAAATGTGTCTGGTTTTGTAGCTTTCAGTATTTGTCTTGGAGAACAGATGAGAAAAATACGTGCAGAGCTGTCTAGTTTGGTCAAGGCTCAACAGGCTCAATCAGGCTCAACTATGATGGGACTGCAGGACAATGCCTATCATGCCCCTGACACCTTCAGTCTCACAACAAAAAGTTTAGATAGGTTGAAGGATCCACTAAAATCATGTCAGTTAGCCTGTGACAGATGATTCAAATCTGAGATTTCTACACGCCTTCCACAAGAAGGGGAAAAATAAAATGAACTTGTGGTTTTCACTTCTTTGAAAGTCTCCTTTCCTGTAACACCAACAGAAATCTGATGCTGGGTGAATGTGTGTGCAGGACTCTCCATCTGTCATGGGGCCATTACTGCCTCGTTTCTGTGTTTCTTCACAGACTTATGTTGTGTGAGAGTTCTCTGAGGCAGCAGAGATCCTCCCCCTTTTTTTTCTTTTTTGGCAGAGCATCTGACACAGTAAGATTTGAATTCATAACCAGCTCTTGTGTGCTAGCATAGAACATTTCTGACATGAGCACTATTTAAGAACAAAACAGACTTTTAAAACTGCATGCTTCTCTTGTGCTAGACTTCTGTGTATAGGTGAACTCCATCCTTTGAGATCTCATTATGGGGCAGGGTTTTATGCTCTGAAGATGTGGCAAAGGCAATGATTTAGGGAATTCTCATGCCCTACATCTCACCCCACCTACCAACTTGGTTTTATCAGTGCCACCGTTTCTGCAGGCCCGTACTAAGAACCAGAATAGGGAATTGATCTGGCTTTATGACGAAGAAAATGGCTAAAGAATGAAACTATATTCACAGCTGGCCCACTAAGCCAAGTCTCAGACCCTCAGAATCCCAGAATCCCGAGGGTTGGAAGGGACCTCAAAAGATCATCTAGTCCAACCCCCCTGCAAGAGCAGGGTAACCTAGAGTACATCACACAGGAACTTGTCCAGGCGGGCCTTGAATATCTCCAACGTAGGAGACTCCACAACCTCCCTGGGCAACCTGTTCCAATGCTCTGTCACTCTTACAGTAAAGAAGTTCTTCCTGATGTTAACGTGGAACCTCCTATGCTCCAGTTTACACCCATTGCCCCTTGTCCTATCACTGGATATCACTGAAAAAAGCCTAGCTCCATCATCCTGACACCCACCCTTTACATATTTGTAAACACTGATGAGGTCACCCCTCAGTCTCCTCCAAGCTAAAGAGACCCAGCTCCCTCAGCCTCTCCTCATAAGGGAGGTGTTCCACTCCCTTAATCATCTTCATGGCTCTGTGCTGGACTCTTTCAATCACTTCCCTATCCTTCTTGAACTGAGGGGCCCAGAACTGGACACAATATTCCAGATGTGGCCTCACCAAGGCAGAGTAGGGGGGGAGAAGAACCTCTCTTGCCCTACTAACCACACCCTTTCTAATGCACCCTAGGACGCCATTTGCCTTCTTGGTCACAAGGGCACATTACTGGCTCATGGTCATCCTCCTATCCACCAGGACCCCCAGGTCCCTTTCCCCTTCACTCCTTTCCAGCAGGTCAACCCCCAACCTGTACTGGTACATGGGGTTCTTCTTCCCCAGATGCAAGACTCTACACTTGCTCTTGTTGAATTTCATCAAGTTTCTCCCTGCCCAACTCTCCAGCCTGTCCAGGTCTCACTGAATGGCAACACAGCCTTCTGGTGTGTCAGCCACTCCTCCCAATTCAGTGTCATCAGTGAACTTGCTGAGGGTACACTCGGTTCCCTCATCCAGGTCATTGATGAAAATATTAAACAGCACTGGTCCCAGCACCGACCCCTGAGGGACTCCACTAGTCACAGACCTCCAGCTAGATTCTGTGCCACTGACCACAACTCTCTGCCTCCTTCCTTTCAACCAGTTCTTGATCCACCTCACTACCTGATCATCAAGCCCACACTTTCTTAGCTTATCTATGAGAATGCTGTAGGAGACCGTATCAAATGCCTTACTGAAATGAAGAAAAAACACATCTACTGCTCTACCATCATCCCTCCACCTAGTCACTTCCTCATAGAAGGCTATAAGGTTGGTCAAACATGACTTCCCCCTCATAAAACCATGTTGGCTGTTCTTAATAACCCCCTCATCCTTGATATGCCTAGAGATGGAGTCAAGAATAAGTTGTTCCATCACCTTTCCAAGGACAGAGGTAAGGCTGACCGGTCTATAATTACCCGGGTCCTCCTTCTTGCCCTTCTTATAGACTGGTGTGATATTTGCCATCTTCCAATCCTCAGGCACCTCTCCCGTTTCCCACAGTTTACCAAAGATGATGGAGAGTGGCCTAGCAATGACCTCCGCCAGCTCCCTCAGCACCCGTGGGTGTATTCCATCTGGACCCATTGATTTATAGATGTCCAGATTGCATAGCTGATCCCTAACCCAATCCTCATCTACCAAAGCAAACTCCTCCTTTGTCCTGACTCCTTCTGGGGCTATAGGAATCTGGGGCGCCCGTGAGAGTCTGCAGGAGTAAAGATAGAGGCAAAGAAAGCGTTCAACACTTCTGCCTTCTCTATGTCCTCTGTCTCCAGATCACCCACCTCGTTCAACAGTGGGCCTATATTGCCTCTTGTGTTAGTTTTATTTGCTATGTATTTGAAGAAGCCCTTTCTATTGTCCTTAATCCGACTAGCAAGATTAATTTCCAAGGAGGCCTTAGCTGTCCTAATTGCCTCCCTACATCCTCTAACAACTGTCCTATATTCCTCCCAAGTGGCCAGCCCCTCTTTCCATAATCCATAGATTCTCCTTTTCCACTTGAGTTTGCCCAGCAGCTCCTTGTTTAACCACGCTGGTCTCCTAGATCCCTTACTTGATTTCCTACTCATTGGGATGCTCTGATCCTGAGCTTGGAAGAAGTGGTCCTTGAATGCTGACCACAACTAAGGCGGATCATTGCAGCAAGTGAATAGATACCAGCAGTAATACTGGGTTGAATGTGGGAACCAGTATGGCTGCTAAGCACCTGAAATGCAGAAATGCAGTCTGGAAGCGATATTCTGAAGTCTTGTCTTCTTTCCAGTTTCTCTTTCACCCTGCTAAAGTAATAAAACCTCCTACACACTTATTAAGATCCAGCCATCTCTGCTGTTAGGGGAGATGTTGGTAGGAGAGAGGAGAAGCGCTGAACTGATGCTCATTACCTGAATTGGCAGCAGTGCAAATCTGGGTCAACAGTGACCGGTCAGGTCAGGCCAGGGCAGGAGTGTTGCAAGGTTGTTTCAGTGCTATGCTTTGCTGCTCTGCTTCACTGATCTGCTGGTTTTTCTTTCCTCTCACGCAGAGCACAGAGTGCAAGGGGACAGGTGCTCTGATTCCTGTGATGAGCTGAATTTGATGACTCCTAGTTTGCTCATCTGTGCAGCAAAGAAATCAGTTGAGGTAACATGCTGACATGCATTTTGCCCCAAAGCCTCTCCAACTAGAGCTGTGAGAATGGTTTTTGTTCTGCCACAACGGAGAGGAGAATTCTCATGTATATTTTAAACAGCATGCTGAAAGTAAGGACTGATCTTCCTTGTTAAACGAGAGAAATTCGATTGAACTCAGTGAAAATTAATCTGAAATCTCTCAGAGTAATAACAGGATCAGGTCTTGCAAACTCTCTGTTATGCTGATAGAGTTAATTTCCATTAGCAAATTATTTTTCATTTGCTGCTGTCTAAATGAGCCATGAGAATCCAGCCATCATTTCAAATAAGTGTATTAACACTGGTAGCATTGTCCTTTCCTGTCTCCTGCTTCTGTCTTGTCCTGAGTTGATTTCGATGCAAGTGACAACGGTTGCTTCGGGAGTGATTGCAGCCAGGTTAAGTGGTTGTGGTAGAGAAAGGAAATTGCAGGAGGACATGAGCCAGCACAGGAGCAGGGAGACACTGCCATGAATCAGTCCAGGAGAGGACTGTGCACATCTGCAAATCTAGTGGAAAAAAGGATGTGATTTTATGGTGTCACTTGTAATGCGAGAGACTGTAAATTCAACTATAATCCAAAGTGGACAAAAAATTTCAGCAGACTGTTAATGGAGGATGTGTCCACTTACTTCATGCTCTTACCTCACATACAACTACAGAACATCAGATGGCTGCTAGGTATGAATAAAACTGGCAGGTACTCTTGTGTTGTCACTGTCCGCCTCATCGTCATAGCTACAGTTACATCCCATCCTTCATTTTGGTAACTGAGGAGGTACAATTCTTGCATCTGCAAGGATTTGCACATACAAAGTTGTATTTTAAATTTAAATTTCAACTTTTCACCTCCTGCTTTCACTGGAGAGTGCATAGTTGCTGTGTTCCCTTCTAGAGTGGGGGACCCTCAAGTAGACAGATGAATAACTTTGAAATTCCTTTGCTCTGGCAGGCTCGCACTGCAGTGGAATGTCCCAGCACAACACAGTCACTTCTGGGTAGGCTGATAAGAAAAGGCAAAGTGATGTAGCTAGAGAAACCTCCCAGCAAGAAAATGGTATTTAAATAACCTCATACGTCTTCATTTTAGGGGGCTATGTGGGGAGAACTGGTGACAGCAACTCAAATTTTACAATGAATTGCGCTGCTGTTATGGAGATGGGAAGTCAACTGACTGACTCACCAACCTTTTGTTCTTTAATACACAGTCGTCAGTGTTACCTCCTCAACATGCTGTGAGGCACAGTTTCTATTATAGCTTTGCTTCTGGAAGTTGAGTAAATATCTTAAAACAAAAAAGTCACAGTCCCTTGACAATAACTAAGCAGAACTGAGAAAAGAAGAACAGGATGGCTCAAGGAGTCAGGAGCTAAATTACCTGTGAAAAGTATGACCATAGTCACGAGACACTGATTATTACAGCCAAAATGCTGGTCAGACAGCCATCTATCCATCTCCATAATACCTCTGTACTATGGATCTACCCATCTCTGCACCTGTTACGCACAATGCAGTGGATATCAATGACTCAGTCACTTTTGCTTGTAATATACTTGGGCTAGCCTGGCTGAACATGATTCACTGTAGTTTTATCCATAACAGTTTGCAAACTGTTCTTCTGTCTTTATTTTACTCTTCCATGAGCAGCTGTTAGTGTCTTTCTTGTGCATACTTCAAGTCTTCATTTCCTTCTCCTCTATCAGCACGTTTGTTTATGTGTCCTGAGTGGATTAATCAAAGGAATTGGGGGTACAGACTGTTCATTCAGTTTGATTCTCTGCATAAAGGTAGGCTCTTTCTTTAAACTTTGGAGAAACATTATACACACTTCCTCAGATCTCCCTTTTCCTACAAAATGAAGAAGCCAGTTTTGTCCAGCTCAAGATGCTGTTTAAAGTCGATTGTAGCTGTGTATACACCAGTGGAAAACACAAACATCTGCAGTGAATAGCTGTCACACTGGGCTCACAGCCACTGTCTACTTTCATCTACCTGCTTCACCTACTTCAGAGCTCTGTGGATGAGGAACACCTTTTATTTCCTGCATACATAGGGTCTAGCTGGCATACATCAATCTAATGCAAACCATAAAAACACAGTACAATTTACAGCTAAATTTCTGAGGTATATAAACCTGTTCCAGTGGATTTCCTGATGTTGAAGCTAGTGTTTTAGCAGAGCTTTTGTTATAGCTGTGTGAAAGTGTCTCTGCACTATGATAAAGACAGTTCTAAGTCTGAGACAGTTTCCCTGTCACACCCTTCTTTCAGAGTACAGTGGCTTGAAAAGCACATGGTGGAAGAAAGGAATATGTTGGTGATATCTGGTTACAAAACATAATGTCCACATTTAGGACATGCTATTATGCACATCTAGTTTCATAATAGAGAGAGGCAAGCACGCCTATCATATTTCATCAAACATCCATGCATACAGTTATTTAAGTCACAAGTGGGCCAAGATGAAACCATGAGTACCTTCTAAGGTCCTTTGTAAGCAGTAGCATTAGGACCTGGCAAATAGATGGGGAAGAAGTCCTGTGGACAACTTACAGGCGAAAGGAGGCAATTTCTCAGCTCTGTGATGCCTTCTGGCATATATAATCTAGCTATTACTCTGTAGTTACTTCTTATGCACTTTCAGGACTCCTGTTCCACTGGATTTCCTCTAAGCTGCACACAGTGAAACAATGCAGGAGAATGAATGAATTCTGTGGGAAGGTCCCATGGGTCTCAAAATTTACGAAATTCAGGTTGGTGTGTGGGCTGGGATGCCAACCTGGATCAGGACTGAAATCTTGGCATTTAGCTACATCTCCAGGAGCTAGCAGCTAGGACTGACAGATTAAATTATTTGCTATTTCTCAGGCAACAGCTCACAGCCTCCAGTGTGCATTCTCCTGTACAAGAGAGTTTTGTGACGTTCTGTATCCATTTATTCTTGTTTACTCTCTGTCATCCAGTCTGTGCAAGACACAGACAGCAGAGTGGGTCTATTTCTTATGGCCTTGTCTTACTCTGACCGTGTATGCCAAAACAATACCTACTTCACAGGTACCTCCACCCCTTCCTATCTGCAACGTAAACAGCTGCCTGGGCTTGTCACTCTAGAGCAGAGCACAATGGGGAAAAAGGGCACACAGAGATATTGCTAGACACCTTGCTTTTCTCCACACCTCTGGCCAGAATACTGGCTAAAGCAACAGAGAAACAGGCTGTGAGAGGGACAAAATTGCACTGGAGAGGAAGTATGTACAACCATATACAGGCAAAGCACATGGACAAGGTATCAGGCTTGGTGTGGAGATATATTGGATGGGAAAATTCCCTCCTAGGTTGCAGCTAGCCTTACTGTGTTTCGCTGGCGAACAAGGATATCCCTTCCCCTCCAAACCACATCATATGACTTGAGCTGCGGCTGAAGAAGGACAGACATGGGCCAACCCACTGCAGATCTGCATGGGGTCTGTGTCAGGCAGTGGAAGGCTTTCCTGCACTAATGCCCCATGTCATCAGCTAGGGATTTGATCTAACAAGGAATTCTTTATGTTCTGTGTCAGGAAGTAACGCGGAAAAATACAATTAAAACAAATACTTCTCTGAGATACGTTGTGCAGGGGAGCCTGGAGAGGATAACACTGTAATCTTTTTGGTGTTATTGTAACATATTGCCCATAAAGAATAACAAATATCAACTTCAAATTAACTGTGATACACCCACTGAAAGCTAAGCAGAGTGAATGAAGACAGACTAGAAATAAAACAGGCTTCTCTCCACAGATATTATTCTGAAAATTAAAGTGAGTAGATGGAAGATATACATCACAAAAATAATCTATTATGTTCAGTGTACCAGAGCAGAACTTTCACCCTTTTAAACTCTCATTAAAATGTAGCCATTTTTGTTTCAAAGGATTAACATGTTAGCTCTAAAGACAGTAAAGAGAGAAGAAAAATGTGATTCATGGTGTGCTTAGAATTAGATACTGTTAATTGAAAATAACCCTAGGCACTTACACAGTGCTTTTCAGCTCAAAATCTTGAAACTAATTTGTTTTGGAATCTGTTGTTGATTTTGGTTTTGTGTTTTGTTTGTTTTTTTTTTGTTTGTTTGTTTGGTGGATGAAATTCATTGTATAAAGGGGTTTCTGAAAGACTTGTGTGCAGCAGAAGTCTCTCCAAAAAATACTGTGGCAGCTCTTGTGCACTAAGGCAAACATCACCTTTGGACAGAAGGCTTTGGAAAATGTGGGCACTCAGTGTTATACAGAAACAAAATACATGTCTATAAAATAGCAGAAAATTATTTACGATGGTTTGGCTGAAGCTGAATGGATATTTGTGCAGCTAGCTAAAACAAGCCCCCTGGAAACTCTGGAAAACACCACATTGGTACAGTCTGACTTCCATCTCTCTGAACATCAGAAAGTAGTAATAGTGAAATGAGGACTTTGTAGCCACATGCAAACTCCAATTAAATTTTACAGAGAAGAAATTACTAGTGGTGGTTGTTGGTCACAGTGAACTTCCTGATGCTCTGAATCCTCCAGTTGAGCAAGGTGGGACAGAGCATCATAAAGTCCACTGTGATCAGCAGCCACAGCAAGGTTCCACAAAGGACTTTCATAAAAGCTTAGAGATAGACAGTCTGTTAAGGGACTTGATGAATTAGGGTCAGCAGCACTCAACTCACCTGTGTTGCAAACAGTGTTTCTGTTTGGCATGTGAGGAAACAGCCACACACAGTGTAGGGCTTGCCTAAGGTCACAAAACAATTTAGTTGAGTAAAATGAAAAAGCCTTGAGTCATGTCCTTTTCTCAGCGCTACCAGTGTCACATCAAGAAGGAGCACCATTCATGAGTTCTGGTAGTTTCTTAAAGCATCAAACAAATGCCACTGAAATTAATAAAAGCAGAAACAGCTAATTCAGAGAGTGTTCTGTTTCCTTTGGTCTCTGGAGCATTACAATGATATTTTGTAGCGCTGTTGAGAGGATTTAGTTTACTTGCTTGTACAGTACTGGCACTGATGTGTTGGAGTGAAGATTTAGCTTTGTAAGCCATTTGTTTCTGAACTCATTGCGACCTACTTTAAGTTTACTGCTAAGCGGCTGGGTTTTAGAGTGGCTGGGACAGTGATGTAATGAAAGTCACACTTTGGTACATGGAGGAAAAATAAGTCATTTTTATCGTTGCTGGGCCAGAAAATTTTGCAATGCACCACTAAATGAAATAAATCACACTGTAATAAAGATGAAGAGGGCACCATGCACTAAGAGGAAGGATCTGCTTGAAGTGAAGAGAGCAGGATGACATTTTTCATGTGGCTAATTGATGCAGTAATTCCAGTAGGAAGTCTTGTTACTCACCCCCAAACCTCCTCTGGGAAGCAGAGGTGATAACATTTCTGATAAGCCATTTTCTGCAGGCTTCCATTCTTTGTTCAGGCAAGGGATGGCTTCTCACAGCCCTCCTAGCCCCTGATGACATTCTTGTACCATCAGCTAGGGTCTGCCATCTACAGATTCTGGAAACAGGAATAGCTTCCTTCCACACTGTGTGTGGGATGCAGATGATGAGATACAGAAAGATACAGATACAAGAATCAGTGAAGACATATAAATCCAAAGAACTAGATTCTGTACCCAGCTTTGACTCTGACTTCTCCAAGGAAGAGCTAGCTATAAGCTGCATGTAAAAGGCCAGTGATATTAAAACACTTGGCTTTGAAGAGACCTGGTAATGAGAAATGTTGCGCATCAGAAGCTATTACTGTTGTCATTTAACTGTGGGCAGTTTGCTGTCAGCCTCCAAGAGTGGTGGAGGAGAAGGGTGGAGTGGAGGAGGCTGGAGGGAAAACCATTAGGATGGGCAGTGAGGGCACTACCTGGAGTGGGCTTATGATAGGGCTATGGACAAATCTTTCATACCAGAAATACAGGAAAGTCAGTGAAAAAGCTCTTACTGCTTTCATCAAGGTCAGGATTTTGCAAAAGCCTGACCCTCATCTTTGTCTAGTCCAAAGTATAGGTCACAGCCTCACAAGGGGAGCATCAACAAAGCATAGCACAGGAGTGATTTTTTGCCTTTAAGCTCTTTGATTTATCACCATGGCATTTATGATATTTTTCTCTCATATGTGTAGCCTCTATCCAAGTCTTTACAGTGAGTTCCCTGCAGAGGTAGTTAGTGTTTCTGCTGGGGCAGCAAATGTGGCAACAAGGGGCATAGAAACATTCAGGTTTCACAGGAGCTCAGCACATCCTAGAAACACTGCCTTTGCTTCCTGGACAAGATATAGGTAGACACAGAGCTGAGTTGGTCCGCAGATAGTTTTCCAAGCACATAATGGGAAAAACACTAACAGTGTTTCAATTAGCGGTTTGCATGCCACAGTTCTCAGACCCCAGAGTTCACTACCTCCATGTGTTAATGGAGTGGAACCTACTTCTGTGTGCAATGCCTCCACAAAGTACACATTCCCTGCCAACCCAGAGTGAAGAAACAGCAAAATCACTGAAACTGTTTGGTGTTTTGAATCCCTGTTATAAAAATCACAGACAGGGAGCAGAAACATTTGCCCTCACTGTCTCCTGAAATTAAGTAGATTTCCCACAGAAATGAAAGGAAATTTTGTCTGAATAAACCTCCAGAATTTGCTGGCTTTACTTTGCTTGAGTAACCAAGGAGAATTTAAACTGACCATATTTTTTTTTCCTGTGGAAAAATCCCATGAACTGTAATAGAGGACACCCTGAAAGCCTTTTATCTTAATTACTACAGAAAATTACAGAGAATTGGATCCTTTCTAATGGTTTTCTGAATCATCCTGTGGGATTTGATAGCAGGAATATAATTCACTATTGAATTGTATAAACTAGTGGAAAAACAATGCCTATAGAAAAGTTTTCACTATTAATGTCTATAGGTCTTCCCTATAAAAGGTTTCTGAAAGCCTTTTATTTACAAATACTTCCAGAGGGGGTTCTATTATGCTGTACACCTCTGTTTATAATGCACACTCATTAGAGTAAGAAAAGCAAAACTAGACAGTGGAGACCAGTGATCTGGTTTCTGGGAGAAAGGACAGAGTGAGATCACAGGAGACCAGACTTACAACCCCATGAAAATGCATCACATAGCCAAGAAAGGCAGAGAAAAGCAAAGGTTTTGATCCTCCATGAAGTTGCTTCTGGCAGACCCCTGTTCCCACCTAAATTCCACAGCTTTAGGGAGGTGCAAAGAGCTTTACTTTGGATTACAGCTTCATAGACTAGCACTGTAAATTGATAAAGGAGTTTGATCATGCCCTGGAAGCTTGCATGTGAGAAACCATGACTGCATTTGTAATGCAGCAATAACAGATCAATTCCTTGTTTGTTCCTTAAGCTAAGCAGCTGGGTCTTTCAACTGCAATTACATATGCCTTCTGAGCAGACTGTGCTGTACACAGCCTATTTCTTTCTCCCCCAAGTACCTGTCACACTAACAGAATAGGACTCCCCAAACCCTATTCTGTACCCTCACTCCCACGTCACAGACATTAACGCTATCACATAAATATAAGGAGAACTGGGTCTTAGTTGTGCAGTCATTTGCAACAAATTCAGCATCACAGTTAACATGCTTAAGCTTCTGAGGAATTCTTGCATAAAGAGTATGTTGGGGTGCTGTCATGCACTTCATATATTTAGGGGTGATATTAAGCTCCTCTTCCAAACTTCTTGGTCAACAGGATTTAAGTAACGGATGCAATATCTGCTTTGGTACTTTTCAAGTTCTGATGGGCATTTCTGTTCCTTTTTCTGCTTATGCTAACTGGTTTTGCCCTGTTGTTATAGAACCTTGAAGGAAAAGACCTTGCTGACTGTAGTTGTATGCTTTTCAACAGATTTGTTATTCCACCACCTGATGTGGGACATGCTGAACAGTGCCTGACACTAGCACTCTCTGACAGAGCTCCCCTGAGTTTCGGCAATACAACTAAGGCTGCCAGATGCCAAGTGTTTGCAAAGCTGAGAACAAGAGAAGTCATAGCAAATGTCTAGGCATCTATCCTCATTCACCTCCTGCAAATTCACAGCAGGGAGGATGGAGGAAAGATGACAGCAAAAGCCTTAGGATTAGCTTGTGTCTGCAAAAGAGCTGAGGAGGGAAGAGCAAACACAGTGACTTTATGTGACTTTCTTCTCAGGTGACAACATGCCAAGCTTTCAGAACAGGAGCCACAGAGGGATTGTAGCACCAAAGGATATTGTGGCTTTTTTTGAGAAAAATTAGATTAGAAAAATATTACAAAGGTCCTTCTGTGGCAGGTATCCCAACACTGCATACTCATGCATTGCAAGTTCACATGACTAAAGGTGTTTGATAATCTCAGACTAAAGGATGTTTTTAATTTCCAAGGGACCCATTTCTATTTCAGGTATCTATATGCCAGCTGCCAGCAGAAAACACTTAACAGCCATTCCAGCAAGCAGAAACCAGCATGCTCAATATGAAGGCAGAAAATAAATTATTTTCGTTAATAAATTTGTAAGTTGAACCAAAGCTAGAAAAACACATTCATGCAGTTCTGGCCTAATCATGGCTCACTAATATACTTCTTTTGTGAAAAGCACAATTCCCTTTATTTTCCACAACTTTCCTCTTATCCTCTATCCCCCTTTCTTTTTTCTTCCTTATTTTTCACTTGCAATTGTCTGTCTTGGCAGACAGACAAGTCCTGTGTTCAGGACACAAACTCTTACTCCATATTAAAGACCACTAAAATGTTTCTCATCTGACACATTTGCAGTCTGTCACAAGCACTACAGGATATTTCTTTATTGCAGATTGTTGCTACCTTCTGTGTACCCATAGCAGGTCTTCGCTTCCTTAGACATGAACCTACCTACCAGCCAGAGCTGTGCCACATGCTGCTTCCCAGCAACGCTAAAAACAACTCCAAAAGTCTGTCTGCAGTGGCCAGATGCAGAAAGATTTTTTAGTGGGGTAGGGCAGCTAAATAAAGCACAGAGCTCAGGCCTCCTGGATTTCATTGTATGTTAATGCATTTTTATAAAAAGCCACTCAGAAAGCTTTTAGATCTTCATGCTAATGAAAGGGAAATTGATGCAGAAGTCAGTGGTTTGATCATCAGTTACAGATTAGGATATTCTAACAGGAAGCATAATATGGGGAAAGGCAGGGAAAAGGCAGAGAAAAGGGACTACTGGCTTTCAACATATGACCAAGGGATTGCGTTTCTCTTTGTGTGGATGATGCCAGATGGAATTGTAGGTATTTCTTGCAAAACTCCTTTTCCCCACAGCTTTATGACAACTTGTAAGTGGTGTGTTCTGCATAGGAAAGAATCTGGGATATGGAGCCTTTCTTATTTTCAAACTTGAAAAATTATCCATTTTTCACAGCTACAATAACTGCCCAATGGTCTGGAGAGCTGAATCACCTGTGAATTCAATGTGGTATTTTTAATAACAAATGACGCTGTACATTACAGGGCTTCAAAGAAGTAGCAGGTATGTCTAAATCACAAGGACCATTGCTATTTTTGAGTTTTCGTGGAAAGTGCTGTGTTGAAATCTGCTCAAGAGCTGCAGAATACAATGTGGGGGTTAAATTGCTTCTGGTAGCCACCTTGAGAGCAGAGGGTCGGCATAGGAGAAATGGTGTAATTGGTTCTTCTCACCCTAGATCTACACATCACTGCAAGCACAGACCCACCGGTAACTTTTATAAGCTCCTGGGTAGAAAGAGAGTTGCTGAGTGAGGTGCCTGAGCATACAGTGAAATAAACAGAAGTGCTAATGGCCAGTTCTTCATTATGTTTATATCCGGTTTCCAGTACAATTGGGCCCTGATTCTCATTTGTGGCTTTTGATATTACTGTAATACAAGTAATTAGCTACAAATGAACAACAGCAATGAGTGTAGTCAATACATAATGCATGTAAATGTGTAAGGGAGCATGTTTTGCTGTTTGTATTCTCCATTCTGCCCCACCAGGATTTGTTTATTATATATGGAAACAAACCCAAACACCAAAGCTTTATCCTTTCCCTGTGGGGGGAATTTGCACATTGATCAGGTATTTAATGTTCTGGCCATATCTCTGTACCAGCCTATTATCTCCAGTGCAGCACTGCAATGCTCAGCACTGCTCAGATCTGAATCCAAATTTTACTACTTGAGATAATTCCAATTTAAAAATAAAACTAATGACAGAAAATTCGTATAAGCCCAGGAAATGAGCAGCAGAAATACTTCCAAACATTGCTTACAGAAGTCCCAGGCCAACATATTTACAGACTATGAAGTTTATCAGACCAACTTCAAAGGTGTCTGTATGCAATCTAATTACACTTAACAACAATGAGATAAACAGATGACCAGTATATTTTCACACACACACACAAAAAACCCAAAAGGCAAAAAGGCACAGAAGCAAGAATAGTAAATGATCTGGCTGGGGTCTTTCACTAGTTAGTGCCTGAAACTGGCTGAGAATCAGGAGTCTGCTTCTTAGAACCTTACTTCAAAAGCCCTGGTGGATATACAAGCTAGATATATTTCTAGCTTGGGATATGCACTAAGCATCTGCTATTCTTTTAGAAAATGTTATAAACATCCCGAGTGTAGGTACTTTGAGGCTGGCTACAACAGATGAAATGCCATTGTTTCAAAAGATTTTAATGAGCACAGCTCCACTGCCATGTGGATGGCTCAGCTCGATGCTGTGTCTGCTGACAGGATGTAGGAGATCACAACTCTTCACAGGGGGAGGCAGGTTTTTTAATCTAGAGAAAAAGTTCCAGTCTGTCAAGGAGGCAACAAACCCCTTTTTTAAACTGTCTGAAGATTGTGGTGTGCGCTGGGTACTATTGATCTGTCATAACCCCTTGCAGGTGTAAATTGTAGGGCAGGGCAGGCAGAGCTCCTCATGGTCTCTGGAAGACATTTGGGACACACTAGGTGTTTAGAGAGGCATAGAGTTGAGTATAATCCATGCTGGTTTGGCTGGCAGATTTTGTGGCTGGTACCACTCATATCCTCATGTGGAGACAGCTCCAGGTGGTGAAATTAATGGGGTCCATGGACAAGAATGAGACTGGCTTTTCTCTATAAATGGGGGAAGGCAAGGGGGAGCCCTAGGTACAGATCTCCAGAGCCTGGAAATGGTCTGGTAGGGATGTGTGACTTTTATGTTCATTACAGTTTCTTCAACACAGAGAGCCAGTGGAGATCATGGGTCCAAACTTCATCTGAAAGACTCTTTTTGCTCTGAGTCTGCACTAAACATGGACTGTTTTGATCCCAGCCTCGTGGAGTCCAAAGACACCTAGCTGTAGCTGCTGTTTTGTAGACATTTTTGGGGTGCGTGAAATAGCTACAAAGATTCTGGTGCCAGAATGAGAAGTCCTGATGCAGAGAAACATAAGGAGTGCTTTGGGAACATCATGGAATGCTGTTACATTCCAGTTGTTTCCAAGAGTCCCAAAAAACTTCACTTCAGAGCCAGACTAGGGTCTGCTAGTGGAAGGAAAGACCTGAAGTGTAGTGAAGGAGCTGAAGTACATAAGGATATCACTGGGGCAGCTTAATGAAAGTGAGGTCCTGGTAAACATGAAACTAGGCTTGTTGCTACTCTGTGCTCCTTCCTCCTGGGAAGATATGTGAATGAAGACCACACAGAGAAAGTGTACAGGAAGAAGAAAAGGGAAAAGAGGAAAATCTTGGCAGGGATTCAGGTATCAGTGGGAAGAGCAGAGCTGGATGCAGAGCCAGTGCAGGAGAGGGAGAAGGACAGCACATCAGGATCCTTGGTCTGCTGCTTAGAATCCCCTCGTTTGTGTGGCTCACTTCCCTGCTCTGCATTACTAATCTGCCCAGACAGCCTGTTCTATAGGCCAGGACCAGGCTTCTACAATACAAGGCATGAAGGACCCTTGAATAGCTTTGAAGGTACTGCAATAATACGAAGCAGAATTTGCAGCCACCAGATTGGAAAAATTGAGCCGTTCCAGACAGTAATTTTGTGCATGGTGAAGCCCCTTGCCACACAAAGCTTTGAGCTACAGCTGCTTCACTGCCAAGTACAGAAAAGGAAGATGTTTATTGAGTCTACTTTTAGCCTCAGAAAATCTGGGTACAATTTCTATGAAATGAGGGATGAAACTAGCTCACTTTGCATCATACTCTAATTATCAGCTGCAGTGAAATATCCTAAAATGATGTATCTGAGGCTCTATCTTATTTCTGAATCTTGTTCCAATTTTTAATTAATTCCCCCTACCAGTCTGCAGCATCTAAATGAGATGCACTGAGCGTCAGGCCTTGGATTGCCTGGTCTTCCTCCCTTGGTATCCTGGGCCAATTGCTTCTCATAAATACTGTAGAACTGTTTTGCCAGTCCTAGGATGGTGGTGTTAATACTCGCTATCCATATTTTTTTGAGACAGCCTATTCAAGTGTGAAAAGCATTCTGAGGTCTTAGGTCATGCTACAGAAGTGAGAACAGTTATTTCTTCTCTTTCACTTCATTTCTCTGTGACCTGTTCTATTTCTAAATGCTGTAAGTGGTGCTGGGCAGAAAAGAGGATATCTGTTCTGCAGGAGAAAGAGAGGAAGATGCTTTGAAGGAAAGAGAAAACACATGGGAGAAAGGAAGAGGGCATGTGAGAGGGAGGGCACATATTCTAGTGCAGGTGAGAAACAGTTTAGGAGTCAAGGTGCTCAAAACCTGTCCCAAAAAAGGTGAATGTTCCAATTGGTAAGTCCTGGGCCCAGTATGGCAGAGGCCACAGACTCCTCCTAGTCCCCAGATAATGTTTACAGGAGAGGCTTTGAGGATGCTGCAACGCTTCCACAGAGTTACACTTCAGAAAGAAAAAAGATTTGGTAGCAAAACTCCTGGCCAACCGCACTTTCAATCTCATTCTCATTTATTTGCTCGAGTAATCCCTAGTGCTTGATTGACATAAGACTTGAATTAACTCTGTATTTATTCAGTGATCTTAAATTGCACTGATGTGATGAGGTAAAATTGCAAGCTGCTGCAACTTCAAGGGCAAGTGGAGGCAATTTCAAGCATATGACACAGCAGCAGATCCCACTTGCCACTGAGGGTCCCAAGCCCATTCAAAGATTTCCAGAGAAGGTGTTAAAAAGGCTCATTTTTTTTTGCAAGTACAGCTGCTTTTCATGAAGGAGAATTTCTCTTAGCACTGGTGTGAGGCAGAGGTGCAGTACATGTCCAAGACTCTTGAAGAAAATCAAAACTGTTTGCTTGATGTTGCTCTTGGTGAACAGTGTTGGTCTGAATTCAGAAACTAAATGAAGCACATTCTCTGGTTCTGAGCAATTTCTCAATAATGTGTGGTGTCAGGAATAAACCAAACTCCAGATGAGCAAGAAGCTTGGAGCAGTTAACACCCTGATCTAACAGAAACTTTCTGTAAATATGAAGGTGACTATAACTTCAGGCAGAATTGCCATTAAAAAAGACAATCAAATTGAAATCTTCATTTCTTCTGGCATTAGCTGTTTCTGAAGCTCTGTATGTTTCCAATAGGTGTTTAGTGACTTCAGGCAAAGCTAGCTATGAAGCTGTTACTGGATGGGATTTAAACATTTTAAATGAAAAGGCAGAAGAACAATAAAGTAAGTCTGTGATTGATGTAGGTAGAGAATCAGTGTGACCTTTTGTAGACCCACCTAAAGACAGAATCTGAGACTAATTGCTCATGAAGAAACCATTGGAAGTCCCAGTATTGAAATATGATGCACCAAATAAGATATAGTTAGGAAAGCAACTTACCCAGTCCATTATGTGTGTGAACATCAGCTTGAAAAATATCAGGTGAGAGGGCTGAGGATTTTAAGTGTAGCTGGTATGAAAAGGTCCAGCTACTTCCCCAAGTGGTGCCAGTTGTGCATACATCATAGCTGCTAGCAGTTGGCATCATGTGGAAGTGAAACAGATACCCACGCAACTAGAAATGGTTATGGCAGGCACAGAGAGGACTTACCGTTGTTCAGAGATTGACAGGACAAAACAGAAGATCTTGAGGATGTTTGGGGTTCAGGAGCTACTGTAACTTCTGCGAGAGAGGTGTTAGCACAAGAGGGAGCTGTCCGCCTGTATGAGATTGTCACCCCAGACAAAAACACACTGCAGAGAAATGAGAAGGCTCCCAAACCTTGACAGAGGCAAGAGGTCCTGAGAGCTCAAACAGGCAGCAACTGCAGCAGACTAGCATGGGAGGGCATGGGGTGAGACAGTTAGCAGACATAATTCTGCAGGGCAGGCCACCAACACTGCACATTGCTAATTGCTCTTCTGCAAGTCAGATCCTGCATTATGTCAAAGTTATCAGTTAATTGTTTTTATTTGCCAGCTTTGCTGGGAAGGTAGATGAAGGAAAGGTGCTTAGTCAAAGTCAAGCGTAGTACCAGTCAGAGGTTTATGTGACAATGCAGCTGATCACCGAGGCTTAGACGGTGAATGAAGTCCACTCATGTCAGTCAGCTGTGGGCAGTGTCTGAACACAATCGGGCCTGTGTACCCAGCAGAGGGCATGTGCATGCACACACCAGCACTCCTACCTTTACCTTCGGGACATCATTTCTTAGATAATGAGCATATCAGTGCTCTCAAAAGCTGTGTAAGTAGAGGACAAAGCCAGAGGCATCAGCTGTTCTCTGTTGAACAGCCTGTGGTTTCTGTTACAGGGTCCAAATTCAGATAAGGTCCTACTGCGGAAGGTGCTGAACTCCCGCTTCTCATCAAGATTAGTCGTCCAGAGGAGCCAAGCCACATCCCTGAGCTCAGGCCTAAACACTAGCATCTGTGTTTACTATGTATTGGGGAAGCCAGCCTGTAAGCTCTTCACGCTGAGCTTAGTTGTTTCACCTTCCTATTTTTTCTCCAAATGCCTCATGCCTAATTTTGGTAGACACATTTAACTGTACTGTGGGACTGAGCTGAAAGCTTTGTTTCCTCCAAGAATCTTGTGAGGATAATTCATAACCCAACAGTTTGTATTAGTGCCATAGCATCTGAAATGTACTGTAGAAGGCTAACACAATGTACCTGTACACTCCCTTGGGAGGAAGACATTCAGATCTTCTGGTGAATGCACCTAGGTATATAACGGATTGTGTTATATGTGTTCAGTGATGGGACAAGGCACAGAAAATCAGGCTAAGGGGAGAAAACCACTCCAGACTGAAAAGTTGGAAGGCATTAAAAATACATACAGAAGAAAAGCATGTAGTCTTGACGATGGGGGAATGGATCGAGATAAGAGGTCTGGGCTCCTTGCCACAGGCTGCTTAGCCTCAGGCAAGTCTTCTGAGATCCCACCTCCCCTCCTACCCTTTGGCTATGTAGGTCTCAGGAGCTCCTAGGCAGGGTTGCTCTCATGTGCAGCAGTGAGGATACTTTATCTTGGTCATTGCTTCTAAGACATAAGATAAAATTACTTGTGTGTGTACATATATATGTAGAAATCTCAGGTTGCCTTTGAGGGTAAATAAGGAATAAACACAGAATGCCCGGGGAACATGTGGGAGGGGCAGAATTCCCAGCCGGTTATTAATCCACTTTCAGGACACGGCTTTTGGTGAAGTTTAAAAATAAATTAAAAAAAAAAAAAAGAAAAGAAAAAAAGAAACAAAAAAAAAGAAAAGGAAAAGAAAAGGGTGAATTTTATGCCGAGCCAGAGGTCTGGCTCCAGCCTCAGCGCCCGCCCGCCGTGACGCCGTCAGAGCAGCGAGCCTCCCCTGCGCCCCCGGCCGCAGCTGCAGGCGGCCCCGCTCCGCGCCGCTCCGGCCCGGCCCCCAGCGTGGCGGCAGGCGGGGGCGCAGCCAGCGCGGCCGCTTGTTGATCGCGGCGCCCAGCGCCGCTCCGCGCCTCTCGGGCCCCACTCGGCGCCGCGCAGGCAGCTCCCTCGCCCCGGGTGGCCGCTGGGCTGCGGCGCCCTTGCACTCTGCCATTGCTACCTTGCAAGCCGCAGACCCCTCCTTGGGTTTGTTTGGTTTGGTTTTTTTTTTTCCTCTCTCCCTTTCTTTCCTTTTTTTTTTTTTTTTTTTTTTTTTGCATTAAGATGGCGGCGCCGCTCGCCAGCAAGGCAGGGGCTGCCGGCACCACCAGCAAGCCTCCCTTCCCGGAGCTGGATTTCCGATCGGGAGCCAGGGTGGAGGAATTGAATAAACTCATCCAGGAATTCACCAAACACGACCAGAGGGAGTACGACGACCAGCGAGCCCTGGAGATCCACACGGCGAAGGACTTCATCTTCTCCATGCTGGGTAGGGCAAGGACCGGGCGGGGCGCGGGCAGCGGAGGTGCCGGCAGGGGACCACGGGCAGGGACTCCCGGCGGCGCCGCAGAGATGGACCCGTTCCCTGTGCCACAGGCGCGCCGGGCTGGAGAACCCCTAACCCAGGGCGGGTCTCAGCCCCAAGAAACTGTGGGTTTTTTTTTTTCCCTGTCCTACCCACTTAGTCTTTAGCAGCGATGTATTTATAAGCTCAGAGGCTGGCTCGCAGAGCTGGCCGGTGCCCGAGAAGCACGCTGAGCTAGCCTGGCTGGAGGCAAGGCGAGCCCGACCCTTTACTGGTTTCTCTCCCCAGCTATCAAGTATTTTTTTTCTGGACCGCTTATTTTTGTTATCAGACCAATTGATGCTTGCATAGGAGCATCGTCTGAACTGCATTTCTTGCTTAGGTCGCAAAACTTGCTGCGAGTGGAGTTAAGTCAGATTGTGGTGGGGGAGTCCTCATCTACGTGAAACTTTGAATTGCGGGCTGGGATCCTTAAACCAGGGTGAAACACGTGTTGGCTCCTGCAGAAATCACCTGGGCTCTGGCATGACTAAGGCTTCTCAAGATTAACGGTGGAATGAGTAACAACTTTGATTCTCTAGGCAGTCAGTTCCT
Organism: Melopsittacus undulatus; assembly: GCF_012275295.1. Lineage (NCBI taxonomy): Eukaryota > Metazoa > Chordata > Aves > Psittaciformes > Psittaculidae > Melopsittacus > Melopsittacus undulatus. The sequence goes on along the minus strand of NC_047532.1, from coordinate 49,659,574 downwards.
GATAAATATTTACCTTGTTTTGACTAAGGAATCACTCGCAGGAATGAGAGCCTTCAGGGTGTGAAGAGCTGTTCTTTAACATAGAGGTTGGACCTTGAAATCAACCATCCAAGTTTGAATCAATGTCTCAAACATTGTTGCATGTAAAATGAGAACATGGATAAACAGCAGGTGTGGCCAGTGAAGGGTTCTTTGTAGCTCAGAGGTGTTTGAAGTGTATTTGGCACAAAACAAATGTGTGGTCTGCATGTACACTGTGAATGACCTACATCACTGTTCTCATTCAGGAGCAGAGAGCTGTCCTGTTGCAATAATAATTATTTTCTGTATTGGGGAGTAATCATTATAATAAGCCACTTCCTCTATAGCCATGAACGTATCTGCACTCATTAAATGAGAATCTACCTGTCCAACTGGTTGTCTTGTAAGGTATCTAGATAAATATAATTGCCTGCCGTGGGATCTGCACGATTTAGTATCACTTTTTCACTAAGGGCTGGACAGGATATAGCAGACTAAATTTAGCTTGAGAACAAGGACAACAAGTTGAAAAGTTAGCAGCATGTATATTTATAGTTGCTGTTATAAATATTTTTCCCTTCCTGCTACAAAAAAAAAAAAAAAAGACGTGAAGCTGGGTTGCATTAAAGCCTGTAGGATTTTTATTATTGAAAACCTGATACTGTGGAAGTCATCTGCTATTATGATCTGATACATTTTTAAATCGCAGCTGAGAAAGCAGGGGCTGGATGGGATGAAGCAAGGAAGAGTGGAGAGAAAACCTAGAGCAGCAGTTCTGGGTGTGTAGCTAGCAGACAGAGAAAGCTTTATGTGTTCCTGTTTAAGCATTAATAGTGTTTGCAGGGGACAGGGACCACAGCATTTCTTCCTGACTGTGTGGGAGAAGGCAGTATAAGAAAGAGGGAAGAATGGCTGAAATATGCCTTGTATTTCTGCAAACACACCCTAATGCCTTGCTTTTCATGAAAATAGTGAACCTTAGGCTGTTTAGAGATAACGTAAATTAATGTGGCTGTCTTTGTCAATATAAGGGCTGGGAGATCAGTGTTCTTCAGTTTTAAATCTGTAGAGTAAAACCAGCATTTAAACAAAAGCTGTATTTCTGTTTTAACTTATGCCTGTCAATTTTCAATGAGACTTGTTTCTGAATAAGAGACTCGAGGACCAAGCCAGGGACAGAAATGGAGATGGGGTGTCTGATTTGTCTGCATTAAACACGGAAGTTCTGTTAGCGGATCAGACCCTTCTTAGCCAGAGAGGCTTTTAAATCTAAAAGGATTTATCTTATTAATAAATAGGTCTTTCCCCTGTGCCTGATCTCTCTCATACGTACTGCTCTTATCTCATCGGGTGATGATAGGAAAATTAAACGTAGCTTTCCTGATTTAATTACATTGGTGTGTAATTGGTGGATGAATAGTAGGTGAGGACAGTGTGCAGATTCTCAGATGTTTGTACTCTGCATGGCTTGCCCTCTAGGTCAGATCTTTGCTTTCTATTTATATTAACTCTTTTTGTCTTGCTCTGGCTATTAGCAACCAAACTCTAGGATAAAATTAGGGAGAGGTACTTCTTGTCATGCCTTTGTCTAAAATCTTGTGCCTCAAGCATTAGAATAGGACTGCAAATGACCTATGTATCTGGTGGTGTGGGAAGTATTTTCTGGATGTGGGCAGTTCCTGGTCATCCCCTTTGCTAACACCTACACTGAAACAACAGGTGTCTTTTGGTGCCTTTGATAGGTAAATTCCTGTAGTCACACTGAGCTGTGCCTGACAATTACCTGTCTCTGACATAGGTATAACTGAGACTCAAAGGAAGGGAAGGCTGTATTAATCATGAATAGTGGAGAAAAGACAGTCTTGTGTTCTGGGCAGCAGGCTGGCTGGGAGTAACTGAGAGACCAAGTCTCTGTCTGCCAGCCATGAAAAGAGCTAACTACTTATTCTCCCCGTGACTCAGTTTTGGGGTTTTTTTGTGCTTGAAGAGTGATAAAGGAGTATTTCTCCTGATATTACAGTCAATGATATTTTGATTTTTAAAGCATTTGCTGCTATTGTGATGAGAGGTGCATAGCACTCATATTGAAACCTTTTAGGGGTACCTGACCTAGAGCGTATTGATCCTGCAGTACAAGTACTTCCAGGAAACTTCTTTAATAAACACTACCTGTCTCTTTCTGTTCAACATCTAAGTGAAAAAGGACTGGTAATGCACAGTTGTGCTAGGCTTAAAAAGCCATATATTATGCCCTTGGGAACCAGAATACTGCATATTAAATAACCCCTTGAAATTTCTAGTGCTATTGCTGCAGTTATTGCATGTTGTTAGGGATACTGACTCTTTCATTTTACTTCTTAACAAGATAAGACAAAAAAGTAAGGAGGTATGAATAAATGCAGAGTATATAGAGGTATTTCTTTCACTCTAGGTACACATTGACATTCAGTTATCTAAAGCAGTTTCAGGCTCTTGAGGTTGGTACTTTGTTTCCCTTTCCTATCACGGGACATTTTCTTCTCTGCAGAGTCAGAAGAGGAATGGTCAGGATATTTCATGTCATTCTTTTTCCTCTCATTGCCCTCTGTCCACAGTTCAGAGGAAGGCCAGGGACTAAAGTGGACTTTTTTGTTTGTTTGGTTTGGTTTTTTTTTTTTAAAGCCTCTAGTTGTATCTTTCTGTTACTTCAGTTGTTGCATCCCAGTTCTGCAGGAGCTGCCCACCAGGACAGGCCACACTTTGAGGATCTGCAGCCAGCTGCAACTTAGAGCTGTTGACAAGACCTCTAGAGAGCTTCTATCAGCGCTTGATACAGGAGATGTGGTGAGCCTATTCTGAGAGCATTTCCATTCTTCTGGTGCCTGCCCAGTGCTGAGCTGGGTGTGCTAGCAAGTCTTTGTGATAGAGGCAAGTCTCACAGTGGAGGCAGAGCTGGCATCAGCAAAATATTTTTGCTGCCAATACCATCTTCCGGAATGGAGTGAGTTACCCTGCTGGGCTCCTGCATCTGTAGCAAGGCTTCCAGCTGTTTCTTGGATTGACGGGCCCCTAAAATATGTGCAGTAGAGGTGCAGATTGCTTTGTTGAGAACACAGGTGTTCTGACAACAGCTTGCTTTTATTAGCATTTTCTACAAGAGGAGCATTTTATGATTCTCCCCTGCACCCAAGGTCTGTGTAGCAGAACATCGTTGGTAGTGGGACTCTGTTGTGTGGGCTTGTGCAGCATTTTTTCTCTCTTTTCCTACCTGGCATAACTTGCTGATGAAACCTTCCATTGTAGATTAGATTTCAGACATTATTGGAAGTGTTATTTGTTTGTCTGTGAAACATCATGGAAATTCTCTGGTTTTTGTTGTTTTGTGGAGCTGATGAAATAGCAACAGGATTGGAGTGTTCTCTCTAGGGTTAAGTCTATCATGTGTGTGTGCCTGTTCTCTGGGGAGGCCAATCGTGATAGGAGCTTACTGTACTCTGAGGCCTGTGTTAATAAAGGCTCCCTGCTGGCATTCCCTGTGCTGCTGAATGCATAATGCACAGCTGTTAAAAACAGCCTTACTGTATTGCAGATTTCATTTCTGGCTTCTGTTGGGTCTCCTCTCCCTGCATGCCACATGTTTCTGTATTTGCCTTTGAGGTTGAGGGGGTTTTGTATTGTGTCTTGTTTTGTTAAGTTGCAGGTTGCTAGGCTGGTAAAGTAATCCTAGCAAGGCATTGGTAGCTTCTATTTGGTTATAGCTACCAGAAGTCAACCAATTTAATCTAATTGGGGATTCTTGCTGTGTAACTAGTTAAAAAGGATTGGTAGCCTCCTCTGCCCCTTATTCAAAGGTATTGCTGCTCCAAGTATGTGTGCAGTGAAAATAGGCTGAAAATCTTTCTCTCAATTTGTTTTAAGATGATGATACTTTTGCTCAACTACTGGTTTGAAACATTAGGTTATGATGCAAAGTATTTAGTGTAATAGCTAGGAACATGTCTTAAGGGCATGAATTCTCATGGCAGGCTTGTCAGACTGCCCACCGCCTGTTTCTTCAGTCTGTGGAAATATTTGTAAAAGATTTGGGTGAATACTTGCCAAGCCCCATTATGCAATTATGTTTTAAGGGCAATTTTATAATTACAGTGGAGGCTCGTAACTAGGATACATGAGGTTTTGGGGTTTTGACTTTTCCTTTTTTCTTCCACATGACTTTGCGTGAGTGCTAAAACATTCAGAGCAATTCTAGTCAGAAACCAGTTGTTCAGCTTTCTTCTAGGCAGCTGGCTATTTTTATAGGTGAAGCTATATTGAAGACAAATACAACATTGCACAGGAAGGCTGGAGGGCATGTTTTATTATAGCTTTGATAATCTGTAAGACAGATGTATGCTTGGAGACCTAGAGCAGACCATAGGCAGAGTCCATTCTGGAGGAGCTTCAGGATGTAATAGTCCTGCCTGGACTTCCCAAGGGGAACCTCCAAGCTGTGCAAGTTTTTTGGGTAGTTGGGATTGCCCTCCTCAATTTTTATTTAACAAACGGCAAGTTCCTGCTGGCTTTAACTCTCTTGTACAGCTGAAAGTTTTGTATCTTTTCTTGGGCCTTGACATGTATGCTGTTGCCCCTCTACATGTCCCAGTCCTCTTGCTGCAAAGGTGGTTTTCCCAAGCACATCTCTGAAACCCTTCCCTGTGTTCCCTTCTCTGTCCTGGTCAGACCATACCTGTTTGTACTCTGCAAGATAGGTTAAGTAAGAAAGCACCAGGAAGAAATGTGGTTAAGTCCAAGAGATAAGCTCTTGTCTCCAGTCAAGGGGTCTTCAGTTACAGGGGCTGCTTCAGCATGACACTGAACAGTGATTAAGATGACAGCTGCATTTCCACGCATGTCTGTATGAGACCCTGTGGTGGCAGCCACAGGTAGAGGCTCTGGTATAGAGCTCTTAACTCTCTCTGAGAAAAATGACCTGCCCTTGAGTCCACTTCCTATGCCTGGGTGATGCAAGTGTATGAAACTAACTTGAGCAAGAGCTGGAGCTTATTTTCTATGAAAGAGAGGATTAAGAATTTAATGCATTGTGTAGGGTGACATACCTCTTGAGCCAGGTTTTCCCTAGGGATCTTACAGCTGCGATGGGTTCAGTTCCATATCCTAAAAGAAAGCTATTAATTCTGCCTATTGGTAGCTTTGTCTGCTGTTGCCTGAAGGAGAGAGAATTCTCTGAGACTGACAGTCCATTCATCAGCACAACATACTATATTACTATATTATTTAGACCTTCTTTAATTTGCCTATCTTTGGGGCATGAAACTAGCAGAGTAGAATAGATGAAGTTCTGGGGGATCAAAGGAGGGTATCTGCCCTGCTTTTGTTCTTGGAAAAGCATAGGACCTAGCATGGGAACTAAAGCAGAAGGCAGCTTTGGATGTTGTACTCACAGAATGTCCCTCATTGAGAAGGGTGTGTGCATGGGAGCAAGGGTGAGAGAGCAAGGGTGAAGAATGACTTTTAGGCGAATGTCTCAGTTTATTTGCCCAGATCTTGTTCTGATCAACAGTAGTGTGATGTGAGGTCAGGGGATTAGATTTTTTTTGGAACTTGCAGCCATACTTCATAGGTTCCCCATCTAACTATGGATTTTATATCCAGTGGAGCTTTATGATGTCTTTTATCACAAATCTATCTTACTGTCTGACTAGCAAAAATATGAGAGTTGGCTTCTTTTTTTGCTAATGCAACTGGAACACAGTTTATGAGACATTCCAAATAAATCTTCCAGCAGCAGCTGATGTTCCAATTGACAGATGCTGCTGTGGATTTTGCTTTTCTCTTTAGTAAAGAGAACTCCACTGTTTGCTTCATTTTTACCATTCTGTTGCTTTCACTTTTATTGCAAATAGCAGTTGTCCTGGACTGAGTGGATTAATCTGCACCTTCGTGCTTCAGCCAACCTGACAGTTCCTTGAATCATGTAGTTCTGCATTAGGTAAACTTTCTGCATTTCTTTGAAAGCACCATTTTTGTGACTTTCTGGTTGTAAGGGAATCAAAATGTGCTGTAGTATTCAGTTTGAGGAGGATAGATTCTCTCCTCCCCAACATATTTTACATTTGAGCTTTCAATAAACACTTGATGCTAAGGAATTTACAAAAATCTTGTTAATGCGTTATATTTCACCTGTCAGACAGTATGATTTTAATCTAATTTAAAGCATTTAATTAGAAGGTTGTTAATACATTTTGATACATGCATGCTGGTGTTGAAAGTACAATTTGCATACCACTGAGTGGAGGTGATTAATTACTTTAAGGTTCATAATATTTGGGTCTTTGGAACAGCAGTGGTAGCTAGTTCCACCCACTCATGTTTAGGGCTGTTTGCAGAAGTTTGCACAGTACTGGGTGGCTTCAGCTTGTAGAACAGGAGGTGGGTGGCATCCATTTCACCCTAAGAAAATCACTGTTGGTAAAAAAACTGACTCAGGACCTGTGTTCCATAGACCTATGTTCCATTCTGAGCTGCCCCCAAATGTAATGATATGTAATGGGACCTTGTTACTATCAGAAGCCTTCCTCATCTCCTGTGCTTCAGCAACCTGTGAAAGGTGGGGTGGTACTGGAAGAGAGGAACATTGTGGTGTTGCTGTTCTTTATGATAGGATGATTTAACCATGCAAAGGAAGTTTGGTTTTGAATGTTTAGCCTCAGCAAGTATTTAAATAGTGAAGGCAAAAAGTTGCTCTGTCATTGAGTGCTGATCTCGTGGCTTCAAGATCAAGTACAGTTCAGGCTCAGCGAGAGATTACAACCTGACCCAGTTAGGTCATTCTAGCAAGTAACCTTATTTTATACTGAAGGGATCCCAAAGCAAAACTGGAACAAATTAGTTTGAGGAATGCATCCTGGCCACAGTCTGCATGGTGATGTAATTTCGCAGGGGCAGGCAATGCCAAACAGTAGAAGGCAACAATTTGGGACAGAAAGCAAGGGAAAAATACAAGACATGGCTGAAGCTAGAAATCCTGCTGGGGTATCCATAAGGAGTTGGCAGATAAGTTTTTTTTTTTGTTGTTTTTTTTTGTTGGTTTTTGGGGTTTTTTTTTTGGTTTGTTCATTTGTTGGGTTTTTTTTTTTGTGGTGTTTTGTGGGGGTTTTTGAATTGTTGGCTTGGTTGTTTTTGTGTGTGTGTGTGTGTGGTTTTTTCGTTTGTTTGGGTTTTTCTTCCCCCTCAGTGACACCTTTCTAAGGTCATGATTTAGAGGAAAAGTAGAGGTTTATGTGTGGGATGTCATTGGTCTCCTTAGATTTTCTCTACTACAGCTTGCAATCAGACCATACTGAATTTCTTCCATCCACTGACAGAGTGAGAGGTCATAACTGATTTGGTCCAAAGCTCCCAAGCAGCTAGGGAGCACTTTAACCAAGTTGGTTCTTGCTTTACTGCATAGTCTTTTAGGCCATTTTCTTCTTTCTTCTAAAATGTCTTCTCTCAACTCACCTGTTCATGTCGTAGGATCCTTTGATACTGCTCCACACCTCTATCAGGCAAAGATGTTTTTATTCAGTGGTGCATATATGACCTTGTTTAGAAAATCAGGTGCTGTGGTTGTGTGGAAAGAGTTATATTAAAAAGCTATCAAAAATGCTAAGACAAACATTGCAATTAGCTTCTGTGCTTTTTCCTTCAGCTCTTCTACTCTTTGCATTTTAATAGATCTCTTGAAGAGCTGGTAATGCTTTGGGTGACTCCTCTTGGAAATGAATCCTGTGCTAATAGCTCTGGCTGGGCCTGATGCACAGGCAGATGCTTAGAGATATTTCATGTTTGTTTTGTGCTTCACTAATTAATGTATAACTTAGTGGTAGAACAGCAGGAAAGCTGCGTTTGCTGACACTTCATGAAATAATGATTTAATCCTTTGTGACACATTCCTGCTGAGTGTCAAACCTGATAACTCTAATCTCTGTCCCTAGTTTAGTGTGACAGGAACCTGTTCTAGAGGGCATTTTGTAGGAGCTTGCAAGCTCTTGTCGGTACTTTGTGACAAATTTGTGTGAACTTTTTTTGTACATTGCCACTCTCGAATGTGATTGTACAGGATTGCATGGTGCATTGAGGAATCTGAAGTTGAGTGCAAACAAAGGAGCTAGCTGACTGCATTCAAGTGAAATAAGGGTCTTCCTGGGAGGAAAGGGGAAACACCTCAATCGCCTTCTAAATACACTTCTTCCTTTGCCAGCGTTCAGAGTGGTGTGTTCATATTGATTCAGAGGTGCCTAAACCCACTCCTCTTTGTTGCATATGATACTGAACCCTGTGTACGGATGGGTATCTGCTGTACAGCTACTCTTCAGTGGTTACTCCTGGTGATACAACCAGTACCAGGTTGGGGCAGGAGAAGCTTGCTCCTGTTCCAGTGTGGACAGTGAATTGCTGTTTAACCTTTTAGTTGAATGGTAGCAGCTCTGCAGATAGAGGAGCTGTAACAACACTTCAAGGGCTCTGTTTCCACCTCTGTCTGAAATTTGCCTTTTGAAAGTTGCATACAGTGTTCTGAATGGCAGATCAGGTATTGATATTGGCCCCTTCATATTAGGCCCTCAAAGCTTGAGTTGCTGAAATGTCTGTATTTCATAGACAGTAGGGGAACCATGTGCTAAGCGATCAGTAATTTGAGAAAAATGAGAGGAATGTAAGTTTCTCTGCAAGCGCAGTATGTCTCAGAACAAGCAGCACCTTCTGAATTAAATGCCTGGTTTTGTGGGGGTTTTTTGTTGTTCTTGGGGTGGGGTTTTTTTGTTGTGGTCCGTGTCCTCCCTCCCCCCCAATGTGCAAACTGTAATGCACGTCTAAGTGCATTATTAAGAAAAAGGAGCTATTACAATTTGAGCATCTGTCAAAGGTTTATTTTATGTGCTAAATTGTCTGTAAGAGCTTGACCCTGTATTCCCAATTCTTCCTAATATCCTGTGAATTTCGTGAATGTGCAAAGCATGCATTGAGGCATCAGTGTTACACTGAAAATAACCACTTTGACAGAGGCATGTAATAGCTAAGCGTGACTGTGCAGTTATTTTAATTATCTTGGGGAGGGATTCATATATGTTAGATAAGCACTTAGGAAAAGTATTTGCACATTATCAGAGCTGCAGAGTTAAGTTACTAGTTAGTCTGTAAAGTCACAGTTAAAAACCAAGTTGTTTTGATCTAATTAAACTTGATTTCTGGTTCTGGAAGCATAGGACACTCCTGATTAGCTTTAAAAACTAGACGATCCCTCTCACTTCTTCACCTATACACTGTGTATGCAGAGAGGTCTCTTTCTCTTCCAGCAGAGCTGTTCCACTGCAGCAGGCTTCACTGGGCTGTGGCCAGCCCTGCTCGGTGAGGATTGTAGGAGTCCTGTGGAGAGATTTCTGTCTGAGGGAGACAGGAACGGGGGAGACAAATGAACAAAATCCGCAGACCCACAGCATGTTGATAGACCTCCTGTTGTTCTTAATTCGCATCTGTAAATGGCACTAGTTTCCGCTGTTGTGCACCAAAACAATAATAAATAACAATCCTTAGAGTTTATATACCACTTCACAGTTTTCAGAGTGTTCAACACACATCAACTAATTCAGCTGAGATGCAAATACACTGTAAGCAAAGCTACTCTTCTTGCTGCCCAGGGGAACTTTTCATTAAAGCTGGGACAAGGCTTTTCTTTTTCCTCTTAACTGGAGCTGTTGATGGCAGGAATGTTCTATACTGGGGCAGTGTCTTTCTTCCTGAAGTTTTTAAGCCTTTGCATGTACCCCTGTTTGCACAGGAATTGGACTACTCCCAAGTCATATGTGGTACTATTAAGAAAATTATGCAGGAGACTTGTCTGTACATTCTGTGCTGCAAATATGCAGACCCACAATCAACAGATTTGTGGTTTCAGAAGCTATTGAGTTAGCAAAGATGGTGATGCATTAAGTGCATCCTTCTGTGCTTACATAAGGCCTTCGGGGAACCACCATCTCCAGTAGACCTCAAGGCTCAGGAGGCAAATTAACTTCTGTCAGTTTCGACTATGTTGGATCATCAGACTGTGTGCTGAAGAGAATTGAGGATGCTTGGTGGATGGCTTTGGTCCATGTTTCACTAGATCCAGTACTTGCTAAGGCACCCATCTATCTTTTGGGGCAGGAGAAACCCCAGTGGAAGGCCTATTACCAGGTAAGAGATGAGTTTTGGGGGTGATTGAAGATATTATGTCTTATTGTTTGTAGTCCTGAATCCCAGACATGGAGCAATACACGCATTGGCATGAATCTAATTCATCCGGCATTTGATTTGCTTTCTGCCTTGGCATTCTTTGTGTGTGTTTGTAGAGCTGGTAAGAGGGAGTTTGATGCATCTCTCTCTATATTTTTGAGCTGGACAGGGTTGGTTCTTTTATTTGTGAGAACAACATCTGGTTTTAGTATTCTGTTAGAGTGACTGGAAGATAAACATCTTTTTTTTTTTTAAAATTTTATTTTCATCAGGTTACATGACCTGGGTTTAGTGGTTTACCTTAGAAATAACTGTTTGGTAGTCTTGTAAACTAATGTCTGGTGCTGTAGAACTGCCTGCATGCTTTGTGGTTATAACCCTCTTTCTAATCCATGAGGTTTAGATATAACTAGGTAGTGGCACTTTGGATTGCCTCTTGACCTAAACTTTCTTTTTCAGAAGTGATACCTGCAGGTTTGGCTTGAAACTGATTCTGCATGAATGGCACAGATTATCACTTTCCTATAAATGGTTGTATGAGCAGAAACACCATTAGCCTCTTAGTGACCTAATTACACAGGGAGGTAGCAGCGCAATTTGAGATCAAAACTCACCTTGCTACAGCTTTCCCTTCAGCCAACAGTGCATAGGAGAAGAACAGCATGTTTGTTGCTGGTAATGATTTCTCTTTCAGTGGCTTTGATATCCTTATTTTCTGTATGAAGTTGATGTGCAGATTGCTAGGTGGCATGACTCAAAGTGACTGACTGAGCTGCTATTGTATGTGAAGATGTCTCCAAGACATCCTGGTCAAGCAGCACATTGGCTTCTGCCACAAGACATTTTAAGGGAGATGGTGAGCTGAAAGGTCAAGATATTTTAACAGTTTATTGTTAGCACTGTAGCTGCCAAATAACAGCTCATAGCCTAAGGCTGAAAATGTTCCTATTAAACGGTGCAAATGAATTGCTTTAAGAAAAAAAAAAAAGATTGTGTGATTTGGCTGGAAACTGATTTATCAGAGGACTTATACCAGGTAATAGGAATTAAATTTCTACCTTCACAGTTAATTTTCTCCAATTTCTCCATGTGTTCCTATGCTGTAAGCATAAGGAATTTAAAAACCTTCTTTCACTCTTATATTTTGTTAGTTTATGTCCATATTTCCCTGCTACCTTTCAACTCTGCTTTTTCCTAGTGTTACTGTGCCATATTTTTTTCTAAAATACACTTCAAAATCAAATGTTTGTTTCCATTTCTCATCTGCTCAAAAAGTCAGAAAGGTTTAGTGACTCCTTCCTGTTCTGAAGTTAGGATAATATAAGCTTGAAGCATTGAATTCTTTTCTCCCTGCGTTGTCTCCTCCTCCCAGTCCCCTTTGTCTCTGGAGGAACAGTGTTGCTGGACAGGTGTAGAGCACTTACAAGTGTTTTTCCTCTGCATTTCCAGTTTTTCACTTTTTTTTATCAAAGACTCATACACCCATTCTGTTTCAAGGGACTTGGTCCAAACCAAAATAAAAAGTACTCGCATTTTTTCCTGCCTTCCTTACAAGGCTTGGCTGTACTGCCTTGCTGAACAAACACCACCTTTGTCTTCGCTTTGGAATAAGAAACAAGCAGGCTCGTTGATTCCTGCTGCATTAGCACTATCCTCATTCCTCATGCTGATGTACTGATTATCAGGGGTTAGGAGAGAAGCTGCTGTTTTCATGAGATCTCTGAGGAGGCTGCTGCAGGAAGCTTCCTGCACTCTGGCCTCGGAGACAGCACTTATGCAGGCTGTAATGACTGGAGGAACGAAAGCAAATACCACTTTGTGCAATAGTGGGGGGAGGACACGGAGCGTGCTACGCTGAGAATGCTTGAAGTCTTTCAGATGAAAGTACAGGAGAGACAAGGAGCCATATCCATGCCCTGACCTCCATCCCTGGCGCATCTGAACCTGAACTCTCAGCTAGTAACCCCTGAGCCACTAAACTGCCTTCTCTGAGCATGTCTGCATTTGCTGGGGAATTCCAGGAATGTGGACTTCAGCACTGTGTGGGTTGCTGCTGCTCACCTTCTGTTCAACCAGGAGCTTTAGAAGCTGCGGTGGGATTGGTATTACCAGGATAAAGCCACATAGTGATTGTTTGCTGCATTCTTTAACTAAGGATTTAATTTTTCTAGAACAGCAGGAGGCAACATCAAAGAGCTGGAGAGAGTCCACTTCCCTCCCCTGGCACAGCACAGCTTCACCCCTCTCTCCTCACCATCTCCTCTCCCCATCCCTTTGTTTTTAAGGCATTAAAACTTTACTGACTGGGATATCAAAGAGGCTTTCGTTAGTGATCTGTTGCCCCGAATTACAGGGGTAATTGATCTAAGGAGCTAAGAGGAGAAAGTCTGTGGGAAAATGGAGCTGGTATCACCATTGCAAACCTCTCTTTTAATGTCCTCTCAATGCTGAAGCAACTTCATCTTTAGCCTCCCGCTACTGGAGTTGTTCCTCTTGGAGGATGTGGGAGATCTGCTGTTGACCCATATGGAAGAAAGATAGGTGTCAAGCTGGTTATATAGGCCCCACTACCTGCTTGGCTTTGTCCTCAGCTCTGTGCCCTGTGTGTGCCTTTGCTGTGTGTGTGTTTTGTACAGCAAGGCAACTTGAGTCTGTGGGCTTGTTTTGTAGTAGGTATGGTAATAAGGGGTGAAGGAATGCACTCGTTAGTCCGTCTCTGCTTCTAAAAGGTCCTTCAGTTTGCTCTGAAGACCTCTTGACAAAGGAAGGCAAAGCAACTTGTTTCCTCAGCATGGCAGAACAGCCATGTGACCAGCATCTCTGAAAGAGCTCAACTGTGCATCTTGGAGTCCCATCCAAACTGTGTTAGCAGAGTTCCTGCACATGCAGGTGTTCAGTGCCACATTTGATAACTAGGCAGTGAGTCAGGCTACTTGAGATGCTAAGTGCAGTGTAAGAAGCAGCCTGGACCCAAATAAGAAACCAGTATGATTCTGGAGGAAAATGTAAGGTTATTTTTAGGGTTGTCACTATTCTGTTCTGCACCAAGGAGAATAATTCTCCAGTTTTGCACCACGGTTAAGCATTGTTCTGCCTTATTCCTCATTTCTTGGTCCCATCTAGTTGAACTGGCAAATATTGCTTGCTTGAGTACCTTCTTTCCTGACCTTGTGTCTTCTTATCTAGGTGCTAAAAAAAGCTGTGGTTTGAGACAGTGCAGGGCTTGTGTTCTCTACAAAACACACTTAAAATCGTTCCTGGTCACCTTGCAGCAAATCTATTTCTGCCCTGCTGATGACCTGACTTGCAAGCTGAAAATGTCTGGGTAGGATTTATTATGCTCTGACCATAAAATTTTAAACTCCTTTTAATGGTAGATGTTAAATCACTGCTGTCCCAGTTCCAAGCTCTGTGCAAAATTTCTGAGTTCTTGGGAAGGCATTTCCTCTGCCAGCAACCTTTAGTTTCTGAGAAGGACATCAGTAAGTTACAGGGCTGTTCACAGGACAAGGAAGTGGTAGCTCGGGGAGGGACTTGTGTGCTGGCCAATGTCCAGACAGCTGTTTGGCTCTAGAGATCAGAGCCAAGCAGATCTGGTGCTGCTGTAATGTGATGGAGGGACGTTTGTATTGGTGTCTGGGTGCAGACACTCCCCTGGGACACAGTGATTGACTGGCTCTGTTCTTGGCTTTGTTCCTCCCTGACTGAAGCATCTTTGATGCAGCAAGAAAACTGAAAATCAGCGTGTTGGCACTGAGCTGCTTACAGCAAGTTATTTTTTCTACATGTCTAATAAATACTGAACTGTTCAGTGTTGTCACTCGATGTTGCTTTGTCCCTTGCTGTTGGGAGCTTCTGTATAGATTTCCCTTGAGATTGGCTAAAAAAAGCCATGAAGTCCTGTGACTCAGTGTACAATGCAGGGTGCTTCCTTAATTATCACACGAGAGGCTCACTCCTCTAGCTGAGGCTGTCTGTCACCTTTTCTTGGAGAACACCAAAAGCACTAAAACAAAATCCAATGTTTTTCAAACCACATAATAGTCTTAAAGCCCTTTTCAGCTACTTGGAGACAGCTGTGGCATCCTTGCCAAGCAGAGGGAAATGCCACCTTCTGTGTTGCATGTGTTTGTAGGGGAAGCAGAGAACCACCCAGGGCTTCCCACTCTCAGGCCCATGCATTTCATACTGCTTCATCTTCCTCACAGGGGCCTAGCACAGCGCTTTCATTTTCATTAACAGGAGTACTATTCAGTGTGTTTTGCTTTCTTTATCCCAAAGCTGGACGTCATACAGAATAGTCATTCAGCACTAGGCAGGTGGGAAGTGTTCAAGATCAGCATATCAAAAAATGGCTGAAATTTTTTACAGTATGTTGTGGTAGTTTTCCAGAGCTTGTACTTGACCAAACCAGGATAACCCCAGTCCTTAACACTTCATAGCAGTGTTCTCAATGATGGCAGCTAGAAGCAAAGCTCTGTACTGGAGTAGCCATAAGCTTAAAACAGTCTTGTATTTGATAATTTTTCTCTTCTGGAAGATCTGTGCTCTTTAACTCTGGGATTATTTCACTTTGCTTACAGTGGAAGAGATGGGCTATCATCATTAGAGGCTGCTAATACTGGACCAGGGGTTTAAGCAAAACCACTTTCAGCAAGAATCTTTCTCTGCATGGGTCTGTTTGTCTCAAAATAAACAGGGGGTCTGGTGTTTCCTCTGCTTATTCTCACACCTGTAAAGTTTGAACAGATCATCTTAATGGCACTGCCATGTGTATGTCTTCTTCCCATGTTCCATCCCTGGCAGTGTTCAAGGCCAGGTTGGATGAAGCCTTGGGTGATGTGGTTTAGTGTGAGGTGTCCCTGCCCATGGCAGGGGGGTTGGAACTAGATGATCTTAAGGTCCTTTCCAACCCTAACTATTCTATGATTCTATGTTAGAAAGGAAGGTGCTGAATATGGACATCCCAGTGTGCATGCATCTGTCTGCCTGGACCTGTCCCTCAATTAAGCAGCAGCTGACGTCATATTTGAAGGTCAGCTGTTTTATAACCTAATATTACCATTTTTTTTTCCTTCTGGGTTTATCATCTCCCTCCAACCTGCAGCTCAGCACCATCTGGTGCAGGCACACAAGGGAGAAAGATTAGAGGAAAGTAAAGCAGCTTTGTTCACTTCCCCCATTGCTTCTGATATACAGAGAAGCCAGCAGTCTCTTAGAGTATTGAATTTTAAGTGGTCGGCCTTGATTCTGTTAGTTGTCTAAGGGAGGGAGAAATACTCTGTGCTTACCTGCGATCTGTCAGGAAGTGTCTCAGGATTCCTAAGGGACTTACTGTGGTCACAGATTGCACTTTGCGGCATTTTGTTTTATATTTAAGTAGTCTTGTTTTTTTATGAGCTGTTTTTCCTAGTACCCATGGTTTCCTTACCAGTGAATTGCCAGAAGTACTCCTACATGAGGTACACACACAGTGCTAGCCCAAACTACAGCCTGCTTTGGTAGTGAAGTGCTGGGAACACCTGAAGTGCATTTACAGCTGACAGGGCCACTGGACCAACACACCACAAGCATGTTCTGCCACACAGGGATTGCTCCATGTTCCCTGGTGGCGTCTGTCTGCAGACCACAGAGGTAGATAATTACTTGTCCTTCTGAAGCCTACGGCACCGGTTGTTTCCATTTCAAAGGCAGTGTTAGATATACACTCAGGCTTTACCCTTTCTCCCATCCTCCTTTCCTCTTTTGCTCCATCCATCTGGAGGTGTGATTGCTCTCTGTCCAAGCTGTGTGATGATTGTATTCTGTAAATCTCTTTTCTTTCCAATAATAAAGAGATATTAACTCAGGAATGCTGATCTCCTAGGCCAGCAGGGTTACTTGCAAAGTAGCATCTTTATGTTTCACTTCAATGTTGCAAATTTTGCACTGGGCTGTTTGAAACAAAATGTCTCTAGCCATAAATAAATTGTGTTTATGTACTTGAAAAGGATGGGTAATGGATGCACACTGCTTGGATAGGAATATGCAATCAGAGTTATGAAAACATTTGGCTGAATGTGATTCACAGTATGTACATGGCACTGTATCATAAGGCATCTAATATGCATACAGACTCTTTTTGTCCACCTTTGCTGCATAGCATTCTGCTAAACCGTGATTTTTGTCAGGTCAAGGATGTTTTGTACAAATTCCTAATTCCTGGAGAATGGGTGAACTTGGAGGCTTTGGGGGAGATTTATTTTTATTTTTTAAAGAAAAGGTTTCGTTTTAAGACCATTCTTGAAGCAATTTTAGTCACTGGCCACAGCAGCTTACTGCGCGTTTTGTTTCCTGTCCAGACTGGCACAGTTTTCTCAACACCTTGAAAAATCTCTTTGTGCTGGCTTGCCACAGAGGAAGACTAGATCTAGGAGATACTGAACTGGTGACTGAGGAGGGAGAAGAAAAGAAAATGGGAGGTTTGACATTTTTTTTTGCAAGTTTGCTTAGTTGTTTCTAGTGTCCCAGAGAAAAGGGTGTGATTTTTTTGTATTCCTTGGGTGATTGATTACTTGGCCTATGCAATCTAAAATGCTCCTAGATGTATCAACTCTACTTCTAGCACTCGCTGGAAAGATCTCTCGCTTCCCTTGTCAAGGACAGCATAAGACAGCAGTGCTTGGCTTCCAGCATTGTGAAATCCCCTTATCTGCCTGTTGTCACTTTATTTTTCTTCTAATTCCTGTCTCCATTGGTACTGAAAGCATGCATCCAAGGTTGATGAGGACAAAACTTATGCTACAGTCTATACTTAACTCTTTGCAGCTTTTCTTTAAAAAGAAATGTGAGTCAGCAAAACGATTAGATTTCTTTTCTTTTACATTGTTTTTCTTTCTTTTCCAATGTAACAGGGAGTTTGAATCTGCTTTTTGAAGAGCTGAGAACTCAGTCACTGATCTGAAATGGTGTCCTGTGCCTGTTGGTACTGAGCAATCTGCAAACAGCTCAGGTTCCTCCATCTCTTAGTCTTTTCTTCACCGTGACAGGAGATGCATACACCTTATGATTACTGCAGGCGAGGTTATACCTGCCAGATTTCCAAATGCCAGGCTTCAAAAAAGAGACAACATGATAGCTCTCTTTGCTTCCCAAGAGTTATGCCCCAGAAGAGTGTTCTGCTCACAGACTTTTTCATGAAGTTCCCAGAGCTGTGGCCAGAGAGACACCCACACGATCTGTGAGGTCTTCTCAGGGAATGAACCATCACTACTGTGTCATCTGATACATCCAGCAAAACCATCCCACTAGTGTCAGCTGGCAGTAATACTTAAACTAGCATTTCATGTTAAAACAGAGGCTTTTGGTTTATACTGCTAGTACATGTAGGAGTTCTTGGCTGGGGACAGAGTCCTATAGTATTCAAATCTGTGCAAAGATTAAGGGAAAACAATAATCTTTGCTTTGAAGATGCCTTTAGGATATAAGCAGCAGAAGCATTTTAAGTAGCCCTGTACCTTCTGCTACTTTGTTAACTTTCACTTTCGTTGGGTTAACCATTGACTGGCCTGTTTGCAGTTGCTTGGCTATTTGATTGCTCCTCTGCATCTCAGCAGAAATCCCTGCTGATGCCTTTCAGGGTTTCTCTTATTTGCTTCTGGAAGTTCCCTGGTTGAGGAGCTTGGCAGGGGTTTGCTCATTGTCTCTAGCGATAATTGAGCTGGTTTAGTGAGTTACAGAGAATAAACTGGATTAATTTCCCTTTTGCAGTCTGGGCTAGAAAAGCTGATTCCCTTGGTCTTATGCATGTTCAAGGCCAAGAGCCAAGCTGCTATCAAATTTACCTTCTCCTCCTGTGAAATTGCTAAAGAAAAGATGCTTTCCAGATCATGTGTATGGAACAGATGTGGCTCACATTACCAGATGATTCAGCTAAAATTGGTGCCAAAACATCTTCCAGAACTCTCAGCTGGCTGTTGGGTTGAGAAAGGGAGTAACTTGGTAGGAATTCTGGGCTGGCTCTACTGTCTGTGTCTGTAACTGCAGCTATGTCAGGTACAGTTCCCTTTGATTTAGCAGAGGTCTAACAGGGCAATCAGATGAGGGGTGTACACAGAGGTCTTGTGCTATGAAACCAGAGAGGCACTGGAGATGCCTGTCCAAAACTGGGTGCTGCCAGCCTGGGTGCATGACAGAAATACAGAAATGCAATTAGAATAGGCTTGATTAATATGTGGAGGTGCTTACACACAGCTTATGCCAAAATTAGACACTGCTTCTACCACTCCAAATGTTCCTTTATTATCAGACACCGTCAGCATAGAGATCACTGGGGTCTTCTTGGCCAAATGTATTTCCTTCCACCTTCTGCTGAGATGGAGAAAATTCTGTTTTCATAAATAGGAATGTAATTAGCTCACCTATTTCCCCCTTTGCAGTCACATTTGTCAGTCTCCCAGCAAGCCAATGGAATAAGCTTTTTTTGAGGGTAGGTGTATACACAGGCTTATGCCAAAGATGGGACTGGGCAGCCACCTGAAAGGCTAGCATTGTACGTGCACATTTTTTGTTTAGAACTTGCTTATATGTCGACTGAGAAGTGCAGAGAATGAGTAGAAGTGCTTGATTGAATTCAATCAGTAAGTATTAACAGTGCAGCAATTTGGACTTTACTGCTTATGTTGTAAACCGGAGCACTTTAACCCTAAATCAGGTTAAACTTTTATACATGGGTGAAGTCTAAGTGAAGTGTGCTGCTGCTGGTGCTTGGGGAATATAGCCCAAAGTGCAGAAACTGGTGGATTTGTAACTCATAATAGAGAAGTATTAATCTCAACTGATTAACAGCTGAACTAGGCATGGTTTTTACTGCACAGAGAGTGTTTATGGTTGACTACAGAATAGTGAGTCTTGGCATTGCAGAATGTGGAGTCTACAGTGTTCTGTCTATGACTAACAGAAATCACATTTGTGCAGAATGATTGCAGGGTAACACTGGCCTCCAGCAGCCAGAACATAGGCTGCTAGCAGCCTCTCTTATGGATATATCAGAGGGAAGAAATGTGTACAGGTAGGGATTGTCTACCCTCCCTCTTCCCAGAAAAACCTAAGCTCTGTCAGAGATTTCTGCTGAAATCTGTACATATTCTGCCTTAACAAAGAGAACTAACTGTAGGAAGAGCTGTGGTTTGTTTCTGTGACTGCTGAGTCAGGAGGGGGTGGAGATGGGAAATGCAGATTTGTCATGCTGTTCCCATGGGAAAGCTGTTCACACCTTGGCACAGTAGTTCCTCTTGGTATCTGTCCTTTGGGAGCTCTCTCTATGGTTCAGCAGCCCTACCTGCCTTCCATTAGAAATAGGGATACTTCCCTATTGTGCCTTTGGTTCTGGACTGTAGTCTATAAAGCAGGTCTCATGTGCCAGCAGGCAGAACAGGCAAAAAAAGCAGTCTCAGTGCCTCTGGTCCACCTCCTGGTAATGTAGGAGAAATCAAGTGTGGTATGCTTGGGCTACTCCATACTACTGTAACTTTGGTGTTCCGTGGGAGATGATGGTTCTTTAAAGTGAAGGTGGTGCTCCACTGTGTCCCATGCTCTGCGTCTATAGAGTCCAACTGCTTGTGGAGGGGACAGTGTTTGCGCAGTCTGCCTTGCCTCTTTCTATGTAATTAATAAATAAGGCAGTTGGTATTCCAGCTGTGCCTCGTGGGTTTCTTTGATGTTGTGTCTTCTCTTCCCAGCCACTGAAGATTTCTATGCAGCTCAAAGTGTAGGGTATGGTGCTTTTAAAGCAGGAGGCTTGATGTCATCACAGGTTAGTATGGACAGGCTCTGTCAGCAAAATCTTGCCAAGATGCTTGTTTGGTTTTTTTTGCCAGAAGGCTCTTTCCTGTCTTTGACTCCGTCTGAGCAAAAGATGGCACCAAGCAGCAGATAGACTGGGCTCCTACCACAGTTTCAGTGTCAACTCTTTGTTAATCATGAACTGCATCTCTTACACTTTTTGACAATGCTACTGAAGAGCTTGCAGTAGAGGCTGGGTCAATAGCACTTTTGTGTTGCTACCAAACTTTCTTTAATGTACTTTGTTGTCTCCTGAATTTCACTTAGAACTGCATGCATGCTCTGGTGCTAAACAGTAAAATGCTGAGTATTGCAGGCTGAGGTATGCCTTGTAAGTTATAAACCACCCAGTAAACATAAACCCAAGCCCGGGTGGATGCAAAGATGAAACAAAATGTATTTACCAAGGTATTTGGTTTTTTTTACTTTTATCCCAAATATTTTAAACGGAAGTGTGGGTGCTAATTGGATAAAGAGGCTGGTTTGTGTATTTGAAGTGTAAAGGTTTTTACTTGCACTCTAAAAGAGTTGCCACAGTATCAGAAGTGTGCAGTTCCATCTCTATCCCTGTGACCATTGAATAATGGAGAGAATGCAGTAGGCAAAAAACATAATTTTGAGGAAATTAATTTCTTTCTGCTCCACCTCTTCCTGTGAGCAAAAGGAGGGGGAAGGCACAATGTAGACATCTGTTCCTTTGAACCCACTCACAGACTTGCTGGGAGAGGAGGAGAACCTATTGCTGCTGCTCAAGTGGTTGCTAATCGCTGATTGTTGAGTACTGAGGGGGTGAGCTTTTATCGCGTTGACCTTCTTAGGGGATATTGAAAAGAAGCTGGCACTGACCTCTGTCATGATTTAAATCCAGAAGACTCAGAATCCCTTTGTGCCCCTTTCAGAGAGGAGGTAAATCTCTATGGTAGCCACGCTCTCCCCTCCTCCGCCTCAGGGTAGGTGCCTCTTCTGTAAGACCCAGATGGTGCACTCTCCTCTTCTGGATGAGCCGTTCACTGCCAGTATATGACCACGATCTGGGCTGCAGCAAACTGAACAGGAGTCCTGCAGAAAACCCAAAATTATCTTGTGCCCTGGTCTCAGACTGAAAGCATACCCTACCTCCCAGCCACATTTTGCTCTTGTTATGTGTAGTGCTTTAAGTCTTGTGACCATAAGCACAAGGCTGGGGTCCTCCCCATCCCCCTACTCCTCCTGCCTAATCTCATTGTGCTGCTTAGTCACAGTCAAGACCACTCTAATGGGTTTAACTGGCTCCTGCCTGGGTTTGTTGTGCTTTATGTTCAGCCTGGGATGGTTGATGTAAGTAAGAGATCAGGTTGCACGTACCTACTGCTTCAGATATCTCCTGTTGTGTCAGCAGATGCATGCATAAATATTAGTCTTCCCTCTAAGTGTCATATCTAGAAACAAAAGCTGTGTAATAACCAGCATGTTAAAAGATGCCAAGGAGGTGATACATTGATATCAAACTAATAAAATATGTCTGTCAACCCTTTTATGAGCTCAGCCACAGAATGCAGAGGCAGATGGTATCTTGAGAGTTTTCCCAGATCCTTAGAAGTGTCTTTCAGGCATAAACCAATGGTTGTGGCACCCACTGGCACCAGTAAGGTTGATGGGGGGGCATTCTTAACTTGTGGATTTCAAGTCTTCTGTGTATTCTTCCATGACATTCTACCTTAGCTAGTGGGGAACTGTCAGAGAAATGGCCATCTGGGAGACAGTATGAAGTGTATAAACCTGGAATGTTTGTTCAGAGTGGTAATGGTTCTGCCTTAACCAAAGGTAACAAGCAGGCAGCTGCTAGAGAAGAAAAATGGCTTTGTGTGATGATGTGAAAACTTGTGAACCAGGAGTCTTCTGGAGGGTATTTGCAGAGCTGACTGTGTTGGACAGAAAAAGTCTCGTAGGGGTGGGATGGACACAGAGGTATCTCTGTATTAGTGAATGGGATGGAAACCCAGACTGTGCTGAGCAGAGGCATCCAACATGAGAGAGAAGTTTCAGGGCACTGAGTGCAACAGCTGATGTCTTTGTGAATGCATGCCTAGTGATTGTGATTCGGCACAGCTGGGAGCTGCAGATACACAGTCCCTGAAAAAATTCTCATACAGCCTCATAGAAACAGTCAGGAATCTCTCTGGCTTTTCAGCTTCTCTGCCAAGGTGCAAGTTCGATGAACCCACACAGTGGAGAAGAAATAGGGACTTAGTGTAAGTGTCACTGGAGCGTGATGATGTGATTTAAAGTGATGGCATTCTGTAATTTGTGGTTATAAGCCATAGGGACAGACAAGTTATGTTATAGAGGTGAGAAAGGAGTACAAGATCCACCAAACACCTCTCTAAACTATAATGGGTGACGTACTATGATGTCACCCATTGCAGCTGACAATAAAGGTCAGTGGTAATGGGTAAAGCAGTAGGTGAGGGGAGAGGCTGATAAACTGAATTAATCTTATGAGCTAAATATGAGTTTGTTCCAGAATTAATCACTTGAAATGTTAAGCAGTGAAGACTGTTAAATGAAGTGGCCCAGGAGGCACAATTGTCCCACACCTCAGGGACCCGTTGAGAATAGGATTAAAAAACAAAGCATGAGAAAGAACTTTGTGTTTCTCTACCCAGTGTTTTTATCCCCCTTCTCTCTCTTATGTCATAGAGCATCTAGAGGTGCTGGGAAGAGCTTTTGGAGATAGATTCACCCTTAGCAAGAGGAATAGGAGGGAAAACCCAGCACTCCTAAATCACTAAGCTCCAGAGGAGGCAACAAGTGTCTCTAAACAGCAGAAGACTGCTTGATGTCAGCACAAAAGGGTGTAATATGTGCAAGAGCTCATCAAAGGAGAGGAACACAAAGCCAATGATGTAACTGATGGGAGCCAGCCCTCAAAAATGTGTGTACTGGTCTGTGGGTGAAGTGAGCAGCTGAGCAGGATGATGCTTCAAGGAAACCTTGTGAGGTCAGGGATGGAGCTGCTCTGTTATTAAGGGTATGATAGTACCACAAGCTGATTTGATTGTGCTGATGGCTACTCTAGCAGCATGTTTGCGTAGTGTGAGTGCAAAGCTATAAACAGAGATAAGCAGGAAGGAAGAAAATAAAGGTCAAAGTAAGTTCCTTTATAGTAAATGCACTAAGTTGGATACAGGGGTGTGGCAGATCTCTCAGTAATAGGTTACCACACATTCCCTAGGCTGGGTTAGTTACAGTTTTAACAGAGATAGAAAATAAAGCAAAGCAAAGAACACTAGTTAGATAAAAAGGGATACTCTGGCTACCCAGTGAGCAGGAATTCAGACTGATAGACTTTAATGGTGTGTTTGGGAAAGGTTGGATCATATGCGCTAACATCAATAGCTCTTCTCATTCTTGAAGCCCACTGCTTACCTGAGGTAAATCTGAGTATGAAAATGTAAAATGTAGCTAGTTTTACTAATCTGTCAAGACACTAGATGGGAGCAGACCTTTCAGTCTTATTTAGAGGAAGTTACAACACTGCCTAGCAGCAATGGAGCACACCAGCACAGTGCACAGCTGAAGCCCTGCCAGCTTGACCAGGGAAAAGTGGTATCCACTCAGCAAAAAGCCATGACCTCTCCAAACTCAGCACTCACCATGACTGATACAGCTGCCCATGCAGAGCTCCGGTAGGAACATACTGATACCCTGCTAGTGAGCACACCTGCAGGCGTGTGCCCAGGTAGAGGGACTGCTCTGCTTAGTGACAGAGCTCCAGGAGCCAGGGGAGTAGGCTGAGGCAGGGCCCAAAGAGTGGTGGTGAATGGAGTTAAATTCTGTTGCGTCACAAGTGGTGCTCCTCAGAGTTCAGTTCTGAGGCCAGTATTGTCTAATATTCTTTATCAATGATATGGATGAGGTGATTGAGTGCACCCTCAGTAAGTTTGCAGGTGACACCAAGTTGGGTGGGAGTGCCAGATCTGCTTGAGGGTAGGAAGGCTCTACAGAGGGTTCTGCGCAGGCTGGGTTGATGGGTTGAGGCCAGTTGTATGAGGTTTGACAAGGCTTAGTGCCAGGTCCTGCACTTGGATCACAACAACACCATGCAATACTCCAGGCTTGGGGAAGACAGTCTGGAAAGCTCTTGGCGGAAAAGGACCTGGGGGTGTTGATTGACAGCCAGCTTGTGCCCAGGCAGCCAAGAAGGCCAATTAGCATCCTGACCTGTATCAGAAATAGTGTAGTCAACAGGGGCAGGGAAGTGATTGTCTCCCTGTACTTGGCAATGGGGAAGCCGCACCTCAGATACTGTGTTCAGTTCTGGGCCCCTCACTACAAGACAGACATTGAGGTGCTAGGGCAGATCCAGAGAAGGGCAGCAAAGCTGGTGAAGGGTCTGGAGCACAGGTCTTATGAGGAGTGGCTGAGGGAACTGGGGTTGTTTAGCCTGGAGTAAAGGGAAGACCTGTCACTCTCTTAAACTACCCGAAAGGAGGTTGTAGTGAGGTAGGGGTTGGTCTCTTCTCCCAAGCAACAAGTGATAGGACAAGAGGAAAAGACCACAAGTTGCACCAGGAGAGGTTTAGATTGGATATTAGAAAAAATTTCTTCACTGAAAAGTTTGTCAAACATTGGAACAGGCTGCTCAGAGAAGTGATAGAGTCACCATCCCTGGGGGTGTTTCAAAGATTGTGTAGATGTGGTGCTTAGGGACACGGTTTAGTGATGGACTTGGAAATGCTAGGTTAACTCAATGCTAGGTCCCAGGTTGGACCCGATGATCTTAAAGGTCTCTTGCAACCTAAATGATTCTGTGAGTCTCTGAACATCAGGAATGCAACCTGTACTGAGAGTTTGTCTTAGAACAAGCCAGGGTAGTTCTTTTTTTTTCTCTATCAATCCCTATTCAGTACTGAGTCAGTAGTTAAGATTTATATGCAGCACTAGTAAGGATTCTACTGTGTGCTGGGACTTAGAGGACACTTGAAAGGAAAGGTTGGAAAACAGAACCTGTGAAGTATTGTTCTCCTTTGTCCTTTTCTTGAAGTACTAGCCTTGGGCCTGAAATGTCCTGGGTAGAAAACATTGCTTCTAATAATCCACAATGTTATTGGCTTCATGGAAATGAAATCTCTATGCTGCTCTGGTCTCTCCTCACCCTGCCTTTCAAGGCAGAGTTTGGTGCTGCTAGTTCCAAGTGGAGTGGTGCTGCTAGGAAGAGCAAACAAAGGGTTGCAGTAGTGTCCTGGGAGCCACTGCCTGGCCCTGCTGTTCCTGGAAGCCACTGCCTGGCCCTGCTGCAGTCCAGCAGGCTGAAGGCAGGATTCTGAAATCCTTCATTAAGGCTCGGTGTGCTCTCACTTGTGAGTTTTGCTGTTCAGACTGCCCAGGGTGTGGTGTGCAGAGGGATGTCTTAGCACCCTGCTAGCTGTTTGACTAGCTGTGTGCAGAAGATGGGTTATTTCTAATTTGAGAGTTGTATTGAGTCCAGAGTTGTTTCTGGAGTTGCTTCCCTTTGCTTGGCCTGAGCTGCTAGAGGAAAACACTACAGCACAGGTAGACTTGGTTGGGGACCCTGAGAAGTGAACTTGAAATCTCTTGATTCTGCTTCAAAACAGAAGGAAATAAATGTGCTATGAATGTCCAATTAGAGCACAGATTATTGCCCATACATTTCTTGCTGAGTAGAGCCCACCCTGGGAAGCTTGCACCCAGATGCCCAATGGGACCCATGTCAGATGGCTCCTAAGGAACACAAATAACTGTTGTCCTTCACAAAGTGTAAATCATTGAGCCATTTGGCCATGCTTTGGATGATGTTGATGCTCAGTGCTGCTGTCAGGCTACCTGGGACCCAGGACAGAGGCACGCTTTGAGGAGTATCACATCACAAGCCACAAGGAATAATCTTTTTCTGGTGTCTTGGGGCATGCAGTTGGAAGAAACCTCAGGGTTTTGCATCTTCTCCTGAAACAACCAGGCAGCTGGTTTTACAGGCAGGATGGTAGGTTCAGTAGGCTTCTACTCTGAGGTGATTGTACCTCTATTCTGACTGATATGTAGCTGTCTGTAGAGTCAGATGGACAGAAAAAGTGGGTTTTTTTCCTAACAAATCCCCATATCTTCCCTTTTGTCCTGATGGCATTTTTCTATTACAGCTCTTCTTACTTATCTCCTATAAATCAGCTTTAATTTAGTAGTGCAGAAACCAGACAAAGTTTGTCAGTGCTTTCCCCTGGAGCAGGATTTATTAGCCAGCAGTGCTAGGAGGGACGTGTGTGCGCTGGTGCGTTCCTCTCTTCGCCCCATTCTCTGTTACGCAGTGGGCTTTGTCTTGACTGATAAATACTGATTTCACTTACAGAAACAGTCTGCCCAGATCTGTCTTTGGCTGGTAGAGAAGGCTTTATTTATTTATTTTTTTCATCATCAGGCCTAGACCAGAATATAATATCTCTCTTCCTTCTAAAGCAGCCATAGAATGGTCCAAATTGTTGAGATAATGCTGTAGGAAAGAAGCAGCTTAAAATAATGAACTCCTGTCTTGTGGCATTTGCTACTGCATTTTAAGAGGAGTCTCCTCTTTGTGCTAACCTCCTTTTTTCCCTAATAGGAATGGCAGTGAGTGGGATGGAAAGGGTGATTATGATAAGTATTCTGGTTGTCTTCCATGCTGCAGAAGAATTACAGGCACCAGTAAATTTACCAGACGGCCACTGAAATGCAAGCATTTCCTGTGACCCATAGTTACAGCATGGAGCTTGTTGCTCTACGACACTTGGAGGCCAGAATACAAACAGGTTTAAAAGGAGCTGTGCAAATTCTGAGAGAATTTTTCTGTCGGTGGCTATTTGGCATTTACAAGTCTGCACACAGAAACAAGCCAGACACTGATGCAATCTGGGGAAGGTGTATCAGAGGAGGTATTGCTGTAGGCTATTCTCCCTTCTTACACTTTCCCCTGAAATTTCTGCTCCTTGTCACTGTCAAACAGTCTGTGGTAGATGAAATTACCCAGGATGGTTTGTTGAATGCTGACTGTTGCTTTGTCACTATCTCTCTCCCACCACTGGCATTTTTGCCTTTGCCCAGAGACTTTTCACTCAGGCATCCCAGTTGGAACCTGCTTGCGTGAGGTATCATCTTAATGAGCACTGGAGCTCAAAAGTTCCCTTTTCACACAAGTAGGGCAGCTGCACCAGTGTGGGTGAGAGAGGAAAGGTAGATGCAAGTATCATGAGCAATAGGGGTGTTTAAAAATAAATGGCACAGCAGTTCAGTTGTGCAGACAGATCATCTGTTTTGCTTTTTAGACCTGTGTGAGCTTCTCTGATGTGCTTGCCATTTGCAGCTTGATACCTTCTCATTCCTCCTTCATTTGCTGAGCCCTTGTCTTTGGCACTATCACCGAAAGAATCTCTAAGTATGTTAAAGATAAATGTAAATGCATCAGTTTTCTGGCATATTACACTGCCCTGACTCATAGCAATGGAATATAAAGTATATTATCCAACCCCCTATTTGGCCTCTCTTTTTCAAGTGGCCTGGATACGAAATTCAAGAGTTTCACTACTGTGAAGGTGATGCTGCTCAGTGTTTGACATGTGTGTGTATGGGTGGCTTGTACACCACAGGTCCTTCTCTCTGGGACCAGCCAGGGATGTGCTCTGTAGCAGACTGTGTGGGGCACAGACTTTCTTAAGGATTTTAATCCAAAACATGTAATTCACAAAGTTTGCCATGCTGGAACAAATGTTATGATCAAGCATGAACAGCTTTTTGTGAGCCTGATTGGTTGTGTTGTTTTCTACCTTCCTCTCTTCCACTTGCTATGCCCTCTGCTAATTGCTTTCAGGTTTATCTGATATTTCTTAGTAGACAAAAATATTGTCAGCCATTCATTAGATGCTTTGGATTTCTATTTAAATGGCTTCTTCCTTGGCAGGGGGCTCAGGCTTTAGTGCTCTGCAAAGCTTCAGGGTGAAGAGACATTTCTTGTGTTAGAAATGCTGGTCTGTGACTTGTTATTGGCTGCAGTTGGATACTGCTTGGCCTGGACTACTAGGCAAAGGCATCCTGACAGTGTTCAGTGATGGCTTTTTCTTCCTACCAAACACAGCACACTAATGTTGCTGGCTTTCTATTCCAGTTTTCTTTCTGATGCATGCGCTTGTCTTTCTCTCAGCCTGTCACCCTGCTCTTGTCACCTTAGCACCCACTATGGGGCTTTGGATGACGCTTTCACATGCACACTGGGTCAGTCTCTACATCTCCAGCAGCAGGGGAGACAGATGGCTTAGTTGATTTTTTAAGACCATACATATGTGTTAGGTTACTTTACTGTGTTTCTGTGACTTTAGTGAGCCTGTGTGCTCAGAGATAATAAAACGCTAGTCTATGTGCTATAAAAATTTGCAACTTAAAGCTCTTCCATTAAGAAGAACTGTTGCATTCCTTTAGGACTACTTGAATGTTTCATCTAATCTTCCTTCTCAAACCATCACATTAAAATGTGACTCTGTTCTCAAAAGCTGCATGCATAGCCTTTCTGGCATATGCAAAAGGGGTGCTATTGGTTTTACCTTAGCTTTATTCCCGAGCTAGCCAGAAGTTCATTTCTTTATTCATGTTGATTTATTATTTGCAGTGCCCAGACATGTAACCTCATTGGTTACATGTATTCTGTAATCAGTTTTTCCTAATAGGGGAAAAAATAAGCACATACTGCAGTTACAAATTGCGAGCATGCTTGTGTATCTCAGCATTGCCTGTGTAGCTCTTCTGCAGTTTCATGTCTTGTGAAAGCTCACAGAGTAAATGTTTTATAGGATCCAATCCAGTTCCCACTTAATGGAAGAAATCTTATTGGTTTCAGTGGCGTATGGATCAGTCTTCTAATCCTATGAAGGAATGTAGCTGTATTCTTGTGTGAATTTTAGCATGACTGTATGCTGAATGCCATAATCACTGCTGCAATATTAGCCTGCATATTTTCCATCAGGGTGTGAAATCATCTTGATGTTTGGAACTGCTCAGATATTTTTCTAAACCATTGCTTATCTCTGCATGGGAGCACTGTACTGTAATAGCCTTAGGACTGATTGAATATTGCATGCTCCTGTACTGTGAGTTCCCCCTTAATCCAGGGTATTCCTACAGTCTTTTTGAAAACTAGGATAAGGAAAGGGGAGGAGAATGTGAGAAACATTTTAAAAGGAATTTTTAATGAACCTTTGCAGACAAACAGTTAGGTATTACAGGTCTGTTAGTGGGGTTTTTTTTTATAAAGTGACTGATGTCTTTGATGCCATTCTGTAGATTTCCATCATGTTTTTAATCTTTGTAGCATTACTGAAGCACATCAGAAATCTGCTTCTTTCTCTCCTTCTGTACTGAGCCTGTTGCTTTCATGCAGTGTCAAAATAGTGGCTGCAGATACTCATGTCACATTTTCTGTAAAGAACAATCTTCTTAATAAAACCAAGACCATGCAACTTCCCCTTCCTCTGGATACAGCTTTTCTTTTCCTGACTGTAAAAGCTGGTTAACTTTTAACCTTATTTAGTTTTCCTTGGAACTGGCAGCTCCAGCTACTGAAGTGCCATTTCTCTGAAACAACTTTGCAAGTAATTTTCTTTACATGGCAGAGTGGATGCATATCCCTTCAGGGTGGTAGAGGGCAAAGCTACTGTGTGCTGGCTGCCTTGGTTTAGTTCCTGTTTCAGAGGGACTTTTTTGCTGTAGTGTTGCATTTCTGCTGACCACTTGTCAACCTTTTTGTATCGTTTTGTGTGGCAGTGGGGCAGCCGAATGCCACCAAATCAGAGGGTCAAACAGGTCGTAAGGATCAGCTGCAATGACTGAATTGGGCAGCTGAATATCTGGTACCCTGAAGTCTTAATGACCTTCTGCAACACTATAGCAATGTTTTTTTTTTCAGAAAGGGACCTACCTTTGACTTTTTCCTATGGTGAAACAGAGCCCCTTTAATGGGCTCATCCCAGTACGCTGGTAGCATCAGGATAACAAGATGCATCAACCATGTCTTCACAGGCCTTTGCTGGCAGATGAAAGCACACCTTCCTTAAACAATGCCTGCGTTTTCTGGCTTTTGTTGCTCAAAGTGACCCACCTACCCAGCAATGGTAATGAGCTGTAGAGCCCTGCCATCCATCCAGTGGATGTGGAAGTAACAGCTTCCAGACCACTGATGGTGACAGCTTGGGGAGAATTGTCTTGGCACAAGGAGTGCAGAAGTGCTTAACTCACATTTGATGCCAGATGTCTGCTTATTTCTGGCTACTGGAGCAATGCCAGCTCTGGGATGGGTGTGGAAAAAGGGATTTGGGGAGTTGAAAGCAGGATGGGGAGAGGGGTCACTGGCTGTTCCTCGGTACCTTACAGGATCTTCTCACAGCAGAAGGCTTAAGGAGCTGGGTGTCCTGCTGCAACACCCCATGGGCAGCCCTGTGATCTGTCCACAAACTCACTCCTAACTACTCTGCCTTTTTAACATCTACATGAAATATGTGGGGTCCGGCCTCACACGTGCTCAGCATGAAGAGAGCCAGAAATGTGCCTCTGAGCATGGGAAACACACTCTTCCTAGGAAGTCTGCTCAGGAGCACAATTGGAGTAAGTCAGATATGGATCACAGGATCAGGATAATGATTAGTCCTGCCCTTCACTCTAGTTGTAATTAGCTGTGGTGATGTCACCTTCTGCTCTGACTTCTCGCTGGCACTAATTACAGAGCTGCAAATTTCCTGCCTTTCTCTTTTCATCGCTTTCTGGGAAACTCAGAGTTTACACCCTCTGTTTAATATCTGCCAGCAAACTTCCTCATCACATGCTACATGGCATAACCTCTCATTTGTAGCACCACCTAGAAAAAGGCTTGATTGGGGTGCTTGCTCAGGTGCCTTTCTGAATGTGAACGTTTCTGGGTTAGGAATGCTCCCTCTGCTTCTCTTGAGCTTGTGTCCTTCCATCCCATTTCATTTTGGATTCAGTCCTGAGGAGCAAGAGATGTTTAAAACCCAAAGTGATGTTACCCCTCCCATTATAGGAATTCTGTCCCCTCTAGGAAATGCAATTTCTCCAGTTAAGCTGAGCTATAGCCTTAATGCTAGAAACTGAGGAGCTGCTAGATGAACCGGTTTCTGTTGGAGGTATCCCCTCTACTGGTGGGATGGGGTTCGAAAAGTCTGAACTCGAGCAGTTCTGCATAGCTTGAGTGGCCTGGGATCTGCCCTAGCCCTGCAAGGACCGTACAGCCCTCTGGTTGGACTGTGCTGCTTAAACCTTGCTTCAGGGGCTGTGGCTGGAGCCCAACTAGTAGTGGCTTATAGGACATTTTTTGTGAACCCTCGTAAGCTCTGTGCAGCCTCTGATTATTGGGGTCAAATGGGAAGGGTAAGAGTATCGCTAGAAGGATGTGGGAAGGAGATAACAGTGATTGGGCTAGGAGTTGTCAGAGGAGAGATGGATTTGGTTTGTTGAGGGCAAGTGAGATCCTGGGAGCCAGCAATGTCAGTATGAGCTGTCTGGATTTATAACCAGTTCAGTGTGGGCAGTCCTGTTTAAGTGCTGAGGCTCCAGTCTGGCACCCTGAGCCAGACTGGTACTGTGAGAAGGAAAGGAGCCTGTCTCCTTGGTTGAGGTGCTCCTTTTAGATGAGGGTATGCAGGGCTGCTGGCATCCTGAACAGACTATCCTAGGCAGCTTCTGTACTATACATAGAAGCTGACATGGGATGTGAGGAACCAAGAATCTTCATTAATACTCCTCCATTTAGAGACAATCATAAAGACATGGTTCAGATCCTGTTCTGAGGAAACTAAATCCAGAGCATCTGTAGTGGCATTTGAATGGTTTATTTTGGTATTGCTGGATGATATTTGCCCCTGATCTTCATACTTGTTTTGCAGCTGTTTGTTTTTCTGAATGTCTTCTGAGCCTTATTCTCAGTTTTCTCTGTATAGACCTCAGCAAGGTGGCCTTGTGGCTCCTTCAGTCAAGCATCTCCCAGTCAATCTTCCTTTTGTTTTGGGTGTCTCTCTCCTTTCTAGTGGGGTGCGTCTATCACAATGGATCCGTCAGTAACATGAGGGGGGAACATATCCCATAATCAGGAACGTTCTGTCTAGAGAGAAGTGTTTATTATACACAACTTGTTAGGGACTGTCAATCAACCAGGCTCCCTTTGTTACTCCATAATGCATCATTAATGATGGTAGCTGCTGTGCATTTAATTTCATTGCACACAAGGGCCTTGTCTCTGTCTCCCCATCCCCTTCCTCCTCTTTATAATCACCAGCACAGAAGAAATTAATAAATTGATCTGGGGAAGGAGAGCTACAGGCTTGCTAAAGGCTATGTTTGGTGTTCTTGCTCTTACTCTTGGAGAAATCTCTAGGATGTCAGTAGAGCTATTCTGGGGTTACTACTTGCTCTGCATCCTGAGGAAGGGGATTTGTATTTGCCCACACACAAACATGAGTATGGATAACTGGACTTGTAAAGAAAGGGCAGAGGTATCTCATGAAACCAGTTAAGTGCCAGGAGTGCATACACTACATCCTTTTCAGCTCTTCATTTCTGATCCTGCCCCTCTGCATCTTTGAGCCCTGAGAACATGTTCATGGTTTGCTGGTTGTCGTTTTCCTCATTCAGCCCAGTGCAATTGAAGAAGAATGTTCAGTTCCTCCAGGGCTTCTGAAAAGTGGCTGGGAGAAACAAGCTGACTGGAAGCTACAGATTCACAAAAATAGTCAGTGCCTTCCATGGAATTTTATAGGAAACCACAAATAGTTAAAAAAACCCAACCCTGCAAATCCCAGTTAAGACAGACAAGAGGAAAGGCTAGTTGTAGTTTGTTTTATTTATTAAATAAACCTAACTACATGGTTTGGGATTGGCCTATTGGAAGCCCTGAAGCTGATTTTCCTCTACTGTCAAGTTTTCAGCCTTCATCTACAGCTGAAATTTAGCATGCCAGTAATGGCTAGGATAATTTTGCCTTCTGACTGGAATATGCTAATTGGTTTTGGTTGTTCTCCCTGTCTCATTTCTTTCTGTTTGAGTATTTCTAGGGCTTCTTTTGAGCAGAGAGGGCCAAACCCTGGTGTGAGCTATGGATACCAAACTCTGTTTTTGTCACACATTCCAGGATTAGAAATTGCTCGAATTGCCTGGGTCTTTTCCTGCTCTATGGAAAAACCCAGTTCTGTTTTGTGATCCTTGACCAGCTTCCTAGTGTCTCAGTACCAGATCTTGCTAAGTCCTTTTGTAGTGCTGCCTGCTCAGGTGCTCAAGACACCAACAAGTTTGTTCATGTGGGAACAGTGGTTTGTGTGGTCATCCACTGTGAAAGCAAGGAGTGACTTGCACTGAGGTTAAGACACACTCACAAATATTTTTGTTCCATTCTCCTTGTTTTTTCCAAAGGAGATCCCCTCCTTGTCCCGATACTTGTTCCACAGAAAGACCTGTAGTTACTTCCCATCAGTCCTGAGGACATTACATAGCAATTGGAGGAGAAGGAAATTCTGTTAACTTCAGACAGACTTCTTTAATTGTTTCTCCCCACATCGTTGGCTCCAAGCCACAGTCTTTTGGGATTTCCCCCTGGCAAACAGCTTTGGCAGACTGCTCCAGGCTGGATTCCAGCTTGTTTGCCTTTGTCCTGCATGTGTTGGGGCAGCCAAGCCTGATTGTGGGTTTCTGGTGTTGCTGGATAGGATCCCATTCCTGTCCATCTGCATGGGCATGACCTCTCCCTTGTGTAAAAAAAAAGGGAAGGGGAAGCTACACGACTGTCCTCCACTGGTTTACAAGAAGAAAAAGCTTCCCTTTCTGCTCATGGCCAACAGTTACGCTTTTCAGTCAAGAGAGTATCCTGTTCTGGAAGGCAAAAGCTATGAGTGGAGCTGTTCCAAACACCTGGTAAGCAGAGCTGTTGCAAAAACCTTTGATCATTTTCCATCTGAAGGGAGTAACTCACAAAACTGCTTTGCCTCTATTTTCCATTGTACAGGAAAAATAACAAGTTTTGACATTTCTTTTCTGGAATAAAAAACTGGAGGTTTTTTATGATGTTTTGCATATTTTCTATTTGCTGTTCCTGTACCCAACTATCTGAAATATGTTTAGATTGTGAATAATTTCAGTAGTTTTATGTCCCTTGTTTCAACTGAAAAGGAAGTAAAATTTTGGAATGTTTCAATAATGGACATAATGTATTTCTGACTTCTGTACTGCTCTGTGGATTTGTTTGATACTTAACAAACACAGAATTTAGCACAGAGGAGGACAAATCCTCCACAGAGGAGGACCTTTTGTTTCCAGTTTTTTTGTAGGACCCACCCTTTCACTGGAGTCACATTTCTGCAATTACTTTCCTACTCTAAGGTTACTTTCTCCCTTCACTCAGCACTAATTCTGGGGCTTCCAGTGGCCCGCCAATGGAGCAAATGGCCTTTTCGTGCTGGGCTATGAACCCATTTTCCCAGGATAAGAACATGCCACTTGGATTAAAAGACTCACTGTGCATTCACCATGGTGCTGGGAGTGTAAAGTGCCTCTCAGTGTGATAACTTGTAGAGTTTATACAATTTGGCAGAGATCCTAAATGCACATCACTGGGAGGAAAGTATGAAGATACAGTGACCGGTCTTTCCTAAAAGGAAAGGAAATTGTTAGCTTAAAATTTCGCTGTAACTCTTTGGTTTCACTGTAGGCTAAATTCAATCTCTGGATTTCAATAAGCATATGTAGTAAAAAGGATTTACCAAATTACCTGCTAATACTTTCTTCTAGTAGAAGGTTCTTCAGAGAAGACCTTGTGATGTGATAAACTGGTGCTGAATTTCATCTACAAGACAAACTGCATGAGAAGCTTAACTGTCTAGGTCTTTTGATGGTAGGAGACTGAGCAAACAGTTTGTATGAGAATGAAACTCTCAACTTTATATTCTGAGTTTTGTTCCTTTACATCCAGTGAGTTTTCAGTCTTTATCTTGAGGGTGGAGCTATAAACCTTGATACTTCCCTGTCATTCAGGACTACTGTAGAGCAAGTAATAAATCATGGAGTCTTAAATCACTGGTTGGAGCTGTAACGTCAGATCATCGTCCCCTTTAAATGTCTCTGGCACAGGCTCACTCTCTCTGATTTTCATGTCTCACCCGTTGCTATTTTTACATGTTTTGTATAGGAGAGGCTGCACCAAATAAACCTATTCATTGTAGTAAGTGCCTGTGGACTTTAAAATGACTCCTATCTGTTGTGTGCCTTATAACCTGAATTCCCAGCTCAGCTTTTTCCCCATGCCAGGAAATGCCTCCTACCTTTGAAACTCCTCTCAAGAGATGAAAGATTAGCTTGATGCTGTCAGGAGCTGTCATTTTAGGCAATTAGAAATAGATCAGCTGACACCTGGTAGTTCTGCAAATACCTTGCTTTCCTGCAACTGCTTCATTTCTGGTTGGTTTTTGATGATTACATGCAGGGTAACTCTCCTTCATTACCCACATGCACTCTTTTGTTTCCAGCTGCAATTTTCTGACTGCTTTTTTGCTGTTAGTCAAGTTTTTGGTAGCTACTAATGCTGCTGTGAGGTAGCTTTATTTGTAGCATAAGACAGGTGGAAGTGGCAGATTTCTCCCTCCTAGTTAACCTGGTCTGTGAAGAAGGAAACAGAGAAAATATAAGTTGTTATTGCTGAAGGGAGAGGCAAACAAAAAGCAGCTTTTATTGTCCTAGAGATCTGTCCTCTACTAGGACTGGGAGGAAACATGCAGCAGGAGACAGAGAATTACATCGATAGAGTGAAACTCTTTGCATGCCCTTTGGCTATGTCTTTTATTAGGAAGCATCTGCCAGCCCTCTGCTGTGCACTGATTCAAACCCACCTGTCTGGTCTTGTGCTATCTCCATATAGGTGCTTCTGCTTTCATCTTTTTCTAGGTTAAATATTGTCACCTGAAATATACAGTCCCCACAGGAGACGCAGTCAATGTTAGTAAAAGGCTAGGATCTCTTTCTTTGCATTTTAGATTGAATTTGGATTATAAAATCAGTGTGGAAGAGAGAACAGGAGACTGAGCTATGGCACTAGGAGGAGCACAGACCTCTTTGGTGACCTCTGCATTGCCTCCAAAGCATCCTAGATGTATGTGAAATTACAAACCCCAGGGTTTGGTTAAGCTGCCAACTCTGTTTTGGCTTTCTCCTCTGCCTCTGAGCCTGTATTTTAACTGGAGTAGAGGTAGCAGGCAGTTAACCTGAATGCTTTACCTTGGAGATGTGCTACCCTAGATAATAACATTGTTTCTTCCAAACTGTTGTTTGAAAGGGGTCTCTGACAACTGAGTTTCGTGGCAGGGATCTGTTCATCACTGGATGGAAGCTAAACAGAGCCTGGAAGGTAACCGAATGCCAGGAGCTAGCCTGTGTGCTATGTCAGACATCTTCAATGGCAAAGGCAGAGGAGGGTCTTCCCACTTCCAGAAATAGCAAGGCAGTGAGGCTCTTGGCTCCCTCTCTGCACGTAGATGGGGGAAAGGAAAAATGAGCGGTCTCAAGGAGCATTGTGTTCAAAACTGTGAGCCCCTGGGGGAGCTTTTTCTGGGAAGGCCTGAAGGGTGGAAGGCTCACTGAGCAACTGTGCCCCTGATGCATCAGCTGAGTGCTGAAAAAGGCCGGGACTTGGACAGATGGAGTAATGGATATTGGAAGGGGGGAGCCTGGCTTTATGCCAGCCTGTGGAGTGGGGTGGGCAGATAACAGAGAGGAGCTGGAGGGGGGTCAGAGGAGGATAATCCTTAAGCGGCGATGAAGGCTGCAGCTGTTGATGTTACAGCATGGCATTGCAGAGGTTTTCTGCTGCTATGCTATGGACATCAGCAGAAGTCTGACAGCCCTGAGAGCTGAATGAAGTGCCTGTTTGAATGTTTCTTCCCAGTGCACCAGTGGGCAAGTGGGGCACTCTGGTGGCAATGATTGACTCACACTGAGCAGGGAAGTGAGCAAGGAGCCCAGCAGTAAAGCTGGTGAGCCAAGTGAGGGCTCTCCAGGCCTCTGGAAGCCACTTGCCACTGTCGTTGGCAGAGGCACCCAAATTGTGCTGCACTGTGCAGGACCTGGCAGGCAGGTAGTTGTCCCTATAATAGAGCCTTTTGCTCCTACTCTCTATAGCATTTCTA
The DNA here is from genome assembly GCF_012275295.1 of Melopsittacus undulatus. Classification (NCBI taxonomy): domain Eukaryota; kingdom Metazoa; phylum Chordata; class Aves; order Psittaciformes; family Psittaculidae; genus Melopsittacus; species Melopsittacus undulatus. The sequence continues at coordinate 49,622,315 of NC_047532.1, read as the reverse complement.
ACTCCTCTAGTACAAGTTGCTGCTCTTTTGCTTTGAGTCTGAAGAGAGTTTGGCTGGATAGAAGATATGTGAAAGGATATTAGAAAATCCAGCAGAATTCCTGGTGTGAAAGTGTGCATCTAGAATATAGAATTATAGAATCATAGAATAGTTAGGGTTGCAAAGGATCTTAAGATCATCTAGTTCCAACCCCATGGTCATGGGCAGGGACACCTCACATTAAACCATGTCACCCAAGGCTTCATCCAACCTGGCCTTGAACACTGCCAGGGATGGAGCATTCACTACCTCCCTGGGCAACCCATTCCAGTACCTCACCACCCTAACAGTAAAGAATTTCTTCCTTATGTCCAACCTAAACCTCTGCTGTTTAAGTTTCAACCTGCTACCCCTTGTCCTATCACTACAGTCCCTAATGAATAGTCCCTCCCCAGCATCCCTGTAGGCCCCCTTCAGATACTGGAAGGCTGCTAGGAGGTCTCCACGCAGCCTTCTCTTCTCCAGGCTGAACAGCCCCAACTTTCTCAGCCTGTCTTCATATGGGAGGTGCTCCAGTCCCCTGATCATCCTCGTGGCCCTTCTCTGGACTTGTTCCAACAGTTCCATGTCCTTTTTATGTTGAGGACACCAGAACTGGACACAATACTCCAAGTGAGGTCTCACGAGAGCAGAGCAGAGGGGCAGGATCACCTCCTTTGACCTGCTGGTCACACTCCTTTTGATGCAGCCCAGAATACGGTTGGCTTTCTAGGCTGTAAGTGCACACTGCTGGCTCATGTTCATTTTCTCATTGACCAACACCTCCAAGTCCTTCTCCACAGGGCTGCACTGAATTTCATAGCAAGGCCTTGCTGGGAGAAGGTGCAGGGAAAAGATGCACTGCATCCCTGACCTCCAGAAGAGCTCTCTGCCCTTGGAGGAATCTGCCCTGCCCTTGCCATCCCTAGGACTGCAAACAGATCCCTTTTTGAGTGTTTTCCCAGGACATCATTGTCCTAGGCAACAGTACATGGTATCCATTTCCTACTAGTGCCACCTCTCCACCTCCCGGTGTGAGGCCCAGTGGGTTTTACTCTGCAATTGTTTTACCTGGTAAATCTGTAGAGAGGGCTGATGTCAGCCATCCACAGGGAACTTCAAAGGGAAGAGCAGTAGCTAGTTTGCTAAAATGGAGGCACTCGCAATCTATGAATTGGAATCTAAAACTCTTGGTGTATTTTATTTCTGTTCTCTTCAGCTTTTTAAGTCTTTTTGAGCCTCACAGCTGTGATGGGTAGGAATTGCTCAACTCTTTCCATAACTTTAAGCTGAGTCTTTCACCCTGTCTTTGGACCCCAGAAACTGGGGTCTTCAGCAAAAAGACAGATGCAGAAGGCAAGTAAGAATTGGCAATATGGCCAAGTGCTGAGCATTGAATGGTTGGCAAGTGCTGCAATCATATCTTTGCTTAGTGCCAGGACCTGGCTGCAATACACTTGTTTGTGGCTCAGGATTTGCGGCTCTGGGAGGCACAGGTTTGTAGGTGTCTGTTAGGCTGGTATTTGGAGGTGATGGATGAGAATGGGTGTTCTCTGTCATAGCCAAAACTGGTTTGTGAAAAAATGTAACGGTCATTACGGCCCAGCTGGCAAGGGCTGTTGATAACTGCTGCCTCAAAGGTGCAGACAGGTCTCCGTTTTCTTCTTTCTGTACACTGGGAAGTTTGAGACCTGGCCAGCAATTAGAGCTGTCTAAGACCAGCCCCAGCCTTGCTTGTTCTCATTCTGCAGCTTGGGATGCGCTATAACAGGCACATTAAATAGTTACGAAGGGTGTGAATAAGCCCTGGGAAAGAGCAAGCAGGCGGTTTGCTTTATGTTTGCTTCCTTGTGTTTGTGTGAGTCATGGAGCTGGCGGTGGTCCTGCTTTCACCTCACAGAGAGAAGAAGAAAGTCTCTAAGAGCCCCATACTAATCTGCTGAAAATAGCTGAAAGCCAAGCTCTTAAGATACTCACAAGAGATTGCAACTCCCCTATCGATTATTTTCCTCCCCCCTTCAATTTAACAGCTTTTAAAAGACAGTAATCCAGGGGAAGAGTATGCATGCTGCCCACAGTATGTGGCTGCTTGTCCCAGCCATTGCCTGGATGATGCATGTGTGTGACCTTGCAGGGTATGCATCAGTGTCTACAGGGCTGTTAGTGGAATGGTGTGTGGAGACAGAAACTTGAAGTATCGAGAAGTGATAAAAACTGTCTTCCTTGTTAACCCTGGAGGTTGCTGGCATGCCATGCTGCTGTCATGGCAGCAGAAGGGTTGGCTCTCCACCATCACACACCAATTCTGCCCTGAGCAGTCAGGGACCACGGTGGTTTACACCTGAGCTGGTTCAAGTCTGTAACAATTATGGCATGCCCCTGCCATTCGCCAGTGCAGGGTCAAAATACCAGCTGAATGCCTTGCAGTGGTACCAGTTCATAATTGTATTTTTTGTTTTAGTTTTAAATTCAAGAGTGATATGGAATTTTATACTGTCATTAAAGATCCAGCTTCTGGAGCTAGTAGATGATACTGTGAGAATCTCAATCTTGTTTCTGAGTGGGGGAAGGAAAATGGAAAGGTAGTCTAGCAGCTTGTAGCCCAGGGGCAAAGGTGGCAAGGAACCTGTGTTCCTTCCATGTTTCCATGAGCCAAGTCCATATATGACCTGTTACAGGTTTTGAACACAAAGGTTGGCTGAGCAGCCTCTGATCTAGCCAGCATGTTGGAAGAAGCTGGAGGACTGCTTTTACTTGCAGGATAGAAGCCTTGCATGATAGCCACGTACTTAGATCAGTTCAACTGAGCAGAAGGTGAAGTAGGTGAGAAAGGCTGCTCTGCCACTTAAGCCATTGGTGTGGGAAATGCAGCTGTGGTTTGGGTGCTCACTGAACCAGGGCTGTTTACATGCTGAGCATCTCAAGCAGGTGGGAGAGCCAGCCATCTCCCAGCATTCATCCTTATGCAATCAAGCAATTGCTCTTTAGCAACACAGGCTAGCAGTCTTTGCTTCACTTGTTTCCATGTTTGTTTCTTCTGTTACACAAACTCTGGTCTCAGAACCCTCAACTAAAATACCAGGGCTTTCAAAAGCATGACTCTGAATTGCAGTCTCTGGCTTCTCTCTACTGCATGCTCAGCTCATCTTATCTTTGGTAGAGTGAGCAACAAAATCAAGGAGCTAGAGTGTTGCTGTTCAATGCTTAAAACCCATGTGTGTTTTCTGAACTGCCATAATTTTGATTTAAACCCAGACCACTCTCCATTGGATTCAACAATTATTCATTGAGGAATGTGCAAGCTTTGCGGTCACATGTGGGCTCTGTTTGCCACTTCATTCACTTTTGGTTCCCCTGCTGTTTTGCAGATGTGTGCCTGCTACCCCAGCTTCCCCAAAGGAGAGGATTTCCTCCTGTGTTCTATAAACTACTCTTCCATCTACCCTGCTTGCAACAAGTGAACTGCTCCTCACACTGACTGCTAGGGCTGTGCAAACATGCCCTACACACCACCCCTTTCTTTTTAACTGGGGTGGAATGGGAACATTGTATGGAGATTTAGAGTTATCTGTCCATCTCTGTTTTTCAAACTCATGACTGAGGAGGGATTGGGGGAACAAAGGAGAACAAGAACATGTCAGGACACCTTGCATCCTGTCCTATAGTATCAGTGAACCTATGTCACATAGAGTGCTGTCCAGGGGTTATGTTCCAGTACCTGGAGACCAGTTCTGGAACTTGAAATGGACTCATTGGTAGGTTGCTTCTGGATGTTTGTCTTGAGCCAGCAAGAAGAAGTATTTCAGCAGTATCTCCCATGAGAGCCTTTGAGCAGTATTTCCAGAGTGGAGAGTGTTCTGGGGTACGTCTGCTAATGAGAAATATGTGTTTGTGTCATCCATTAAGGTTTCTGCTGGCTTGCAGCTAAGGTGTGGGTGTGAAAATAGCCATTTAAATGCAGCTTCAGAAGTGTTAGCAGGAGATACCCAGCATCCCCTGAGCGCTGACTGCTGCTGCTTAGCACCGTGCTACCGTGCTTGCGGTGGCAGCTCTACTAACACATTGCTTGCGGTAGCTACTTTGCTATTTCTGTAAACTCAAAGGGTACTTGGTTTTGTTCCTTTGATTCTCCTTCATCCCAAATGTGTTAGGCATTGTCAGATGTTCAGAACTACCTGTGTTAGAGCACACACGTCTAAGGCTGCGTTAAGTGCACCCTCTAGCCACCCTAGACTTGTTCCTTTGCCCATAACTCAGCTGACACACAGATAATTTGATGGATCTTGGTACTGCTGGTGGAGCCATGCTGTAACCTCCTATCTGTTCTGCAGCACATTCCTCACAGCAGAGGGTCTGTCTCAGATCTCTGAGGAGTCACACTGAGAAAACAGGAATAAAATTTCTTAGAGAAAGAAGCTAGTTTTGACTTCCAAAAGTATCTGCTATTTAGGTCCATTTTAAATTTATTTAGTTCAGAGATTTTATATGCTGGATTAAAACATACAAATGCCACTTTACAAGAACGTGGTTTGTTGTGGGGAGGATTTTTTGTTTGCTTTTTTGTTGGGTTTTTTGTTTGTTTTTTTTTGGGGGGGGGGAGAGGAGGGGTCTTTGTTGAAAAAACAATTATTGGGTTTGTTTGGTTTTGGGTTTTTTCCTTAATGTTTTCTTCTCTTCCCCCATCTCTAGGTAGATTACTACCCTGAAACAGCTCCAAAAGCCCAGTCCTGCTCTTCAAATATATAGCATGGGTATATGTGCATTACTAGATGATCCCCTTTGAATTTAATTTTGAATTCTTCTAGACCACTTTTGTTGTATTCACTCTGTTCTAAGGATGAAAATAAATGAGGGAAAAGGATCCGTTATCTGTTGATTTCACCTTCGCTTTTAGTCCTAATCACCAGAAACTCTGCCCTTAATCTGAAGTACCTGCTTCTATTGCATGTAGGAACAGTTCCCCTGCCTGTATGCAGGTGTGTGCTTTCTGTGAGTTTGCTTGCTTTTCAATGAAGAAATAGCATGTCTCAATTTTGAACTAAATTTACCTGCAGTGATTCATTCAGAGCACTGCTCTTTTCATAGCTTATTAAAATGCATTAGCAATAAATTCTTAACAGTGCTTCTATAAACAGCAATTGTTCTGCTTTGAAGCTGTGATGCACACTGCCTGCTCAGTTCTGCTGCTGTGTAAAGTGGCATAAATACTCGAAGAAGAATGACACAAAAGGAGCTCTGTACAGATGGCTTGGACAAATGCTGGCCTTTCCCTTCAGTCATCCTAAGCTGGAAATCTGGCATTAAATAGGATTTGTAGACAAGTTTGGTGTCTATTTTCTGGCTTATCCCCTCCTAAACATGCATTTTGCTCCCACCCTATGTGTTGTGTATTATCAGAGACTTCTGACATACACTAGATGAAAATTATGTACCAAATTTGGTTTGGTAGAAGGTAGTGTGTTACTGAAGGTCTCTTTCCTCTCAGAGAAATAATTTTATCAGAACTGGCTTCCTCTTCACTGTAAACCCAAGCAGGTGGTGGGGAAAGATATTTGTATGTCCGCATATAGCTTCTTGCGTTGCCCATACTGCAGTGTGAAAACTCTATTGCCTTTTGTTTTGAACGGTTCTTTTTCTCTCTGCTCGGAAATCCCATCGGCCTGCTGAGCTCTGCAGCCCAGACACACTGGTGCGTTCGTGCCATCTGCTGTCAGAAGGGATAATTGCATGTACTAGTTTTGCTGGAATTTCTCTCAACTTCTGTGTGGATCTCATGGACAGAAAGACAATGAGCATGCCGGTAGCAACGGGGAATATTTTCTGTCTTCTTGTTAAGGTGGCTGTGTAACTGGCAGTAATGTTTGAAGCGCAATATTATGGTCTAAAGAATCATCAGTAAAGTAGACTTGGGAAATCATGATTTCATAAGCCATCCTTCTGGGAAGGGTGCTTTTCCCTCAGACCCAAAGCTCTGTGAAATATTTGTCTGAGGACATGTGAAATACGTCTGAGCTTAGCTCTTAGAAGTGCCCAAAGCCCCGTTCAGCATGACACTGCCCATCCCTGGTGGGGAAGGAGATCTGAGAAGTCTTTTTGCCTGATGGCAACACTCCTCAACAGGTCAAGCAGACCAGCATGTATGTGGGTAGAAGAGTTTGCTGGGGCCTCAAGTCTGGGCCCTTCCAGTCTGGCATGGTAGGTCTACATAAGCACAAGTAGAACAACCCCAGCCAGAAAGGCAGTGCGGTTCAGATACAACTTGTGCTTTGTTGCCGATTGGCTTCAGCTACAAATCAGTATTTCTTTTCACTTCCAATCCCTTCCCCAGCTGCAGCCAGGTCAGTAGCACTGTGCTCAGGTGTCTTCTAGGCATTATCTGTACCTCACCTTTGACTTCAGGGATGAGCATCCTTGTTAAAGGGCCAGCTCATGCCTTCATATTCCCATTTCTAACTTGTGTAATTAGCTCTACATACTGTGTTATCAAATTTAAGAGGTCTGTAATCTTCGTTCAGCTGTAATCATGAGGTGGGGGCCAGCTGTCATGGAAACTAGTAGTTGCTTTCTGTGTAGCTGGACTGTATTCAGACAATACCTATTCCTGTGTGCTGGGAAGTGTTTTCATGAAACGCATAGCAAGCCTGGCAGGAGCTGAACATCCACAGAGAAATTTTGCAGTGTTTTCACAGCAACATCTATAAAATATAGGTGAGATTTCTAATTACTGAATTCATTTAAAGGATCTGTATTCTCCATGTACCTGTATCTTCCACACCTAACTTTTTTATCAGCACTTGTGAACAAAGCTTTTTAGCATTTTTTATTATTGATACATATTAGGGAATTTGTAGAATTAAAATTCAAGATTATGCGCTGCATAAGACAGTGACACTTCAAATGCAACAGATCTGTTAGGACAAAATCTACCACTATACTGTTTTTTTCCTTAAGGCTTATGGAGTGATATGAGGCTCTCTATTAAATAAAGGAGAGTGTAAACAAGGTTTTTCTTATTCATGCATTTTCAGGGGAAAGCTAAGTGAGCCAACTGGGTTTGAATTTTCAAATATAGCTGCCTCCTCTGTCCTGGAGAAAAATACCTGGAGAAAATGAAACTTGAAGATATTGCTGTGTTTTCATGGCCTGTCTCTTACTTCATGGATGTTTGGGTTGGGAACACTGCCTCCCAAAACTTGGGTGAGTCGGTGAACATGAACCTACTCTCCTGAGCTTTTCAAAGTCACCAGGTTGAAGCATTCCCTGACAGGAGATGAGATTTGAGGAACGAGCTTTGATTGTCGTCAGCTTTCCATTACAAAATGACTTTGAGATCCTACTCCACAAAGTCTTTTGCATTAGTTTCTGACAGTCCTCTGGACACAAAACTTGCTTATGTCCATATTCCACTAGATTTTTAGAGGAGGAAAGACTTTTGGACTAGGCTGTTGGAGAGAATGGCTTCCTGGAACATACTTTATGAATTTCATATTTGGTCAGCAGCAGTTTTGCTTTCTCTTCTTTCCTGTACCTCACAATGTAATTGTCATCCAGATGAGCTGAGAGATCACCAGGTCTGCTCTAAATAAATGTGTGTGATGCTCTCTTTCATGCCAGATAGCACAAAAAGGCACTGTGACAGATGCACAGCTAGTCTCCTGGAAGTTCTTCTGAATGAGCAAAGCAGATAAAATGGGATGAGAGTCCTGTGCAAAGGAGTGCTTCATGCCTGAACAGTTACTACCATTTCAAGCCCTGTTCCTGGTAACACAGAAGAGCTCCAAAAATACAGTCCTCATCTCACTGCAAATGCAAACAGGACATCAGCTAGCTGTGAGGACTGCCATCCCCTGTCTGAGAGCTCCACCAGCTCTTCCTTCCCATCAACCAATTCACACTTTACACAGGAAGGAAGGCAGTTGCAATACCTGTATCATGCACAGCCCTGTAGCTACATACTTCTTACTGCTGTTTTCTTAAGGTGGCAGCATTTCACCTTTGGAGTCCTTTGCCAGAGTGACAGTGGCATTTCGATGTGTGTCTTCATGCAGGGTGGCCTAGGTTATATTCTGCTGTAGCAGTGGTTGCTTTTCTCTTTCTCTTTTATGATATTCATTCCAGTCTGTGTGCTTCCTGGCCACTGACTGTGGTGCGGGGATAAGAGATCCTTGACAGCTGCTGGGGCCGTGGGCTTGGCACTTAATGGAGATCGAATCAGCACACTGCTTCCTGCTATGCTATTTAACAGATGACAGTGCCTAGCTGCACATAAATGACTGTAAAATCTGAGAAATTAGGGACTGACAGTCCCTGTTAGAAACTTAGGCTGGCTTTTGCATGCTGTCAAATACGATCTCTGCAAAATGATGCAAGACAGTTGGACCAGTGGAACATGGACAGACAGGTTTGGAGGGCTTAGGTTTCCCTCTGTCTTCTGTGGAAAGGGAAAAGGAAATTTTTGCCAACTGTTCCTATTCCCTTCAGAGGAGCTGCTCTGTTTTCTGCTAGCAGAAAACCTGGCCTGTAAATTCTTTCCCTTGTGATGTGAAGAAGAATTCTGCTCAATTGTCAAAGCCAACCAGCACTGATGTTGAACATGGAGTCTTAACAAATATATTTAATAAAGCTCTGCATGACTTTGGCACTGTTCTTGGTGGTGGGTGGGAAACTGGTTAGTACTATGGGAAAGCTTGCTTTTAGCTTAATGATCTAAGACACAGCTGTATTGTTTAAGCCTCTTTGATTTCAGCACTTCTGAGCGAGCACCTGCCTTATCTTTCAAGTCCAATCTAAGCTCATCTACATGAGACAAAAATAATAACTGTGGTTCTGGCATTGGTTGTCTCAGCCATATTTGTCCTGTCTTGGATTTCTCCGGTGTCTGGATATAGGATCTGTCAAAGGGGCCAGGCTGTATAGATGGAGTCCAGTGAATTCTGGGGGCTGGAGAGAGGATTTGTTTCATGTTGTCTTCTTCACCATATGCTTCAGAAAAGCTTCTGAAGATACCTGCTTTCCTTCTGCACTCAGAGAACCAATTTCCCATGTGTCCATTGCTTTTCTGGAGCTTGGCTGGTTTCCTAGAATCATCTTTCATTCCCCCTTTTTTTTTCTGGCCTGTCCCATGGCATAAAGCTAGATTTAGTCATTGGTAGATGACTAAAGAGGATGAAAGTGATTGAGGGGGTGCCATTCTGATCACGTTGTTGACGCAGGACCCAAGTTTGACAGTTTCTAAGAACATTAGATTGAATTACAGCTGTGGTTATCCATCAACCCTCTGATGGCTAGTAGTTGCCATGTGTACTACATGTGTAAGTTTCAGCTTTATTGGATGATTTAGTGAAGAATTTTTTGAGTCAAGGACAAATCTCCTGGTGCTCTGCAGCGAGGTAGAGCTGTTATTACAGAATAGGCAGGCACTGAGGACAGTGTCAGTTCAGGCCCAGTTCATAAGGAATAGTGCTGTGATTTGCTCTGGTTGTGACTTATTTTTGTAGAAAACAGCTGTGCTGTGGGAACAGAAAACGAGCTGGTAGTTAAGCAGCTGGGGAGAGAATTTCCAACATATTAGATAACTGTAAGCAGGAGGTTTGGCAGAACAGCTCAAAGTGTATTTACAATGGATGCTCTTGTGTTACTTAGAGGATGTGAGGGTGTGGTGGCATTCCTCTGGGCACAGCCCTCTGACTGGCACCTGAACATAAAGTGATGTAGGAACTCGGGCCCTTGAGGACAGGCAAGCAAATACCAGAACGTAACTGAAAACAGAAAATCATCACAGTGAAACCCAAAGTGCTTTTGTAACCTTGGAGTCAAGTTCTGACCAACGTATACACGTGGTCCTCTAGCTGACTTGGAGCAAGGAGAGGAACGTGTTCCCTGGTCTAGAAGGGAACGGCTTTGCTCATCACTGGAGAGCTGCCACGTGTCTGTGAGAGGCACCTGGCGCTGACTAGTCAGGTTGCAATGAGAGCCTGAGGAAGGCTGGGGACTTTTTTCTTCTGTATAGCCTCCAAAATCTCCTGTCCTACTTCCACTGTTCTTTTCCAATGTCATCAGTGCCCTTTGTAAAGCGGCATTGGTTTGTTTGAGGGGTGAATTCACCTAAAGGTGAAATTAAATTTTCTGGAGGAGGACTTCATTACATTGAACAAACTAGCAGTGGGGTGGGGCTAATTTAGCAGACATCCACACGAAAGTCACCTTTTTATGCGATATGCAGTGTTCCCCACCACATTTCACACTGAGTGTAACAATAACAGGGCCCGCGCAGGTGCTGAGGAGGACAGTTGGGTATCTGAAGTTTAAATAAGTTACCCTTTTCAATGTGGAAGAAAGATGATTGGGTAAGCCTTGTAAAATCTTGAGTGATCTGTGGAAGATGCCATGGTTAGGTGAGTTTCCTCATTTCCTCGTAAGCCAGGAAAAGGAAATCCGTTTTGACAAAACATGTACTGTGTGAAACAAAGTGCTGCAAGGCACTGACTATGCCAAAAATTTAAATGATTTAGAAAGCAGTGAGAGACATTCCTAGCAGATAAGTCCATCAGTGCTGTTAAAGAAAGCTGCAAATTCTGCGTCTGGTTTGGAAAATCACAAAGCCAGGGACTGCTTGAAGGTTGCAGAGGGAAGGTTACTATGCTGTACTTTTCTTGCTCTTATGCTCTTCCCCTGAAATCAGTCAGCTGCAGTTGCCTGAGGCAGGATGCTAGCGTAGATGGACATGTTACGTACCTCACTGAGGTTGTTACGCTCTTGTAAAAAGTGTAAGAACATAATAGTGAAGGGACTAGGAAAACAAGGGCAGAAGGGCCTCTCCTCCAAGAATCTACATGTTTGCATTCAAGAAGCTCAATCTGGTTTGTGTCCACTGTTGTTATCTTGTAAGCAGGTCCAAAAGAGGAGTCGTGGTGAGTCTCCATCAGTGTAACATCTTGCTGAACACTTAGCAGTGCCTTGTAAGGGTGTGAGCAGAAATGGCCCATCTAGACCCTGTGTAGCCATTGCCAAATGTGTACTCTCAGTGCCAGAGGGTGGAACTGATAAAGCAATCTGTCCCTTAGCAGATTTTATTTCTGGGATTGCAGTTCCAGGATAAATGGCATCTTGTGCCATTTTCAGAGGGAATTTTATTTTACACACATACATATGGACACCGTATGGGCACACTGTACAGTGTTAAGCAAGGTGCGTCAGCAAGCTGTTCTTACAGGTTCCCTTTTTGTGCCCTTTTCCTTTTGTCCTGCTCATCAGCTGCTCTCAGACCTTATCACCTATATTCTTCAGAGCCTAAAGCATCTCTTTGATTTGCACTTCATATTCTCTGTAAGCTTTCAGACACTCTTATCTTAGGTTGGCTAATATGACTCTGGAGTAAGTCCATTGGATAAGCAGACTGGCGGGCTGGAAATTTCAACATCAGTTTGGAGGGTGACTCTTAAACTCCCCACTAGGCAAAGCAGAAGTGCACAGTGATGCACAGACTGTCCCTGAAATGGCTGGTTCCAGCTCTGAAAGCAATCTAGCCCTGCTATTGTGGTCTCCAAGACCTGGGTATTTTAGCCAAGTAGGTCACTACAGTAACACCACTACTGGTTTTGGTGCCAGGGTGGGTTTGGGTGTTTGTGGGTTTGTGACAGCACTGCCCTTTGCTATACAGGCACACCCTTTGAATCTGGGCTTGTTCTTTATTTTTTATTGCCTTTTTCACCTTGCACTGTGAAATACTCCTCTCCAGTGGCACGGAGGATTAAAGCTAGCTGGGTGGTTTATACCAGGGCACATGAGAACTGGAAAAAAACTGGGACACTACTTTTAGGATTGTATTTAAAAAAGACTTTGGAGAAAGATGATTTCTTTTACAAGGGGGTGCTGGTTCCCTGCAGTGTGTTCTGTCACCATGTCACAAGATTTCTAAAAGGAGCAGAATCAGTAGGACACTGGTGTATCAGTCTGCAAAGAGCAGCTTTCTTCCCTCGCCTTCCATACTTAACTAAACTGGTATCACACGGTTCAGTCTCCCCACTCCCCTCCCACCCCCCTCTGCCTGCTTCCGCCAACAATCCTCTCAAAATGTGCTTGGTAGCTAAAGACTCTCCTAAAGAGCTGACTCTTTCAGTTCTTCTGCGTAACAAAAACTTGTGCTGCTCATAAATAGATTTGCAATTACCAAGGGAAACAGAAGAATAAGTGCAACCCAGCTGCATCAGAGCTGGCCTCCCATTCTGTCTTAAAGAAGCCCATGAAATACAATACATGCCACTCAAGCATAGGTGGGAGACCTCTGCAGGGTTCTTTCCTTTGAACAACATTCCTCTTCTGCAGGATCTGCTGTTTGCAGCAGAATTGTTAAAGAACCACAGAGTACCTGGCTAGTGTCTTTATGAAAAATTATGAAAGCTTTTTGGTGGTTTTTTTTTTTTTTTACTAACCTGGGGTTTTGTGTATTTTTTGTAGCAGTCAAGGGTAAAAGTTGCCTGGTCAAAGCAGTACAAGGGGTAATGGTTTTATACAGATAAAAAAAGGCATTAGCCAAGGTATGCATCAAACTGGGTAGATGGGGGGGGGAAATAAAGATCTCTGACTATATCAAGTTATGTGGAAGGATTAAGCAGTAGAAAGGAGGGAGGCTGTGGTATATGTGGGTGATTCCTATCCTTCCCTATTGAAGAGATCATCTGTGTAAGGGTGATCTTCTCCCTAGGCTGCCGGGGGGCATGAGATGGGCATACACCCAGCTTAGTGTGTTTTGGCCACCCTAGTGAGAGGAATAGGCACTACCCCAGCATTCAGTAACAGGTGTGTCAGCATCCTGCAAACCTGGGGGGCTCAGCTTGTCTTAGATCCTGGGCTCAGGCTCTGCGTCCCCACAAAGTGGTTGGTTTCACAGTGACGCATTTCTGCATATCCCAGAAAACATGCCTGGAGCTGGGGCATGCAGTGTCACGTGGCAAGCTTCTCTGCAAGGACTCTGTGCTGCTTCTTGCTGGAAGTGCTGAAACAGTGAGAACAACTCTCATCTGTTGAATCAAAAGCAATTCCTAGTATTTCTGGTCTCCTCAGAGAGGTGATTGCTTCCTGGAACCCCTTTGGAGAGCTTTCCTGTGTGGGAGTTCCCTTGGCCCAGGTCCTTGGATGGGTCTGTGGAAGAATTCAATCATACAGCCCCATTGATGTCAGTGGGTACTTTATGATCTCTTTTATGAGGGATATGTACCTGTGTTTCTTCCTAGGTGCTGGGGGTGCAATAGCAGAGGCATGATACTCACTTTCTTTCAGTATGATTACTAAAATAGGTTGCTTAAGACAATAATCAGGTCTGTGCAAGACTGGCTGCAAGTAATAGGAGACATTTGCTAGGCCACAAGCTAATGGTTTGGAGAGGGCATACTTTAAATGTAAGGTCAGCCTATGTGCAGTGCCAGAACACCACATCATTGTTGTTGATTGAGGAAATGAACATCTAAGTCTCATGTTTTGTGGAGATTAAGTTACCTGCAGAGCAAGAAGGGACAGGGGGGAAAAGACATCAATGAGAATGCAGCTTAGATGTTGGATTTTTCTAGCAAAAATCTCGATTTTAATTCTGTAGGCTTTCTACTGGTGTGCGGGGGAGAGAAAGGAGCTGGAAGAAGATCACTTCTAATTTTGTCCAGTTCTTCTTTCCCTCCCTTCTGTCCATGTCCATGTGTTGAAGTGTGTAAAGCATCCAAGTGTCCCCGTTATTCTCATTCTTCACAGAGAGCACTCTGTCCCTAGGCTGAACTCGTGGTGTTTTGGGTCTTTCCACAGGGTTGAAGAGGGTACTCTGGCATCTTCTGAACTCCCGTATGGGGCTGAAGGGTGCTTATTCTGCATGTTTATGCTGCAGCTATTTTTAACAGTTGATGTTACACAGACTTATGCTGCTTCTGAAATCAGATTAGATGACAAAGTCAAGAGGTGAGCAGAGAGGCTTGGTAATGAAGAGCAGCAGCTAACATCACCATAACTTGCTGAATTGCACTGCAGTGCTGCCTGCAGGCTGCAGCCAGCCCCTTGACATAACCTGAGGTCTTTTCTTTCTGGAGAGAAGGGGCAAGTTTCTGGCTGTATACCTCACAGATAAGCTTGGGTTCATCATTCACACATGTCTGGGGATAATCATGCCTCTAAAGGTCTTTGGCAGCTTGGCCATGGTATCTTTATGGTTTAGTAGCCTCTTGCTTGCCTTCTGTGCTGGTGATGTAGAGAATGCATTTGGGATTTTAAGAAGCTGAAGATGATCTATAGGGACCACATTAGCTTTCAGATACAGCTTGCAAACCCTTCCTGGCACAGAAAGTCTTCAAGGAGGGGGATATTACAGTAACTTACGGTCCCAAGCAGCCTACAAGGCTTCTTGCAGGCTGCGTAAGACAAGTGGGTCATACAAGGCTCAAGAAAGAAAATCAAGCCTGTGCACTGTGTGGACTGTCTCCTCCACACCATGCTGATGTGGAACGTGAGCAAGGCTACTGCAGATGCTGTGGTCTAAATTGGAGAACAGGAGCAGTGCAGAACTAGAGTCTGCGTCTGGCTTGGTTCCCAGAAGAACTCCCCTGACATGCTTCTGCATGCTACATTCTGCAGATCCTCCTTTGTGGATCTTTTCTGAGCACCCACTGGTCTTTTGAGATTTTTCTAGTTCCCATGCAGCAGAAGTGTCCATTAATTCATTAACTGCCCCGAACATCACTCAGTTCAATTTGATGAGACAAAGTTAGACTAACAGAACATTTTTCTTCGCTTACATTTCCTTTTGGTGGTAATGGTTGCGAATCTAAGGCATCAGGAAGGAAGGCTTCAAGAAGAACCAAAAGTTAGGAAATGCATATGTTAGAAATAAGGTTTTGTGTATTTTTTTTCTGTGGTCAGTTTCTTTAAAGACAAGTCTGTGCTACGTGTTCCTCCTTATTTATACGAAGCTGGTCATGAAATAGCAGCAGATCCCAGCATGCGCTGTAATCTTCATTAAATCAGTTCCCCTGAAATTCTGTAATGGATGAAGAGCATCTTTGTGTCACTTTCTTTTTTTTTTTCTTTTTTTGATAGGCAGAATAGTATCTGTGTTATGTGCATCAGAGTTCATTCAAGGATGTATCCCAAATGTAGGTGTTATGTAAAAGTAAAATCTCTTTTCTCTGTCTTTATCCTTGTATCACAGTGCTTGGAGTAGAAATAAATCCTGTTTTCCTGCTACTGAGGGAACAACAGTGGAGTGAAATTCTGCCTGTATAACTCATTTGCACACCTGTGTTACTCTGAACTGTTTAGTAAACTAACCAGCAAGCTTGGCCTACAAGTGCTGCTCCTAATTTTTACATTCCCTGCTTTTCTCATGCTTGTAAGCATACTTAACAGTTACAATACCACGCTGTATAGCTTGGGAAGATCTTGAACCAGTTGCACAGCTAGGTAAACAGAGCTCCTTTAAGGTGCTTTAGGTAGAAGAGGTAACTGAACACCAACCTCTTGGCAAAATATCAGCTTTGCCAAACAGCCTTTCCAAAGGAATGTGTCACACAAAATATGACTGCAAATTATGTTTTGCCTGATAGCAGCAAGAGACTTAGTAAATATCCATGGACCTGCTTTGATGCCATGAGAACTGGACCTTCAGCTGAAATAATTTTTTTGTGTGTTTGACCCTTTGACAAGTTCTGGGTTTGGTCTTTACAGACTACTCCACAGGACTTCTAAAGATTTCAGAAGGTTATCTGTAACACCTATTTCTTCCTCTTCCCGGGTGGTCCTGGTGCTGAGAGGGAAAGAAGACAACTCATATAGCCCACTGGTGCTATTATCTTAAGTACTTGTGTCAAGTATGAATCTTGGTGTTTTACTTCTTTGTATTTGCACTTCCATGCTTGCTGAGCTGGAGTGCTTGCTTCTGTTGTATGTACACATAGATCTCTCAGCTTGCATTTGGGTTGTTGAGACTAAGGATGAAAGCTTTGTGCCAGGGTAGTGTATGCTATAAAATGTTGGCTAACGGGTTTCCTTGAAATCAATTCACATTTCAAATTGATTTATGTATAAGGGGGGCAGTTTGAACACATTAAAAACCCTTAAAGCCTTAGTGAAGCCTGAATTTGGCCATCTCAACTATTTATAGAACACTCTGTGCCTATTCTAAATATGTTTTCCTCAAGGGAACCTCATCTCAGTCCCCTGCTCCACAGCTTCATTTGGATCAGCAATGCTGCTATGATCTGTTAGGAAAAATTCCTTCTAGCTCTGTGGCAGAGCTGCTGATGTTGCTGGTCTGGCCCTTAAAGGGGAAATTCTGTGCTAGGCAGAGTTTAAGGCTTTAAACTGTAGCCAGCCAGGTATAGAAACATTAATGATATATTGGGTCATTTCCTGTGGCCATTGCTACATTAATGTTCCTCCTCTGCTGGGAGGTCTAGAGTTCTGGAGAGGGGTAAAAGGAGTTATTTAATTGGCAGTGTGTGGTACCTTTCCCTTTCAGGAGTCTTCAACCTTGCAAACTAGGCTTAATGGTGAGCACACAAAATGTTTTATTTCTATGGAAAGTGTGAAGAGTTCTGTGGGCAGAAGGCATTTCTTACTGCAAGGATGCTTGAAATTGGTGTTTTATTTCTCTGCTGCAGGGAAGAGAAGTATCTCTTCTGTTGGGACTACCGCCATGACAGTGCTTGGAGAGCCGTGACTCTGACTCTACAGGATGGTTCTTCCTGGAATGTTACCTACCCAGCAGGAGCAGAAGTCTCCTCTTTTCTAGCTGGCATTTTGTAACCACTCTGGCAGTAGAGCCAGCTATGCAGGCTTTACCCAGTGCAAACTTTGCTTCGTGTTAATGGAGGTGGGAGTCTGTAAGATGGTATAGAACTAACATTGCAGGAATGGCTCCTGTCTTGTGTGGCTTTGGAGACTGATCTGTTGTTTTCCAGTAAGATGAATGTGGGGTATTTAGAAAGCAGGGTTTGAGTTCCACTTGCTATGGATTGAATGGGGTCAGTCTGTCAACAATATTGCTCACACATAATGACAGAGAGTTTCTTCAGGCCAAGGAGAGCAAGTCATCCCACAGTAGATTCCGAGGTGGAGAATCTCTACCTTTTAGAAAAATCATATTTTCTTTTTTAGTCAAATGTACCATAGGATAGAAGCTGTGGTGCAAAAGGTACACTGCAGACACTTTTCATCCTTCAAGTTTAAAATATTTAGAAAATTGCACCCTTTCTTGAATTTGGTAGGTTTGAACAGTTTCTTCTGTAGGAGAGTTACTTTCTATCTGCCTCTCTCAGGAATACCCACAGATGTGCATAACAGATACTGCAGATCACCATCCTGAGTGGAAAATTTTGGGTTAGTATAAAGGCAGGATAGGCCATCAGGATAGTAGTTATACTGATCCACAGTAAGGGTTGGTACTGACGTATGTGCTCAAAAGAAGGTAACTGCTCCCTGTCCCTATGATGTGATTGACCTAGATTCTACTTTGTGGATCTCAGACTCAGTTTACAACTTGGATGTAAAGCACCAAGGCTGCTTGCACTGGTTCAAGGGCAGGATTTGGAAGCAGTGTGTCAATAGTGTCTCCAGAAGTCATGTCACTTTAGGCACTAGTTAGAAATCCTTTTCTGGGTAGAGTGAAGGAGGGAGTGCTGCTTATTTGGCCTGAGGGATGAAGAACCCTGTGCAAGGCTTTGCCACTCCATGATCAGGGTAACATAGCTCACTGAGTATCTAAGCACCAGAAAATGTTTTTGAAGTTGACAAAAGCTTTTCTTGGTTATTACCCTTTGAGGATGAATGGGGCAGCATGTGGCAAGATCACAGACAGGTATTAGCTCAGGACTTAGCAGGAAGAGTTTCTTAGCAGTCCTCCAGAGCTGTTTTCTTCTTTTGCTGCCTCTGGAGCCGCATGAAATGGAAAGGGTTATGTACTTGCCTGCCTGGCAGGAATTTAATCCCAGCTCAGTGCAGCAAAATGGACTGGGTCCAGTACTCATGGAAGCAATGAAACAGCTAAAGTGTATTTTGCAAGGAATTTCACATGAGGGATTGCATGGCTACCCTGAATATTGCCCCAAGACACATTCCGCTTCACGCACTGGCCTCTTCCTAGAGTCTCCTTGGCTATTCCAAGGAATCAGTGTCAGCATAGATTTAGATTTTGCTTTGGTCATGGCTTACCTGTGTGCATGCAGATAACATTTCCTTGCCCCTGTCCTAGCATGCAGGAATGGGAAGATGAGTCTCTGAAATCACTGCAGTGCTACTCAGCCTAGTGCAACACTCCATGCCTTGGGGTACTGCTGCTACACTCTGCTAGGGAGACCTGCTCAGTTTATGCAGTATCTGTGATTCCATGGGGGTGCATTAATGCAGGAAAAGTTTTGCATTAATGGAGCTAAGCCAAGATGGGTGCTCAGACTCTAGTGCTGATTGTTTGTATTACTGTTTCAGTAAAAAAAATACCCCTAAAGTGTCCATCAGTAGTTGCTGGGCTGACAGTGCGATTGGCAGTTTTCTGGCTCACCTCAGCATGCCTCTGGCTTGTTGTTCCCACTAATGTCTCTCTAAGACTGGCTTCCTTGTAATGGAAGGTCCCATTTAACCACTCTTGATATAAACAAACTAGAGTGCCTTTAGAAAGCTAGAGTATGTAATGTGTGCCAACAAAAATTTTATCATTTGTGCTTGAAAGAAATGGTATATCCCTTTTGCAGTGCTTGTAAGAGATTCAGCATCTCCATTCCTAGTCACTGGTTCCCTCATGGCCGAGATGTGTTGTCTGAACTGAGGCAGCGAAACAATCAATAGCATTTATCCACAAGACAAACACCAGTAGTGAAAGAGCCCAGAACAGCAGAACGAAAAAACTGAGCAGCTGAAGTGAAAAGCTCAATTTTAAGACTAATTTGAACATTGAATGAGGTGCTAATATCTCAGCTACTGTAAGGAGTCTCTTCTCGGTCTGCTGTTCGTGTTCTGTGAGCAGAGTATAGTGGTATATAGAGAACACAGAGTGAAAAAATGGCTTTGTACAACTAGTGCAGGCAGTGCAGGGTAAAGGGAAGCGTCTGTGTTTGGTGACGAAATTAGAAATGTCTTCATGTCTGTGCTCTGGGGAGCTGATCAGATATTTTATGGCATGATACCATATTACGGCTTGAAGAACCAGTTTCAGAGCTGGCTTCTGTAATTGCCTGATAGTTTAACCTGTCTCCATTTCCCCCTAAGAGGAGGATATATCACCTTTATTCATATTGCCTTGTTCATCAATAAATGTAAAGCAAATTGTAAAATCAAACCTGCTTGAACTAACATTTGTAGCAATTCATTTACTCATGCACAAACCAACCCTCTGATGACAGTCTAGCTTTTTCCTTATACCAGATTGAAATAAGATCAATTAATATTCTCTTTTCTTTATGAAGTGTCAGGGAAGCATTTGGATACCGTGGAAATGAATGACGATATGGTGAAAAACTGGTTTAGAAAGTATTTAAGATATTAAATTTAGTTCTCGAAGTAGCTTTGCCATATTTTACTAGAGGCTTCTGCTCTTTTCCATTGTTTCCAGTATGATGTTTAGGGTGGAATTTACCTGTACCCACAAAAGCAGGGGAGGCTCTGCCCTGAGTCAGGTGGGGCTTAAGTTGCCTGAGTGCTGGATGTGATGTACATTTGTGTCACTCAAACAGTGATGGATACCTCTGGTTGCTTTTTTACCTGCTGGGTATGGGATGGGTTTTAATCCTGGTTAAATCCTGTAAATCCAGGTCTGTCTGCCTTCTCTTGAAATAACTTCTCTTTCTGTTGCAGGCATGGTTCAGAAACTCGACCAGAAGCTGCCTGTAGCCAATGAGTACCTGCTGCTTTCAGGAGGTGTGCGGGAAGGTGTGGTGGACATTGATCTTGATGAGCTGAATGTTTATGCACGAGGCACAGACTATGACATGGACTTCACCCTGCTTGTGCCTGCACTGAAGCTGCATGACCGCAACCAACCAGTTACGCTGGACATGCGCCACTCAGCTTTGTGCCACTCCTGGCTGAGCCTGCGTCTATTTGATGAAGGGACTATCAGCAAATGGAAGGACTGCTGCACCATAGTGGACCATATCAACGGAGCTACCAATTATTTCTTCTCTCCAACAAAAGTCGCAGACTGGTTCTATGACTCCATTAGCATTGTCCTCTCTGAGATCCAGAAAAAACCCCAGCGAGGGATGCCAAAGGTAGAGAAGGTAGAAAAGAATGGAACTATTATATCCATCATTTTGGGAGTGGGCAGCAGCCGCATGCTATATGACATTGTCCCTGTGGTGTCCTTCAAAGGCTGGCCAGCTGTGGCCCAGAGCTGGCTGATGGAGAACCACTTCTGGGATGGGAAGATCACAGAGGAGGAAGTCATAAGTGGGTTTTACTTAGTGCCTGCATGTTCCTACAAGGGGAAGAAGGACAATGAATGGAGGCTTTCATTTGCCAGAAGTGAAGTGCAGCTGAAAAAGTGCATCTCCAGCAGCCTCATGCAAGCCTATCAGGCCTGCAAAGCTATCATCATCAAATTGCTGTCCCGCCCCAAAGCCATTAGTCCATATCACTTGCGGAGCATGATGCTGTGGGCCTGTGACAGGCTACCAGCCAGCTACTTAGCCCAGGAGGATTATGCAGCCCATTTCCTCCTGGGTCTCATTGATGATCTCCAGCACTGCTTGGTCAACAAGATGTGCCCTAACTATTTCATCCCTCAGTGCAATATGCTGGAGCACCTCTCTGAAGAAACAGTCATGCTCCATGCACGGAAGCTGTCCTCAGTCCGCTCAGACCCTGCTGAACACCTTCGAACTGCCATTGAACATGTCAAAGCAGCCAACCGGCTAACTCTAGAGCTCCAACGGCGGGGCAGCACCACCAGCATCCCCTCCCCGCAGTCAGATGGAGGGGACATCAACCAGCCTGATGATCGATTAGCCAAAAAGTTGCAACAGCTAGTGACTGAGAATCCCGGGAAGTCCATCTCCGTCTTCATTAACCCAGATGATGTCACAAGGCCCCACTTCAGAATTGATGATAAATTTTTCTGAGCTTTCATCAATGTTTCCTGGGATTTTTTTTCTGTTTTTTTTTTTCCTTCATTTTAAAAAACTCTTGCAGTGTGCAGATTTTTTCCATTTGGTTTTCCTTGATGACTTAGTCTCTTGTTTTTTACATATCCAGCATAAATTGGATCTGTTGAGAACAATCTGAATAAATTATAATTCCTGGTTCTGCAGGACAGTGCAGATTTTGAAACAGTATATTACTATTTCATATGCTGCTTTGATTTTTTTTCACCCACCCACCCAGCCCCATTGTCTGTGAGTAGTTTCTAAAGGGCAACATGCACCGTAAACACACATGCCACAGTGTAATATAAAGTTTTTTTCAAACTTCCATAATTTATGTACATTGTTAGGCCTAGGGAAGGGGCAACTCACCTTCCATTGCTTTGGAAATTCACTTTTTTCTCATGAGCTTCCATCACCCTAAAGAAATAAGGAGAAACTCTGGGTTGGAAAGCACTACTGGTAGTTTGACGAGGCCAAATCTACTGGGCTGAAGCCCAGTTCATCTGTTCCTCACACTTCTTACACTAGGGGAGAAAGTTGACTTTAAAGATGATGATGCAGCTTTTGCGGGGATGAGTTGTTTCTGTTTTGATCTACTTTTTGAATGTAATTGTTCATAATTGGACCTTGTACAGTCCAGAGGGTTGTTTCTGCTGCTTTTCCATGCAAAATAAGGTTATGGAATGTTAGTTTTAGTGTGTGTAATTATTCAAAGCCTTATTTAAATTCTATTAAAGAACATACCATTATAAATGTTAATTGCACTAATGAAATCTCTGCCATTACCTCAGTCCCACTGTTTGTGTTTCTTTCATGAATTAGCATCTGTTATTAGGTCTCAGTATTGCAGATTGCTTGAGGCCCCTCAGGTCTCATGGTTTCAGGTGATTTCTTGATTGTCTTTTTGTAAAAGGCTCTTCCTTGTTAGCCCTGCTATGTGTGAGAAGTCAGATTTTTGCCTTGGCATATTTCTTTGGATGTGTATTGCGTGTTGCAGTGCATATTGCATTAATATGTATTGCATGTTGTTGAAACAGGTTTACCATTAGATAAGGATGTGATGCTAAAGCAGTGGTATGTGCAAAGTGAATGAGCCAGACCTTGAGCAAAGGAGCTACCTTGCTTCTCTAATGCATGTATTAGGCCTGATCCCTTATGGCAGTTACCATTCCCTTGACTCCTGTGGACTTTCTGACTTGCCCTGGGACATATGAGATCTTACTTTGGTCTCAAGTTTGCAAAAGTTGTGCTTGTGTGTAAACTTGTGGCGCAACAGTAGCCTTGAAAAACACATACACCTTCCTGTTGTGTGTAGGATAAGATGTATGGTAACAAGGGTTAGTCTGAGCCAAAAATAATACCAAGAGTTCAAGGGTAGAGTTACCTTTTGTGGCTGGCTGGCCAGTGACTGATATTTAGGCCTTAAATCAGCAATTTGGGCTTACTAATTATCCCAGAGACGCTGTTCCGATCCAAACTTGATGCATGTTTTACAATGTGTTTATTAGAGCAGGTTGAAGTATTTTTTAAATATTTGACAGACAAATGAGACGCATATCTAGTAAATTCTAATGGATAAAAATTGTGTATGGAAAATGTGTCACTCTTTTAGCCCAGCCTTTCTGGTAAAGAAACCAGGCTGGTGGAGCAACACACCAGCAGCTTTGGAAACTGCTTTATTAGATGGCAGGGAGATTTCAGTACCTGATCTAGTGCTCAAGTCACATCTTAAAATCAAACTTTTGGCTTCTCCATCTCTTGGGCGTATCTGAAAACTTTACCCCATTGCTGTAGCCAGGATGTTCACATTTACCTGAATTTACTGATACACACTTCCATGAGCCTGAAGAAGCTCTCAGAAGTTGCTGACTAGATGGAATGGATGAGGATTTAACTTTAAGCACAATTGGCTAGTGATCCTGAGCCCCGGTGCAGCTGTGCTTATGGTCCAGGGAAGGATATGTATTGACTTCAGTGGAACCAGAACTGGGTCCTACCATTGTGGCTGTTGCCAAAGATGAGTCTCCGTTTAAGCCTGTGTAACCTGCCAGGGAGGCAGAAGGATGGACTGGGAATCCTCTCCAGAAGTGCTTGGAAAATGCAGATTCATTGAAATGGTCTTTCCCCCAGTCTCTGGAACTTCTGTTTGTTGGAAAAAGAGCCTGGGCTGCAGGATGAAGTTTTCCCATCACCACATGAGAGAGATCTGCTCAGCACAAAGCAGCAGTATCTTGGCAGACAGAGTACTTGCCCGTGAGTCCCAGTGTTTACCGGTGCTCTTGAGTTATGCGGAAACACAGCCTTCCTCATGCCAGTTCAACGTCCTGATGACCAGCAGTTTGACTAGCCCATGTCAAGCTCTGGTGTGTGCTCCTTTTTTGGTTTTAATTAAAAAACATTTTGAAAAGTATCCATTTTGTTCTTCCTGCATTATGAGGAAAATGTGTGTGTGTTGTGTTTTTTGGTGGGTTTTTTTTTTTTTTTTTTTTTTTGTGGGGAGAGGAGGTTGGCTTTCTACTCGACTGGAAAGCAATTTCCCAGGTAGGTCTGGGAGAATGTTATATCTTCTGTCTGAACTGTCTGTCTTCCCAGGAGGCAGAATCCTAATCTCCAGTAGGTTTTGAATTTCAGTCTAGTATTTGCTCCTTTCCACATACTATAGCTCAATTTAATGAAGCAGGTTGCCAGCCCAGAGAGGGCTATCTTAGAGAACACTGAAGCCTGTATTTTCTTCTCCTCCTATTGTCCTCTCTTGCTTTTGAGTATATGCTGAGAGAGACTTACAAAATGTATATCTCTCTGTGTGGGATTTCAAAGTAGTGAGTAGGTTTAGATATCAATGATCTATTATTATTCACTACCTCCTGCAAGTTTCAAGGGGACTGCAGTGCTTTTCCTAGTAGGGAGTTCTCGAAGGTTCTTCACAAAAACACTTTAGAGCACCCAACTCCATGGGGTTAAAGATTTGGCCAATGATACACGCTGCAATAAGAGGGGATTTGCTTTAAACTAACAATGTAGTCATGGTTGCTACTGCCATCAAGAAGAGACAAGTCAGTGCTGTGAGCCCCGGTCTTAATGGGAGCTTCAGTTCTGCACTCATGCAGTGGGAAATCAGATTTTATTTTGGTTTTGCACATTAGCTATGCCCTGTAGGTAGGGGATATTGGAAAAAGACTGGGACAATTAGTGAGGGGCTGGCTGCATGTGTGAGGATATTCAGGTCTCCTTTATTTGTCTGCATATTGCTGCCTCCTACGCTATTAAAAGGGAGGGGAGTCCCAGCAAATTGGGTCTGGCCTTTTGAGGCATCAGAAAGGTGGGGAGGAAGAAATAGTGTCCTTCAGTGGCTCCATTTCTCAGTGTGAGCGTCTTTGGACATTCTGTCTGTGGTCGTACTGTTGGGACAAGCTTTTGCCTTTGCTCTTTCCATAAGGTTTCTAGCCATTAGCACAATCTGGCTGATTCAAGTTGTGACTTCTTCTGGGAGACCCTGAAGAATGTGTCACTTCTTCAGGGGAACACCAGAGCTGGCAGAACCACCAGCCAGTGGGGGGGTTATTCTCTGTGTTATGTTGAGGGGGGGTACGCAAATTAGAGCAGAAGAACAGACCAACAGCTTTGTGAAAGCCTATGGTCTCTACTCCTTCAAGCATATTATGTGAAACCTCAGTCACTTCTGGCTGGCTGTGATAAATCGGTTTCTCTATGTTTTCCAGTACTCTAGCCTGGAGAAATGTTTGTGCTCTAACCAGAAAACCACAACTGAGCATCAGAGTCACTCTGCAGGAGATTCAGCAAAATACCAGCAGAACTTTAACCATCCACTGTCCAAAATAGAAGCCAGTCCTCAAAAGCTGCTGAAAAATGTGTTTTTTTAATAGTCTTGGGTTTTTTTCTGTAGTCCTTTTGTCACTGTGAAACAGCTCTAATTTTCATCTAAATTCTTAGACTTCCCTTGATTGCATTGCTCCAGTAGAGAGCAGCCTTGTTTTGGTAGCTATGGCGTTTCTGGGCTCAACAGGACCACCCAAGCTCTGTGCCCTTCCACTTCTTGGTCTTCTCATTGAGGATATAGGATGCTGTGAGACAAGCTTGTGCATGCTACACATTTCCAGCTTGATAACTGAAACAGGTATTGAAAGACAATAGTCACTCTTGGTGTGAGATTTGCCCTCAGCTCAGCTTCTGTTGGACAGTGGGCCATATGAAATGATCCCCAAATTCTCCTTGGGGGCGCTGTGCTCTAAAACAAGGATGGGGTGGCTGGCTTCATGCAACATGCTGTCCTGGTATGAAACATCCACCAGCAGCTAGTGGTCTCCAAACAGTTGTTTCAATTTTCTGGTAAATCTGAGGATACAGGGGAAAATGACTGCTTGAAAGCCTTACAAAGCCAGAGATTCCTGAAGGTCGCATTGCTCTGCTCTCCAGAGGCTGTGGCTGGTGCTTCAACCTGGCTCCACTCAGCTGCAGCCTCTGAAAACATTTTTGTAAAGAAGGTTTATTTAGGTGTCTCGCCAATCTGCTTGCTGTATAGTGATGGATGCTCATGGCAGCTGGGTAGTTGAACGAAAAGGGCCCCAGAGGTGGTGACTGGGGCTGGAGGGTACAGGGCAGGGCCCAAATCCCACTAAAGTCCTTTGGGACTTGAAAATGTGCATGAAACAAAGTGTGCGTGCTTTGCTGGATCAAACTGATTGTGATCAGACTGAAAGTAAGCAGACATCTGTCATATTTTATTAACCCATGCATAATACAAGCAACCATGCATAATGCAAGTAAATGTGGCAGAGGGAAAAAGGAAGATAGACTTTGCTTTTTTTTTTCTAAATGTTTGCATAGTTGGTGCCTAGAATTCCTTAAAAACATCCATTTGTTCCTTTTTGCAGGTTTGTTGGGTATGTTTTGCCACATTGTTATGTGTTAAAGTGAACGTGTTCAAAAGGTCACTGGGCAGCTGAGTGTGATAATGTTCAGATTCTCCTGCCACTGCTCAGTGATTAGAAATATTTGGCATGCAAATAGCTTGTTCATCTTCAGCAAGTACATAATCTCCCTCCTGCCAGCCTTGCTTGGGGAGAGCTAATGGACTTTTAACATTATACAACTTTGAGAGTGACTCTCTAATAGCTCCTGATTAAGCTCTCCAGAAAGGCATGTAACCATCATGGGGCAAAAACTAAGCAAGGGGAGGGGAGCAAAAAAGCACAGATACTAAAAAGTTGCTGGCTAAGAGACTCTTGCTGATATGTTTTGTGTTTAGGGAAATTCAGCATTATATTTAGCACATTTTGATTCTTGAGAACTGTCTATAAATGGATCCCAATTTATTTTCTCTCAGTGCTTTTAAAATAGTGATAAAATAGTCCTCCATCCCTTCTACCCATTTGCCCATTTATAATACTTTATTCTAGGGCTGCTATGAGGAAATATTGTGTTTTCCTATTATTGTTCCTGGCTCAGCACTGTGCTTCCAAGCTGAATGTAGGCTTTTGGGGGTTATTTTTATCTTACTGACCTTCTATGATAGAGCAACACACTCTCATTCAGTTTCCAGACAGCCTGATTTTCCTAACAGAGAGATGTGGGTGCATATTCAGGAGCATCAGGCTCTTTTTAAACTGATTTGTGCCTGTCTTTCCTTCTCAATTTTGTGTGTTAGGAATATCAACATGGAAGACGTAACTGAGGTCTTGCTGGGCACAGAGAAAACATGATACATGATTCTAAAGTCAAGCAAACTCTAGTGCAAGGTCAAAATTGAGCTCAAACAGCCACTTTCTCCCTTATTCTCAACCCCCTTGACCCCCTTGTTTTAGCTTTCTTTTGGGGAGGTGGAGAGAGATGAACTACTTTTGTCCATTTCAGTGGGTACAAAGCTTTGGCTTAGGATGTTAGACACTTCCTTCATTAATGATCTGTCTCCAGAGCTCCCTATTGCTTTATGCCTTACCATGACACTGGTGAGATGGGGAGAGCTTTTTATGATCTGTTCAGTCAAGTCACAACAGAACTGTGTGAAGAAAGGAATGTTCTTTTTTCATGAAGGGCTAGCAACCTTGTGTCCTTCTCCTCTCTCCTGTGTGCCAAGGCTTATGCACCTACTGTGTTAATAGCCACTTCTCAAGGCTTCAGCTGACCAGAGAATAAAAGCCAAGGTGCTCTGTGCAAACTTGGCCACTCCTCAGACTTTGGCATCCTTTGCAGGGCAGGTGTGCTCTTACCTGAGTCCCTGCTCTCAGAGAAAAATTCAGTGGGTTGTGTTTGCAGGGTACAGGCTGGGTCTGCATCTGCAGTTGATGGTAGGCCAGAGGACAGCTTCCTACAAGTGCCACATCAAGAGGTAACTCCACTTGGCTGATCTGAAACAGTATGGAGGAGAAAACCTTTCCTGCAGGGAGGCCAGTGCAAAGTCCAATCTTTCCCAGCAGCACTATGATTTCTGTAGTGACCAGGAAAAGACTTCGTGACTATTGGTACCA
The DNA here is from genome assembly GCF_012275295.1 of Melopsittacus undulatus. Taxonomy (NCBI): domain Eukaryota; kingdom Metazoa; phylum Chordata; class Aves; order Psittaciformes; family Psittaculidae; genus Melopsittacus; species Melopsittacus undulatus. The sequence continues at coordinate 49,594,705 of NC_047532.1, read as the reverse complement.
TAAAGACACCTTTGTATGAGAGGTTTTTATTGGCATGCAGCAGCCACTATCGCTGAGAGGTACTGGGGCTCTTCTGCCTCCTGCCACCATGTGGGATGGAAACCTGGACTGTTTTAGGGTGACCCCAGCAAAGACAGCAGAGGAAAAGCTGGAGTGGTTGAGGACACAGTCTCCCCTCACTCTGACCCCCAATTTCCGCAATGACACTATATATGCAGCAACTGGTTGCAACTTCTATGACAAGATACTACTTGTGGAGCTTTCAGGAACAGGCTGGATCTTACCTGGCAAAGATGGTACTCAGGGAAAGCCTTCAGTAAGCCGAGTGATTTCTGTGCCTCCCTACTCAGGGAGGTGCTGAGTGGCTACAAGGCCCTTACACTTTCTTTGCACCTGCATAAAGTAATGAAGGAGAGTTGAGCAACAGTGTCTCTGTGAAGGACACATTTCCTCTTTACTTCCGATGGTGTCCAGTACATACGCATTCAGCTGTGATTGTCCTGTAAGGATCTTCCAAGTCTCCATCAACTATTAATTATTGATACCCTTAGAGGGACCTATTCAGTTGTGGGGTTCAGCCATCCCTACAGTCAAAACCACTGACACTGGTGGTTTTGATGTTTAGGCTCTTGGGAGTGTCTAATCCACCCCTAGCCCCTCACTACTCAACAATCTGTAACAGGCAAAAGGGCTGTAGCAAGAAAAAAAATCAAAGCTTCAACCTCCATTTAGGCTTCCCCAGAGATCTCTTCTATTTGCTGATGTTTCTGGCTCATCTTGGTTGATTTACACAGTGCCATATTCATTACATTATTTTGTTAACTGCTGGTGCAACACTGGGATTGGCAGGTGTTGTCTTTAACCCCTGGACTGCTATGAGTGCATATGGATGTTATCTTGCTGAATATTTGAACTGGTTGCACTAATATAATCTCTGCTACTAATTAAAATGGAGGGAATGGTGGTGAGAGTTGCTACAGAAAGCCTCCAGGAAACGCATGAGCCCATCAGTTAAAGGGAACTCTAGAAATGGAACCCAACATCCTGAATCCCACCAGCATGTTGTGGCTAATGACTGGTAAATCCACCAAAGCTGTATGTTACCAGGTCAGTAGTATAAAACTAGTTCCTCACTTGTTTTCTCCCCAAGGCACAGTTCTATTCAGCATCTAAACCCACTGAAGGCAGAATATGAAACCCAGGATCCGTGGAAAGAAACGCTTAACTGGCTCCTCCAATCTGTTTCTCTATTGCACCCAGCCTGCCCATGGCCTTCTCCAGAGCATCTTTAAATAACCTTTCCAGAATTGTTCTGCTACACATTGATGAACTAAAATGAAATTAAATGCTGCTAAAAGGAGATGTATAAGTGATTTGATGTATGTTACAATCACCTAGAGCAACCTCATCTGTCCCTCCAGCTTATTCATGGAGCCACAAGCATCATGGTGACTCTGCAGAAAAGGAAAAGAGGTGCAAGTTCATGCAAGTTGCAATAAATAATTCAGAAGCACTGGCTTGTTGTTCTGGTACACAGTGCTACCCAGGGCTGCCAGGGCATACTAGCAAGAGTCACGCTCTTCCAAGTAAAAGCAAGTTATGGAGAAAACTGAGAAAATCCTCCAGTCTGTTAACTTCCCAGCACACTGAGCAGGTGGAACCTGTGCAGTGTGAAGGCTGGAATGAGGCTACAGGGTGTGTGGGCAGTATAAGCATGAGCAGGCTGGTGGGCTCCTCAGCTGGTGCTGCTATACCTGCACATGGGCACCTGTGGTTGCATTACCATGCACTGTTGTGCAACTGATTCAATATGGTCAGTGCTGGAGCTTGAAAGCCACTTCTGAATAACAGCTCAAAAAACAAAGGCCCACCCCTCCCCAAAAGACGACCATCTAAAAAGGAGTACATCATACAAAATCCTTCCACAAAACAGAGCCAAGAGTGAAAAGGAGATTCACATGATCAATTTAAATAATCCAAGTAGACTTAGATTCCCTGCCCAGCTGCCAACTGACAAGGAACCTTAGTATTGTGCTCTGGAAGGGGATTTAGTCTACCTATACAGCTCTGATAACTTTGGAAAGATGCAGTCTTAGAGGCAAATACAAGCCTTTGTTCCACCATTCCACCTCAATACTGAGCATCAGGCACAACAGTGGCTTGTGTGTGGCTGTGTATGTCAGATCCTTGAACTTCTAGTCTTCCAGTTTCTTGCTATATTAGTGTCTGAGGATTCTGCTGAACAGTGAAAATCTCCAGGAGATGTTTCCCACCTCGCTACTTCTGTCTAAAATTATGTGCCGGTACAGGGCAACAGTGCAAGAACAAGGCATGTTGGGTAATTCCCATGCAGTGTGCCAGGATATCTTCATGGTGTTTGTAAAAATGGCCCTGCCTAATTTGCCTTTCCTACCTGGTTTGCCTTTCCTGCCCTGATGTGCCTTCACACTCCTGCAGGCAGAGGAGAGGTCTCAGGTGTGGTCTGGAGGTGTGGGGGACGGCTACAGCTCCCCTTCCCTGAGTGACCAGCTCTGGGTTCAGCCCAGCAGAGCAATCCTAGGTCTGGGTGACCATGTCTCTTTGGAGCCCAGGTGTCGCAGAGCCCAAATCCTGTTACCTGTTCACCTTTTATTTCAGGCATGAATAACTCCACCTATACACTTGCATATGACTCAAAGAACTAACATACCTTTGCACAAACCTCTGTGTGTGTGTGTCGTGGTTTAAACCCAACCACACAGTCTCTCTCTCATCCCCACCTGCCCCCCCCCTTTCCCCCCCCCCCCCCCCCCCCCCCCCCCCCCCCCGTTGCTCCCAGAGGGATGAGGAGGAGAATTGAAAGAATGTAAATCCCGCAGGCTGAGATAAGTCCAGTAACTAAGGTATAACACACACCACTGCTGCTACCACCAATAATAATAATGATAAGAGAAATAACAAGGAAAGAGAATACAATACCACCCGCTGAAACGAGCCTGCCCCAGAAGAGAGTGTGCCCTTCTGGGTAACTCCCAGTTACCTCCCTGGCATGATGATACCTCTAGCCTGGGTCAGGTGTCCTGTCTCTGCTTCCTCCCAGCCTCCCTCCTCCCTGGCAGAGCCTGAGGCTCACAAAGCCCTTGGTCAGAGTAAACATTACTTAACAACAACTAAAAACATTTGTGTTATCAGCTCTGTTCCCAGGCTGAAAGTCAAAACACAGCACTGCACCAGCTACTGAGGAGAAAAATTGACTGCTACTGCTAAACCCAGGACAGTGTGTCAGGAATTGCTGCAGTTTATCACTGGGGTGGGATTTATTTATCACAAAGAACTGAGTTAATTTGACTATTTGTGCAACCAGATCTGAGGTTTAAGGGACCAGCAAGGTATTTAGACATCTGTGCCTTGCTCCTCCTGCATCACTGATGCTTGTTGGCACAGACCAAGTCCCTAGTCCCTCAAATGTAATACCTCACCCGTTGGCTGGCAGGCTCCACATGTAACATGTACTCCTCTGACCTGACTGCAAAAAGGTCCTCCAAATACAAATGCTACCTCTCTTTCAATAGTCATCACTCTCTCACTGAGCACTTCTCTCGGCAAGATACTCTGTGAACTACAAGAGCTATGACCAGGAGCCAGTGGCCATCACCAGCCAGGAGGAGATGTGATGCATCTTGTCACCCCTTCCCAGCACCCTGGGCTTGGATTAGAAGTAAGACCTGGGTCTTGCCCTGATGACCTTCAGCAAGCAGAACTAATGTGCCTGTGTGGCACAGCCCCACACAGGATCAATCCACACTTGCAGGCAAGGCAGCTCTGCACACAAGCTGACTTGCTTGTTCCTTCAGTGGCACTTATTAGACCACAAGCAGCTCCTGTTTGTGGGAAGAGATCTTTTAGAGCCAACTCCGGTATCTCTCAACTGCATGGCATTTGCCAGTTTGGAAATACCCACTCTGCTTAGGAGGCTAAATAATATCTCATGGCAGAATTGTAGCCTCCCAGTTCTTACTGGAAATAAACTTCTAGTGTCACCTGCCAGTGGCCTTGTCCCTTCATGTGTCTGGCAACATAAACCATTATTTTGAGGGTCAGGGTGATGATGGGGAAGATACCTGCTTTCTCAGTTTTGCACAGTACTTCAGCAAATGTTCATGTTTGCCAGCCTGAATTCAAAAGATGGAGAGAGGGGTGTGAGGACAGAATAGCAACACAAATTAATGAATGTGTTTGTCAAATAATGTCTTGTATGCAGAACACAGTTTTAGCACCTGATTTTTAGTCTAATCACAGGGAGATTATGTTGATTTGCAATTCTGTAGCCACTGAAATTCCTTTGCTGTTAGAGCCAGGAATTTCTTATATATATATATACATATATATAATTTTTCCAGGTTCATTTGGAGAGAGTGATAATATATCATTGCTCCCAGTGGGGACATAGCTGCTTCCTAGCGTATATCTCCTGACATGTATTCTAGCTGGGCTTGAATGGTAGCAATCAATAGTAGGAAATGCAGTGCCTGAAACTGTTAAGTGCTGCTCTAATGTTCCTTATGCAAATGTTAACACTCACCAGAGAGCACACCTGCTCAGATGAGCAAAGAAACAAGATTGACTGCTCTATTTGCTAAATGATTCTCAATATTTTTTGTTTAGATTTTTTTTTTGTGGTTTGCATATCTTACAAAAACAACTGTTACTGAAACTGCAGGGGGTATTACCAGCCAGAATTAAGGAAAGAACACCACTCTTTCTGGGACAAATGTGCATTAACCATCCAGTCAAAGGCAGGTGGGCTATCTCCAAGCACATCAGAACACAGCTAGCTGGGTTCTGTCCCCCTTATCTGCTTAGTGCCTACAAATTCCTATCCTGATGCAGACCAAAGAAGCGACACATATCCTTGACTTGCCTCTCAGGCAGAACTAGTACATGTGTGTTGCATCTTTCTGCGCAGCTTCTGGCAGCCTCCATGCTCCATCCAACATTGTTATCCACTAACCAGCCACTCAGCCTGCAGCTGGGCCTGATTGCCCAAGTAGCTGAGCACCTGCTGCTGTCACCAGATTAACAGGAGCTGCATGTCCTCAGGATTGCCAGTAGCTGGATCTGGAATTTGTTCATGCAAAAGCCAATTCATTTGCCCTAAACACACAGCTGATACATGGAGGGAGGTCACTGTTATGACAGGCAGGCCCGGAGGGTCTGGGATCACCTTGTTATTCCATCTGCAGGCTGGAGTAATTATGATGATGACTGAGCTTTATGACTGCCCTCCCCCTCTGTAATACACAGGAGAGTGGAATAGGAGGAGAAAACCAACTTAGTTTTGTTGTTTCTTTTTACACTAATTTCTTTCTTCTCTGACCTTTGCGGCACACCTGGCCATTGCTGTTCACTCACACAGCTGACTGCTTAGGAAGGCTGGGTGCAGCAGTAGCAGTGAAGGTTAGGGGTATATGCAGCAGCAGCAGCCATGTGGCAAAGCAAGGTCATAAAGAAAGTAGGCATTAGTGAGGTTGTACTGATAGTGCTCTGTGCTCTGAGGGGTGATTGAATGTGAGCTGCAATCAGTGGAAAGGCAGCGATGGACTGAGAAGTATGTGAGCCTTTATGTGGGACTAGTATGGATATGTTCATAAAGTAAGAAGCAACTCTGCATACTGGGTCTGCCCCCCTGAGGAGCTTTGGGCAGACCCTGAGGTCAGAAGGGAGCTAGATCCTCAGCTGTGAAATGGTGGAAAAGGTGACCCCCTGTTCTGAGGCATGTGTGCACTCACCTTTTGCACCTTTTCATTTCTTCTTATCATATAGAGATTACAGCAAATCTGCAAGTAAACTTGTGAGCTGAGTAAGGTGAAAGGCTAGGGTTTGTTTGTGTATTCCAGGAGTTGGGGTGCCTAGAGAGCCTGAGGCAACGTTAGGAGTTTTTGAAGCAGCAAGTGTCCTGCTGCCTGCTTTTTTCTTGGGAAAGGATCAAGGTAACAAAACAAGGAAAAGTTGTTAGTGTGACTGCCTTGTACATGTGATATCTGGAAGAGTTTGGTTTGGGAAGAGCAGGAGAAATCTGCTTGAAGACAAGAAGCCTTAGAAATGCTGATGTCCTCAAGTTGTCTGTAGATGTTTGTTCCTTGTGTGATAACACTGGCTCAGCCTGCAGCACCTGCCCATGTTCATCTGTGGGGCAGTAAGTGATCAGACTGTAAAGAAAGGATGTGTCCTGGCATATAGTCACCAGTTTTTACTACTACCACTAGTAAGTTGGATACCAACAGGTATTTATCAGTTGTTGTAAACCCTTATGAGATGTCTTGGAGGGAAGGTGGAATGTTTACTTGGTTTATATGAGGAGCTGCTAGGAAGGGGGTATTCTTTTACGCTGTGAGTTGAGGGAGCAAAAGCCTGCTAAGTCTTGTTGCACATGTGCTTTCTACATACAGACTGGGAGCAGATAAGCGTGAAGAGCCATGTTTCTGCTAGTGCTGTGCTCGTCGGTCTGCAGCACTGTTAGCCCTGCAAGGCTGCCTGTTCTGAAGCCAGGAAACTGCCCCAGATAGGAAAAAGCTGAGCTCTCGTGATCAAGCAAATTCAGTAGTTTGGTTAGATCCTTACCTGATGAGTGTTGTCTGCATTTTGACTTTGGATTAACCCTGCTGAAATGCTTGCAGTAGTGGCTTCACTGACTGAAACAGTATAAGAGTCATCAGCAGAGCATAAGTGTGTATTTTTTTAATGTTAATGCATCAGTGTCCTAGGCTGTATTTTCAAAGTCGTTGTTGCCTCCACAAAGTTTCCAGCTTCTTAAAAGCAGAAATTATGTACCAATATGCTCTTCAGTCTACCATTGCTCATGCGTGCTTACCCAGAGCAGTCTGATTTTGGCTTATTGAGTTTTAAAGGTTGCAATTCTTCACCATGCTATAACGCCTCACTTATCTGCCTTTCTAAAGTAAAAAATATAGTCTGGAAAAGCCATGTCCTGCTCTTGAGAAGGATTATTGCTTAGAACTCAATCTCTATCCTACTATTATGTTATTACAGCTCTGCTTGCCTACAAGCGTAGCTAAAGGGTATACAATCCAACATATAGAGATGAGAGCAGTCACTGTCTGATATCTTAGTGAAGCCTTCATGTTAACTGCTCTAAGAGTGTGGGCCCAAGGGAGAGCTTCCCTGTGAGTGACTTGTAAAAAGGCAAACAAACCCCCAGAGAAGTAAATCCAACAAGTGTTGCAGAGACTGGTTCTGTTGGTCCTGAAGTAAGAATTTCAGGCAGGTCCTAAGGCACAGATGGTAGGTGCATTATCATTGTTCTCTGTACAGCCTGATTAGCACATCAGTGGAGATGGGCAGAAGCTGGAGTTCACGACTTTGGAGTTTTAATGGTAAAGTATGAAAACAAGATCCACCATCTTCTTTCTCCTGTACACTCCATCCTATGAGGCTCTAGCAGTTGTCTCTAAAGAGGTTTTTTTTGGTTTTTTTTTTTTTGTGAGATTTTGATCTTTCTTATGGGTATTTATCTACTGGGTGGCCAGTTGCTGTGCCTGTTTCCTGTCGCTGATGCTTAATGAATGAGGGCTCCAGATCTTGTGGTTTTTCATAATTGCTGAAGGATTTGGTTATACTGGGTAACAAGTCATCATCTCTGGTAGGAGATAGGATTGTTTCATGCAGCCATTTATATTCTTGAAATGATAGTGCCCTTTTACCCGTGAGATTTTTAACAATGCAGAAAGATAGCATTACATGACCTTGCTTTTGGCAGTGAGTATGAACTGATGGCAGCCAGCAACATTTTCATCTGTTCTCAGCTCGACTTCTTTCTTCACAGTACTCTTCTCCCTGTCTGCCTTTGTAATTGAAGATAAGCTGGACCCACATAGTTATGCAGCATCAGAAATGTAATCTGGATATCTCTTCTGTGAATCACATTCCTAACATGCCCTTCAAACGGAAGTCAGATGCCCACAGTCTCTTTTCTGTGAGCTGCTTGGAAAAAATCTGAGCTGCAACTATTGATAGACACTTGTCTGATGGACATCTGGAGATGTCTGATGTTCTTACAAAACCAGCGCAATACTTCATTGAAAAGCAGCTTTGCCAAAGGACAGCTTTATCCTTTTCCTGAAAGGAGATCAAACTCTTCATGGGAGGGCAGGCAGGAGCCACCAAGGACTTTGATAAGGTGATGAAAGCATCTAAGTGATTCATTTTTTAGCAGAACAGGAGTTCAGGCTGTGCAGGTCTGCAGCAGAGATTTTAAAATATCCTCTCATGCTGTCTATGAACAATGGGGGACTTGGTGAAGGATCAGATTCATTTCGTGTCTTTGCACCCTATCGAGCCCATTTTGTTGCTGAACAAAATGCTGCTTGCTGTGTAGCGCAGCAGCTAGCCAAGGTTTAGATTCCCAAAACTGGACTTTCTTTTCAGAGCATAACTGAGTCCTTGCCTTCTGTTCCAGAATGACAACCTTGCAAAAACATGGGGAGGAAAGTCTCAGCTGAAGGGAGGCAAGAGTGGGGATGAGCAATTACTTGCAGGTGGTAGGCAAGAAGTTTTGGCAAATCTTTTGTTGAGTTATTGAAGTCCTTCAAGCACAATATAATCCTTACTTCCAGATCTTGTATCCATCCTTCGAATCTCCTTCTCAAAAGACATCATGGCTACCTACAAGCACATATGTTGTTTGGCAAGGCTAAAGCCAATAAAGTAGAAAGCTTGGAGGAGGATCAAGGGGCATATTCAGACCAAAAGAAGCTATTTAAACAATGCTGTTGCTTTGAGACTGATGAAGCTGCACCCACCTGCTTCTGATAGAGAGGGTTTGATCTCAGGGCTTTATTAAAAAACCAAAGGTGTAGATTCTGGAGTGCCGTGGAAAGGACTCAGTCAGAGACCAATATGATCAGACAAAAAGCCATTTATTGCAAAGCATTAACTCCTTATATACTATTGCTTACACACACCTACAGCAATTTGGCATATCATGATTGGATACTTGTCTTGAAGACCCTTAGTGACTAACATATAATTGGTTAAGCACAGGTGTGAGAACTTGACATCGAACGCTTGCCAACAGTCCACAGTTCTCATAAGTCAGTGAATTCCAGCTTCTTCTTATCTTGCTTGCTTAAGCTTCCTCGGGCCTCCCACAGCCTTGCTGTATCCCTCGGAGTTATTCAGAGCTCATGTACCAAATATCCATTTTCCTGTGATAACACTGTTTCCACACTGGAGCCTCTAAATATGCAGGGAGATGCTCAGGTAAGTGATTGCTCTGAAATCCTTGTTGTGCTGGATCTGGGGGGCTCTCAGAACCACAGCAGTTAAGCAAACTATTGCATTTAACTGAAATTATGATTATGTTCCTTAGCCTTTCCCTCTGCACAAGTCTCTTAGATGTTTGAATCCTTTAAGTGGTGGAAATGAGATGTAATGCTCTGGAATGCCCTGGCTGGGTGGTCAGTGAAATCCTGGGTTGTGAGGCCCAGTAATACTGGGTTATCCAGATTAGACACTGCATCTGATTATCTTGCTGGTAATCCTACCCTCAGTAATTTAATCAGGATGGGGATTGCAGGGCTAGGATCAGGCAGAAATAATGGGTGAATGCCCCCTTGTGCATCTGTGATACTTGGAACTCCTTGTTTATGGCGATATCTGTAATGCATTTAAATAAATATACGCATGTGGTAAAGCTGTGTTGCCATGGGCATTGTAACTGTTATTTCTCACTGTAGGTGAGAAGTCAGTTATTGAGTGGCTTGAGGTGACAACTTCCTGCATTTGCTTTGCTTGAATTCATACAAAGTGTGTGTGTGAGTGGACTGGTATATGATGCCAATTTACAGAAATGAGGATGGCAAAAAGAATAATGTACTCCAGCAAGAACAACATATGGTGTTAACCTGCCTGTCACAGAGGCAGGGTTCCTTGCCTACTGCTGTGGGAGAGTTCAGTGAGGTGATTGATGTCCTGATCCCATCGCTGGCAAAAAGCTACCCCAGTGTGGATTTGGAATGAAGCTGCTTGAGCCTGTGTTTGTAGGAATGCGTAAAGGAGGGCTCTGTTCATGTTACCTAATCTGGTCCAAAAGGCAGTGATTTAGACAGCCTGACACCAGGAGCACCAGAGTGTACAGAAAAACTAGTACCCACTATATCCAGCCTCCCCAAACCTGAAATTTAGACCTTAAGTCCCACTTAAACATGTGCACATGGGAATAAGAGCTGCTAAAGGAACTATAAAGAAGCAGCTCTATGGATCTGACCCTAGTAGCTAAGCAGATTCCTCATCAGGGATGATTGGTTGTGCCTTAGCATTTGGGATGCATGCTGCAAGATAGAGGCTAGAAGATAACAGGTGCACGTGGAGCAGCTCCATGCATAGCAGAGTGTCACTATTTATTTTGGCTTTTTTTTTGTGTTGGCACCACAGTGCATACGTGTGCTATGGAAAAGGCATTTGAGAAACTCTAATATGCTTAGAGGCATAAAATGTATCCTATGCAGACCCACAGCTTTGCAAGGACTGTTAAAATAAGCCTGGAGTGTAAATATTTCGGGAAGTGCTCAGGCTGTGTACCGCGCTGGGGATAGAGAGAACAGAGACCGACATTTCTGGTTCCAGCCAGGAGAGGGCAGAGGTTCCTGCACAACCACGTGTGGCCTCGGGAGGCTGCTAATGCCTAATGACTCTATGGAATGGTCACTGCCAGCGGGCTAGGCACACAGCTAAGGTGGTGCTACCCATCCTAGATCATGACACTGGAGGAAGCATGAGGCAACTGCTAGACAGCAGTGCTCAGCTGTGTCTGGGGAAGGAGGCTGATCCTAGTGCAGGGATGAGAAGAAGCCGAAAGCAGGGGAAGGAGGAACGAAAAAAACAAGGGAGAGCATGGGTACTGCAGGAAGGGGAGAAATAGCAGTTGGCAGTGGCAAGCCTGGGTGCTGGGCAGGGAGATGAGAGTTTTCTTCCATGTGGCAAACGTGGCTCATGTCTGTGTGCAGATGCCAGAATTGCAATGCTTCGTGCGTGTAGGAGGGCTGCAGCCAGGGAATGGGGGAGATGGCTTAGCTGGAGCTCACAGACTGAGGGCTGCTTAGGGAAGGAATCTGCATGCACTGGCTCTGGATGTTTCAGTTCAACATTACTCCTACCTGGTGCTGTCACCTTAGAGGTGGCATTCTGAACATTGCACTGAGAATGTAGTTTTGTTGCTTAGATATTCACAGCATGGGAAATCTTCAGGATCAAGCAGAAAATATTTCCAGCAAATGCTTTTATTTTGGAGCTGTTTGCCAGTAGTGCTTTCTTGGTTCTGGCAGGAAAACACCTTCCCACTGGAAAACAACTCCGTTCCTTTTCCACTTTATGTTGCTATTGGCTTTTTTTGGCTGTTGCTAGTTGGCTGCACATCCCATTGCTTGGTGTTTCTGCTGCTCTCAGCCTTGACATTGCATCTTCTTGTTTCCTTGCTGTGTCTGTCCTTTTGATTGCTACAGCTGATTCCCCTGTCATCCTGAATCTCTTGCCTGCTTCACCCCACCCACAGCTTCCTCTGCTTCTGTCACTTGGAGGGTCTCAAAACCTCTTGCCATGCTGATAGTGCTAAACTTTTCAAATTTTGCCACCTTGCTGACTAAATAGTTTTCCTTCTCCAGCTTTCTTGCTGGCATGGGATTCAGTCACAACTGGCTTCCTGCCACTTTGAGTCAGTCCAAACCTTCCTCCACTGCCTTCATTTCTCATTCTGACCAAATTCTCTTCTAAGTTTAAAAAGAAATACAAGATGATGTCCTCTTCTTTCTTGTCCTTGGATGTGAGTACAGACACACTTCTCCCATCTCCTAGACTCCCTGTATCTATTCCTATCCATGCTGTTATTCTTCCCTTTCAGTCCACCCTCTCTTCTGGCAGCTATTCCTTACAAAACAAACTTGCTATTCAAGCTCCCACATGTTTCTCTAAATACAGCCCATCTCTTCACCTTGACTTGCAAAGTGCCTTCATCAGTCAGCCTTTCATTTCTCTCATGTCCTTACTCTTACCACCTGGAATATTCCTCCTCTGTTCCTCCGTTTCTACCAAAACTGTCTTCCACAAAGTCTCTTGGAGGATGCTGTTCTTCCCTTTGGCCTTTTCCAACTAAAACTGTGCGAGTGTCCCATATCACTCTGTCCTTGGTCTCTTTCTTTACTCCCTTTACTTGACTGATCTCATCCAAAGAGTAAATCGCCTTTGTGGATGCCTTGTCATATCTCCCTAATGCGAAAACAGGAGGAAACTGGTCTATCCTGCAGATCTCTATACAGATCCAGCTATTGGCTTCAATCAGTCTAGAGCAGACCTCTTCAGTATCCCCTCATCTACAGCCCATTCCTGCTTTTCGAGAGACAGTGGATAATGCCATCAGGTCTTCAATCTGCATGTCACTTACCTTGGATAGGTCACTGAATGTTCAGGTTGCAGCTATTTTAATGCATGGTACTGTGTAAGGTTGGTGTTTCTGCAAAACCAACCACAAATGTAGCAAATACTGTAAAACTGTAAAAGAAAAAAAAGAAGGCAAGCCCAAGGAGCCGTTTTCTGCTTCCCACTATTCATTCTCTGCACAGCTGCTCCTCTGACAAGAGGAATGTCCTCTTAGCACTGTTTGCTAAAGCTGCAGCATGGTTCTGGTATTTCAGTTTTGAAATATAACCACTTTGAATAAGAAACAGAAATACCCTTTTACCTCATCAGTCAGCTAAGAAAAAGGTTCTAGAAGTGCAGGGGTGGAAAGACTAATTTTATGTGCAGTAAAAAATCAGATCCTGGGAAAGGGCAATAGTGATTCTGTTCTGACTCTCCTGAAGCACATGGAGTTCAGCTTTGAACATGGCTGGGATGGCTAGTGTCAGGCTTGTGCTCCTTGACATATCCTCTCAGCTGGCTGTCATGGCCAACTCTGTTCTGTGTGGCAGATACGTGAACCACTGACACAGGTAGAAAACTTTGCCAGTCCAGGACTTCTGGACCAGAGCAGAATCTTCAAAGGCAAGGCTGAAAGATGGGCTTATTACTGCAAAACTCTCTTAAGACTGAATCTAGAGTTTTAGGAAGCAGGCATTCTTTATTGCAGCACAGGGTGCATATGTGAATAGTTTTGCAAAGGTGAGCGCACCCATTACTTGCTGACAGCATCTATACATTTAGTATATTCATGCATATTCACAGCTTTTCCAGGAAACTATTTACATACTCATGAAATTTCCAGGAACTAATTATAATATCTGCATTCTAATTATGCATTCACTTTCTTGCTGAGTGAGGGTCTCTGATGATCACCCATAGTCTTCCTCACTGTGTTTACTGAGGGACCTCAGTGTTTGTGCATGCTCGCAAGGTCCTAGTGCTGCGTTAGCAGTTGGTATGTCCTTGCTTCTGTTCTGTTCCAGTCTCTGTTATCTTGAAGGTTAGCATCCTTGGTCTTATTTACTGCCTCCTTAGTTATTGGTCCCATGATGTTCCTTCCCGTCAGCTGGACTCCCTATTTGTTAGCAAGTTAGAACAGTTTGATATACTTTATTATGTTAGTTGAAAGTCACACACACTGTTATTAGTTTAAACCTATAATTTAAGCCTACAGACAGAAAAATATGAGTTTTTCTGATCCCATTTAGGTGGTAAGTTGAATGCTTTCTGGACTTGGTTCTTGAGAAAATCTCCAAAGACCCACTTGGACTGATATCCATGATGGGGAAAGCCAACCTTTTATACTTAACATATACTGGACTCTAGAGTAAAGGAAGAATCTGTACAGGAGTATATGGTTCTTCTAACTCAGTGCTGTGCTTGCTGTGTTCCATTTGACCATTTAACTGGCAGCAGGTTACAAATGCTATAATACCAGTGTTGTTTCATACTTTGAGAGGTCTGCAACATGAGCAGAGGATGGAGAGCTGCTGTAGAGTGAACAGGGTTTAAGTGACTTGCTGGCTACATTGAGTGTAATCCCAGATTCTTCCTTCAATCGCCACTATTTTCTACATTTATATTTAACTGTCACTTAGAATATGCAATGTTTAGAAAATACTATAGGTTGCTAAGACTATTCCACGTATGGCAAGAAGGAGGGTTGTACTCACCAAGTAGCTCTGAGCTCCTTCTAGAGAGTCATGCTTTGCAAGTCGAGAGTTAAAGGTGTTTAGTTAGGTTTTGCAGATGGGTGGTGTAGCTAAACTCCTCTGCACCTCTTGGCCACATTGTGGCCACAGCTGCCAAGGGGGAAGCAAGCAAAAGCCTCCAAATGGTGTTCATCCCTTCAAGATAATGAAAACAATTTTTCATGCCTTTCAGGCATGCTGATTTTCATACCTTTTGGGTTGGTTGCAGCCCAAACTCCTGGGATGGATTCAATGAGATTGCACCAGTCAAGGAAAGCAAGACTTAAGGAGGCTGCTATTTACATATGTAAGCAAATCAAGCAACCCATACACACTTTTCTGTAAGTAAGGCCTCAGCAGAGTAGGAGCAGGCAGTGTCTTGGTGGGCTAGGTTAGGCTGCTGGAAGCTAGAGTGTGTTAAAATGGCTTTGAGTCAGGGTTTATCCAGACAAGGTGGAACTTACAGTATTCACTTCAGGGATAAAGTTTCTACTAGAAGTATGAAGAACCACTTCCTTAGCCTGCAAAGTCTTCCATGTCAGGATAAAGGTGCTCTGTGGATTCTATCTATTCCTTTTTACATGATTTTTCAGGGGAGAATTCAGCCAGCTTTTTTGGTTTTCCTCATTTTCCACAGGAAAATGTGCAAGTTTGTACTTCAGGTTAAGCATGTGAATTCCTTTGTCTTTACAATGGCTGTTCAAGTGTTCAAGGTTTGTGTCACTGCCTGATGTAATTATCTAGTGTGGAGGTAAATAACTTCACATGTAAGGGTTTGCCTTCACATCTGTGCAGCTGAGAGTGAGCTGATTCAGGTGGAATTGCCCTCTGCTTTTGTCATTCTCCCTTCTTCACTCCTCTACCCCTTGTTTTCCATTACATAGCTCACATTTACTTAAATTTCACTTCTGTTCTTAATATTTTTCATATCTGCCAAGAGGAACTGAAGCTCTGAACTGGTCTATTAACATGGCTATCAGTGATGCTGATATCAAGCAGCATTTATGTGCCTCTTGTATCTGGACAAACTCTTGTGTTTCAGCTTGAATTATCACAAAAAGATCCAGTACCCTAAGGCATGGGAAAGGTGTGCTATGAATACACTGATGCTAATGGTCTTGGCTCTGAAGATTTTTATTGCATTTGTTGTTTTCTAGCGTTCTGGAAAACACCATTTAAATGAACAGGGTAAACATAGGCAAGTGAAAACAATGTTGAAGCTGGGTAGGAGATGACTCTGTGCCTAAGGCTCTGCTTGTCCCTTACCTTAGGGACACTGGAGTAGGCTGGCACATGCTTAGGATTTTGATAGGTTTACACTGACTTTGAATAGACTTCTTAGTGGGAATCTCACGGTGCTGTGAGGTCAGAGGACAGGGTTCAGTGCTCTTGAAATGGCTCTTACATGGTAAGAATAAGGCAAGAATACTGACTTCTGGGATTGGTACCTTGGCAGAGGTCAGTCTCTTACAATTTCTTGAAATAACAGATAAAGAACATAAATGTTATTCACCACTGATGCCTGTGGAGTAAAGATGAGCTAGTAGTTTTTATTGTAAGAAATAGGCATAGGCAAATCGGATTTTAAGATAGCCTACTCTTCGCATACATTAGAACACCTGGCTTTTAGGAAGGTTGAATTGCCAGCAGGAAGCTCCTTCCCTTGCTGCCTCTGCCTTGTGAAGCTTTTTCCTTGTGTGAAAGCATTCCAAATGTAATTACTTTTTTTAATCAAGACAAAGAGATGCTAGTGCATAAGTGGCATCGTTCAACAGCTTATTTTCATATTTTCTGCTTTTATATAAAAGTCTTGAACTTTTATAATGGTAAAACAACCTGACTTAGAATCATATAATAGTTAGGAAAGAAATAGAAAGGACCTTAAGATCATCTAGTTCCAACCCCTGTGCCATGGGCAGGGACACCTCACATTAAACCATGTCACCCAAGGCTCTGTCCAACCTGGCCTTGAACAATGCCAGGGACGGAGAATTCACAACTTCCTTGGGCAACCCATTACAGTGCCTCATCACCCTCACATTGAAGAGCTTCCTCCTTATATCCAATGTAAACTTTCCTTATTTAAGTTTAAACCTGTTACCCTTTGTCCTATTATTGCTACAGTCCCTGACAAAGAGTCTCTCTCCAGCATCTGTAGGCCCCCTTCAGATACTGGAAGGCTGCTATGACGTCTCCACGCAGCCTTCTCTTCTCCAGGCTGAGCAGATCCAACTTTCTCAGCCTGTCTTCATATGGGAGGTGCTCCAACCTGCTGGTCATCCTCATGGCCCTCCTCTGGGCTTGCTCCATGTCCTTCCTTCTTATGTTGAGGACACCAGAATTGCAGACTTCATCCCCATCCCCAGCTTGCAGAGGAAGTGACAAATTTATTTACTAAACTGAGCAACTAAAAGTCTGTGGTGGGTCTCTGACTTTGAGAGCTAGCCCTGAACACAAAACATATTGGTGCAAGGTCTTAGAACAACCGTCAGTGTTCCTGGACTTCAAGGAGCTCAGGGTGCTCAGTACCTCGCAGAAAACTAAAATTAAGAGTTGAGCTGTTTCGGTCAGATCCAAGTACCATTAACATCAAGACCCTTGTTAATGTAAATGGGTGTATATAATGGATGTTTATGGAGAATAGTAGTAGAAGATAACTGATGGTACTCTACCAGGACTTTCCTCTATGTCAGTACAAGGATGATTACCTCCACCCATTATTGTCTTCCACAGTAATTTTTGACTTAGTTGCAAGTAATTGTTGCAAAATACCCCCTCATTTTGGTACTTTTGGGACTTTGTTAATGCTTTTTTCTTTATTAATATAATACTGATGGATTTATCTCAACATCATCTGATCAATAATTTTATGTAATTAAACTGACTGCGCTTGCACAAAGGTTGTGGCTTGCTTTGGTCTCTGTGCCACATACTGACTCCTAATGCAAAAATGTCATGCTTCTAGCAACTACTTGATGTAAGGAAATTACATCAACTGATGATGTAGGAGTTACTGGTTTTCCTGTTCGTAATCAGAAGCTATGTACACCATCCGCACAGTGGTGGACTGGATGTCCATCTGTTTTACCCACCCAGGCTGGCTGACTGGGTAGGACAAGCTTGTAGAATGTTCTTGGTATTTTACTCTACTTCTATTATTATAACCTTCTAGTCTCTGTTTACTTCCCTTCTCCCCCCTACTGCACTCTACTTTTTCAGTAGTATTAGAAGTCTTTCTTGCTGCTGTGTCATGGCCTATTTTCTTGGAACCTGCTGCTTTGGCTTGCACTTATTTGAGCACAGCTCATGGCACAAGGACATCTTAGTATGTTGTAGTACAGAGCTGTTTTGTTTTCTGTCCTAAAGGAGTATGTTCTGCTGCCTAATGGTGGCTGTTAATGATCCCCATTGGCTTTTGGGAATAGATTCTTCAGAGTCCAAAAAAGGACTTCCAGAAGAACTTGGCTGAGTCCTGCCTCCCCATTGCAGTTGATTTCAAGGAGTGCACTGTTTTGAAGGTTAGACCCACACTGAACATCAAGATCAGTAGCTATTCCTCCCCCTTGGCTAGAACTCAGTGCAGCTGCATTTTGATTAAGCTTCATTGTCTTTAGCTCCGGGTAGGACAAGTGCCTTCCTGTCACCTGCAGTGAAAGCAGTTCTGTCTCCAGCTGGGAAGTCTGATCTGGGTGCTGAAGTTGGCTTCTGGGCAGTGTGGAAGCAGGCTGAGATATTAGCACCTAGATTCACACTCCTTTGAAATCAAAGTGAAGAACTGAAGATGGCTTGTGGCCAGTTTTGTGCAGAGCTTGGTACAGAAACTAGGTCCCCTAGCGCTTGAGATCATGTCTCTGTGGCTGGGTTTGCTGCCATTTCGGATGGTCATCACCAGAAACTGGCACTGAGCAGATGAAATCCCACCACTAGCGATCTGCTCCCTCCTGGCACATCCAGCCTCTTGTGGAAGTGCCTTACGCAGACATGGCAGCATGTGTGTGCATGACCTTGCAGGCTGACTGGTGTCTCTGCCCTTTTGAATGGAGGTTCCCTCTGGAGAAGGAGGCACTGTGCCAGGATAGCAGATGGGTAGGAGCAGCAGCAGCTGGGAAACCATGTCTGATCATCATGTGGGTTTACTGTCTGCAGCAATGCCAAAATGGCCACTTTGCTTTACCAGGTCTGTGTGCTGCACCAATTGCAGCAGGCAGTGGGCTCTGGCCAGGACCCACTATCTAGGGGGGAAGGAACAGGTTTTTCAGGAGCTGGAAGCCTGGGCAGTGTTTTCAGCTCTGGAGCATCATGTGAGAGCAGCCAAGCTAAGTCCTTGCTGAACCCTCTTGTCTGTACATGCTGAGCTCTTCTCTGCCAAGTAGAAGCCTTACCTCTATAACCACTGTCCTGTCACTGCTGGGGAGAGGAGTAGCTCTAGGCTCTGCTGTTCCTGAACTGAATTGGTCTGGTGGGGTGGTCAAGTCTTCAGTAGTGGATGCCCTGCTAATCACACAACAGTGCAGAGTTGGCCCTGAAGAAGACTGGCTGTTGGCAGCCCTACAGAAACCACTCAGTGGTAACATTAAGGGTGAATAACCCTGTCTTTCCCTTGCCTAGTTATCTTCTTGCCGTGACAGGAGCCAAGGGCACACTGAAGCAGTATGAGGAGGAGGGTCTGCACAGGATGGTTGTGCTTAGACTGAGCCACCTTCTTATTTGTAATGTGATTCCAGCTTACTCCCAAAGCTTGAATATGCAAGGAAAACAGCTGACAAGTGGGGAAAGCACCCATGGCAACCCTGTGGACATTGACACAGGTGAGTGGTGCTTCAGAAGCTCTCCTGCTTTGGCCCAGAAGGTGTGCAGGGGAAGGAGTTCAGCTTCAGCATATCTGCATCTTCTAAGTGCCACAATGCTTTGTCTCACTGTGGTTTGGAGAACATCTTGATGCATTACTGAGATGCCATAAATGTGTGTGTCCTCATACGATGCTTGTTACTTGCAAAGACACAGTAGACACAGATACGACTTTCCTGAGGGGCTAGAGGAGAAACAGTGATCTAACTCAAGTTAGTGCAGCTTTCTTGACACTAATGCAGATGCACAGTTGAAACCTAGAGTAGAGCACAGGGAATATTGTATTCCTTTCTATTGATAGACATTTTGAAAGGTGACCTGTAGATGGCAAGGGAGGGGAAATAGCCAATGGTTTTGTTCCCTTAAATTTACTTCTTTGTATTGAGGAGAGAAGCCTTGAAGGTGCTTCTTCTCTGTTCTGCATAGGTAGGGGATGCTTTCTTCAAGCCTTCAAGGCTTCTTATTTTAAGAACATGTATCTTAAGGGCTTCTGCTGGTTTCAGGATCTGGAAGGGAAATAGTGATACTTTGGATGTAATGGAGAGGTCTTTTAAGCTGTGATTGAAAAAGTATGTGTGGATTGGTGGGTTTGGATGTTTTGCTTGAATGATGCTCCTGCCTGCCTATTACCTCAAAGGAAGAAATGCTTTAGAATGCAAAAGCAAAGCAAAAATTAATAGAAAAGTTTCTTTTGTCTTGTTCCCCAAGGGCAAGCCCCCTGAATTCCTCATTCATGTCCCCCTCCATTGAGACAGCCTTCACAAAGAAAGGAAACCCTAAAAGAAAGCAACTTGCCTTTGCTAAAGGGGAGCATGTTATGGCTGTACCTTTCAGGACATTGGAAAAATGTACTTCCTATGTTTGGGAAACTTGGTCTTCAAGTCTTCCCATGGCAGTGGAGCTCAGCCTGGTGCCTACAGCTAGGACCTGTTCCCCAGGTTTTTCTGTTAAGCTAAATTATTGATGCCTATTAGCTTTTCAGGCAGTGCACAGCTTTGAAAAGAATTTGTTGGTTCCTTAGTGCAATGCCTGGTATTACAAATGGTGCCTCAGATTGTTCTTGGTAACTAGTGCAGTTGCACCTTAACAGATACACCTGACCGTGTTTCTTTGCCTTCACTTCATCTTGTTGAAAGCTGTTCTTGACTTTGAATGCCAGGAATCTTTATGTCCTTTGAGAGTTTGCCTGTTTTAACCTGTGGGAGTTGAGAACATGAGTCTGGAAGTTTTAAAAGAACAGGATAAGGAGTTATTGAGCACTTTGTATATTCTGATTGCATTTTAGAACATTAACAAGGACTAACAGACCTTGAAAGAGTTACTGTTGCAGTGCTTTTCAGAAAAAAAACACAGAAGTGGACTTTCTGTGTAGTCTGGTCAGTTGGGTGAGAGCATAGCAATGGAGAAATGGGATCCCACCATTGAACGAAAGAAACTGAAGAAACAATAGAAATTTACTTTGACATTTTAGTCAAATCGTGAAGTCTGTTTTACTACAGTGCATTTTGACTCAAAGCTCACCTACAAACCTGAATATTCAGTCCTGAAATACCCCCCCCCTCAATGTTGTTATTAATGGTAACATAGGACTTAGTAAACGGGTAGCAGCCATTTAATATATTAATTTCACATGGTGGGTCTTCATCTAGCTGGGCTGTTTCTATTTGTTTTGCAGGGACATAGTCTTGGATTAACATGCCATCTCTAACTTCATTGCTCAGCCAGCTTGTGGGGTGGTAACTGAGAGTGGAGCAGGTTTTATTCAGAACTGCCTGGACCATGTATTAAGGTGGGATCATGTGCATAACATTCACTTCCATAACCACATTCAGGGTTCTGCTTTGGGATGGGGAAGCCTGTAGGCAGGATGGATTACAGTAGCTCAGACTGAGGAGCATGAGAGGAAAAAAAGCATGTGTAACCACTGTCTGTTCTGCCAGTACTGGGCTGTAGGTGAGAAGGTGAATACAAACACGAGGATGTATAAAGAAACAGTGGGCAAGAATTACTGTTCCTATATCTAGAAACTTACCCAGTGCTGGAGCCATCTACCCTCTACATGTGCAGCTTGCAGAACAGTGAATGCCTTGAGCTGCTTTTTGAGTACCACAAATCATAAAAGTAAGCAGAGAATGCTTATGATGGGATTTTACCAGTCCCACCATACTGAAGTTGAAAAATCTTGAAAAATTTAAGAGCTTCAGGAGCAATCCCAGTGCAGAGAAACTTCCTTATGGGGACAAACATAAGGACCTCAGTCTATGTTCCCTGAAGAAATGAGTTGATCACAGTATGAATGTTTTATTAACTTCTCATTAGCAGGGGACTGCTTATTTTATTAAGCAGTTAGAACAAAATCCAGCAGCTGGATGCAAAAGCAGAGAAGCACAAACTAGCTGCGAGGCAGATGTTTTATGAATCAGCATAATTATTCTTAAAACAACACCTCCAGAGAAGGCCTGAACCTGAGACTGGGCATCTCCTGAAAGATCCTCTCCATGTCTGCAGGTGCTGTGGGCTCAGTTCGGTTTACATGATACAGGGAGACTGGGGAGTGGAGCGATCCCTCTGACCCCAGCAGTCTGAGTGTTGTGCTGGGTCTGGGGGTTCCCGCCAGCCCATGTGCGATGCACCCATCACCTACAGAAGCCAGCCGGTGCGCATGCAGCAGCCGGGCGGTGTTCGGTGCTGTGGCGCACTGATGCCATCTCCGTGTACCCGGGGGAGGACTCTCGTGCCCGGCTCGGCCGGGAGCACTCCGGCAGCACTCCCACAGGGATCCAGCGGGTGCCGGTGCCCGTGTTGCTGTGCGGCGGGGCCGGGGCCGGGCCAGCCGCGTGCCGGCTCCTCCTCCGCGCCAGCGGAGCCCGCAGCCGGGGGGCCCGGCGGTGCCGCGGTGCGGGCCGCGGGGGCGTGGCGCGGGCGGGGCGCGCATGCGGGCGGTGCCAGGCAGCGCGGCGGGCCGCGGAGCCACTCGCCCCCGCAGCACCGCTCCGCCAGGGACAGCTCCCGCCGGCGCCAGGTAACGGCTTCCCCCGCTCCGCACCCCGCGCCGCTGCCCCCCGCGGCGGGGCTGGGGGGCTCGGCGGCTCACGCCCTACCCCCCCGGTGCTTCCTTGCAGCTCCGAGGCTGTGACGGCGCGGTCCCCCAGCGCGGAGCAGGCAGCGGCGGCCAGCTCTGCCCGCCGGGCTCTCGGGGCTTTCGGCTGAGGAGGGAGCGCGTCTTCCGGCAACTTCCCGGCGCCCCGGCGCTCGCAAAGCTCCGCGATGGAAGGGAAAGGTGGGTCGGGGTGCGCGGGGGGAGGAGGGGGGGTGCGGCGGCGGCAGCACCGCAGTGGCCGGGCTGGGTGCGCGGCACGGGGCCGGGAGCAGCCGAGCCGCGCCGCTGTGGTGGGTACATTGCAGCACCGGCGGGGAAGCGGGCTCGGGGAGGCGCTTCCCTGCCCGCTCCAGCACGGGCATTCAGACAGCTGCGTGGTGGCGTGTGGGGAAGGCAGGGTGGGTTTGGGCTTGGAGTTAGGTTTGTTTCTTTTTATAAAA
The DNA here is from genome assembly GCF_012275295.1 of Melopsittacus undulatus. Lineage (NCBI taxonomy): Eukaryota > Metazoa > Chordata > Aves > Psittaciformes > Psittaculidae > Melopsittacus > Melopsittacus undulatus. The sequence continues at coordinate 49,572,176 of NC_047532.1, read as the reverse complement.
AAAATTATTTATTTTCCTTTAGGGTGAGACAGATGTTAGTTGGTGATTTGTTTTCTTAATGCTAAGGATTTGCATAATGAATATGAGCTCCGTCCAATGTTTTTTAGTTAGCAGTGGGGGGGGTTGTAAGAGATGAAAAGCGTTTCATGGCTGGAATGTTTTTTTAGAAAAATACATAATTTCTTTTCCAAAACAAGAACAACAGGGCTACAGAGCTCTGCCCTCATTACATTGCATATTTAACAGATCAGAACATCCTGATAGATTGGGAGAAATGCAATGAGTATGTGCACCCTAGAAAGAGAAAATCATATAATATTGCCTGCCTAGCTCGTGTGTTTGCATACAAAGAGATATGTACCTCACCCGAATATATCCCTTCGTGTTTGGCATATATATTTTGTTTCCATACATACTTAAGTAGTCCTGCACATCTATTTACCTATCTACCTCTACAACTGCATCAGCCATCACACATTCAACTGGTACGTGAACTCAAAATCCGTACATGTTAATGGCCAATGAAATATTGATGGTAAGTTAGTTCACACAGAGGAAAGGCTAGTTGCCATTCCCACGTAACCCTAAGTGTCAGCTCTCCTGTAGAACACAAATCTGGTAGTTGTTTAATTGATAGAGATGAAGGCAGCAGCAGAATATGGACTATCTTAATTCAAGGAAAATGATGGTAGACTTGTATAACACAATACTACATACCTTCCAGGGAGCCGAGCAAGTTATATTTAAACCTCAGGTTTATTTTTGTAACTATCTTGTCAATCAGGGCTATAGTTCTCCTGTGTGGGAATATCTGATTATATGCTGATTAAGGAAGGAAGCTATTTCAATCATACGGAGGCAGTATGTCCTATGAAGTACAGTTTCTTGTGGGCAGTGATCAATAGAATTGCCAGGGCTTGAGGACAGGTAAGTATCTCTTTTAAAAAAGTGTTTCTGCAAAGACTTGACTTATACTAAAAGCTTACAGCAGTCAAGTTACCCTTGAATTTTATTTTTTTGGCTATACACCCTGTTTTCACTGTTAACCTGAGGTGGGACACTTTTACCTTTTTGAATGTCTTACTGGTATGTGTCTTGTTGTGAAACAGATTATGACTCTAGTATAACACATGATGTGCCTTGTCATGCACTAGACAAGCAGGAAAAAGTCTCTCCGTGGAACTTCTGATGGAGCTCATGTAGCTGGAGCTGTTGTGCAGGCGGCAGAAAGGTAACATCTGCAATAAAACAAAGTGTCCAGCTACCTGGTGGCAAAAGCGGCACCTGAGTGGGGGTTCCTGTCTTGTGCAAACAGCAACTGTTATGATGCAGTCACTGACTGAGTATGCATTGAGCAGCTGTACAAGGTGTCCTGTTAGGCTAGTGGTACTTGGGTTTATTAGTTACAAGATGGGCTCCACAGCAATCCATGTCCCCAGGCTCTTGGCTTTGGTGTTAGGGTTATCAGAGGGCAAGACAACCCCAAAAGTCACTACTCTGTTTTTGTTTGCCAAAAAAAAAGCCAGTTTGCTCTTACTAGAGATTTTTCTTGATGGGGTAAAGATGGGGAACAAATACTCTCTGGGTTTCCTCTGTCTATGCAGAAAAAAGGTCTGTTTAGGGCAAACCCAGCAGAAATCAAGGCACCAGAATGGGACAGGTCCAAAGTAGGGATGATTTTAAAGGAAATAAACAAGCAACTTTGTCACCTCAATGGGAAAATGAGCAGGCAGAAATTGTCTGCTCACAGCTGGGATCCACTTGGTTTGGCACTAAAATAATTCTTGAAACTCCTTTAGTGCTGGAGTGACATGAGAAGGCCTATGGTGTACAGATCTAACAAATTTTATCTCCATGTATAGTGAGGCACAATGCAGGATGTCTTCTCAGGGAGAAGGTAGGAGCCAGCTTAAATCCTTCACATCTTCAGCTTTTGTGACTAATCCTAGGTGGACTTGCAATGCAGAGGCCTGGTTAGTAATGAAAATAGCATGTAAATGAGTCCCTAGTAAGGTAATATAAATGCAAATCCAGTGTTATGAGGTTACTGCTTTTATACAGTGTTTCTCTTAAGTCATCTCTTGCTTTTTAAATGCTTCATCCTGCAGCCCTTCTCCCACCCCTCTAGTCTTCCTCGGTGTAAATCTTAGAACGTTTCAAACTCAGCATTATGCAGATACTGGAGAACAGTGTGTGCTATATTAAGCAACATGAAGTCTGTTTAAGAAAGCCTACCTTCTGGTCCCTGAATTCAGCTGTCTCTGGTGACTGCTGTGGATGTTTCTGCCTAGGATTTGCCATCCCAGGACAACTTGGTTGTCTGAATGTGCCTGGTGCTGATGCTTTGCAAAGCCTGCAGTCATATAAAAGAAGGGCTAAAGACCCATCTCTGGTGCTGCTCAGGGCAGCCATAACTGATTGCACTAGCTGGACTTATTAATGAGAATTAGGGGAGGAGGCCGTATCGTAGTTTTTGTGCAGTGGGTTGCAGGATTTGGCTGTTAGGACTGTTGCAGTAAGAGTGCAAGTGAGCAGGTCCTGGAGTTTGCTGTGGAGGAAGTGGTGGTGCAGCCACCTTCCAGAAGTCAAACCTGGCTAGAGATGAACATCTCTTATCTTCTAGGAGCTGGGAGGGAATAAATGTAGTGCACTATGGATCTGCAATGCTACCAACACATCTTGATGGTCTAGAAGTAGCATTTGGCCTCAGCTAACTTGCAGTTTATTGTATTTATTATTTTCTGCACATTCACTGTCTCTAAACCTTTTCCAACAGTGAGAAGCTTAGAAGTTGTAGCTGCTCCCAAAGCACATTAATCTATAGAGGAAGGGAGGGCATTGTGGGTGAGGACTCTGTTTTGCATCTGCTACCTGATCCCTGTTCTCTGAATCTCACCACTACAGCAGTTCCTGTAGGCTGCAGCAGTAAGCAATACCATGCCAGACATCCCCGGAGGTGGGCTTTGCCAAAGCTAACAATAGTTAATGTGGAGGTTAAAGAATACTTGGTCATTTGCCAGATTCTTCACAGTCAGAAAGATGCTTAGCAGGGGAAGGAACGTCACATGATGATGTTCCGTCTCAGAGTCTGAAAAACACATCAGCCACGCAAGAGTCAAGCTGCACAGTATGGAACTATTCCTGGACTTCTGGATGGAGAGAAGGACTGCAGGCTAGCCTTGCTACAGGGAGGGCTCCCTTCCTCTGAACATGCTATACCCTCTTTTATAGTCCTGAAGACACAGGGAAATCCCTTTCTGGCAATAAAGACTGCCAGAGTAGAGACTTTACTGCCTTTTTGGCAGTAGAGACTGGGAGAAAAGACACATTACTACTTTTATCATGTCTGTGATAGAGACTGGGGGTTATGTGTCAATGTTGCATGGGGGCAAGTGGTATGCTGCCCTCTGGGCCCTTCTACAAGGGCCGTTGTTGCTCTCTTGTTCAGGACAGTGTTGGGCACTGGTGGCCCTGAGCAAGGTTTTGCTGCCTGGGTGTGGGGTAAGCTGTGGTCAGCATGGGATGCATGCTGTTGACATGTTAGGAAATACAGAAGGACTTGTCAGCTGGTCTACTGGGACAGCAAAGTGAAAGCACATTGCTGGCCACCCCACCGAGTTCTGGAGGTACTCGTCAGTCCTCAGAGCCATGGTTCTGCCCTGTTGGACGGTAGTGTCAGGTTAGAGAGACAACCTCCATGCAATCGATCTTCCCTCAGGAACAGCCTCCAGTTGCTCAGAAGGCTGTGTAGTAGAAGTCAGGGCATCTGGCCTTCCAGTGCTCTTCTGCTGGAGAGTTCCAAAGTGGTAGGGCTTTGAGGAGATCTCTGCAGAGGACATCTCTGCAGAGTGACTGTCCCAGGCAGATGCTACCACAGTAGTGCAATCTGAGTCATGTTCTCTTTCCAGTCACAAAGGCTGGGAACAGGCTTTTTCCTTTTGCAGAAAAAAAAACCACAATGCTGCTGTTCATAGACATGCAATGTTCAGGCTGATTAAACCACAGTTTACCTAGTGAACAGAGTTGCCCTTCTTGGGACTGGCAAACAGGTCTGAGCTCTTTGCATCTTGCTGTCTTGTGGATATGTGAATGGGTAGGGTGGTTTTGTCCATCTCTCTCCAGCAGGGCTGCTCTGAAGCTGCCTCAGCCAGACCCAGCATTGTGGGCCAGCTTTCTCTATGCAGCTGTCTGTGTGCTATCCCTGTAAAGGACAGAATCTTCACCTTGAGCAACTTGTGATCAAAACCCAACAAGAACCGATGAATGTTACCATTGCAGGTGGGCTTTGTGGACAAGGTGAGAAAGGATAGCAAGTGAGATGCAGTCTTAGAGGCAAATACAAGCCTTTGTTCCACCATTCCACCTCAATACTGAGCATCAGGCACAACAGTGGCTTGTGTGTGGCTGTGTATGTCAGATCCTTGAACTTCTAGTCTTCCAGTTTCTTGCTATATTAGTGTCTGAGGATTCTGCTGAACAGTGAAAATCTCCAGGAGATGTTTCCCACCTCGCTACTTCTGTCTAAAATTATGTGCCGGTACAGGGCAACAGTGCAAGAACAAGGCATGTTGGGTAATTCCCATGCAGTGTGCCAGGATATCTTCATGGTGTTTGTAAAAATGGCCCTGCCTAATTTGCCTTTCCTACCTGGTTTGCCTTTCCTGCCCCTATGTGCCTTCACACTCCTGCAGGCAGAGGAGAGGTCTCAGGTGTGGTCTGGAGGTGTGGGGGACGGCTACAGCTCCCCTTCCCTGAGTGACCAGCTCTGGGTTCAGCCCAGCAGAGCAATCCTAGGTCTGGGTGACCATGTCTCTTTGGAGCCCAGGTGTCGCAGAGCCCAAATCCTGTTACCTGTTCACCTTTTATTTCAGGCATGAATAACTCCACCTATACACTTGCATATGACTCAAAGAACTAACATACCTTTGCACAAACCCAGGACAGTGTGTCATGGATTGCTGCAGTTTATCACTGGGGTGGGATTTATTTATCAGAAAGAACTGAGCTAATTTGACTGTTTGTTCAACCAAATCTGAGGTTTAAGGGACCAGCAAGGTATTTAGACATCTGTGCCTTGCTCCTCCTGCATCACTGATGCTTGTTGGCACAGACCAAGTCCCTAGTCCCTCAAATGTAATACCTCACCCGTTGGCTGGCAGGCTCCACATGTAACATGTACTCCTCTGACCTGACTGCAAAAAGGTCCTCCAAATACAAATGCTACCTCTCTTTCAATAGTCATCACTCTCTCACTGAGCACTTCTCTCGGCAAGATACTCTGTGAACTACAAGAGCTATGACCAGGAGCCAGTGGCCATCACCAGCCAGGAGGAGATGTGATGCATCTTGTCACCCCTTCCCAGCACCCTGGGCTTGGATTAGAAGTAAGACCTGGGTCTTGCCCTGATGACCTTCAGCAAGCAGAACTAATGTGCCTGTGTGGCACAGCCCCACACAGGATCAATCCACACTTGCAGGCAAGGCAGCTCTGCACACAAGCTGATTTGCTTGTTCCTTCAGTGGCACTTATTAGACCACAAGCAGCTCCTGTTTGTGGGAAGAGATCTTTTAGAGCCAACTCCGGTATCTCTCAACTGCATGGCATTTGCCAGTTTGGAAATACCCACTCTGCTTAGGAGGCTAAATAATATCTCATGGCAGAATTGCAGCCTCCCAGTTCTTACTGGAAATAAACTTCTAGTGTCACCTGCCAGTGGCCTTGTCCCTTCATGTGTTTGGCAACATAAACCATTATTTTGAGGGTCAGGGTGATGATGGGGAAGATACCTGCTTTCTCAGTTTTGCACAGTACTTCAGCAAATGTTCATGTTTGCCAGCCTGAATTCAAAAGATGGAGAGAGGGGTGTGAGGACAGAATAGCAACACAAATTAATGAATGTGTTTGTCAAATAATGTCTTGTATGCAGAACACAGTTTTAGCACCTGATGTGTGGGACTAGCAAATGAACAAACCTTGATTATGTGCTGCCACCTAGAAGACCAGATAGTGGTCTGATACCTTCATTAACCTTCAGTAGGTGGCTGCTGAAATATTGCAGGTAGTCATCTGCAGGTTCTGGATAAGAGGATGACCCAAGCCTATGGGATTAAGGGGAAAGTAGACACAGTGCCCCTGAAATTATCTGTGCTCTAATGGGCTTCATAATGAGGAGGAAAATACAAGTGACCATGCTCATATTCCTTCTTACATACAAACCCACAATATCAGGAGGAAGAAGATCCTAGTAATAGGCTTAAATGCTACAAAAATGGGAGGAGGACTTAGTCATCTGGCTATTATTAAAATACCAAGAAGCAGTCAAAATCTTCCACTCCACTTCCATGAGTTATGTGGGAGATGTAGAAGTTGCATTTACCCTAAATGAAATGCTGGAGTTATTCAAAATGATTTTTTTAAGGCATTAATTTGCTTTGATGTACCATTTATATATATAGTAGCTGTAAGCATAATTTGTGAATACTTTGAGTAATGACCTGCATACAGCTATTTCATCCTTAGTTCATTTAGGGTCCAGGGTCCTTAAAAAAAGGAACTTGATTTTTAAGCAGGTTTTTTCAAAAGACTTATCTTACCACAAGGTTTTTTTTATCTGCTCTTATCTTCCCCTTTCTCATCTACTCAGCTATTCAAATCCTGTCTGGATTGCATTAATTTCTAATGTGCCATAAAACTTGATATGCAAAACCTAGTTATTTAGGGAGAGTTGCAGAAACTATTTTAGTGTCTGTCTTTTGACCTATAAATGAGATAACATGACTAATTTTTACATGTAATCTTGGTGTTTATTAGCATGGTAAAAGGCAATTTGACAATGAAAAATATTCTTGGTAGGCATAATAATTAATGTTTTCACTCAAAGTATAAAGATTTTAATAATGCTGTTATACTAAAATGATTGAAGAAAGAGTTTACTATTTTCCTGTCAGTGATACAAGGATGTTTCCTTTTTATATAGCTGCTATATCCCTGCTTTTCTGAAGTGATTTTTGTACTCAATAGGACTACAAATTGTCATGCTAATTCATTGAGTTTTCTCTCCCATCATAAGGTTCGGATGAACCTTATGATTTGATACTTATGCAGGATACACATTAAAAGCTATGGCTTTTTCCTTCAGACTGAATTAAACTATTTATAGTGTCGTCATGTTTCAGCAGAGATCTTGTGGCCTGAGATGATGGCCGCTCAATAGAGTGCAGGAGCAATACTGCGGCGTGCCTTGAACCACGTGGCTGAGGGAGGACTGTGTATTCATCAGGATGTGTAGTTTCAGAAGTAAGGCGTTGTACTTGCTATATTTAATAGCATTTGCAAAGCAAGAAATCAAAAAAGTATGGAATAGCATTTCTAATTTTGAAAACTTTTGTGTGTGTGTGTGTGTGAGCTGTGCTGCTGCTTCTTGTGTTTCACCACTCTGTGGTTTAGACAAGCTGGTTTAGACTGGCTTTGCCATCAGCCTTCAATAGGTAAGGTTAATTTACTGAACATAGCTGCTTGGAGGAATTATGAAGAAAAGCCAAAATTGCTGAATGTTTTACCAGTATAATCAGGGAAAGTTGCATTGCTTCACAGTCACTGAGAATGTTATTATTAATGCAAAAACACTTTCCAAGAGGCTTTCAAGCAAGAAGGTCTCTTCAGGAAGATTGAAGCCTATCTGGTCATTAAGTTTCTTATGCTATTCATATTCCAACATGAAGCGCTATCACTGATTTTACTTTTTCTTTCCAGATTCAGCCAGCCAAGGGTTATTGGTAGGATGGGCATACTCAAGTGTTGTGATAATCCCTACTCAAGAAAATGCTGGACTCGAGACCTTGAGGTCTCTTCAAGCTGACATAAATCTCTGACATGACCCTACTGAGAACCTTGAACTCTAAATCTGGTTTTGAAATCTATATCCTGCCTCTTCCCATTCACATACTGGTTTTTACCCCTTCCCATATCTGAGTGTTTATCATTGCAGTACTGAAGAGCTGCATCCAAATGTTCTGGGTCGAATTTGGTTGTGATTTCTTGGGGTGTGTGTGTGGAGTTTACAGGTAGCTGTGCAGTTTGAAAGATCAAACTTGTATGAAATTCAGCAGTGGAATAAACTTCTGCCTTGAAGGACAGCTCTCAGAGCTTCATCCTTTACTGATGTGCAGTTCTGAATGTGCACTTTGGGGGAGAACTTCAGTGACTGTAAAACTTGTCTGACCTTCAGTTAAGAATAACTTGCAGCAATGGCATTAGAACAGTAAGAAACAAGCATATACAGCTGAAATGTTCCACATGTTCAGAATTACTGTTTCATCATAGGTGATATTATTTCAAGATTCACCTTAGTTTTCTGAAACTTTTTCTAGGAAAAGATGTAATTGTTCGAGAATCTTTGTGCACACTTTGCCCGCTCTGCTGCGAAAGTACCCATTTCACTGCTACTTTAGAATAAGCCCGGATTCAGTCTTATGTATGCTAGTGGCTCCAACATACTGTAAGCAAGAGAGAAACAGCAGTAATACCAACAAAATGAGGAAGAAATGTAAAATCCAGCACCTTCTAGTACATGGTAAAAAAGTAATTGTACATAAAAAGACGAATTTCCTAATTTGATACTAACAAGCCATTGCAGCATAACTGGGTTGACAGTAGAATAAACTTCCTCAGCAAGATCTGCTTTCTGTGATATTTCCAGCTTATTTTATCTCCTTGAAGGCTGAATTTGAGATATTTTTCTACCCTTAACTTCATATTCCTTTTTAGTATTGACAAGTGCTCCTGGTATTCTGAGATTGCCTGTTAACCAGCACCATTATCAAATTATTGCATTGATGAAGTCATCTGCTATTTTTCAAACGCTTTATTCTTCTCCATGTTTCCTAGAAGAGAAATTACATACTGCAAATTGTAGCCATTTTGTTGCCATATGAGAACATATGAGAAGTGAGGTAAAAATCAGCAGAGAAGTTTAAAAATTACTGTCCTGAATCTCCTGTTGTAGTCAAGATTTTGAATAAAGTCTGTGGAGCTACTCTGGATTTGAACTTGTGTAGGTAAATTCATCATTGGTCAGTAGGCGAAGGCCAGTTCTCTAATGCCTAACCTAACTGAAAACACAATAGAAGTAATACTGATTACATGGTGTAATACCTATTTAAATGCCTTTAGACCTTAATTGCTAACTGAAGAAGTAATAAAGGTTCTAAGAAGTAATTTTATGTTGGTTTTGAGGGGATGTTAACACATAGTTATGGCTTATTTACCTTTTACTTGTTTCCTACCACACTGAGGGCCATTTATTGGTACAAGTTATATAGCTTTGAGGCTTTTGTGTTAGCAACTTCTATTAAAATTGCCATATACTATCTTCCAAAGTCAGCATATCCACCTCATCTGCAAAATGTCTATTATTTACACTTAGAACAAGTGGCTCTGTGCTGAGACATACCTGTGCTGTTACTGCTGAACATAGTACCAGATGTTTAAAATTACCTGCCAGTTTTATTTGTAAGATTCATCTCTTAGTGAAATGCATCTTATCGCATCTTGCCATCAAAACTGTATTTATAGTGTATTCTCCACCCCCCACCCCTCACCCCCCGAAAAACCCCAACATCCTCATCCAGGAATAGAAAGTCTTCTGTGTGTTGTGTGTGGTTTTGGTTTGTGGGGTTTGGTTGGGGTTGTTTTGTGTAGTTTTGGGTTTTTTTGTTGTTGTTGTTTGCAGTTGGTTTTTTTTGTTGTGTGGTTTGGGTTTTTTGCATGTTTTTTTGTGTATTTAAAGAAGCTGGGGTTATATTTTCCACCTGCTTTGATTAGAAGGTTCCCAGAAATAGTGAGGATAACCATTACCTGCTGGAGCAATGCAAGCAGGCAGCTGCAGGCGGTATACAGAGACAAAGAACAGAATGTGCTTAAAATCTGAATTATTCATAGTAAGAAGATACTGGTTTTATTTAAATGGTCCCTTCTGTGGCACCACCCTAATGTTGACGACAGCAGAACCGAATGCAGAATTTAACTTCATATACTGCTATCTGTGAAACTGAGAACAAGGTATTAAGGCGGCTGCTGAGCTTTGCATGTATGGGGATGTTCTAGTGCAAGAATGCTCTGTGCTTTGCAAGTCAGTCAAATGGTATGAATTTTTGGATTGATGGCCTGTCATAGACATACTGCTATACATAGGAAAACACAGGCAGGTCTTTTTTTTTTCTTTTCTTTTTTTTTTTTAAATGTATTTAAGGTTTTCTGGAGCAGTAAGTCCAGAATAGTCTCACTGAATCTCAGCACCATTAAAGCTGGCATCACCACCACTGAAATGATTTTATGCTCATGTGGAACATGAGTTTATACTCGGTAATCTCAAAGGCAAGGCTGGTGTACAGCTACTTTACTGCTCCTGTCCTGCCGAAGTCATCTTTATTACCTGGAAGCTGCACAGCAATTTGTCATCCAAAGCAGACAGAACATGTTCTGCATGCAGTTTTCCATCTTATTTTGAATGTGGCTGTGGTGGGCTATTGGCTTGGAGAATATTAGGAAGGGCTGTGTAGGTGGATGTGTCCTACTTCTGTCCCTCCCCTGTACTTTCATATCAGTACTAGAAGTTGGACCTTGGCTTGAAGCCTGGCTGTGGCATCCATAAGGTGTATTTAGTGCTTTCTTTTCTCCCTGGCTCCTCAGATGTGTGAAGGCTTTGTCTTCTTCAGTTTCTCTGCCTCTGGGCCGTCCCTCCTTTTAGTGTCAGGGCTTCTGTTCAGCCTTAGGGGAAGTCAGTTGTCTAGCAAAGGATAATATATGACACTTCTGGGCTTTCTTCTGCCTGTCAGGAACACTGAAGTAAGCATTCTCCTCTTTTCCCTCTTGTTTGCAAGGGAGCTGCCTAAAACCAGGTTTCTTGTTTGGTAGAAAATCCCATTTTCCAAAGTTTCTGTGCTGAATTGTATTGAACACAATATTTTTCTAAGTATTTGAGCTTCCTGGACTCTGCACTTACTGATGAGTCTTGCCTTGGATTCGTGAGAGTCTGTCAATACGTGTGGTATTATGAACAACACAACTGAGATTAGAGACATGTTTTTCCACAAAACAGTTTTACTGTATGCTGTTTATGTAAGGAGGTATCACAACAGTCAACTCTTACTGATCTCTGAGGGTCTGTGGATTTCATGGAATGCTTTTAAGGTCTTTCCAGGTGGAGGCACATATGGACCGTAAAGCTTTATTATTGTTTTTACTTCTTGTGTTTTTTTCCCAGATCAGCCTTATAGCTGTTCTATCTGTTGAAGCATAGAGGATAAGTTGATGGGGAAAATATGGTTGTTTCCAGCTTTCCATTTTAGTTTCCTTTGTAAACAAGAAACAGTGAATGGAGTCAGGAAAGCCTGGGTATTCTTATTTAAAAAAATACCTTATTTCAGTCGTAAGTAACATGTTTAAGTTTGAAATTGGTTTGAAATTCTTTCCTTTGTGAGGGAAAATTATAGAACAACAAACATTTTAAGCAGAACAAACAGTAATGCTTCATTTAAAACTTTAAAATTTATATTTTTCCATTATATGTCTCAGGGCAGTTCAACAGAACTGGCCATGAAGTTGCAAGCGTTACAGTGTATTTCTGTATTTCTGTGCATAAGATGCCAGCTGCAAATGTTTTGCCCATATATTTGCCAGTGTTTACTGGCTTAAATGCTTTGCCAGGCCATGTGAAATTGCCTAGTTCCATGAAGATGGCTGATCTGGCCTCACCTGGATGGATAATCTTGCAGCTTTACCAAAAAAGCATCGCTCAAGCCGGATTGTGCTGTCTTGTTTTGTGAACTACATAATTTTCACCCCCTGTCCCAGAATAGCCCCAGCTGGCAGCAATAGCTATGAACTATGTATATTTATAGAGATGCTACAGGGTACCAGAAATAGTGACCAAGGTGGCTATCAGCCAATGGCTTCTGAATGCCCTAAGTCTAATGAACTGAAAAGCTCATGTACCTCCTTTAGGAGAAAATGAAAAATCAGATTGTCTCTAATTATGACCTCAGATGATGAAAGAGCAATCCCGAAATAGCAGAGCATGGGCAGTGAACTCCCTTGATGTAAGACAAATCTGGATGGGTCTGGAATTGGATCCTTTTCTTTTTCTCACTGAAAGACCTATTGGACTGTCAGTTCTGTTCCTGGAGGGGCTAGTTACAGCTACATGAGGCAATAAATCAGCTACCAGTCCTCTGGAAAAGACACCCCTTGGTGCTCAGCTCAGTCCTTCCTGGCAAAATGTGTGGGGATGGAAGCCAGTTTCACATAGACGTGCCAAGCCTAAGACACCAGCTTGTAAATCATCTGGGTTCAGCCCCTTAATGCCTGTGCTCCACAGTGGGAGAACGGCTACAAAAATCTTTGATTAATGGAGTTACTGGAGGCTGTATATCAGTATGGCTCTGCACTTTGTTAAATGGGAGGTGCCTGGATATATGTATTTGTGTGTACACTCTGGGGGTGAGGCATGTCTTCGTTACCTCAGGTAGGAGTTGTATTAGGAACTGATCTGAGACATTGCTAGACATGCTTGGGTAGTTTTTGCAATTTGGGAGTGGCTGGATTCAGATCTTGATGTGGTGTTGGCCAGAGAGCATGGGGCTTTGGATGGAGGTCTTGTTGGTGATAAGAAACTGGATGGTACAGAGCAGCAGGATTCCTGGGTTAAATTCTACCTCTGTCTTTACGTGTCTCGAAATCCCTTTTAAGTCTTCTGTGCTGCTGAATGGTGTATAGATGGGTAAGGTAATGCAGCTCTGTTTTCTTCTACTGATCCAAAAGTGTTTAGGTAATTTCACTACTAAAACATCTGTTTACCTGTAGTGTAGTAGGATGCCATTAGCCTTCCCTCTTCCTTTTTCTGAAGTTCAGAACTCAAAGATGCTCTCTGAAATGTATCAGATGAGTTTAACTGCAGAGATCCATCCCATGACAGCTGTCAGCACAACTAGCAAAATTAAAGTTTACCACTTATTATTTGGATGATGTATCCTAATAGTTTTTCAGCACTTCAGCAACAAATAAAGCAGCAGTGTTTAGTAACAGAAGGCAAGAGCATAGTGTCAGGCCTGGAGGCATGCTGCAGCATCCTAAATGGTGGTCAAAGATTGTAGAAGGATGACAGCACATCAGATCTGCTTGTCAGGCCATACAAGGATATTAGGAAACCTCAGTTCTGTTGTTTCATTTTTGTTTGGCATTTCCCCCCCCCCCTCCCCCCACTTCCAGGTGATTGCTATTGTAACATGTCTTGTTCTGTGGTTTGGTTTTGGTTTGGGTTTTTTTTCCTGTTAGCTGTTGTTTAGGCAGTAGTCTGATGTGGGTATGATATGGTCATGTCTCTCCTGTGTCTTAGAGAAAGGACCTAATCTTGTGTCTGGTAAAGATGAATATGCAGAAGGCACTGGAAAAACTAGCAGTCTGAGAACTCTTCCTATGAGTGTGCTGTATCCCCCAGGGGCATCCTTGCAGAAATGAAGGGACTGAAGTAGCAGTCCAAGTAATTGTTGCTTTTGTTACAATTACTGATCATCTGGCAGTTCATAACATCTTTTTTTCTCCTGTGCTGCCAACTCCAATACCTGTTTTATAAACTCATATTTATTAGGATGGCAGAAGATTGGGATCCTTTATCTGCTTTATAGCTGGTTTGCTGTATGACCCAGCAGATGAAATTTACCTTGAATGGTTAATGAAGTTACAAGTGCATGTGACTGAATTCCAGTGTGCGTCACTGCCATCTTCACATTTTATAGTGCATGTGTGCTGTTTCTATTAGCTATAACTGAAGGACTTGTTCATTTGTTTGCACTGTTTTGCAGGATACACTAAGCTTCTGTCCAACAGATAATCCTAATATTTTTCTTACTGATAAGGCCTGATTGATATGTACTTTCTGATAGGATCTAAATCTTTCACTACAAGTGACTTAGTTAAAATATAACTTAAAACTTATTTAATACTTTTAAAAAAATAGATAATCTTTATAGAGCTATGAAAATGTTATGAATCTCACATATAACCTGACTCTTAATTTAAAATCTGCAGATGGTTTATAGATTTATTACAGTAACCTTATTTTATTAAGTTTAAAATAGTGTAGTGGATTTAGAGTAATAATCTGTAAAGTTTCCATGCATGGTAAATCTCATTTTTCATGCAGAAAAAGATCTTCAAAGACAAATATTAGCAGCAGTAGAAAAGGCAACATGGAGAAATGGTATCAAATAATATTATTCTTTGTCTAATTGTTTCCTTTCTTTTTCTTATGGCTCTTCACTGGAGGAAAATATCCAGAGCTGTGTGTAGATATGTGTGCCTCTGACAATTGGCTAGTTTTTAATCACCTTTTTATGAGGAAAGGGAATTGGGAATTTTGAACAACAGGGTTTAGGAGAGTTGTGTTTCTTTAATATTTGAGGTTTCTCAGGTACTCGTTGTCTTGGCTTTGTGGATGCTGGACACAATTGTGAGTGTTCCAGAGGGATTAATGAGTCCATCTCACCACACCCTGCCAAGGACACACCTCTGGTTAGAGATAGCTGCTTAAACATGTACATCCACCATTGAGAAACAATGGACCCAAGTCAGTAAGCATCTGTGTCAGTGGTGCTTTTCCTGTATTTGCCTGTCATGCTCCCTTTGAGTTGTGTTATCATATTGTCCTGGCACACCTGCCTGTGCCAGTCAATAGAAATGCCACATCTCAAGTCAACATCTTAGTTTCTTATGCATTTATATTTATGCTGCTGGTGTAAGTGAAGATGCCTGCAATGCTTGGTACCTGACACTGTGTATTTGAATAATGTAGCCTTTTCACCAATACAGGGTAGAGCCCCAGGAAATAAAAACTCTTTTCTAAAGTGTTCCATCTTGTTCTTTTGCAAAGCCCAGCCAGGAAAAAGCAGTGTCAGCTCCTCATAGTGTTAGAGTGCTTTTGGGGTAATACAGTTCACCTTGTATATTCAGCAACTGTCTCAGCAGCCAATTAGAAATATTGGCAAAGGTGAAGCCTTTCAGGCCTGATATAGACTTGAATAACTTTTAAAAGAGCCATCGCCTGGGAAATTCAAGTGTTTCAATATTAGATTTTGCTCAGACTAAGCAAAAATGGAACGGGAAATTTGTGAGACTAGGAAGAAGTCAGTTCAGCAATATTGAATTGCTTTGTTTTGATATTTCTGTTCAAAACCAGCTCAACATCTCAAGGATGTTCAGGTGACATTATGACACTTAAAGTATTGAGGAAGAGCCCCAAAGCTTCATTCTCATTGACTTCAGTATTTCCCTTAATGACACATGGCTTCTAGAGCTGAGTCTGGCAGCTGGATTCCATTCTTTCCTCCTGTCAAGATAGTCTGCGTAGTGAAACACCAGCCTTTGTAATGTACAGTGCTAAGTTATTGCACAGCTCCTTGTGTTCATAGGTGTCACTGCTACAAAAAGGAAGCCAAAAGCTCTAATGGTGTTACAGGGGAAAATGAGGTACAAAGTAGAAGAAACTTGCTCAAGGTCACCCTCTAGAGTGCTAGGATAACTCTCATTCTAGCACAGTTAGCAATAAAATACACAATACTCTGAGCTGGAATGTCAGAAAATTCATACGCTTAATGAAAGACATTGCGAGACTCTTTATTGCAATGTGGAAGATGTAGTTCTCCAGGGACTTTCCTTCAATTATGGAATGGGGGTATGAACCTCAAGTTTGAAGCAGTGTTAGTAAGGAAAAGCAGCTGAATTTGTTAAAGAATATTTTTTTTCTATTATTTTGGGTTAATTGAACATGAGAGAACAGTCTCACTTGGTCCTTCACTGCAGTTACCCTGGTGAGACTCTCTAAGTGTTGAAAAATGCAGAGGAGTTTCTTGCATAATAGGGTGGGGGGAATTCTCAATGGTGGTAATGAAAGAAGCCTGGGGGCTTGTTGAGTAAGCATCTGTGGACCTGGTTCATAAGCAGATGATTTCTTGCTGAGTGAGGGTGATATTGTTGCCCTCCTTTGGCATAAAGAAACAGTAGGAAGCTCAGCTGAGAACAGCAGTAAGTCAGCATAGTATTTATGCTTACTTCTAGCACTTAGAATTCCTGGGATTTAAGGGCTTTAAGGAAATTGAATGTTTTCTGCTTTTGACAGGTAGGTAAATATCTCTGTGTGTATATTGAGATATTAGAGGTTACAGTTCTTAGTCTTAAATGAAGATCTTATCCAGAGTTAGGACAAAGCTACGTCTCTAGGATGTCCACTTTCTTCTTCTGCATGCCAGGATTCTCACTGTCCTCGCAGGAGTACTGTGGTCCTTATAAACCAGAGTTCAGTTCCCTGCCTGCAAAGCTTTTGACTGCCTTCAACAGTCAGACTTCCTGAAGGAGTAACACTGACACAGAAGAGTGGTCTGAGAATGGAGTGATGCCTTTGGGGTAGTGAGCATGGAGGCTATGTTCTCAGAGGCATAACCCAGTCTTCAAAGCCAGCCTTTGAATTGCAGCTTCACAGGTTACCTGCTGGAAAATCAGGGAGTCCAGGGGAACAGTTACATAATGCAGACTTAAATGTGCATTTTTTGCTGGAGTTGGATGTGAGCTGCTCAGTGATTTGGAGGTGTTCTTGAGGGTGTGTTTTTCAGTAGTTAGGGTTAGGGTTAATAGAAATGGAAGCATACAGAAGTGTCTATATGTAGGTGATAGTGCTGTCTGTTATAGAAAAGGCTATATCAAAATATAGTGATTATTCCTGTAGCCTACACATATAAGAATATACTCTGAGAAGATAATACAGGTTTCCTGGTCCCCTAGTTTTTATGAGATGTAGCAGTTCAGTAATTTGTTGGAAAGCCTAGACTTTCTCCATTCAGAAAATAACAGACCTGGCTGGTTTTTGGTTTTGCTTTTACTCTAAATTCAAACTGCTCACTCTCAGTTGTTCAGTGTCTCATGGTTGATTGCTCTGTATGGAAGATGGACATTTCTCAAAGATCTATGTGTAATGTTAACATGTTAACAGTATCAATTGCTGTCTAATTGCTGCTCAGTTAGTATTTAAATGCAACAAACAAATGGGAAGACACTTCTCAACACTTAAAGAAATACGCTCAAGATAAGGCCTGTTTTATTGTGTGTGCATTCCTCAAAAGCAATGTATGCCAGAATAAGTGATTTGTTTAGTTTGTGTAAATCTGTCCTGCTGATTGGTTATCTTCAGGCATTGCACCAAGGTGACAGGCTGTTTCTTGTAAAAGTCCAGAAAACCTGGTTGAGTGTTCAATTTAGCCTGGAAACTAGTCAGAAGATCAGGGTGGATATGAGAATGTTATTGTAGTATATTTTCTGCACAACCTGTTGCTTGGTAGGTTGGCAGGACCATGGAGTAGTAGTTTAAGACCTGGATGCTTGTGGTGATATCTTAAAAGCAAAGCATGCGTCCTTGAGTGTGGATAGTGGTCCTTTCTCCATAGGGACAGATGAAAACAAGCAGTTTATCCTGGGCTACAAAGTGAGCTAACTGAGTCAGTGCACAGCTTCGGAATGGTCCTGCTGCTGCAGAGCTAGTCGTAGATATGGCATGGTCCCAAAGCTGGTGCAATCTCATTTTTTTTCCCCAGGTTTGTGCCTGCCTTTGCCCAGCCCAGAATGCTGTGAAGCAGTAGTCTGTACTTAGGTGCTCTGGAGTGTAATTCTCTGTGGCAGCATCCTATTGCTCATGGGAGTACCTGATTGGTGTGTTTAAATGGATACTGCAATGCTGGCTCGGTTTTGGAATTGTCCAGCTCACAGTTGGGTGAGAGCTGGATCCAGGGCAATGCTGTGGAGAGCTTGTCTTCTCACAGGCCTGAAGTCCTGGGGAGACAAACTGGCTGCTCTGCAGAGCAGTAGGGGAAGTGCCAGCTCTGATATGTACTGTGGTACAGTGGAGTCCTGCTTCCACTGCTCTTTTGCCCTGTGTCAGCACTACTTCTGCAAAGCTGTTTAACCATATGGGGACTGCCTCTAATCTCTTGCCCTATGTGAACAACAGAAAAGAGCATACCAGCACTCCCAACCACTGGGACCAGCATTGCAGATTAGCTTGCCTTGCTTCGCCAAGGATGCTTAATTAGCATCCTTGTGCTTATTTTTGTATAGGAGACACTACATATAGCTATTTATACATTTGCCAGACCTTTTCTGAAGTTATACCAACAAGTTATTAATGGATGTTTCTGTCACCAAGAAATCCCTTCCACTGTTGGTTACTTGGCTTTATTGATTTATCTTGAACTGCTGCTTATTAGTATATTACAAGGAAGGATTATGTTGGGAAGTAGCTGATAGATTTTCTCTAGATCTGATCGATGGTTCTCTCCTTGCAGTCTTTGCAGTCACTTGAGAAAACAAGCCTGATAACCCCCACCTTCACTCATTTGTAAGTCATCCTACTTGCTAGCATGCTGGGTGATAGCTGAGATGCACAGTGGGATGAGGACACAGATATTTGGTATTCCATTCTGTCCAGTTCAAGACAGTTTCTTCCCAACTTGGGCTTTATCAAGGTGTGGGAACAGCTTGGCTTGTTTAGGGAGAGCCAGAGCCCTTTGGATATTTCAGAGGGTCTTGAAAATTACAGACCAAAATCTGAGTTAAGAGCTGTAACCAGTAGGAGAAGGGACATTTCTTTTTAGTGAGAACCTGCAGTCCCTTGCAGAGCAGCAGCGCTCAAAGGCCTCTGCATGTGGCTTTCCTTCTCTATCTTTGCCTAAGAAGAAAAGAAATTGCAGCAGATGCATTTGAGTGTGCTGAACAGTTTCCATTGAGTTGCTATTAAAATGACTTGTGTTTGAATGCAGAGAAGGCTCAAGGTGTGGCTGCAAGGGGAAAGAATTACTGTGCTTTTTATTATTTATTGCAGGGATTTGAGGACGAGAAGGTCAAGTAGATGAGATTTAGTGGCACACAAGTTATTGAAGTTAATGGTAGGCTGGGCACATTGAGAAAACACCAAACATGTATTTAAGACCGTGCAACTTGAACAGCTCACTTAATGTGTTCGGCCAACAGAGTTTTAGCAATGACTTTGTAATCATTCTTGAGATAACTAGAGAAAGAACAGGGCAAATCTCTGCTCTGAGTTTGTATTGCCTGTAGGTCTTGTATGCATATATTTTGAATCCTTCCCAGGTGTCTTAGAGGAGCTAAATGAACAATGTACTGCCTTGAAGAGAGTGGTGCTAATTTTTTAGGAATAAACCTTGCTAAGGCAAATGTATTTTAAGTAGTCTCAAATGTCTGCCTCAGCAAGAAACTTGCCTAAGCCACCCTGATGGGCAGGTGCTGAGCTCCAGTTAAACTTTTGTCTGAATATGATGCAACTCCTTAGGTCTGCTGCAATAAGCAGTAGGGTGTGGTCAAAGAAATGACAATATTATTGTTTGTCCTGCAGAATATGGATCTCTGAAAGCCTGTTTTCCAGTTAGGTGCTTTGGAGAAGTTTTAATGTGGATCTGAACACTATCTTAGCATTGTATGTGCATTTATGCCTTTGCACCCTATAAACTCTCATTTGCCAAATAAATTAGTGTTCCACAGATGACTCTTTGGAAAGTGAAGTCATCACTGAGTGGTCAAAACCAGCCAAAGATGCCCAGAAAAAGGAGAAATTTGTCCTCATCATTCTTGTATGCTTCTGAGTTTCTTCCCCTCAAACCTTGTTCTGTGCCCTTCTGGAAAGTATCGAGGATTAGGGTGCATCATTATTGATGGTGATAACTTTGCTTTTTGCAGAAGGGAAAAAATACTTTGATTTGTTAATTGCAGATCAGGGCCAGACACAGTCTGTGGAAAAGTAATAGGCTTATCTTGATCTGATTCCATATTGGACAAGTGTCTCTGCAGCATTCATTAGCTGCTGGTACCCCTGTGCTACTATGCAGTGGGAGTAGCTTTGGGGAGTGAAACAAGCTGGAGGGGTGTATGGGCAGTGGCCATTGCTGATGGAGTACATGATACCTACCCTGGTGAGGGGATGGACTTCAGCCTCAGGCGGCTGCTGCTCAGACAAACTTTGCCAGTACAGGATTTCCACATTTCCAAGGTGCTGTTCAGAGAAGTTAGATTGCCAGGGATAGTTTTGCTAAGCTTGTGCACCTCTGATTTAAACAGCTGATGTCAGGACAAGCAATCACTGTGTAGCTGTAGAGAGGAATATAAGAGAGGGGTGAGGAAAGGTGGTCAACTGATCCCCTGGTCTGAACTCCCAAAATAAGCCTGAAATCTGTTTTATTCTGCTCTGAAAGAATATGCTTTCCTGGGAATTAACATGGTTGTGATGCTATTCCAGCACCTCAAGTGTGATTGAGGCTGCAATGTTCTGTGCCCTGGAGAGTGACTGCCTCAGAAATCTGCTGCAGCTCTGCAGTTGTCACTTCTATATTGTATCAGCATCCTTGGCCTCATCAGTGTTTCAGTTTGAAGCAACATGGGCTTTTGATCATAAACCATTTTTACTTTCATGACAGCATGAAGGAAGAGGGGAGTGAGAAAACCGTATGTATTTTTGCAGCACACTGAGCACAAACCTTCTAACTTAATGGGACAGATTTGCAAATTCACACCTGCAGTTTCCACCTTCCTGGGGTTTTTGTGCTCAACCTCTTTATTTATGCCCCAGAGAGCAACCTGCACCTTCTTCATCCCACCTATGAGACGGGCATCTCAGATCGATTGGCAGTTTGCCCTCTCTGGTATTAAATACCTCATCCTTCAGCAGTGACCCTCTTTAGAGGGTAGTGAGGCTCACTCAGGTGAGCAAAGGCCAGAAGCACAGCTCTGCCCATCCATACTGCTAGTACTGTCACAGCACAAGAGCAATGGAACATCTATAAAGCACTGCTGCTGTCTAAGCCCACTGATATGCAAGCTGTCAAGAAAAGCTTTTTTTCCCCCCTTTTTCTGTTGCCTGCATGTAAAACACCAAGGAGCTGTAGTACACAGCTGCCTGAAAGTCTGGCCTTGTTTCTGCTTCTTCATAAGAGTGGTTCGTGCATTGCATTTTTCCTGAGGTGGGAAGCTCAGGCTCCCATAACCATGGAAACCTGGTTTGTCTTCCCTAATAGCTTTGGCTGTACTCAACATCTGTCTCTGGGAAAAGGAAGGCTGAAAGCTACAGGCTAGTTGCGTGCACCTCTGAGGATGCTAAAACCCTTGAGCACCTCAGAATGAAGCAGCAATGCTGGGATAATGCTTGAGGGGCTTATAAAAGATATGCCAGGTAGGAGGGGAAAGTAGGGAGTAAAGGAAAGTTCTCCTGAGGCAGAAAGGTGTTACAAAGTCAAATGAGAAAATGCTGCATTTTGATTTTCTTGCTCTGTGTGTGTTGGTTTGGCATGCTGGGTGTGTGGATCTTTCTGTTGTAATTTTAATGCTTTAAGAAAAAAAAAACCCCACAAAACATTTTCCATTTGAAGTTAGCAACCCTTTAAACAGCTTGTAGCAGAGAAAGAGATTCGGGTATAAGCTGGTGAGCATAAAATAAGCTTTGCCATGTGGTAAGTGCCTCTCTGGTAACTGCATGTCTCTATACAGCCCCTCAGTTATTGGAAGAATGATTGCTGATAAATGTCTCATGTCTCTGATTTGGTACTAGCAGTGTTACGAGGCTGGTTAACATGGAGTGGAGGGGCGAGGGGGGAGGAGAAGTGGGAAGATGTGTTTTAAAAAGAGGCTTAAAAACTAATTCAAGAGGATTCTTTCTGCTACACTTCTGCATAAGCGTGCATGTGTCTCCTCAGACTGCATTTAAACTTTTCTCTTTAACTTTGAAAGCTAGATGTGTCAAGCTAAACCCAGTTACAGCCCCAGACTCCAGGCTTCCAGGAGAAGCCCTGCAGAATGCCAGACTCTTGGAAATGATTGTAGGAGCTAGCAAAGCTGTGTTCCTTTCTTGATGTGCGGAGTCCATGTTAAATGCAGAAGCAGGCCTGGTGCAAGCTTTTGGAAATATGTGGAGAAGTGCTTTCCCGCACTATGGAAGTGCTTGGTGCAGTGACCTGTGCCAGGGCATTCTGTAAACTGGAGGCAGAAGCAGAAAGAGAAGTACCGTTGCCCGCCAGCAAATCACAACCTCGGTGTGTCCATCTGTGAAGTAGAGGTGACATTTTACTGTAGATGCTTTATGGTTCAGTTAGTGGTTATGAATTTTTCTGAACTTTTGGGTAGCACCTGCTCTAGAAGGCACTCATAATGGTACCCAACTATCTTTGTTGACACAGCAGGCACCTGAAAACACTGGCGTCTTCTCAGTTTACAGTATAGAGAGATGTTGGATTGCTCAGAAGTTAATCAGATGTTTCTAAAACAAACCTATAATGCTGATCTGACAGCTATCACCTGGAGGTGTCATGAGCATGAATAAAAAAATAGTAGCAGGTAAAATCCAGGGTTGAGGTTAGTGCCTGAACAATAACAGCTCTTTGGGAAACATTTTGTACTTCTGCTTAATATAGCTGTTGATGGTCTACATCTGAGCACAGGGACACTGGTCTGTGTGATGGGTCCAGATTTCTTTGTGGACATGAAAAGCATCAATCTCTGTTTTCTCCATAGCAGCCTGGCAGGAGGGCTTTCATGCCAATGTCTGCAGTGTTGGAAGATGGGACCAAATCAAGGAACCAGTACTCCAAACTTGCCCTTTCAGTAGGGACTCTGGCCAGCACAGCTGTGTAAAATGTAGCCTCAAAATAACAATAAGCTTCACAGAAGCAGTTTTTGGTTTTCTGGCTCCTTGAATGTTTGGTGAGCAGAGAAACAAATGCCGTCTCTTTTCTGCAAAATCTGAGTAAAGATCTTGGGAATCGATCCTGCCTGTGTACATCCACAAACATGGCAAGTGCTGTAGGTTATTTTACTGGCAGTTAGGAATCAATGTTCTTTTCCTCAGAGCTTTTTCTTCTTTTTTTTTATTTTTTTTTATTGTAGATGCTTTCCCACTCCTTGTTTGCACAGAGGAAAATGATCTTTGATCAGGATACATGCATTCCCATCTGTTCGGACTCTTAGTCTCAATTTCCAACCTGGACCTGAGGAACATTTTCCTCCAATGAATTTAATCAAGGTTGCTCCTAATTAAGGTTCATTTATGACCCCAAATGTTTTGTTTTTTTAAATGCAAGAGCCAGCTGTAATAGTACTTGGGGGCCAGCAGTTCTAGGTGTTGGCTATGTCAGATGTCAAGTGTACCTGAAATACACTAAGCTGTTTCAGTGCTCAAAACCATTGCTGGAAGTACTCTGAATTGCTTCAGGCTAGTAGTTATTTAGTTGTCTTATAATAGGGATTTCTCTGGTAGTATCAAACAGCAGCTTTATTTTTTCAGTGACCAAGGAATAGAATATACCTATTCTGTGCAATTTTTGTGTGTATGTGTACATACACACATGTAATAAGAAAAGTACATGCTTATTAACTTTGCTACAACAGCAGCCATTTACTACACTGCTTATGCAAACTATGGGATGTAGTGATGGCAAATGTTACCTGAACTATCTCTGATAGCAAATGAACTTAACTGAGCAATATTGCAAATAATGCCTTTTTTTGCTCTGTGTCGACTCCGGCATTTATAAAGTAACACAAGTAAGTTCAAAGCTGATCTCTGTATCAGCACTTCAGAGTTGAGATTGCAGGTCTAACAGTTGATCTAGCTGTTGATCTAGCTAGATCAGTTGATCTAGCATAAACACTGGGGGGATGTGTGGTGTGAAGAAATAACCCCACCTGGAAGCAGATACTAAGTTAGATCTTCTCTTGAGTTGTGTGAGAAAATATCTATTCTTCTGTTCGTACTTAAGATTTGTACCATGCCTTTGAGTTGGGTCTTAATGATGGAGATGAGATACTGAGCAGAAGCACACTCACAATGAAAAAATCAGCATCTGAAGCTGCCAAGGGAACTTTGGTTTGCTGGAGTTAGTAAAAGATGCTGGTTCTATCTACTGAATTGCATTTTCCTAGTGACTTGTTTCTTGCCAAACCAAGTCTATTTATGGATCAAATGGTGAATGAGTGACTACTGTTTGGGCTACTTTTATGGAGCTGAGGACCCCAAATGAATGTGAACACAGAAGTGACAAATCATCCCGTAGCTGCCGAGGTGAATATTTGATGATGACTGCAGCTGTGGTGCAGGCTTCACTTACTGTTAATATTTTTGCATCAACAAGATAGGTCTGTAAAGAAATTGCAGATAAGGGTCAAGTTCAGCAAGCTGGTAACCGGGCAGGGAAGGAGAACAAACTGCTGGGTGGTTTCAGGACACCCTGCTAATAATCTTGCCTCTCCACTTGTTTGCTCTGTGACCTTAGTCAAGTCTTGTCCCTTTAATATGCCTTTGTGAAGTCAGGTTTTTTTATTTGCTTGTTAAGACTGCAAATGCCTGACAGGTACTATCCTTTTTTGTATCTGTATATGATAGTGCTTTAAGTCCTGTCCAGATTCTAATAATTTTTTCAGGGTTTCCAGCTCATTTCTGAGCTGGAAATGACCAAGTATCAGGTATCTAAAGTTATTGAATATGACCATCTGGGGAAAGTATCCCCCCTCTTTAGAGAGTCTTTTATGGTTTACATGTTTCTGTAATATTTAGTAACAATTCCCTAAACCTGAGGGGAAATCTGGAGGCAGTAGGTTGATCTTATTAATGCATGGAAGAAGGAAGCATAGAAAATAATGAGCACTGAGGCAAAGCTGAATACTTCATTTTCATCCTCATGGCCCTCCTCTGGACTTGTTCCAACAGTTCCATGTCCTTTTTATGTTGAGGACACCGGAACTGCAGTCGGAGTACTGGTGAATCCAGAGATGATGCACCATGCTTTATAGTTCAGGTTAAACCAGATCACTGCAATGGTTTCTTTCAGACTCTCAAGCTAAGAACTGACTATGAGCTGTTTTTTGGTGTATCATAGGCTTTCCTGCTTAGAGGAGGATGTGTACCTGCAGGTACTTACTATGTCAACATGCTGTGTTAAAGAAGCATCCTTGAGCTGCCAGAAGACCTTTAGCTGGTTTCGCAGTCTGGCTTTTCAAATAATAAACCAGTCTTGATTTCAAAAGATCTAGCGAAGGACATCTTCACTGGTACAACACGCAAGACAAGGAGAAAAAAAACACCTAAGAGTTGTTCTACTTTTGCTCTTGGCTCTCGGTTTCCCTAGAGTTTG
The DNA here is from genome assembly GCF_012275295.1 of Melopsittacus undulatus. Taxonomy (NCBI): domain Eukaryota; kingdom Metazoa; phylum Chordata; class Aves; order Psittaciformes; family Psittaculidae; genus Melopsittacus; species Melopsittacus undulatus. The sequence goes on along the minus strand of NC_047532.1, from coordinate 49,546,949 downwards.
GAGCTCAGCTGGGTCTGAAGCTGTACTTTTCCCAGCAGTTAGATGCCACATGGGCTGCTTGCCACTGGCAGGGGCATGTGGGTCCTGGCTCCTGCACTATGGGTTAAGGTTGCATGTGCCATAGAGCCTGTGCTGAACAGGAGCAAAAAGCTGCTTCTATGAGCAGAGGAAATCAAGCAGTGAACCAAATGGATCTGAGCTGTAATGCCAAACTTTTGGTGGTTCTGAGGCTTGAATTTAGGTTTGTCTGCAAATGTAGAGATCTCTTTAGAGATGCATGTCGGAACTACCCTGTTTCCAAAGCTACCATTTATATCTCCATATGGTTACTTATTGCTGCCCTGTGTAACCTGAGTGTGAAAAAGTTCAATGAAAAGGTGACAAGGTATCGGCGGGGATTTTCTAGTGGTTGGGGACTATAGTGCCTCTTTTTAGAAATAAAGTTGAAGATGCTTTGAAAGATAAAGTTTCAATAAATGATTGTATGCTTTGAAATGCAATTAAAAGACATACGAAGAGTCTCAACTTAAGGTATCCTCAATCACCAGGCACTTCTGGAAAGTAATGTTTCATTTCATTAGCAGTGCCTGCAAGCTAGAACTATATGAGTCTGGAAAAGGGCCTGATAAAAATCTCTATTGCTCCCTCCCCATATCAAAAAAAGCCAGAAAAATGTCTCTAAAAGGTTCCTTAGCTGGACAGTTGCTTGCGTGGTCTTTAATAGGTTATTCCAGCTCCTCCTCTGACACATCTCTCACTAGGTGCTGTTAGTACCTTCCTTGCTTTACTTTCTAACATGCTTAATATTGGAGAAACAAAACCCGTTTCCTGTTTGAAGAGAATGTAAACCTAAGCCCATAGAGCATCCACAACTCGGTAAAAGCTTAGGGTCTGTGTATTTTGAAGTGTATTTTGTTCATGTATTCTGAGCTTCTAGTAGTTATGTTGCACAAAGGGAAACAAAGCCTAAAGGCCCTGGCTTTCCATAGTTACTATGGAGGCTTCTGCTCAGACCAGCACCTAAAGGTGTCAAACATCCCTTAGAGGAAGGAGATCTGTTTCATATTCTGTCCAGTTCTGTGGCACGTGATAAGATGTTGCAGACCTGCATGGATCTCAGTCAGCAGAGGGTAGAATGGGCCCTACTCATTCAGACAGTCATGCATTTAAAGTACTTTCTTTGGGGCAGGTCAGAGCTAGGATTACTCCAAAACAGAAGGAAAAATATCAGCTCAATCCAATCCAGCACAACTGTCCTCTTTGATGAAGAGCTGAAGGTTCTGCTGTTTCAGATGACTAACAGGCTCACATGGACTGATTGCAGAAGCTGTAGCTCATGCGAGCATCCAGTGAGGATGCTCCAGTTTTGTTTCTAGTTATTTATGTCTTTTGGTGCTTCAGAAACATCTTTGGGTCTCAGCTACTATGGATCCTTATCAAGGGGGCAGATTTAAGCCTAAAAATGCAAGGGCTTAAGAGACTGAAGTCAACCTCTAAGGGAAATACAGTTTCCCTCATCTTAAAATAACTATTTATAATGTCCTTTACTCTCCAAGGTCTCTTTCAAGGCTCTGCCTGGGTTGCATTTTGACTTGTGCAGAGCAAAGCTCCTGTGAGGAAGGAGGGCCAGGAAATTCAGGGAAGGCAGTTTGGGGCAGGCAGGGAGGGGAAGAGGGAAATGCTGATAAGGGTGACAAACAGTTTCACCTTCAGGATTGATGAACTGTGGGAGAGTTGGCTGCATTGAGGGTCTGGCACAGCTTCAGCATGCGCACGTGGGGATGGATCAGCTGAGAGAAATGACTGCATTTATTCAATGAATTTACATGAGGTGCCTGCGTTGCCAGAAAGGGATGGGCTCCCTCCCCCTCCAAAAACATCAGTGCCTCTGTGCAGGAATGGCAGCAGAGCAGCAGGCGCAGCAGAGGGATGGTGCTGGGAATTTTTCAGCAGAGCCTTTCCTGTGAAGGCTGCTGCATGAGGCACCCACATGCACAGTCATGTTCAACTCCCCCCTGCCATTCCTGGGATCTGGCTCTTATAAACTGGATTAATAAATAATTACACATAGCCATCCTGCTGCTGACTGCTCTACAGGCTGCTTCTGCCTCTAGCCGAACTGTTTCTTGCTTTCTCACCCAGGCCCTCGTCTCTAGAAATCTAGCAGCAGCTTCTTGTGCATCTAACGAGGTTATCAGCTTCTGCTCCACAGTTGAGTTTCCCTTAAAAACAACCCCCATGTACAAGGTGTGGGGCAGGAAGCAAACTGATATGCAATAGTGTAAGGGACGGAAGGAAGAATAGGTCTGTACTAAACAGTTGGAGTAAAAATTCTTTTATAGCATGTGGTGAGACAATCGGGGTTTGAGGTGGGGAGTCCTGAGGCATCTTATACATCCTTTGAGCTTCCTCAAAGTATACCACACTGCAAAAATGTCCACTTGCTCCTGTGGTCTTATTCCTGGCCCAGAGGAAATGTCCTGCCACAAACCTATGACACACAGGAGTCAAAGATCTTGTTAAGAAAACATGCTGAAGAAGTTAAATTACTTATTCCTTAACCCTACGGGGCTATTAACAAAGTTGACTTTTAGATAAGCTGCCTGGCCTGTGATTGGGATTCATTTATCCTGAAGGCCACATTTGGGTCCAAGTTGAGAACTAGTGGGGATGCTGAAGCTGATGCTCTGGTACCTCAGCTTCCAGACCCAAAGAACATTTGAAGGAAAACTATCTCCCCCAATCTTTCTAAAACAAATAATAGCTAATAAGCAATGAATATTTAATCTTAAAATTAATTAATTAATCTTAAATAATGATTGGATGTTCACTTTATGCCTGAATATACCTGTTGCCCTGCTGCATGGTCCAGGGTCCTGCAGGATGTGAGGTGCACTGAAGCTCCATGGGATTTGGACGCCATGTGAATGTGCATGTTCTACCCACAGTAGCCATGTTTTGTGGGAGATGCTGAGGGATGAGATACTGTGATAAATACCAGCTTGGTGGGGGAATGATGGCCAGCCCATGACACAACAGAGTTGTTTCCATCTTTAACTTTCATTCCTGAGAGCTGCCAGAGTGACAGAGCCTGTCCCCAATGGCATGTTGCAGGTCCCATCTTGGAGCAATGCTCCTGCTGTAGGGGCCTCATAGGACACATAGAGCTGCTGATGCAGAGTCTGTGCTCTGAAAATAATTCCCTGGCTGTTCTGAATTAATTCTTTTTTTAGCTAGAACATTGCAATGGAGTAGGAAAAAAAAAGTAAATCATCCTGTGGTGGAGAACCCATGACACCTTTAGTGTCCTGCACTCAGTCTTACTGACAGGTATGAGTACTGGTAATAGTGTCAACATCAGCATTTACTTATGGAGTTAACAACCATACACGTGTTTTGTTTTGGGCCCAAGTTTGTCTGGTTTTGTATTGCCTCTTGTTAGAATGGATTTGCTAAAGGACAGAGCTCTTTGATCGAATTTCTGTCTCTTACGTAGGTACTTGCAAACTGTGATCAGATCGTCCTATTAACCTTCTCCCTTCGTTAAGAAGAACAGATGGTGCTTCTGGAGCCTTTCTCTAAGCTGAGCTTTTGGTCCTTTAATCATCCTCTTGGTGGTTCTTTGCACTGGATCCAGTTTTTCAATATCCTTCTTGAACTGCAAGCATTAAAAGTTATCATATTTTCATATATTGATGTCAAAATGCCATTTTTTTAAATTATTATTATTTTTAACTTTAGCATCCACCATCCAAAGCCTCTCTGAGCTCTTGACCACAGGACGGTTTCAGCACAGTGTGCTGAAATTCCATGTTGACCAGGAAGTTCCTGACAAAATCAATCCTGATGGCTTCATAGGGTGCTGTTCCCATTATTTGTGTTGCTCTCTGTGTGTGGCACTACTGAAATCAACATGTTCTTTGTAGCTTATTTAGCTGTACAGGTCTGTTGGTGCCTTCTCAGTTATTTAGCAGTCTGACACTGATTGTCACTTCAGGCTGGATAAGTAATTTTCTTAAGCTCTCTTCCACTCATTAACATACATGTTCACACCACAGGGCCAAGGACCAGCCTCACTAAGTCCTCAGCAGAAACATACATACGTACCTGTGACTATTTAGTTACCATGGCATGAGATGATTTTAATCCGTTAATAAATGTCATTTCCTGGTGTTAATCAAATCATCATGTAGTATGAAGCTAACCTTTGTATGGAAACTTAAGTGTCATTTTAATGAGTAAGATCATGTTAAGTAAAAGTTTAATTGTTATTTTGTACTTATTCTAAAGCAAATAACATTAAATAATGCCTATTCTGGAGAATTTCCAGTTTATACAGATCAATTTTATAATTTTCTTAGTTTACTGGAGGTCATTGTTAAGATTTTCTATTTACTATTTAAAATACTTGACACATCAGCTAGTGTTCCAGCCACTGTGATTTCTGTGTGCCCAAGATATGTTTAAATTTGATATCAATAATAGAGTGTTCTCTTAAAACTGGTGTAAGTCATCCAAACCTGCTGAATTTAGGTTCTGCTTAATTAGCTGCACTTTAAGGTTTTGCTTCGTTAGTAGTAGAGTAAGGAGTGAAGAACTGATGATTTAACACATGAATATACCGCCTAATTACTGTCCCTGTGCAACAAAAAGTGTTAAAAAAATCTTGTAATTTTTTGAACCCTACCATGTGGAACTGATCGAAATATCATTGAAGTATCTTTAATTGGCTTAAACCCCATCTAAATGGTTCTTAATTTTACTACCTAGTTTCACCCCTTGTGCCTTTCTTCACTAAACTTACAATTCCTAGCTTTTGGCTGCTTGTCATCACCTTTCTCTTTCTCCAGGGTGATGTGTATTTAATCCTGTGCTTCTAAGTGGCTTAGTGTTGGACACAGCACTTTTGAGTTAGTACGTTGTCATGTGGATGGTGGTGTTAACATTTGAAGGGCATTTTGGTAACAGCCATGTGGGACAGCCAGTTTTCCCATGCTGAAATCCACTTTTAACTCTCAAGTTTTTTATTCTTATCTATTCTTGATGATGGTTAAAGAATAAGAGTAAAATCTCAACTATATTGTTTTCTGAGCTGTCATTGACTCAAAGACACGAAATACTGCAGGTTGTTCCATTTTTTCTCTATTTACCATTCCCAAATATGTTAAAACCATTGATGTCTCCACATTACTGCTGCGTTACTGTCTGCCAGAATGAAGCACTGACAAGTACTGGAGTTTTCAGAAATGAGTAATCCATGTTCCTCTCTTCTAGTCCTCTTTCTGCTGTGTGGACAGATAAAACAAATTAACCATACAGAGAGGAAGCAAATCCTGAATCCTATTATTTGCTACCTTCCACCCCCCTCACCACCGCCTCTCCCACCCTCCCCCCATCAGATATCAAAGTTGTGCTTTTGCTTTCTCACTTGTCTGGCCAAATCCAGAAGAAAAGATCTTTCTTTTTCTACAACATAATTCTCACTTCTAACTGTTGGTAAAGCATTATTGCACAGAGTCAACATCCTCGGTACCCCATAGGGATCTCTGATTGAGCACTTGCAAGCTGAGAAAGATAATTTTGGAGAGCAGTGAGGAGTTCTCTTCCAGTGAATTGCTCAGATGCAGCTGTATGTGATGAAGCGCTGCTATTAGTCCTTCTGGATATTTGCCAGCCATCTTCAGAGGCCCTGAAATTTGCATCTTGTCTTGGATCTGGGAGGACTACAGGCCATCCTGTGGCTCTCTTGCCTCCCTGAAGAATGCTTTCCACCCAGGTTTCAGCAGGTGTCAGTGCAGAGGGCTTGTGGGGGATGGAACTCCCTCTCCAATACATGCATTAGGAAGGTACTATTCATAGTTAATAGCTAAACCCATAATTCTTAACACTTTCACAAGGTCAGAATAGTGTATTCTTATTACAACTTGAGCTCACCTCAAGTTAGTGTGGTGCATGGTGCAGAAATCAGCTACTCCATAGCACCTACTGTGTGCAGCCTTTGGGAATAGAAGAACAAATGCAAAGCAATTCAGGGGCACTCAAGTTTCTTTCACTGAAAGCTGAACAGATTGAAGTTATCTCTTATTGGGCTTAAGCTTAGGGTTTCCTCAGCTCAATGTAAACAGGTTGCGTTGATTATCTTGCTGCCTTGCTGTGCCTTGTCTCAGTCTTATTCTTTGAGAAGGAATTCTTTGATGGTTTGTGTGGCTCTCAATGGAGTTTTAAAACTAGAATCAGGTGATTTGTAGAAACAAATAGAGAAAATTATTTTTAAGAGGCTTAAGAAATTGGTCGCTAAGTGTTATGAATAACCTTGATATCAAAACAACAGATACATCACACAGCTTATAAAATAGCCTTTCTGAAATCTCATCTGTACTCTGTGTTTGAAATAGTTCTTTTAAGGATTATCTCCTCCACCCTCATAATTGAAAGTTTATACAGCATCTATGTGATTTCAATATGGGCAGTTGGTGAATGTGACACCTTTAATTCTCTTGATGCTGCAGTGCTGTGGGAACAAAGATGTGTATTACCACACCAGATAACTGTGCAAAGACTGTCAATGTGCTGCTGCTGGACAAAACAAATGTTCAAAGTCACGTGTGTTTTTCCATATTGTTTTGAACCATCCACCTGAATTGGGCAGAATTTAGATGATATGAGCTCAGTGGTTAGACGTATCTGCTTTTAACTTCTGTGATATTGCACAAGGTTAGGTCTAAGTCTGAATGTCCTAGGCTTGGACATTTAAGCACTTACATATGAGAACTGGCAGGTCTCTGTGGGGTGGTTAGTTCTGTATTATCGGTATGCACGCTTTCAACCTACATTTGCTGTAAGGCAGCTGTTAATCAGTAAATATGTATACGGAATTAAATAAGGCCCTCAACAATGTTGCCTAGTAATGTGCACTTGCAAGTTGGAACCCTTGAGAGTAACTGCAGGTGTTACCAAGCACATGCTGTACCTGCAAAAGGGCAGATGTCCTCTGGAAAAAAAAATCTCAGATTATGGGTGGTTAAGAGCTGATGGTTTAAATTGTGGTCTAGTGCAGATGGGAGTTACGAATAGCATTTTTCTCTCCTTTTGCTTTTTCCTGTTTTTTTCTGGGCTGTAATTCTGCTTCATCTGAATGTGCCCTAAAGCTACAAAGCAGTAGTGGGGAGGAAAGCTGTAGTTGTTCTGTCGTAGCCATTGACTTGGAGGTACTGAGTCTTTATTAATTAGAGCAGTGCAGCAGAGGGTCTCTTCCTGAGTAGTGATGTGCACAGTAGTATGCCATTGGAATCTTTTCTACCAAAAACATAGCCACAAGCTTTAAACTTGTAACAAACACAAAATTTTGAAGATTTCTTGGAGGTCTCATTTGTTGCTGAAGATGTTGCCTCTGGCGCATGATTATTTCTGAGAGATGGCTCCTGTCTGCTTTGGAGAACGTACCCTGTGCCCATGACCAAGTCTGTCTCTGACACCCTGTTAGCAGTGAGGTGTGAATTCATTGCAGGGTAGATATTATTATCTCAGAAATTACTTATGGTAAATGATCTTGACTCAAGATTGCCTTCAAGAGCCATGCTCTTTTTGCCATGCTTAATGATATGTTTGAAATCAGATTTTTAGGATGTTTCCAGCTGGAACTGAGAGTGACCCCTGTGAGGAGGGTAGAGGCTGAGTGTTGCATGGCACAGGTTGCTGCCTGCTTTCAGCAGCAAGCAGGAGCATTTGTACCTGATGTTCAGTTACAAAGCTGCTGTGTTCTTGGTGTCACAAAGCTACCCAACTGCGAGGTTCAGACGACTCTTGCTGGAGCAGCTATCAGGTCCAAAGATGTGTGTTGTGTCAGCAGAGCATCTGACTCTAGGAGTGAAATGGTTTTTAAATCTTCTGGATAGAGAACATCACCAGGGCTTTTGCTGCAGACTTGTGTGATTTTACTCCTGTGTCGCTCATCTCTGTTGTGCTTCTAAACCATTGATACTACAGGGTGATGTTGGAGCTTAGATTCTGATCTGAGATTGTACTGGAAAATGGCTCAGGAAGGAAATTCAAATGTACCCCTGAGGGTACCACACCACAGAGGGATGTGGGCTCACCAGTGGGGGTGAATGTGGTGGTGCCTTCATCTGTCCCAGGGCAGCTGCACTTATCAAGGGAGATGTGGATGGGTTAATGAACATTGAATTTCCTGAGTGTTGTTAAATAGAAACCATACTTTTAGGAAGCCCTGAAAAGTGGAAAATGAATATGAGAATATTAGGGGCAGGTAGCTAATATTTATGATGTATACTTAGATACCTTTTCCTGGCACTCTGATGATAATCTGTAGGAGATGGGATGCTGGTATGTGCAGCCCTACTTTATGTTGAGAATGGACAAGTCTAACCAAATTGGAGTGGTTTGTAACAGTTCACACTTCCTGTTAAACTTCATTTTCCTCATGTGGTAATCATTACATTAAATACCATGATACCAGCTCTGTATATTCATTTGAAGTATACCAATATCCCAGCACCTTCTTAGTGTCTCCCTTCTTTTGTTCAGAAAGACATTTCTTGGTGTAAAAGGTGAAATTCATTTGTTCTCATTGTTAATAAATACCTAGTTATGTTCAATGACAGGACAATGAATCAGTGCAGCAACACACTTGAATATGCTGAGGCATATTGAAGGAATGTGCTGAGGTCTCAGATATGTGATGCTGCAGTTAACTGTGGACCAAGCATGAGTTCCTCAAGGGTGTATTGTTTTCTGCTGTCCAGCTCAGTGAAAATTAATTATAAAAGATGATAAAAGGATCTTTTTTTTGCAAGCTACACATGCTGTGAGCAGAGATGAATGGGAAAAAGATTTTGGAAAAAATGTTGTCTAATTCATCCCTGGTGGGATTTTAGAGCTGTGTAGTTAATCATGGGACATATTTATCCTTATAGTGTGATTTCTGTAACAGCACAAACATGCTTATTTGGTGAATAGAGAATGTTTTACAGCTGCTATTAGAGTTGTGAGACCCAGCCTGGCTGCAGTGTGAAAGACATGTGATTTCAGTGTGAAATGGCCTCAGACACTGTGCTTTATGAAAGTATTTTAATGTTTTGAAACATCTTTAATTTTGAGATTTGGGAAGAAAAGGGGATTTTTTTTTTATCTAGGTTCCCCTTTTTTTAGTTGAAGTAGACTGTAGGAGATATTAAACTTTTCCTGTAACTGACAGAGGCAAATCTCTCTTTCATTTTGTAATGGACTTTTTCTTGTTGTTTGGAGTAATTACATTAATTTATTTTTGTCTCATAGCTAAGAATATATTCTTGCCTGCATTGCTTTAATGAATGTAGTTCCTGGAGTATGTGCCTGTTTTTCAGCTTTTTGCCTGTGGGCAGACTCTAGCATCAGTAGGGCTTTCTTCCACTATGCTACTTTGATGCACACACAGGTAATAATATCCAGGGCTCACATCCCTTATAAACTGGAGCTTTTCTCCTCACAGAATTGAATCAAAAGAATTACTAGCAGCAGGGAAACAAATTCAGTGTGGAATTTCATGCCCGATTTCAGCTGTGCAAATTGTGATCCCAACAAAACTGAGATGAACATAATTTGTCCTTAAAAACAATTACTTTAATTATTTGTTGCTATGCTGCACTCTGCTGATGGCATATGTTGCCTGTAGGACTTATTTAAGATATGTATGCTCTTAATACCAGTTGAAAAAGAAAGCTATCTCAGCTGGATAAAATTAATATAATGTGAATAATTAGATTATTTTTTCCGTCTGACCTTGCCTCTATTTAGTTATCTCTGCTTTTGGCGTGGAAATCCAGAGATTAATAACTGTAGCTATTTGAGCAAAGTCAGGACAGAGAATACTTACCAACTGCAAACAAATCCCTCTTCTGCTTTGCCGTTCCTTTAGCTGGAGCACAGTGTCTGCAGCAGCACTTGTTATTAGGAAAGTGAGTATTCCGTGAACAGTTATAACTCAGGGAAAACTAATTACCCTTTCCGGCAGTTTGCTGCCAAAGGAAGGTTCTCCATTACCTGGTGTAGCTGAGGTCTGCAGGGTATGTTTGCACTGCATCATCGTAATGTCAGACCCCAGTTTTATTTTATCAGAGCTGCCTCTGGTGGCAGCAGCAGCCAAGCCCAAGCAGGGCAGAAGTCTGGTTAGAGCTACATGAGTTTTTCAGGTTGGTTTTGCAGTCTGTGCTGAATTTTACTCAGTCCTTGTTAATGTGCTATCCATCCCTTGCTCTGTGCTTTGAAGCTATCTTGTCTTGCTCTGACACATCAGTCGGGCTTTCAATGCTGTGTGCACACACATCTTTGCTGTGGAGGTGCGATACAGCATGCTGTGACAATACTGGTGGCACCAAGCCTGCTTCATCTTCAGAGGCAGGTGCTTTGTTGTCATTGAGCTCTCAACTCATCCCCCCCTGGGCTAAATCTGGCAAATACTCTTCTGTCTGCTTGATCCAGGAACATTGAATATAATAAGATGGTCCAGTTTGTCTGAATAAGAATCACAGTTGCAGGTGCTGGCATGCTGTGCCTGAGCTATGCTTGAAGTACTGCACAGAATGTTTAGAGATTGAAGTCCAGAGATATTGCAGTTATTGAGGCCATGTAAGAGCTACAAAGGTCAAGCCTGTAAGGTTCGTAACAACTGATTGCACATGACTATAAGTGTGACTTCTTGAAGGTGATGTCGCAGATAGACATTGCAGTGTGCAGTATGTTTCTAGAGTATGTACTGTTCTTGGGAGCTAGATGTGAAACTGACTTTGTCTTTAGGGTTTTGTAGCAGAACAGCCTGTTACAGCATAACTACCTGAATTTTGGACTTGGAAAGGCTCTTAATCATCTCAAATCTAATCCATGCTGTAATTTTCTGAAAACTCAGGATTCAGTTTGGAGCTGAAGCCAAGTGATTTTGGAGAAGATCTAAAACTGTTGGAGAAAGTGGATCTTTGAGCTAGAAGGATGATACAGAAGAAACACCTCGTTACTGTTGCTGGCAGAAATTGAAAAGCATTTCCCTATGCTAAGCTCTTTCATTTTACATCTCTAGGTTTTGGTGTGCTTTTAACTCAGAGCACTGCTCACCAGATCAAAAGTGTGATTGGGAAATTAGATATTTAATTATTGCCCTGTTAGATTTAAAGATCTGTTTTACAGAGTCTCCCTCCCCTGCCCTGAAGCTGTTTCTAAAACTTTTAAATAGAGGAGTCCTCTGGTTACTTACAGCAATTTTTAGTAACAAAGTTCAAGTGATATACTTGTGCAGTTTGCAGCCCAGCTTTCTGTTCAAGGGTAGTGGAGTTTGAGAGCCTACTTAGTGCTCCCTCGAAGCAGCAGTGAAACCCTCTCTTTTATACAAGTGTGAATGGCTCAACGTGGGGGAAGTCTTTAGAGATGGGGACAAAGCCTGAACAGAAGGATGCTCCCTCTCCTCAGCTACTGCCAGCCAAGACATTAGAGTAGATACAGCCATTTTTATTTGCCCCTCTGCTCTGTGCTAGCCTGCCTCATTTCAGTGCAACTTGTCCCTGTACTGAGGGATCACCCCATTCTACTTGTATCTTGCTTTGTGCTATTCATCAAACAGGGTTTTGGGGCTGTAAATGACCAACCTTTGATGATGGAGGGAGATAGGTGATAGCACTGTGCACCACTTGTGGAAGGTGGACGGTCCAGGAAGGTAGAAGGTTAATGTCAGTGCCAAGTGTCACAGCACTGGAGGGATTCCTCATAGTCCTGCATTGTCCACCTTGTTCATCTGAAATGGGCCCTGGGCCCGGTCCTGCTCTATCTGCCCCTTGACTAGGTCTGGAGGCAGAAATGAACTTGAGCATGAGATCTGGGAGGGAAATCTCAGAATTGCTCACAGGGCAATTAGCACAGCTACCTACACCCAATAAATACTTGGTATTCACTTTGATGCACTCAACAAATACTTGGTATTCACTTTGATCTACTTCAAAGGGTGCTTATGTGAAAAACATTTCTGTCCTGGTCAGAGGTCCCTTATGGTGTGCTATCAGGAGACAACACTACATATGGGGATTGAATCCTATCTCTGTTAGGAGCTGCTCAGTTGTCAGGTCTCCATTTCTGTAGCTTCTGCAAGCCCCAGAGGCAGAAACTGTGGGGCATAGAGGTGGTTGTGTTGGTAGGCTGGTAAGACCCTTGAGTAAACAGTTGTTCCTTTGCATGATCCAGAAGAATCTCTAATTTAAATGCTGGTAGCTGTAGAAAAGTTGCTAATGAAGTGAACCTAGAAGCCTCATTTACCTATATGAAATCATTACCAGTGAATAGTTCATTCTCCTGGAAAATACAATAATAGTAATGTAATATACAGAACACAATACTACCCTCTAATAAGTCTGGCAGGCAGATTGCAGTGTCTATTCAGACTGTATTAGCCAGCCAGTGATTTCAAAAGCTTTTATGTGCAGACCCTTGTTGCTCAAGTCCTGCTCTTTGCTGGCTGAGCGAAACTAATTAAAGAGAAATGTACTGTAGCTGAGAAGGCAAAAAAAGTTAAAAATAACCCTTCTAAACAAAATGAGCAGTTTTCAGTTGTTTTTGCAGAAATTAAAGTAGATTTGGGTTTTTTTGGGGGGGAATTCTTGGGGCAATTTTGCTGTTTAATAATTTTGTTTGGGATTTTGGGTTCCTAAACATGGACCTTTATTGCAGACTACAAACACTCAGACATGTATTACCTAGCTCTTTTACTCTTACAATATGAAGTGACAATTCTGTTGAGACAAATGGTACTGGCCATTCAGTACATGATATATGGACTGTAGCCTATGAGCACTGACATTTCCGATGTGTGCTTAAAGATCATTGTGGCTGAAGCTTAAAGCACGTGAGGGCTGCCTTAATAGACCTGGAGCATATAACCTATGGAGGACTCTCCTGCTTGACTTGAATGTTAAAATGCTGCCTTTCTTCTCAGGCTGATGAAAGCTGCCAGGTAGAGGACACGTATGTCCTTAATGGTTGTGTTGGGAATATTTCCTGGAGCACCACTCAGGATCTGCTTTGCAAACTTGTAAGGGCTTTTGTGAGAAGTGTGTTGCCAGTTTGTTGGAGAGCTGTATTTACAGGCTGCCAATCTGTTTGAAGGCTTTGCAACTATGGGAGATAAGTTGCAGACCCTGAGGATGTCCTTTCGTCACTTGTACAGCTGTCCAGGGATCAGATAATGGGCAAGAAGCATGGCTGGGGTTGGGGTCTGTGCACTGAACTGATCAGCAATATCACCATCCTGATCAACCTATTTGTGAAGGATGGTGATGGTCTTACTGGTGCACTCACATATCTACAGGATTCCTTTCTGCATCCTGTGCCATCCAAAGGGTTGGAAGAGGGCCCAGAAATGCTAAACTCATCTGTTTATATGAAGCTTGCTTGTTTCTTTTTGGATATCTTGATCTGAAGAGCACTTTATCTTTCTGAAGCACTAACCCTGTGCTTTTGTCTTTCTAAACTGCAAACACTGCATGTAGCTTGGACTGTCCTGATGTGTTCACTGTTTGTCTGGGTTAAACCACGACAGAGAGACTTGGGCAGGTTCAGGCTTCCTCTGTTTGCTTTCAACTTGAGTTGCCTGTTCTGATTATCTCAATGGTGAAAACTGGTCCACAGTAGGAAAACTTTGTTTGTGTAATGTAGAGCAAGTAACTGGTTACTATCTTGAGCAGTGCTTGAAGTAGAAATTTAGAAGCTTCAGTGTTCAGCCTGTTCACTCTGCAGCCCAAGTTTGAAAGATGCGTACCCATTTGGTGTTCGAAGAAATATTGGCACAATGTGGTGTTGAATGCTGGCCCACTTCAATTACTGACGGAAAGATAAAATACATTTTGCTCTTGGCTGGCTTACCTGCTTGCTGATGCTAATATTATGAGCTCAGCATTTCAGGGGTCATCTTGAAAGAAGCAGAGACCTGAACCCCTGGTCCTACATTCCTGCTGCTGTTGCCACTGCAGGGAAACATTGCCGGGTCAGAAACCAGTTTGTGTTTGCACTTCAGTAAAGCAAGTGCCAGGTGACTGCCAAGGTCAGCTGCACAAGGAGAATCTTGATCCAATGCAGGATGGTGGTGGTTCTCTTTCTGACTGGCAGGTTTCTCCATGTACATTTCATCTTTTAGCTTTCATTAAGGTCAGTCTGAAACCTGCAGGACTGAGGCTTTCACAAGCACTTTTATATAATATAATGCTGAGGAATACTTGATCATATATGTACATGTACATCTTTATTGTCCTCTAGAATGTTTTGTTGCAATTTCATAATTTTGTAGCACCCCAGGGAACTTCTCTCTCTGCCAATTAATTTGTTGTGGTTATTTCAATTTTGTCCACAACCTGCTTGACAAAAATTTTTTAAAGCTAGACTCTTCACCTTGAGGGAGCAAAAAACCATGAAGCTGGTCTGGATCACAAGTAACAGTAGGAGACATAATGCTTAGCCATAAAAACTGCATACATGCCTACAAGCTGATGCATGAAAAACTCAAGTGCTTCCTCAGCTGCCTGCCACTATGAATGAAAAAGATTATAGAAATAAACTCCAACTTGTTCATTAATGTGAACATCAAACAACTGCAAAGACAGCTTTTACTGTTCTTCACTCAGAGTGGTTTTGCTACAACTACCTAATGCCAGTTATTTCTATGTACGTCCTTGTCCCATATGAAAAAGAGTTGGCTTCTTGTCTGATAATGGGAACTTGTACTTTTAGCACCTGATGGTGGAGGCTTTGGTTTTGCCTGGACACCCAAGAGGATGGAAAAGAAGGTGCAGCACATCATGTCATCAGCAGTGGGATATGTTCCTTCCTGCTGAAGTATGGTGATAATTCTGAAAACATTTCACTGTGAAATGAGTACACAAAGTAGTGTCTAACTGTTCAACTGGATATGTCCACTGTTTCACTTTTGTCCCTGAAAGAGAAATATTGAATGAAGAACTGCTTAAAAATTCAGTGTGTATCCTGCTTCTAGCTGCTTTTTAGCAAAACGCACAAGCCCACAGGTAGCAGAGCAGCTGCACAGTGCTCTGACTTACCTCCGGGAGGCTGCTTCATCTCTGCCTGCTCATGCTGTCAGGCAGATTTTGACGCATGGATGTTAATTAACCAAAAATTGTTTTTCAGCCTCCACTGTGGAATTTTTCTTTCTCAGCACTTCTGTGTGGATTTGGTTTATTTATCCCACATCCCCCAGGCAGGGTAATTTTAATTCTGTAAGCACCAAATGCCTCTTATTTTATTCCCTCTCTCCCCCCTCCCATATAGGATATTTTATCAGCCTGCTGTTGTAGATCAGTAATTAGGTCCACAAGTGATGTTTGCAATTGTACTTTCTACCTGTGCACAGAATGGCAGTGATTCAGCCAGTCCATATACAAACATCATATCACCAGATCTGCTCCTGCTAATGGTCTATCTCCTGGCAACTTTCTCTAAGGGTGATGCATAATTGCTCTGCTGGAAACATTTTAATAATGAAATTTAACTTCTTAATGTGCCATTAACTAGATTTCCTTCTTTTAGGGTGACATCAGCTGTGGTGGTTCATGGGGCTTTTTGTGTGCATGCAGAAGTAATTGTGTGCATAACTTTGGCCCTTGTCACTTGTGGTGATGGTCCCCAGGGCCTTCAGTGAACTTTGTGAGCTGAGCTGAGGCAAGGCACTTGGGCCTTGCAAATGTGATTTCTGCAGAAAGACTTCATATTTTTGAACATAAGTATTAGAAAAAGCTGCTCTTGGAAAGGGTGAATGTCTTGTGACTCTTTAATTTGGGCTGTAACAAGGCTCATCATTTCTAGTGGTGATGAATAAGGGTTTGACTGGAGATATGTTAATGCACAGAAAACAATGGCACTTAAAATAAGCACAAAGTGCCCCTAAAGTGCCATATTTGGTAATAGCTGCAAGTGATAGGTAGTAAATGATGTAGTGCTGCTGCTCTGCTTTTGAGGGACAGCAGCAGCAGCTTCTGGCTAGTCCAAGGATTTAATTGTGCTTAGTTCCAGTAGCTGTGTGGGCAGTGACCTGCAATCAGTGTCTTGCAGCCAGGTTTTCAAAAGTAGCCACTGATTTGAGGTTTGTAAAGAGGTTTGTAGATCTCCTTGCAAAAACCTGTGAATGCAAGGTACTTCCATCACAACATGCAGGGGTTCTGTGGGATCACTGAGTTTGAAACCTGGGCTGGGGTTTGATTACTTCTTTAAGGCTTCCAACCTGAATGTGGTCACGATGCTAAGTGTCCATAGCTGCGATACAGATCTCCTCTCTGCCTCTGCTACAGGATACCACCTACAAAGGGTGACCCCCTGTACACTTATTCACATGTGTGCTCTGTAGCTTGTATCATTTGGATGGAAGAACAAAGTGCTGGTTGCACTAAGGCAGTAAGCTTTTGCAGTAGGCTGCTTTATACCACAAGCAGAGCTATTTAAACATAACAAATGACAGCTTATTTGGCAAGATTGCTCTTTTCCATCATTTTTGCTCTCATGTTTTCTCCCTTAACATGAAACTGAAACAGTAAACTTATTTGTCACTTGCAAGGGTTTTAGTAATAGCAGTATGATATCCCTGAAAAAGCACATGTAGTAAAAACTTAGGAGTTTGTATGCTTTTTGATTAGTAAAATGCTTATTTCTCACCTGTGGGCACAAAAGTTTAGTTGCACATGAGCTCAATAAGATTAAGGAAAGCCAATAAAGTTAGCTAGCAAGAAACAGTGCTGTTTTGAAATGAAATGAAGTTGGGGGATGCACAGCCAATTAATTTATCATGTAGTAAGCAACTTGTAAACTTCACCAGAGAGCTTGTGCCCCCTAAAGCTTCTTTCATTTTAGGGGACAGGAAAAAAAGCAGACAACAACCTGAAACCTGAAAAAGTTTGTAACCTCGTGTTTCCAGAAAGTGGTTAACAGAGAATGGGGCAGCACAAGGTAGAGAGTAGGGCTGATTCAGGCATGCAGGAGGGGTCACCTTTTCCTGGAAGAGGCTGCAGCCACACTGGCCTTGCAGGCTTCCCAGCTCGTACATCTGGGTGCCAGAGCTGTGAGGCTGAAGCCGAGCAGAAAGGGAGGGGGCTGCACTGGTTGTGCCATGGGCATCTGTGCTATGCGGTGGCTCCATCACAGTCAGTTTTGCCACTGCACAACTGCGTGTTTGCATTTGCAGCATGACTGAGACACACGTTGGGCTGGACACGGGCAGGCATCTCTGCTGTGTTGTTGGAACATCTCCAGCACACCCATGGGAAATGACATATGGGACAGCATGTTGTTGGATGCTCTCTCACAGGGTACTGTGGCTGGGCTGGGGTCCCATCCTCCCAGGGAAATAAACATTGAAGCTGTGGCTTAAACTGAGCCTGCTCAGAGCCTGTGTTTACTGTTGTATTAAAGCTTTTAATCAGACTGTGCAGCAGCATGTGTGACAGTGCTGAGAGCCAGGCATGTTTTTCAAGCAGGCATATCCAAGTCCCATGACAAGAGCAAAAAATATGGAAATATATCCTCACTCTGACAAAACAGGGCTGTAAGGAATGCCTCAGAGATCAGTGTCAAACAGCTTGCGGCAACCCCATTGACACAGCTAGAAGTGAGCTGAGGAAAGCTGGGTGGGAGAAATAGCTGTACACCTGTGCCAGGGAGCCCTTTTGCTTGAAGGAGTTGGGTGAATTTTCACCTGAAATGGCTACAGGTATAAACTTACAGTTATGGAAAAAATCTGTATCATTACCCTAGAGAACTGCTATGCTATAGTTGAGAGTAATGGGAATTTAAGACACTATGAATAATAGAAAAACAAACAAACTATACAAACCTGGCTGGTAAAGGGATTTCTGTTTCCTCAGTTGGGTGCCTTTGCAGTTTTTCTCATTGCTCCATGTTCTGTGAGGATTTGTTAAACTAGCGCAGTGCTGCAGGAGGTCTGGCAGGCAGGTCAGATATTCCTAAACCTGGTAACTCAGGACAAAAGTCATAACAGTTGTGACAAACCCTGCCAGACCTGAACTAGCATCCCAGGAGGAGTTGCAGGTGTTGCTGGGGAGCCTGCCCGTGGAAGTGGTTGGGTTTCTCTAGCATAGCTGTACAAATACCAGAGACAGAGGTGCTGTTACTTAAGATGATCTAGATTTTTTTCCTCTTTCTCAAAATAGATGTTCCCTAAACAAACTCTCAGTACTTTAAAGAACACCTGACAACCAGCCAGCCTGGCTCTTACAGCACAGGGGGATTTAATGCTGAGTGAAGGCTTGGTTCACTTTCAGTAGTTGTTTTCTCATTAGAATTGCACTAGGGAAACACACTGTCTTTTCAGCAGGGATAAAAATTAGATTAATCCTTTGGGAATTTTCCCATTTTACTTCAAGATACTGCTTTATTAAGGAAACAGAGGAAAATAGGGGATTTCAGAATTTATTAAAAAAAAAAATCCAAGGTAATGAATATGCACCAGGTAGCAAATATTTCAGGGCTAGAAACCTGAGCTAGAAAGTCACCTTTAAGACAAAACTGATTTGTTCTCCAAGTTGCAGCTTCCAACCCACCAAGGGTAATTAATAGCAGAAATGTGAATGCATTTGTACTTGCCCACCCAGTTGACTCTCATCTGTAGGTATGACATCTGCTCCTGATGATCACTTTAAATTAAAATCTCTAGTTTTCCTTATGCTGTTTCTAGCATGTGGCTTTAAGCAGGCTTCACTGATGACTTACATGTTTAAAGCTTTTGCTGTAACTTATCTTCAGTTGTATTGACAAAGTTCTTTGGTTCTTGCTAGCGTTTCACTGGGCCTGGGCTGCGTAAGAAGGAAATAAATGTCACTGCCTTCTCTAGGACAGCAGGACTTTGTAAGCTTGCAGTTGAACTGAGACATCCCTTGGGATTGCCCTATAGGCAGAAAAAGTCCTACAGACTGCATATTAAACTTCCTATTTTTAACTTTATGTCAGGTTTAGAGAGCATAGCAAGTCAACCCAATTTCCCCTGAGGATTCAAGTAGAAATATCAGTCTGTCATTTCAGTTCACTACTTGGGGATAATTAATTACCGTTGAGGACAATTAATCATTTTAAATAATTTGTTTCTTGAGAAAGATTGGGACAAATACAAGATAAAAGTCTCTGGCTGACCCCATGCAAGGTCAAGCCAAGGCACTATGATATGTTGAATATAATAATTATTTGCTGCCCTAAGCCTTGATGAGTTGGAGTGTGTTTAGTATTGTTTGAGCTCTTCAGTCCTGTCCTTGGAGGGTGAAACTGTAACTTCATTGGGATGGACGGTTTCTGGCCATTTTTTTCAGGAGTGGTTTCTGATTTTGGGTGACCATGAAGGAAGGTCAGACTTTGAACAAACTATATGAATGACTTGCTCCTGCCATGCTGTGTGGGCAGTTTGAGGATGAAAGGACCTTGTGCCTCCTAGATTTCTTCTCTGTCAGGACAGCACTGTGAGCCCATCTACGAGGAGCTGTGACAGCAGTTGAGACTGGTTGAATATCCTTTGCTGTAGGTGTGATTGATTCCAGTCTGAAAGATCTCAGAGTGCTTAAACCTCTCTGATACCAGCTCTGTTCTCCTACCTGTCGTCCCATCTCATACTGATTGCTAGATCTTCCTTGTGTTGCAGAGCCAGCCTTCTAATGACATGGTAAAAAAAGATCTTGATATAAACTGCTTTTTCCTGAATTCAGCTTATTCTCTCTATGGTCTTGGCAGGCCTCATTGCTATAGTGTCTGTCCCAAACTTTATGAAAATGAGGGAGGTTTTCTTTTCCCAGGGTTTTCAGACATGTGATAGGTTTCCTGAAAGAAAACACCAGCTTTCAGAAACCCTGCTCCTTCTCCACATCACCTCTGAATGGATGTTTTATCTTGGGAAAAGGCTCTTTCCTGCGGTGCTACTGATACAAGTTTTTGCAGGTTTGTGGTGACCTACTCATTATAACTTGATGATAGTTTTGAGCCCTAAAAATCCTCCTTAATGTAACATCTGACATTTCTAGACTGTGTTGGCAGAGCAGAAGGCATGCTGATAAACCAGAGAGTATACATATTCTTAGCTTCAGAGTTTGCGCCTCTGAACACAGGACCACCCTGCTGGGATCCAGAAGATGTTGAAGTCTGTGGCTCTTTTCTCCATGGCTTTTGCAAATATTTACCAGGGGTTTCTGAATGTACTTGCAATTGCTTCTCTACTGACAGCACGCAGTGAAGATCAGGCAGTGCTGAGGGATTTTATATTTTTCAATGTTAATGAGTGCAGCTTTCATCATGGAGTCCAGTGCCTGTACTTTGGGGTGGGTGCTGGAGCCTAGGGCAGTTTGGAAAAGGTTGCTGGGAGGAGGAGAAGAAAGGGTGCATTCCTGATGCAGCCAATGAGACATTTGCATTGCAAGAAGTAAAAGGAGAAATGTATGAAAAACTTCCCTGAAACTCTGGTGGCTCTAACTCTCCAGCAGGATGCTAGAAGGCATCTGTCTTCCTGTTTAATTGTTGCATAGTCTCTGTGTTATCCCTTTTAAAAGCCCATGAAAACATTTTAGTTTCTCAAGCTCTGTTTCACAAAACCCTATAGTCACCACAGCTTGTGCAGTCAGCTGCTGGGGACTACTCATGAGGCAAGCCTCTTCTGTTAGGAAGTGAAAGGAGCAGCAAGCACCAGCACCACTGGTGAGCCTGGGGATGAGGAAGGGCAGGAAACAGACAGGCATGCTTAGCTTGCCTGCAGAGGCCTGGCAGGGTCAGATAATTTTTAGATCATTGGCCCATTTGAGCACTGGTTTTATCCAGTAGTGCACCTCCAGTGTGTCAGTGCATGGCTCAGCCCATCACTCCAGCCATCCATGTTGTGAGCTCATCTCAGGTCTCCTACTGAAGGAAAACATCATATTCCTCAAGTGGCAGAAACTAGGTGCTGGTGATACTTACCCAAAAGGCTTGCTATGCCCATGGTTGCTTCTCTTTCCCTCCTTAGGCCACAGTGCACGTGTTTGTATAGAACCGCAGATTCTTCACTGAGTGTAATAACAGGACTTTTATAGCTATGTACAGGGCAATTATTATATATATTGATTTCCAATAATCATATGTTTCAGAGCTAAGTGGAACATATTTTTGAAACATGTCAGATCAAGTATGCTTTATAAATAAATGATACTTGTGACACCTGGTACGAGACTATCTTATGAATAAGTTAGGCTGTCTAGGGTAAAGCATGCTTTCTTTTGGTCAGTGTAAATGTGACAGAAAATCAGGTTTCTGTCTATATTGTAACTTGTTTAGGAAAATGGGGCAGACTCTATGGTGGGAAAGAGCACTGTCAAGTTCCTAGTTGTAAGGAAAGCAGTCAGATAATGTTGCCTGATGTTTTTTTCCAGAGAAATTCCTCTCTGGACTTAATAGGCCAATTCCTCAGTTTCTTAGCACAAGTCCCACAGCCTGTCAGTAGTCAAATAAGATTTCTTTCTCAGTTCACTCTGTCCTCAGTTAGGACAAAACTAGGGACAAAACCAGGTTGGCTTCTCTTAAGGCAAATTCAAAGCCTGTCGTGCAGCGAGATCAGTGGCAATGGATATTTGGGATTTTGAGATCCAGGTATCTCGAACTGTTTCCTGAGGAAGCACAGAGAATAAACATAGTCTGAAAGCATATCTCCAAGTGGAAGATCCCTCATGTCTCAAGCGCTTAAGTATAAAATATATGTGTACAAAATACATGTACATGTACATGTGTACAAAATACATGTCTGCCTGTGCACCCAGACATCTGTCATGTACCATGCATCTGGCATCCTCTCTTTCTAGGAGTTCTCAATAGACTGCAGTAGTGCTTTAGCATGTGGTGAAGTGCTGCTCCATGGGTAAGGCTGGTGTCATAGCTGGGTCTTTGCTTCTTTTATGCTGCAAAGGGCTGGTGCAGTTCTTGCAGTAAATGACCTCTTTAGCCATGGCTGCTTTGCTGCTGGCTGCCTGTATTTTGCCCAGAGGCTACAAATACTGCTAACTGATGCAGCAGTGGGAGTTTTTTGTGTAGTTTTTGTGTGTGTGTGTTTTGATTTTTGTTTGCTTTTTTTTTGGGGGGAGGGTGGGGGGTGGGATGGGGTGGTTCCAACCCACTGAACAGGGTTGAGAACAGCTCAGCTTTTATGTAAGTAAAGTTTACTCCTACTTGCATGCATGCAAGTCCCAGTGCTGGCTCTTGCTTAAAGTTTGCTGGTTTTGGCTATAGCCCTCATTAATCAAATTCCTGAGTTCCTAGTTTGTTCTTTTTTCCTTTCAAACTTTCACTGACCTGAGTGAGCATTTAGGAAGAGTAAATCTGTAAAATACCTAATAGAGAGCAGCTGTTATTATCTTGAGAGAAACATCAATGTGAGTTTTTCCTCAAAGTATTTGTGTTTCCAAGCAGATAGAAAATGTTTAGACAGTGGCTGGCCCATATATGGGAAACTGAGCCATGTTTGGAGAGGGAGGGTTGATTAAAATCCCCCTCTGCTTTAACAATCTGCTATTATACCGGACAAGGAAGGGCAAAGACCTCCTTGGCTAGCTAGCCTAGCTTCCTCCCAGTGCTGAAAACCACAGTCATGAACTTCAGGTGCCCTCTTAAAATTTGTAGTTGTGCTGGGAAACTGTTTCAGAGCCTCCCTGTGTCGACCAAAACTTCCCAATTTCTAGGTTATGTGTATTCGTGTCCATATTTATCTGCACTGGGCTCCAATGCTGTCCTATAAATACCTCAGGGAAAATCATATTCCCTCTTGCATTTTTCTTTGCTAGGTTTAAATGGGCCAAGCTGCTTTAGTCTTCGTCATGCACAGCCCCTTTTGTCAGCTGATCTTGCTGACCCTGCTGTGTACCTGTTCCAGATGGACTTCGTCTCACTTGAACATTGTAACGCAAGCAAGCCACTTCCTTTAAATATAAGCCTTTCAGGTTGACAAGCTTAAAGAACAACATCTTGTCTGGCATAATGCTGGAGTCTGCAAATTCAGCATTTGGACCTGAATAGTTTTTCATTTTTCACACATTTAAAAAGAAATGCAGTATACACACTAAACAGATGATGCTCAGCAGGGCACTGTATAAGCTGCTTTCTGTTGTGTATTGCTGTTGGTGATGGATGAAATTAGGCTTCGAGAGTCACTGGCAACATTTCTCCAGATCTATGGCAGGGACATTTTTTGGTGATTTCACTTACAAATCTTGTGCCAGCACTTCTTAAAGTGCCTGTTTAGCTCTGCCAACCTCGTAAGAGGCTGAGCAATGTAGAAACATTTGGATCTAAATACTTTCAAGGGTTTATGAAGTTCATATCCAGCTATGAGCCTGGCAAGTGCCAACTAATGGAAGCTATCACACTAGCCAAGATTTATAGTTGGTTTTGTCCATTATCTCCCTGACTGGGTCCAAGGGCCAAAGTTTCACAGGCACCTCTCACAAAATAGCAGCAGATCAGTGCTTCTGTAGGAAAAGCGTCTTCCCAACCTCTGATATTTGATATATTTAATATAACACTCCTAAAGCAGGAGTGTTATATTCCTCATAAAATATGTCAGCCAGAACCTGTGGAATTTTCTTTCCTATAAACAGATGATCCTTTGTGAATTTGTGCCAGTCTCCTCCAATATAATGCACCATTACAGTGGATTTCAAAGGTTATTGTAGCTGAACTGTGCAAAGAGTAAAGATTGTGAGTTTTAGAAGTGCTGCATTACAGTTACAAGTCAGGTTTCTCTGCAGTTATGAATGACATGGAAAACATAGTACTGTGCAACACATTCAGTGAATACCAAGATTTTTGTAATGCAAGTTTTTCTCTGGTCTTGCAATAAAAAGTAGAAATTACATGAATTTATTGAGGCTCCTATTAATATCCTTAGTTCAACTCTGTTCATGAACCTTAAATTAGGCTCAAATAATTGGTATAATAAAAGTTTACCAGGAACATGGGAGTTAAATGATTTCTGATACTATTTTGGAATGAGCGTGAATGTGAATGTTGCAGCAGAGCAGCAGTTGTAAGGTGACTGGTATAAGCATGCTATTAATTAACATTTTTGCAGCTCTTTGAAAATGTAAATTGCTCCAGAATATTAAGTATCATTATTATAGCAGTCTTGAAAAGTAATAACTTAATCTATGAAATTGAGTCTATTTTGCAAACTATAAATGGGACTAAGATGTGGCTGCTAGAGTGGCAAAGTGCAATTTAGGACACTGGGTTCGGCTCTTGGGGCTTTTTGTTGGGGTCTGTCTGAGGTCAGGTCATGACTGTTCACTGCTCAATAATGTGTAACCTGGAAGAAGGGTAAGGAAAATGAGGACAGATCATTTACAGAGAGACATCGAGTTGGTCAGTGAGTTAGTACAAGCAAACGGTATGTAAAGTGTTACTTGTAAAAGTGGTATAGTGTACTCTCTGTTTGAGTACAGAGAATTGAGAGGGTGGCCTATTTCTGAGAAACAGCAAGTCTGAAAAGGTGCAGGACCACTGACTAGTCAGCTGAACCAGAGCTCTTGGGATTTAATATGAGCACTCCCTGTTCCCATCCATGTGCCTGCGAATACAAGCTCAGTAGGGGTCCAACTGCTCCCCTAGAAGCAAACATCCAGCCTGGGAAGCTGCTTCTGGTAACTGAATACAGGTAAATGCTGTCTGTGGGAGAGCAGACAGAAATTCAGAGAAGTAGTAAGGCGATTGTGTTTTCTTGGGAATTAACACTGGTGTGATCTCTTGAAAAATAGCTGAGGCAGTTTCTGATACCTGTAATCAAAAAGAAGATATTGGGAAGAAAAAAACATATTGGAGAGAAGTCAGGGAGCAGGATGAGAATGACCAGAAAACATCGACATATAAGGAGAGTCTCCAAGAATTTCATTAATCAGAGCGATTTGATATGTCTGGTACCTAGATGGAGAACAGCTCTTTAATGTACAGCAAGATCCAGTGGTTGGAAATGTAAGGTGAGCACATTTTGACCAGAAATTAATTTAAGCTTAACTGTGAGGCTAATTAGCCATGGGAACAGTATCTGATACTGATGATTATGATGAACTCTCCATCACTAGAAATGCTAAAATCACAATTGAATGCTTTTCTGCTCCAGTTTTCATAGAAATCTATTCAGGACTATGTATTAATCTGTATTATGTAGAATACCCAAACAGAAAACAGTAACGGCCTTATTTATTCATTCACTGTACAGCTTTGGGCAGGTTTAATGGGGATATTGCAATTCTGAGTACTGTAAATGAAGTCCTAGCTCTAGGAGTGTTCGAAGACAAAATTACGACTAAATTTACCAGGGCCAAGATTTCTTCTATGCTGAATTTTAAGAGTGTTGAACACTCCAAAGTCTATTCATTTCAACTGGAATTTGCTCAGCGGCAGTGAAAATGTAACAGCTGGGAAAAAGAATGTCTTTAGAACAGTGGGACAATAAGACCTATGTCTTCAAGTTTTGCTTTATCCTTGCAGTGAGGATGACACTAGTTTCCTGTGAAACAGGAGTTAATATTGCCCATTATCTCCCAAGTATGTATACGTGACCTAATGAGCATTTGGAAAAAATCTCGCAGAAATGTGTGTGCAGTTAAAGCTGTTTCCCCTGTCACTGCCGGGCATGTGATGCTCACTGTGGCTGACGCAGAGGAGCTGATCTGACCTACCGTCTGGCCAGAAAACATGAGGTCTGTCTTGCAAAAAACAGCCTAGCAAACAAAGACATGAGGATTTGGTGCATATTGTCTGTAAAAGGAAACTTTTCAAACTTTCTTATGTAAAACTCAGAGAGACTGTGCAGGTGACATATTCAAGCACTGCTCCAAGCTGGGCAGAGCAGGAGTCTGAACAGGCATTGCTTCAGGAAGAAGCTTGTCTCCCTGCTGTTTGCCTTTGTTGGGTTTGGAGCTTTTTGTTTGTTTTGAGAGGGGTTTGTTTGTTTAAACTCTAAGATCACTTTTAAACAGTAATTCCATTGAAACAGTTTAGTTTGAACAGTGGCATTTTTACCTAAGCAGTTTTTCTTCACAGCGGAATGGTTCCTGGTTAAGGAGGATCCTTTGAGCTATGCTTCTTCTCAGAGAGATGGAGAGGGTTTGAGGCAGATCAACTGGGCAGGGATGGGAAGGTTATTCCTTGAATTAGTGTGCATGTTACCTAGAGCGTAGTGAGTGGATAAAGCGGATTTGTGTTCTTGAGTTTCCTTGGCTTACCTGAACTCATCTGTCATTGAGGTGTCTGCTAGATGAGGGACACTGCTGTTACGGCTCTCTAATGGGATGCAGCAGACAAAGAACTAGTTGTTACCAGAAGATGACTGTTATCAAAATGAGACACACATACCACCCCTCCCTGTGCAGAAAATGCTTATATTTTCATAGAAACAGCCTAACCTGTTATTAATGGATATATCTTGCATATATGGGGAACCTAAGCATGGTCAGTCACTCCAAATGAACAGGATCAAAATTTGACCTATCCAAAGTCACATGTTGAAGCAGAAAGCAAAAGCAAGAATAGATTCAGGGTCCTGAACTTCCCCAACCTCTAGAAAGGGAGCCAAATTTCATCTCTCACTTGTAATTATGGTCAAAGCCTGGGCAGAAATGAGAAGTACTGATTTCTGTTTCTGCTCTGCAGTAGATTTACTGTATGACCTTGAAGGAAAATGTGTCCTCCTTTGTCTCAGTTTACCTCCCCAATAGTGGAGATAATTGTGCTAGTATGCAGTAAATTTTAATGGATTTTGTTCCTGTACCTACTGAAGTTAATGGCTCCCCTTGCATCCCCTTCTAATGGGAAGACCAGGTGTACCATTTGTAGGGTGAAGGGTTTTTGCAAATGTGAGACAGATATTATTTGTTTTAACATATGGGCCCAAATAATAGCCACATATGCCTGGGAGTCAACTGCACACATGGATAGTAAAGGATGACAATTCAGTCTTGAGAATAGCTGCCTCAACCATCCTTGCACTGCAGCTGAGTGCACACATGGTCTCACCCTGCCCAGGTGCTGCTGGAACAGTGGGAGGCTTAGAGGAGGGACTTGTAAGAAATCCAAGACCCAAATCTGCCAGTAATTGAGTCAGGTGAGTGCTGCACCTGGATGCTAATATGTGGCTGTAGTGAACTATATACAATGTGTGGAGAACTTGTGGCTGAGCTCTGCCTATTGCCTGATTTTCATTAGGAAAAGCAGCCCGTGCGTTCTTCCAAGTTAGTTGTTTTTTTTTCAAGTATATAGAAAGGGGACAACTACTTGAAAGATAAAGCTGATACTGACTCACCATGGTTCATAATGCTGAGCTAGAAAAGTTAGCAGTCCCAGCACCATGGAAATGAGTGCAGCATCACTTTTTTCACTGCATTCCCTCCTGTGCATTGCAGTGGTCTGGGTGGCTCTCCCAAAAAACTAAGCTAATGTTGCAGAGTGTATCTGATGTGTTTCCTGGTAACTGTCAGGACCCAGAATATTTCTGGCAAAGGGAACAGTATTTCTCTGTTCTGTTAGTAGATGAGGTCTAAGCACTACTATCAGTTTATACCTTTTGTGCTGATTCTTTGTTTCCCAGGCCAAGGGGAGATAAATCACCATTCGATCAGCTGACTAATCAAAAGTCTGTTCAAGTAAATTATCCCAAAAATACTCTTCCTGTACATTTTATTTTGAAGCTGTTTAGAACCTGATTAAGAAGTCCCTATTTTGAAGTAAAGTTTCAGTGTTTTAGTGTCAATATTTCCTCAATACTAGCAGTGGGAATCCCTGGAGCTATCACTTATTGATGAATACTTGATTTCCACACACAGCACGGGACTGTGGTTGCCTGATAGAGGCATGCAGCTGCATCCAAACCTGCATTATTGCTCTACTTTGTCAGTAAATGCAATGGGTTCCTTTGACATTTTACCAGGTGAACTATTGTATACTCAAGACAGCCTCCATCGCAAAAAGCTTATAGCTTGTGGAAGACAGAGGGAGATTTAAGTCTCGAAAGTTCTGTGTCAGGTCATAGTTGCAATGCTCTCTATTGCTCCTATCGAGGAGAGAAGGAGTGGATTTTTTTCCTTGCTATTTAGAAGCTTTGCACATTCGCATATACCCTCACCACCACTTCTTTGATTCTAGAATGATTTTCTCATAAAATTGCCCTTGATCTCCAGCCTGAGACTCTGATGCATATTTATAACCCTTCCTCTGTACTTTCTTGTCACTTGACTTTACCAAATCTCAGTCGTTGTCTGAGTTGACTATGTAAAGCACAAGCTGCAGCCTGAGTGGGGATGAGAGCTGGAACAACTCTGCTTTGCCTTTACTTTGAGCTCTAGAGGTATAAGGGGGTATCATCATTTTGCTGCCTGCTAATGAAGATATCCAGTGAGAGGTAACCTGTGCTTAACAAAACCCCACCAACTCCAAGACACCAGATTGGCTTCCACTGCACAGCTAGCTGAGGTCCTCTGTGGGCAAAAATTAGGTGGCAAAATCCCCCAACAGAGTTGTCATGCCCTCAGATCCTTTCCAAAGATATATCCCTATGACACTGCAAAGCAGAGGCCAACTCTTAGCCAGTGTTGTCACAGCTCTGTCACCTAGTTCAGTTTGCCCTCACAAAAGACTGCTCAGCAACAGCCAAGAGAAATCAGGATTTGTCAGACAGCTCCCAATCTCCAGAACCACACCAGGTTAATCAGGCATCAGAAATCTTGCTCTTCAGCCCAACCAAGCAGTGTGCGAAGTCTGCACACAATCTCCAAGGCTCAGGCCACTGCAGTGAGGGTGCTGAGAGCCTCATATCTGAGTTACTCTGAAAGGGTCCCTCTTTTCCCTGAGAAGCAGAGCACACAACAGGATGGCATCATGTTGCCAAGCCCTGGGGATTATAATTCAGCAGTTCAGTGCACTGTACACCATAATCCCAGGGACTATCAAAATGGTGCAGCAAGCTGGGGGAAAGGCTGTTGGGGGGAGCTGTAGAATGGCTTCATGTTTTACACTTTGTCCTTGGATGTGAGTCATGGAGGTCACTGTATGCTCAGTGTAATGAGCATTTGTGCTCAGATGATTTCCTAAGCTCTGTTATTGAAGAGAAGATGTTTACTGTTGTTTTTCCAGGCAGGGACAAAGTGCAGGGTGGTCTATCGACTTGCTTCCTGGAAATTGCTCTTAGAGGTGTGTTTATTGGGCTCTTTTGCTTGTTTTGTTTTGCTTGCACAGTCAGAGCTCTCTGTGCTTTCTATTGGTGTGAGACAAACCATCATTCTCTACACAGGTCTCAGCAAAAAGCCTAGTTATGGTTGGACAGGTGGTCTCCTACCTGATGGCCTTTTCCAGCCTGGGTATTTCTGGTGTCTGCTAGACATGAAGCATATTCAAATATGGAGAAACACTACTGCCTTCAAAAGTATTTGGGTTATGGTTTGTGATTATATAGGGACTTTTGAGTTGGTTTTCTTTTTAATTTTTTTTTATTATTATTATTTTTTATTTTTAAACTGCAGAGTAAGGATTTGCTCTGGCTTGGACAGGGGCGTGACTTATCCTTTGTTGTCTGACCTGCTAGTGTCAGGGCCCTGGCATCCTGTCTTCCAGGGATGAAAGAAAAATATCTTGTAAGCTGTGCTGCTGAGTTGTCAGCTAGAAGCTGCTGCACAGGTGTTCTCTCCCCTGCTTCTTTGTATTGCACTGCAACAGGTGCTCCAGTAGAGCTTCTTTGCCTGGCTAGCATCCTCAAAAGGTGCTGAAAGAGCAAGGAGGTCTCTGAAAGCATAGGCTTTATCCATGGCTTTATCCATTGACAGAATGAGTCTTTTGATGTGATGACAATTCAGGGCTGGTGCTGAATGGGAGGCTCCATTTGGTGCCATGGATTAGCTGTTGACTGCTGGCTGAAAGCATAGCTAAGGCCACCCCACTGAATATACCAGCTGTGTCAGTTCAATGACGACTGCATGCTTCGTCAGAAGCTGCTGCTTTTTTGAAAGCCACAGAAGCTATCATCTCCACTGGGAAGACTATTTCTGAGCTTCTCCTCTAGAGAAAGTGTGAATTTTAAAGAAGTGGGGTCATCGTTAGTTAAGTATCTTCAGCATCAATCAGTTACCAATATTCCAGTTCCCTTCCCCGGTGCATTTACAGGCATCCAACATCCATCAAATAAAGCAGCCTCCAGATGGCCCCAGCATATGGTCCATGTCTTGGAATAGCTGAAATCTAAATGCTTGCCTCCTTGGGAAGCTGCAGCCCCTTGCTGAGTCTCAACATCCAAGGGAGATGCCTGCTGCTTTAATCAATGTATTTTTTTGTGTTTTCTGCTTTGTCATAGTCATTATAATGAACAAGTCCCAATTTGGCACCCCTACCCACAAGAACCTTTGTGTGCTTGAAATACTAAATGCCTGTTAGTAGCTTTCTTTCCTCTTGTCTTTTCCCTCATCACTAGGACCCTACTGATCTTCTCAGTCTTGACAGCATTAATTACCCTTCTTTTCCCTCCTGCTATTGCTGCCTCTCCTTCTTTCTTCTAATCTCTAATTGGTGTAAATCACTAAGGGTGAAGGAAGAGTAAATACCAGTAAAGAAATTCAAGCTGCTCATGGTGTTTCTAAGGGCTGCCCAAGCTCCTACCTGTGGAACAGCAATTAGCAATGGCAGTTATCAGCCTGTTCCACTTTGCACCAAAGTTTGTGTTGGTCTTTCATCTCTTCATTCCTTTGTCCTCACTCTGCTTAGCATTGTGAAACAGCAAAGCAATTTCTGAGCCTCCTGGAATATGCCTCAAAACTTTGGTCCCTTGAATCTTCTACCTGTCGTTGATGCTGTCGTTCTACCGTGCCTAGGAGTGACATGGCGTAAGTGCTAGGAGCGGGGCAGTACCCATGGAAAAGTAGTCTTACAGCCATTAGTTACCATTTTCCTTGTGCTGTTGAAACCCATTTGGAGGGAAAGTCAGCAAAGGATGATGTGCTTCTGTAACTCCTGCTCCCTATCAAAGCAGCAAGTAATTTTAAGGTATTCTTTTTAACTAAGTTAAATTACTGGAGCTGAACAGAAAAAAGTGCCTGCACAAAAACTTCAGGTGGAAACCTTCTACCAGTTCTGTCATTTACTTGTAAGACAAAAACATTGTGTTTATTTTAAAGTTGTACATGTAACTAAGCATGTGATGGTGTTACCATATATAGGATATATAAGTAGTTATAATTTGTATTTATTTGCTTTGTGTGCAGAAGTATTTGGCCAAAAAGAAATCAATATTTTAATTGAGATTCCCATTGAATCTCTGCAAATACAAACAATGAGGAGGAGTTGTTACCGCAGTGGTAGATCTGTCATTCTGCAAAGTTCATAAGCTTTACGAAGTACTTTGTGATTGATGTAACTTTATGTTGCAGATGTCGGAGGCTGAAGAACTTGCTTTGGATTCCTGTGTTCAGGTCTCTAATGGCTTTGATTCACTAAGCTCTGCACAGGATCATTATTGCAGAACTGAATTCATGCACTCCAGACTGAGGTTGCCATTCAAATGGTACAATCCACTGGTATGACACCTACTAGCCTTGTGTACTCATCTGTGTAATCTGCGGCTCAATTAATTTAGCCTGTGGCATCCACTGAGAAGCCCATTGCTTTTTATCCAGCTTGGTGGTAGTTCTCTGCCCTGTGTTTGAAAATCAAGGCAAATGCCCTGTAGTTTTGATTTTAAGCTTTTGAAAGTAGATACGAGAATGAGATTCTGCAATGCAGTAAGAAGTTGCTGGTACCATGGTTTCTCTTTCACTTTCCATGAACCTCATGCTTTGTGGAGCCTAAAATTCAAAGAAATATCACTTTCTCCAGCTTGGGCTAGTCTTGGTTGCAAAGAGGTGTGGACTGACAGTCCTGGGGCTTCACCTCCCACCACTGATGGGTGACATGCAGCCTGCAGCTGGGTTGTCTCTTGGGACAAATCCTTTCCTTTATCTATTTGCTCATGCTTGCCCTCTCTGCTGCACCTGCAGTAGGGATTCCTATTAGCACCCACTGCTTTCTAGATTAAATTGGATATATCAGGTTTGTTATCTAAGTCACCAAAGAGCCATGATGTAGCAACAACTTCCCAGTGTGACCTTACAGCTGCCCCCACCTCACCCTCTTCCTTCCCCAGAGAGAGCAACACATGCATGTGTGCTGCAGTGTGAGCAGTTCCTTTGCGTGCAGACAGCAGCATATTCAAGTCCCTTGTAAATTATTTAGAACTCTTGATGCTTATGTGCAGAAAGTATAGGGCCTCATATTGTGCCAGTATGGGGGTTACACTAATTAAAGGTTTAAAGTTAAGGGAGTTTGTGATAAGGAGTAGTAACCTGCTTGGGATTTATCTCACATGTTTTTTAAACATTTATGGTGAATTTATATAAAGTGATGATCCATGCTATGGGTTTGTGGAACAGGGGACTTGACATTTTTGGGCCATGGCAGTTGTCTGTGGACCTCGTTCAATGTCACATTTGCAATGGCTTCACTTACTTACTCCTGCAATTAAATCTCAGTAGTCTGGATCATCTGTGATCACTTGAATCAGCTCACAGAGTCTGTCTCAAGTGCAGTCACTGGGGTGGCTCTGTGCAGAGCAGCATGTCTAGAGCCTGGCACACTGCTGTGCAGACATGGCTGGCTTTGGAGGTGCTTTTGTACCTGATAGCATCCCAGTGACATTTCTGTAAGCATGAGGCACTAAGCACTGTGGGTGGGTCTGCAGTGATTCTTACCTTTGTGCTGCAGACACCTGGGCAGGTTTGGCTCCATGGAGCCCCTTCTTTGCTATGTGGGGCAGGCAGGACTGTTGGGGAAGCTGCTGAAGCAGCCCAGGAAGGTGCTTGGTGTGTCTCTGCAACCCCAGTCCTGTATTTTCCCTGAATCTGAATCCACCCTCACTTCCGCCCTGCTGCTTCTAAATACTCTGTCCCTTCCCTTAACCCTGCTTGGCTTGCAACTCAGACACACCTCTGTATTCCACACATCACTGCTAGCAGTAGAGTTGCATAAGTAGCTCCTGTAGATGTGCTGATGCCCTCTCATCAGCAAGCACTGGGAACTGCAGTAAGCACTGTATCATCTTTGCACCTCATCATACCACTTCCAGTTCCCTATCATTGAAGGCAGCTGCCTTTATAATAGATGTTGATAGGGGTTGTAAGACATGTCTTTTGCAAAATGTGAGGTGGTAGCTAGCGGAGGGAGAGAAAAATCTTTCTAACCATATGGTTGTATCAGCAATAGTTTGATGCCAAGGTTGGCTCTTGGTTAAATTTGGATCCCACTTCGCATGCTTACATCTGCTGGAGGAAAAAAGTTCGAGTTGGGGGCCATAAAAAAGTTGATTTTTTTTTCATAGTGTTATTTCTATGCTTTTTTTTTCTATATGCAAAGCATACAGCATTAACATACAGCATAAAAACTTTTCTAGGTGAAATATTATGGACTGACTCTGGTACTATACCAATACAAGTCAATTCATTTTGTCTCCATTAAGAAGTAGAAAGAAAATCTCCGCTATGTAGCTTTTCTAATCACTTTGGACATGTATTTCTGAAGATGCTGTCCCCATTGTCTCACGTGCCAAATAATTTTGAAGACCACTGATGGTGTAAGGGAGTGCGCTACATCTCAAAAAGGTTTCAAGAGTGGCAGGATCCTTATTTCTGTGACTGCTCATTTACTGGTAGGTTGATGAGTAGCAATAAAAGCTTGTGGTTTTTCATTGGGACCTTGTTGGGTCTATTCATCAAGGTGATGCTTACTAAAGAATAACCTTTTTTCTCTGAAGTTCACCCTTGAATAAGAAAACATAAGTTGTTTTCCAACATCTGTACAAGCAGACATTGGAAAAAATAATATTCTGGAAAACCGCATGCAGTAAAACTGGGACCTGAGGAGAAGGGGCAGTGGGAGGTGTGTGAGGACTTCTGGCATAGTTTATTCAAGTAGGTGTGGGCCTGGGACTGACTTTCCTGTGAATACACTGTTTCTCCATGGGTGCTGTGGGTCAGTATTATGCCCACCATGTGTTGTGCCAGACTGGCTGAGTATCCCTGTCAGGGGTTAAACAGTAACTTAAAACATAAGTGATACAGATACTTTTGCTTGTGTTTGAGACTGTGCTAGGCTGCATGGTTGTAGCCAGCATGTTTTATCCTCAGATTCTAGATTTAGGTATTTTTTCTGGCCCACTTTGTCTTTAAAAATCTTAATTCACAAAGCTTCTTGTCACTGTTTTCATCAGTTGGAAAGTTATATTAAAATCAGTAGAAAAAGAAGAGACAACTCTCAGCACATCTGAAATGGGATCAATTCAAGACAAAGAGGATTTAATGCATTTGAAGAACTCTGAGTGTGATCTGTCTCGGTAGATTCTCCATTGCATGATGTGAATGCATTGAAGACTGGTATTGAAAGCACTCTCACAGCATGAGATTATTGTGGAAGCTGGAGTCATTGCACATTAAATTAATAGATAAAATTGTGGATGGTATTTTTTTTTCTGATGATGTTATATATCTTCATTAAAAATGTGTACATACCTAATATCCCCAAATGGCAAATGTGTGAATCAGAAGCTTTACAGATAACACATTTTGAGGGTACTCCATTTCTTTTGCAGCAGTTAATCTGAAATAGAAAGAGAAAATCTGTATTATCAGCCCTCTGAGAATTTGCAAGCAGGGCTTTGAACAAAAATAGAGTTTTAGTGGAGGCAAGTATCAGCTCTCCAGGTAATCTGACAATCCTTTCCTGTTATGCCACATGCTCTGCAAATGCTCTTTTCCCACACGTTTTCTCTTAGTGGGAGATGTGAACTTTTTTCCCCAGTCAGCCAAACTGCTGTTTCAAAACTTGGGGTAGAGGAAGCGGGTGGAAATCAGGCCAAATGGCATTTCTTTTTCTAGAGAATGTCATGATGAAACAAGATGTGTGCAGGGTTGTAAATATTCAACCTGTACTGGCCCACAGGTACATAAGAATGCAGACAGCGCATGTCCTTACACCTCAGCTTGTGTAGCCCCCAGATAGGCATCCTGGCACTCCATCCCTGAGACAAGTTGTGTTCTCTATGTGGATACCAAACAGACCGTGTCAGAAATTCTGGACTATTCATGATTACAGAAAGAAGATCTCTCTCTGAGAAACTGTACATGGTGGGTGTTACAAGGTCCCTACCAGTACTGCTATTTTTGTGCATACAGAACAGTTGAATGAAAACTGCAGTGTGTTAGGGCAAGTGCTGGGTCTTGAGGAGTACCTCACAGTTGTTACTCTGAATCATCTCATCTGGCATGCCCCTGGCTCGTGAAGGAAGGTGTTGGAATGAATGAGGCAGAGAATGGGTGATAGATTTATGAGGTGATACTCTTAAATATGTTTGGGACTGGGCTAAGTGATATAACAACTTACTATTCAGGCTGACACAAAGCTTTTAGCAGGAGCAGAAGCATTTGCTGACACTGCTGGCAAAACCTCTTGTGTGTTGTCTGTATTGGTGAAAACAGGCCTGCTCAGGAAGGCTTTATGGGTGAGGTTCAGTTGCCAAGCACTTGTGTCTAGTGCTGTTTCTGTCACCCCAGAAAGCCCAAGATATTCACATTAGTACAGGCAGATGTAGCACCAATGCAAGTAGAACTATAACAGCTTGCAGACCAGACAGGACATCCTACGACTCCATAAGTGGCATGGGATACATATATTAGGTGACATAGGTGATTGGTTCCCCTTCTCTGTGTGTGCCACTTTGCAAGTGTACATCTGAATTTGCTTCCTAATGAGATCTGCCCTGGTATTTAGAGTAACTTGTGATGTCTGACAAAGTTCTTGGCCAAAGAGGAAATGGAGCTGAAGAACTGATGCATGAAGCTGAAATCTCTAAGCTCTGCATAGACAGGAGCACTTTTTTTTGTGACTGTGAAAGCCCACCAGCAACATAGAATCATAGAATCATAGAATACGTAGGGTTGGAAAGGACCTTAAGATTATCTAGTTCCAACTCCCCTGCCATGGGCAGGGACACCTCACACTAAACCATGTCACCCAAGGCTTCATCCAACCTGGTCTTGAACACTGCCCAGGATGGAGCACTCACAACCACCCTGGGCAACCCCTTCCAGTACCTCACCACCCTAACAGTAAAGAATTTCTTCCTTATATCCAGTCTAAACCTCTGCTGTTTAAGTTTGAACCCGTTACCCCTTGTCCTATAACTACAGTCCCTAATGAATAGTCCCTCACCAGCATCCCTATAGGCCCCTTTCAGATACTGGAAGGCTGCTCTGAGGTCTCCACACAACCTTCTCTTCTTCAGGCTGAACAGCCCCAACTTTCTCAGTCTGTCTTCATACGCAATAATGTGGTGGTGGTTGCTCATCTGCAGAAGAATGGCAGGAGCTAGTGGATAAAACCCCACTAAACCATTTAAATGCAGCACTTCATGCTGATGTAGCAGCTTTTCCTCTGTAAGGTCTGTAAGCCGTGTATGGCACTCAATATTTCTCTGGATGCACTCACAAGGTTACATTAAATGGTCCCTAAAGCAGGGGTGAACATTATTATTTCTATCGCTAATGTGTCTGTGAACATTAGCAATAGAAAATACCCCTCAGGAGAGGAGGGCACTTGACCACCTCAGCTCCCAGCTAATCACTGCACCACAAGTCTGGTCAGTAGGTGAGAAACAAACTTTGTCTTTCCTGAATAGCTCTCTGGAGGAAGCTGGATATCCAATGAACTGAAAACTCATTGAAACCACACAGCTTTGTTCTGATTTTCCTTGAACCATAACTGAGTGTGAACCACTGTTTCAGACTGTTGAATTCGGTCTGCAACAACATGAGTCAAAATTGAATCTAGAGCTGGGGTGAGATATTAAGCTGGTGGTAAAAATTTTACTCAAAGAATCTTTATTACTACAGTGATGCAAAGGTGTAAATACAAAAGAATTGAATGGACTGTCTTCTTGCTGTGTGTTGTTTTGGTATTTTTCTAGTAGGATAACTTCCATTATAATGGGATCTCAGAAGTTTTACAAAGAAGACTCATCTTAAAAAATTCACAGTGTAAGAGTCTAGCTCTCAGGACATGTCCACACCAGCTAGCCCATGTGGGCTCAGCTGCTTCTTTGACGGCTTTAGCTTTTGTATGTTGCTGTTTCCAGGATGGGGTCTAAGGGCTGAATAGGGAAGGTACAATGCTGTATAGGCAGTGCTGTGTGTTTTCTCATAGTCATTTTTCCTATACTAGGGTTTCTTTTAAAACTTCTTTGTCTAAAATCTCGCAGTTTGAGTTACCCAGTCAGGGTTTATGTGAATGTGTGTGATCTAACTACTGTTAGCAGCTTTTGCTTTTATTAGCCTTTGGTCCAGATTTTATATAGCTCTTACCTATTCAGGTCTTAAAATTAATGCCTTTGTCTTCCCACAGCACTTCCATGTATTCTCTCTCTATATAAACTTGGGTTTAATTCCTGTCATTCTGTAGATTTGAGTATCTTGCCCTGTATTGCCTTACCTGCAGTTGCCTACTATTGATTTTCCACTTTGGCTCTGCAAGAACTGAAAGACATTTAGGGAAAAAATAGGCTCCTGGAGTGGATGCTTCTTGAGAAACCACACCCAAGTGTGCTCATTAGGAAAACATTAATATCCCAGGCAAGGCATGGTGTCATTTCTTTGTGCCCCCTAGAAAGCCAGTATGTCCAAGCTTGAACTATGAAATTGCCAGTCAGTTGTGCGACAGCAGACCCTTGATCCTCTACACGAAGGGAATGTTTTGACAAAAGAGGGCATCTGCTAGGCAAGAAAGGCTTATTAATGTATAAGCACCTTCTGGCCCGTGTCCATGCCTTCGGGGCTTGACACAATGTCCTGCAGAAGTCAGTAGCAGCAAGGCTGCAAACCGGGCTCTGGACCTCCTGACAATCTTTTTTGTCCCCTGAGCTAAATGTGTGCCAGGCTCCTTTCCATCACGCTTGTAATTCTATGTTTGTGTAAACACGTCAGTGTGGGAAAGGTTGTTACCTTAATTGATTTCAATGGTTACATAAAAGACTGTCAATGAGGAGCTGTAACTGCTCAGAAGTTTTAATTATGTCCTGACATGATATGATTGTCCTGGCCTTGCACACCTCTGTGGGTGTATTTCTGAAGGAGGTGGCTTTTGTTGCTTCAAGCTTATGACTCCTTCTGAGAAGTCATTCTCTGCATCAAGGTGACATTTAGGAATGACAGTGTGACACGTCACAGAGGAGGGGAAGAAGTGCTTAACAGGGAACCGTGACTTTGATGTGATGTTTCCCCATATCACCACAATCTTTTCCAAAGGGGATATTAGTAATCCTCCAGGTATTCCTGTGGCATCATTCCCCATAATAATCCTCTTTACCGCGAAGTTGTATCCTCCTAAGCCACCCTGTGAGCAGGCATAAAAATTGGTGATCTGCAGCTTCCTTGATGTAGGTGCATTACCAATCTAGGGTTTGCAGAGTTCAGGGAAATTGAACTACATCAATAACACCTGAATTACTGTGAAGAGCATAGTTGAAGGGCTAAGAATGGCACATGGATCCTTGTGCTTTGGTTAGCTGGTAACAGCTGTCTCTGCCCAAATCATTTACTAGAGATGCAAAGTGTCAGCAGTTTGCATATAGTGAGCTGCCCAGTCTCTCAGGTCTTATAAGTCAGGATGTTCTTCCCAGAATTTGCCTAGAACTGCTGTCTGTGTTCACACAAAATCTCTAAGGGACTCCCCACAGTTTGGAAAGTAGAAACTTAAGACATAGATTGAACTTAAGACATACTGACAGGAGTACTACACATGATGCTCTGACAGGACAGCAGCCAGGAGAGAATTTGAGGGCTGCCCATCATACCCTTTGCCCGTCTTTCAGAAAAAGGAAAATATTTGGTTTTGCTTTTTGCAGGCTAGAGAAGGGAGAGAGTTACC
Source organism: Melopsittacus undulatus (assembly GCF_012275295.1). Taxonomy (NCBI): domain Eukaryota; kingdom Metazoa; phylum Chordata; class Aves; order Psittaciformes; family Psittaculidae; genus Melopsittacus; species Melopsittacus undulatus. The sequence continues at coordinate 49,507,931 of NC_047532.1, read as the reverse complement.
TTGTGTAGGTGTATTTATTTTGGTGTAACAAAACATTAAACAAGTTGTAGCTTCTCACTGAGGGGGCAGTGCCAGTGACAAGAATGCTGGCAGTGAGGTCAGTGCAGTGAGTCTGTTGTTGAAATGTGTAGCAAAGTAATGCAGCCCTCCTTTTCTAAACAGATTCTGCAGCTTATTTTTGTCAACTATTTGTTATGTTTTGGAATGTCAACAACTTTATTGTGTGTTTAATGAAAAGCACAAAGATTACTGGGAGAAAAATGAAGAAAACAAGTGGTATTTGTGATTGGAATCATGCACACCAAACAGATTGAAGTAGGGTCTGGTTTAACTCCCTGTTTTGTCACAGAATGTCTCAGGCTGAAGGTCAGGGAGAACTTGGTTGAGTAATTTGTAATAACAGATTAATTTATATAAAACGTATAGATATAGTGGACAGGCAGTGGGGAATCTGAGAGTGCCCATGCTCTGAGTACCCTGTCAGGGATCCTCAGTGCTTCCAAACTATGTTGTCCTTTGAAGTGTCCTGTCCTCAGATAGGAGAAAATGAAAACACACTTATGTATTGGATGTTTTCTTTAAGAAGGTCTATAATTGAATCTTGCCTGGGATGTGCTTTTGCCTAAGTGCTGCTTCTTCACATTTGTAGTTTATGTGAAAGATGTAATGGAGAAGTGAGCTCTGGACTTGATGTAGATGATGCTACAGGTTTTTCACAGTGCTACAAAAAGGAAATGCTTCTGATGCCTTCAGCTTTAGTGTCTGCTTGAGGAAGCCTATGAGCCAATGTAGCTCACTACTATTGATGGGGTAGGGCTGATAATCAAGTTCTCTACAGGGGTAGAAGCTTTTCCCTGGAAGTCTGCAAGAGCATTTTCTCTACCTCCCATTGCTTCCTGACAATATGCCAAAGGGCTGTTCCTCAGGTGTGGCACAGCACCTGGGTAGAAGCAGTAGGATGCTCCAGTCTGGGACATGTGTTGAGGAAATGTATTCAGTGACTTTTGTCCATCTGCAATAATCACTGAAAGCAGCTGCCCTGAACAAATATAACTCGACAATCAGAGCAAAGGGTCAGCTGCACTGCAATGTTAACCTACTGGATGAGACATACCTGTATTAAATTGAAGGGATAGACAGGGGAATGTTAGTTTGTCTTACTTTAGCAATGGGCTGATATGAAAGAATTTCTGATTTAAGGGCTTCAGGGTTTCTTTGAACTTAGTCTAAGTGAATGGAAATTTTCAACTCTGCAAGTGCAGCTGGCTGAATAATTTATAGTGAATAATACATCTGATGGCTTTCACTGCATTTGGGATTGACAGTAAACACATCACAATTTTAATTATTGGGAATGATTTACTGAAATATTCAGGAGCTATTTTTGTTCCTGCAGACTGTGCATGAAAAAGCTATTTAAAATCCAGACTCCTTCCCCTTACTCTCCCCCCCCCCCCCCTTTTTTTTCTCTCTCTATCCTGAGCTGTTGGCTGGTCTCATTGCTTCATTCAAGCTTCTTCAAACAAGGCAATGGGACTCCTTGCACCCTGGCTTGATAATTTAGCATACAGATATAATAATAATAGTAATAATAATAATAATGTTATTGATGATGATGGTGAAAAGTTCTTCTAAGACTTCCTCCCCTAACACTCAACAGAAACCATGTGAAGAGGGATCAGGATGAGATTAGTTCATTGGCCTCTTAAGGTGCTTGTGAAGCTGAGGGCTTTCCATGTAACTGGGTTGGGAATTTGCAAAGTAGAGAATGGACTTTTTGGGAGAGATGAGGAAAGCATTACAAAAAAAAATATCATGTCTGTCTCCCTCTTCTGTACTTTGCACAACTTTGAGAAACTCAAAATCTCAGGACTGGCCATCAACAATCCAGACTGGATGTTACTTGAAAGTTGCATAAGAAAGACTGCTGGGGTAATTCTGGCTCCTGGAATTACTGATGTGTCCAGTTTCCCCTTACCCCTGGAAACAGCTAGTTACACTGTTGCACTGCTGACCCTCTTTCCCACCTTGCACCTCCCCATGGTTGTGCCATGCCAGTACCGTATTGCATCCTGCCGACTGCTGCAGGAGGGAGTTGGCCTAGGGGTAATGAAGACACTGTTAAGAAAATTAGGGAGAAACAAAATTCTGCCCAAGGAGCAGGACAGGAATAATGTGGAATATGAATTTTCCTTGTCAGCTACAAAGAAATCAGGGCAGCATTTTGAAAAGGGAATGGATAAGCATGAATAAAAATGTGACTTTCCTGAAGAACCGTAACAGTAATCAGAAAGTAAGGAGGGAGATAGATGCACGTACAAATTCGCTGGTTTGCCTTGGCTTGTGTTAGCTGCTCTTTAAAATGTTTTGCTACCCTCTGGTGGCTTTCTGAGGGTTTGTGCAGTCTATTTTTCATTCCGCATACAATTCCCTGACAACGTTTCGAGAAACCCAGATCTGCCGATGGAGGTTTTTATTTTCCCTGATTCCAAAGCAGCAGTACAATGATAATGAGAAACGCAGCTTTGTTGTTTGTTTGGGGGTCTGTTTGGTTTGTTTTGTTTTTCTTGTTTGGTTTTCCTTTTTTTTTTTCTTTTTCCTTTTGTTCATATGAAGTCTCTTTTGGTCTAGAGTTATAATCAAAAAGGCAGCTTGGTTGGGAGGTTAAAATCAAGAATGCTAACTTTGTGCCTAAGTTGGCTGTGTAGTGGGACTGTTCAGTGTTTGAGAATGGCACAGGCTTCACAATCCTGCAGAATGTAAACCTGTGTCCTCTACTTATCTGCAGAGGACACAAAGTGAGTACTAGTGAAGTCAATAACAGCAAAACTCCCATCATCTCCAGGAGCCCAAAATAGGTCCTATTCAACCTGGTGCAGGGGCAATGCTCAAACCTCTGTCATACGTTCATTGTACCTTGGTCTCCATTATTCAGTAACTTATTTTTTCCCTTTTCCATCTAACCTGCTCTATAACATTGTGGCTTCATAGCAGAGGAGCTGTAGGTAGGGATTTAAAGGGCAGTGCTATGACAGATCTTACAGGAAACTCCTCTCAGGCATTAATTCCTGGGTTATGGGGTCAGTGAGGCTCTTGTGATCTTCTCACTCTGACCCCCTGTAGAGAGCAAGACACAGGACTGCCCTCAATTGACTCCTGCTTGAAGTGCAGCAGTGAATATAGAAAATACCCCCTCTTGGTTTAAAATTGTCTAGTGATGGAAGATTCACCTTTTAAAATTGTTCTAGTGCTTTATCACCTTTAGTGTTAAATACTTCCACACTTTACTTTGTTTGGTTTCAGTTTGCAGCCTTAGGTTTTCTTGTGTGGAGCCATGTGTTACCAAAACTGCGTCCTGTGTAGGGACTTCTGGTCTTGATTGAGTTGTCAACCAGGTGGAACTCTGAGAGTACAACCTTGGCTGTAAAAAAGTAAAAGTTATGTTGTTGACTGAGAAGTTGTGGTGTCCGATGTAAAATCACAAACTCATTGCACAGAAGGCACAAAAAAAACCATGCAAGGGCACTGCTGGAGGGTGTGGGGACTTTTTCCTACTGCATGGCTGCATTAGGTACTTTTAGGGTTTACATACCTAAAATGCATCATTATTAAGGGAAGATATATGTGGTTTTTCCATTTGAAAAAGTAATTGCAAGTCCTGCAGAAATTGAGTCTCATGGAAGATGATTTGAAAGATAAAAACATTTGTTGTTTAGGGTGTGGGGTTTTGTTGTGTTTTTTGTTTTGTTTTTTTTTTTTGGGGGGGGGTGTAATTTTTTGGTGGGGATTTTTTTTTTTTTTGCTTTGATTTGGTGTTTTTTGGGGGGGGTTTGTTTGTTTTGTTTTTGGGGTGGGGTTGTTTGGTTGGTTTTTTTTCCAATCAGCTGTGCTGAGGTCCTTTGGAATATAGGCTGCTACATTCAGCAGAATGATTCTTAGCTTCATATGTTTTTCCAATACATGATATGTTTCAAAACAAGCTCCATCCATCTCGCAGCTTGGCACAGATTTGGAGTGAAGAGCAGCCAGTGTCTTTTGTGCCAGATTAGCTTACAAAAGCCCTGACAAAGAGCAAGACCACAAGCCTGGTGGGGCAGTAAGCACACCTAGGAGGCCATCTTAAAGGGAAAACCAAGTTTTTGTGGCTCAGGCACAGTTCACCCTTTCAGGGGAAAGGAATGCAGTACATTTGGGTTACCTCAACTGCAGAATATAGAATCAGAATAATTAGGGTTGGAAAAGACCTTAAGATCATCTAGTTCCAACCCCCCTGCCATGGGCAGAGATACCACACACTAGACCATGTTGCTCAAGGCTTTGTCCAGCCTGACCTTAAACACCACCAGCAATGGAGCATTCACAACATCCTTGGGGAACTTGTTCCAGTGCCTCACCACCCTCACAGTAAAGAATTTCTTCCTTATATCCAATCTAAACTTCCCCTGTTTAAGTTTAAACCCATTCCCCCTTGTCTTATCACTACAGTCCCTAATGAAGAGTCCCTCCCCTGCATCCTTTTAAGCCCCTCCAGATAGTGGAAGGCTGCCATGAGGTCTCCGCGCAGCCTTCTCTTCTCCAGGCTGAACAGCCCCAACTTTCTCAGCCTGTCTTCACACAGGAGGTGCTCCAGCCCCCTGATCATCCTCGTGGCCCTCCTCTGAAGTCACTCCAACAGCTCCATGTCTTTTCTGTGTTGAGGACACCAGAACTGTATACAATACTCCAAGTGAGTTGTCATGAGAGTAAAGGAGCAGGATCACCTCCTTCGATCTGCTGGTCACGCTCCTTTTGATGCAGCCCAGGATACGGTTGGCTTTCTGGGCTGTGAGCGCACACTGCAGCTGCCTCATGTTCATTTTCTCATCAACCAACACCCCCAAGTCCTCTCCACAGGGCTGCTCTGAGTCACTTCTCTGCCCAACGTGTAGCTGTGCCTGGAATAGTCCTCACTGAGGTGTAGGACCTTGCACTTATCATTTTTGAACTTCATGAAGTGAGCATTGGCCCATTTCACAAGTGTGTCAATGTCCCTCTGAATGGCATTCCTTCCCTCCAGCGTATTAACTGACCCACACAGCTTGGTGTCATTGGCAAACTTTCTGAGAGCGCACTCAATCCCACTGTCCATGTCACCAACGAAGATGTTGAATGAGACCGATCCCAAAACTGATCCCTGAGGGACTCCACTCGTTACTGGTTTCCAGCCGGACACTGAACCATTGACCACAACTCTTTGAGTGAGAACATTCAGCCAGTTCTTTATCCACCCAGTGGTCCATCTTTAAAATTGATATCTCTCCAATTTAGAGACAAGGATGTTTGCTCAAGTCCAGGTAGATGAAGTCAATTGCTCTACCCCTGTCCATCAGTTCCGTAGCCCCATCATAGAAGGCCACCAAATTGGTCAGGCAGGATTTCCTCCTAGTAAAGCCATGCTGGCTGTCACCAAGCACCTTGTTGTTTTTCATGTGCCTTAGCATGATTTTCAAGAGAATCTGCTCCCAGATTTTGCCAGGCACAGAGGTGAGACTGACTGGTCTGTAATTCCCCGGATCTTCCATTTTCCCCTTCTTGAAAATGGGGGTTATATTTCCCTTTTTCCAGTCATCAGGAACTTCACCTGACTGCCATGATTTTTCAGATATTATGGACAGTAGCTTAGCAACTTCATGAGCCAGTTCCTTTCAAACCCGCGGATGGATTTCATCAGGTCCCATAAACTGGTGAAAATGAACCTGTGCACATTCAGATTCCTAAAATAATCTTGAACCTGATCCTCTCCTACAGTGGGTCTAAGGTCTCAATTCTCACAGTCCCTGCATCTGCCTTCCAAGACTTGGGTGATGCAGTCAGAGCCTTTGCCAGTGAAGACTGAGACAAAGAAGTCATTGAGAACCCCAGCCTTCTCCGAATCCAGGGTAGCCAGTTCTCCTGATAGCTTCTGGAGAGGGCCCACATTCTCCATACTCTGTCTTTTGTTTGCAACATACCTATAGAGGCCTTTCCTGTTACCTGGTCAGAATCAATTCTAACTGGGCCTTATCTTTCCTGACCTGATCCCTAGCTTCCCAGACAATGTCCCTGTACTCTTCCCAGCTGTCTGCCTTCGCTTCCACTTACTATAAGCTTCTTTTTTCCTTCTGAGTTTTTTCAGGAGCTCCTTATCCATCCACCCTCCCTATTTTCCTCTAGTCGGGATGCAACACTCCTGAGTTTGTAGCAGGTGATCCTTTAATATCAACCAACAGTCCTGGATCCCCCTGCCCTCTAGGGCTATATCCCATGGAACCTTACTAAGCAGGTTCCTGAAGAGGCCAAAGTCTGCTCTCTTGAAGTCCAGGGCAGTGAGCTTACTGCATGCTCTTCTCACTGTCCTGAGGATCTCGAATTCAACCATCTCATGATTGCTGCAACCAAGTCTGCCCTGGAGCATCACATTCCCAAACAGCCTCTCCCTGTTAGTGAGCACAAGGTCAAGCACAGCACCTCTCCTTGTCAACTCCTCTATTACTTGCAGGAAGAAGTTGTCTTCCACACAATCGAGGAACTTCCTGTATTGCTTGTGCTGGGCTGTATAGTTGCCCCAACAGATATCAAGGTGTTGAAGTCCCCCATGAGCTCAAGACCTGTGAGTGTGGCCTTGTGGACTTCTTGCATGAGGCTCTAGGACCTGCCTATTTCAGTCCTGCTGCAATAACCTTTCTTGTGAAGAGGGTATGGAAATGCCAACCTCAATGTCTCTGCTAAGGCATACTGTAAGGATTTGTTAATGTACACAGCTCTTGTGGGAACAGCTCTGCTGTTGATTCTCAGCATCCCCAATCTATCTTTTGGCATTGATGTTTTTCTAACCCAAAGGATTGTTTTGAGCTGATGCCAGTAGTCACGGGTGTGTGTTACATAATCTTTTGCAGCCAGATGCAAACATTTGGGCTATGTTTTGGGCTGGCTGGACTCAGTCTGGTTCAAGACTGCAGGCTATGTGATTGTCTTGGTGTTTGAGCTGACAAATCCAGTCTCCCAGCAGACCTAAGTAGCTAAGTGTAGTGTTTTGCTGACACGGTTTCAAGGCTCTGGGACTCCATTCCTCTCAGGGAAACTTCTCATATGGCAACAAAAGTGAGCACAGACCCTTTTGTAAGGTGAGCACAGACACCAGCTTTGGAAACCCCCATACCTTCTTCGTGGGTTCAGTGACCAAGTAGATGACAGATAGTGTGAAACTGGGGATTCAACTGAAGCATTTTACATTCTAAAAATCACTTTTTATTTCCAACCTCCACCTTGATCCTGTCAGACCACAGCTAGTTCTGGGGGAAGGCAAGATGCAGACTGATAGACTCAGAGTAAGGGAGATGCCAGGGATGTGTAAGCATGTCTGCAGCAGGGACCCTAGGCTGTACTCTCCTTTATACAACCTGTCTGCATAGTAACAGGAGATTTTTCCTGCAGGAAATCAGGAGGATTTCAGGAAAGTGTGATTTTGGGTTCTTTAGTCTGGAGAAGAGAAGGCTCAGGGAGGACCTTATTGCTCTCTATAACTACCTGAAAGGAGGATGGAGAAAGGAGGTGCCTGGTCTCTTCTCTCAAGTAAAAAGTGATAGGACAAGATGAAATGGCCTCAAGCTGCACCAGGGGAGGTTTAGATTGAATATGAAGTGTTTCTTCACCAAGAGGGTGCTCAGGGACTGGAACAGGCTTCCAAGGGAAGTGGTGGAGTCACTGTCCCTGGAAGTGTTCAAAAAAGGTGCAGATGAGGCCCTTAGTGACATGGTTTAGTGGCGGACTTGGCAGTCCTGGTGTAACACTTGGATGTGATGATCTTAATGGTCTTTTCTAACCTAGTTGATGTTATGATTCCTGCAGGATCAATAGGATCATCATTGCTGGCTGGGGATGGGGGTGTATCTGTGATCACTGAGAGCTCTTGGAATCCATTGCACTGCCATACAGGGAGACCCTTTTTTTGCAAGGTAACCTCTTCCCTAGCTGCTTGTATAAGAAGGCATCAAAAACGGATGTGTGAAAAAGCAAAGAAAGAAGAACTGCATAACCTGCTGCTCCAAAAGAAAAGAGAGAAAGAGAAAAGCGAGATCTATGTCCTTAAAAATCAGTCTTTCCCATCTGTTTTAGAAACAAAACTGACAGTGGTTAGGAAAGAACAATCCCGTCTAAAAGTTTCACCAGTGGGGTTTAGCTCCTCAGTACTGAAGGGAAATGTGCACTCCTGAAACTATGCTCCTCTCTGGTTTCCAGGGCACTGCACCCTTAGTCTGCTAGTGCATCAGACAATTTTCCCCAAAAGGCACTTTGGGGATGTAGCTTACATCTCTGGAAGGAACTGAATGGGGAGCATGTCTCTTCTAATGAAAAGTACAGCCAGAAATAAGAGTTCTGGAGATTGAAAACTAGGTTAAAAGCAGCCAGCAATGGAAAGCAGCTGAAGGTGGAGTAGGTTGAAGAGCTCTTGAGCATTAGACAATGGACAGTTTTGTTTCCCTTGCAACTCCTGGGTAGTGCAGTCCTGACAGGGCCTTTGGGGTGAGTTGTCACAGGATGCTTCAGCTTGTTGAGTTTTTTCCTCTTAAGTTTTTATTTTTAGTTGAATTCTCTCACTTGACACACATTAGAGTGGCACCTACTGCTGCCAGCATTCAAGGACCCATGTCAGTGCAATTATTAAACTATGTGAGAGTATTGCTAGTAGTCTTATAAACAGATAGTATCATTTATAACTTGCAACTATGCAGAAAGTCTACTGCTCAGTATTACACCATCAAAGGGGAAAACTTCTGTAAGCCTTGTGATGCTTAAAGCGTGGTCATGGTGTTTGTGTAAAGAAGAATCAGCCAAAACCTTCACAATAAAAATTTTCTCCCTTTTCCAGGTAAGCCTGGAGAGGGCATGCTGACCACCTGGACCTACCGCTCTATAAATCTGCTGTACTGTACCACATGAATGCATGCATCTCTGTTGCTCCTGCTTGGTCCCAGTCACCAGGGCCTTCTCCCATTTTTCAAGAGCATTTGTAAAGTGGGAAGATCCTGACAGTGGTACTAGCATGAAAGTGCATTCAAGGCTATTGCTGTTGCAAAAGTGTATGGCAGCTGCTTTACCTTCTGCAACTTTATAGGATGCCTTAAGGGAAGAGCCTTCTATTGATCTATGTGCTGCATTTTGTGTCAGTGTTAAGTACCCTGACTGTGGGCTGAACCTGTTTATTCAATCCTTTTCTTTCCAGTATGATTTTTCTAGTGGGTGAGTTCTTAAGAGGACATAGAATTAATTACAAAAGGATTGTGAAGGAATATGAAATGTGCATTGCGGAATAAAGGAAGTTGGAAAAGTTGGAATATCGAATGTAAAATATCAAAGGTCCTACACCTGGGTCGGAGCAATCCCAGGCACAGCTACAGGTTGGGCAAAAAGGAAATTCAGAGCAGCCCTGCAGACAAGGACTTGGGGGTGTTGGTCAATGAGAAAATGAACACGAGCTGGCAGTGTGTGCTTACAGCCCAGAAAGCCAACCGTATTCTGGGCTGCACCAAAAGAAGCATGACCAGCAGGGTGAAGGAGGTGATTCTGCCCCTCTACTCTGCTCTCGTGAGACCTCACTTGGAGTATTGTGTGCAGTTCTGGTGTCCTCAACATAAAAAGGACATGAGACTGTTAGAACAAGTCCAGAGGAGGGCCACGAGGATGATCAGGGGACTGGAGCACCTCCTGTATGAAGACAGGCTGAGAAAGTTGGGGCTGTTCAGCCTGGAGAAGAGAAGGCTGTGTGGAGACCTCATAGCAGCCTTCCAGTATCTGAAGGGGGCCTACAGGGATGCTGGGGAGGGACTCTTCATTAGGGACTGTAGTGATAGGACAAGGGGTAATGGGTTGAAACTTAAACAGCAGAGGTTTAGACTGGATATAAGGAAGAAATTGTTTACTGTGAGGGTGGTGAGGTACTGGAATGGGTTGCCCAAGGAGGCTGTGAATGCTCCATCCCTGGTGGTGTTCAAGGCCAGGTTGGATGAAGCCTTGGGTGATATGGTCTAGTGTGAGGTGTCCCTGCCCATGGCAGGGGGGTTGGAACTAGATGATCTTATGGTCCTTTCCAACCCTAACTGTTCTATGATTCTATGAAATACCAGGGTCTCAGTGAAGTGCAATGCAAACACAGCTTCTGTGCAGCCCGCTGGCCAAGCCACCACATGCTATCTCTATCAATCCTAGTCAGTGTGAAAAAACCCTGAAAGAAATTAATCACTGTGGTCTTGCCCGACAGCTCTCACTGTAACCAGGAAGGTGACTAAGGGAGCAGGGTGAGGAGCTGTAACTCAGCAGGAGAAAAGGAAAGACACACTCTGGGAATCTGCATTTCCATTCTCACACCCTGAAATGTTGTGTACTGCCTCACAGTGCACTTGGCACTGCCCTCAGGAACTTGTGGCTCTGCCACCATGAACAGGCTGCTCCCAAGAGCTGTGGCTTGGGCAGGAGGTTCTCTGCTAAGGGACTGGTTTTCTTCATGAAACAACCATTGCTTTCCTCTCCCTGGCACAGCTGCCCCATGAGGGCCTTTGTGGAGTTACGTGGTGATTGCTCTATGGCAGGAGAACACTGAGCTGGCATTGCCTAGATCTGAGTCATCCTGCTAAATCTGTGCACAGCAGCTTGGTTGACAAGGGGAGTGGGAGGTGGAGAATCCTCTGAGATCAGGATAACAGTGAAGGAACCAAAATGTTTAAGAAAGGGTGAGTCAAGCCTTTGAGTGCTGGGATTTGAACATGGGGCTGGCCTTCAAAATAATTAGGTAGAACAAGGGGAGGCCTTATTGCTCCTTTCATGGCTCTCAGTGGGATGTAACACCTAAGGATGATTTATGTGAACCCCAGTTCTGCATAGTTGAGATTGCCTCTGTGTTAGGGGTTTAAGCAAATGCCAGTTGCGAGGAAATAGTGTTAGCAGTGGTCTAGCGATGAATGCATGACATGTGAGAGCTTGCATGGAACTATTTTGCTTTAATTGGACATTTTGCTCCATCATAACTACTGTTTTACTGCTGAATTGCAGGATGCAGCTCTTTGGAAATGGAAAGTGATATTTGTGGTTCCATTCACTCATGAGCCCAGTATACCTAATAGGACCATTGTGCTGGAACAGAAATGGTGCACGGGGTAGGCAGCACTGAGGACTTAGGATGATTCAACGCTGCACTTGTGCTTTTTGATGCTGCAGAGGTTTTCTTGTTTGAAGGCTGTGAAATACTGGATGAATTTCCTGAAACTTAGTGCTGCCACTGTGTGGCACTTGTTTGGCCAATGTCTGTGGCTGTCCTCATGTAAACAGGCAGGAGAATATTGCATGACTGGCTGGAGGTCAAACATGTCCTGCAGCAGAGTTGATGCAGTGGATCTGCCGGTAGCTTTGGCAGATAACATGCTGTGGTGACTTTTCTTGACTAGCTGAAGATACATTGGCCACATGCCATTCACAAGCTAAGGTGAGAATTACAAAAGGTGTGTTTTAGTGACTCATAAATAGCTTAGCACATGCTCACAGGACAGCAGCTCAGCTTTATCATCGCAGCTTTGAATCCTTTAAAGTGCATGTAAAAAAACCCATTAAAAAAAATCAGTGTCTGAAATGTATGGACTAAATTCAGACCTCAAAGAGCAGTAATATTTTATAGCAGGTCTGAATCTAGCCCAAGCTCTCTAACACTATTGGTAAAGCCTTTGCAGCCACCTCACTCTCCTCTAACCCTTCCTTGGTTTGTTCTGCTTTAACTTTAGCTTGTGCTGAACTGTATTTTATGTTGTGCCAGGTCCATCGCATGTGCCTTGTGTATGGTGCAGGTTTTGAACTTTGTTTGCAGGAAATAGACACTATAGTGATTGACCTTCAAGGCCTTTGGTAGTGCCTTGCGCATGTTTCCCTGCTGACCAATTTATCTGCTCACACACAGAAGTACTTGCCTCCCATATTTCAATTCCCTCTTGAAACAACCCATTGGTCATTCATCTTTTGTGATTTCCTCTCTCTTGCAGTCTTCATGGAATAGTGTTTCATTTTTCAGTTGAAAACTTCTCATTCCTCTTCAGTTTTTCCAGATTATTCATGTTTTGAAATAGGACTCACTGGAATTTTTCTTCCAGTGTAAGTGAAGTATCTTCAGCTGCTGAGGAAAGAAGGATTCTCATACGGGAGAAGAATTTTCCTGAGGCTGATAACTAGTCTAAGCTGAATCTTGGCTGGCACTGCTCTGTTGTCAGCAAAAGTAGAGTAAGGCCATTACTGAGTATGTCACGAGTCAGCAATGATTTCTGTCTCTGGGAGCCAGCCATGATACCTGTCACTGGTAACTGGTTACTGCAGTCTGGTGTTGCTAACTCTTAGTAGATCTGGGGACTGACTTAAATCCCAAAGCCATTGTGTAAGAATGACAACTTCAACTATTTAGATATTTTCTGGTTCTAATGGCAGCAGAGAAAAGCTAACAACAGTAACCTTGAAAGACCCTAAATCATGAGGTAAATGCAAGAAAGAACCCCAAATGTCTTATGTAGGTTTGTGTTTACTTCTGCTAGGAAGTGGGTCTGCCTTTTAGCTGACAGTGTCTGAGCCTGGTCGTATCAGCTGCCTTCACCATGTGTTCTGAAACTACTAACAGCAGAAATCTTTGTCCTGTGAAGCTGGTCTGTGGTACATGCTATTACTGTGTATGGGGTAGGGGCTGCAGCAGCAATGTGGAAGTTGTGGCCTAACGGTATGAGAGCTAAGCTCTTTCCTGTTCACACCAATGTCAGCCAAAATATATTTTTCTTTCTTTGTTCTCTTGCATTCTGGTGAGGTCTACTCTCCATGAGACAGAAAAGGAAGTTTCCCAGACAAAGAGTTCTCTTAGCTAAATTCATCTGGAAAAAACATACCGAGTAGGAAGTCATACCCTAAGAAGCCAGGGTTTCAACATGGGCTCTTATAAAGTTATTGTAAATCCAGTCTTCAGATCTCTTGAAACATGACTTTATCTACATAGCTGCAGCGTAACTACCCTGTAATATTATTAATACCTAGCTTTTGTATTTATTTATTTATTTATTTATTTATTTATTTATTTATTTATTTATTTTCATTCAGAACCAGCAAGGACAAACCTGTGTGTAGATATGATAAAGACCCTGATGCCTTAGCAGTGCTACACTGGAGGAGCTGGGAGTTACATGTTCCCAAATAGTGCTCTTTCCAGTGCAATCTGTGTTTCAAACATGTCTTGACATGCCCTTCAGCCACAGGGGACAGTTAATGAGTGAAGGTCTGAACCATAGTCCCCTGCTGGTGGCTTTACTGTGTTTGGAGAAGCTGCGAATTGGAGCAGAAAGTGTTTCTTATACCATCAGTCCCAAGGAAGGGAATTAGGCAGGCAAGTACTTGCTTCTCTCAATGAGACTGTGCCACACATGTTGTATTAGCATGCCAGAATAATTTCACTTCAGATCTGGATGACAGTAAATGGCTCTGTACATCATTGGAAGCAGGCAGATGGGGAGGTTCATACTTCCACGGATGCTGCTCCTGACCTCAGATGCACTCCTGAATCTTAGGAGAGGGATTGCTGGAGGAGAAAGGGAGTTGGCTCCTTGCAGAGATGATCTATTGTAATTGCCCTCAGAAAATTCCTCTAGTAAGCCTTCCAATTTTTTCCTGTGATATGGATGGATTATTTGCACTCTTAGATTACAAAAGTAGCTTGACAGTTTTTCACATTTCATGCAGCAAATCAGGGAGAAAAAAAAGAGCATGCTGTGGTTGGATCTGAGAGATACACCTGTTCTAGTACTGGCTTTGTCTCAGTGGCTGCCTGCTGAAAGCAAAGGAGCCAAGGTGCTGTGATGTGGGCAGATCCTGGCAGCTTTGATGGCCAGCAAGCTAGCTTGCCTGCCCACCTCAAAAGCCTGGCACAACTGTGAGCTGTTGCCCTCTAAACTTGGGTCATGCCTCAGGCAAAGCCATTATTGACTACTGTGGATTAATAACCTCAATTACTGGAGCCCTGTGGGTCAGATCTTGCCTGCACTGGCTGCATTACAGCTCTTTTAATCTGCTTTCATCTCTCATAACCCCTGAGCCTGGAGAGATTGTCAGACAGGGGAGATCTTCTGCCTTTCTGCATGTTTTCCCTTGTGAGGGGCTGCAAAGACTGGTTTGATGTGAAACAGCAAGCAGAGATGTCAGGGGAATTGTACCTACTAAGGAGGTACCCCTACAAGGTGGTTTCTGCCATCTTCAGATGCAGATGACAAATGTGGCAACATCTGGGGGTTTGTCCTGAAATTTAGCCCTCTGCAAAAAATTACAGCCCCCCACCCTGCGAGAACCTGACACTCAGGTTTGGTCATCTGGGGAAAGGGCTGCATAGCTCTTGCAGCGAGGAATGAGTCCCCCCAAACCTCTTGGCATTCCCTGAGCATCTGTGTAAAGGAGATGCAGAAAAAGACTTGGATTTCTAAAATGATTCCCTCATTGGATGTTTGTTTTAAAGAAAGACAGCCAGGAAAATCAGTAGAGAAATTCCCAGTGGAAAGAGAGGATTGTGCACTTCACCATGCTCCTAAACTATCTTGAAGTTGCTAGCAAAGGGATGGAGAGGAGACAAAATCACTTGGAGTAAGAAAACCAGAAGTGAGTAAAATCATAGAATCATAGAATAGCTAGGGTTGGAAAGGACGTTAAGATCACGTGGTTCCAACCCTCTTGCCATGGGCAGGGACACCTCACACTAAACCATGTCACTCAAGGCTTCGTCCAACCTGGCCTTGAACACTGCCAGGGATGGAGCATTTACAGCTTCCTTGGGCAACCCATTCCAGTGCCTCGCCACCCTTACAGTAAAGAATTTCTTCCTTATATCTAACCTGAATTTCCCCTGTTTAAATTTAAACCCATTCCCCCTTGTCCTGTCACTACAGTCCCTAAAGAAGAGTTCGTCCCCCGCATCCTTTTAAGCTGCTCCAGATACTGGAAGGTTGCCATGAGGTCTCCACGCAGCCTTCTCTTCTCCAGGCTGAATAGCCCCAACTTTCTCAGCCTGTCTTCATACGGAAGTTGCTCCAGTCCCCTGATCATCCTCATGACCCTCCTCTGGGCTTCTTCCAACAGTTCCATGTCCTTTTTATGTTGAGGACACCAGAACTGCACACAATACTCCAAGTGAGGTCTCACAAGAGCAGAGTAGAGGGGCAGGATCACCTCCTTTGACCTTCTGGTCACACTCCTGTTGATGCAGCCCAGGATGTGGTTGGCTCCTTCTCAGGGCTGTTCTGAATCACTTCTCCTCCCAACCTGTAGCTGTGCCTGGAATTGCCCTGACCCAAGCATTGGACTTTGCACTTGACTTGGTTGAACTTCGTTAGATTGGAAAGTGTTGCTGAAGGATTTCCTGATGCAGAGTGTCTGGTGAGCTAACAGCAGTATAAACTGATGAGTGCAGGGTAATGCACCCACTGGATAAAACAAAACTAAAAAAAACCCCATATGTTTATGGTCACTCACAATAAGGGGTGCTATTGGGGCTATTTTCTCTCTGGAAAAGCACCTCAGAGACAATGTGGATCTATCTGAAGGTGCTAGCTCAGCAGATGGAAGCAGAAATGACTGGGAAAGGTACACTGAGCAAACAGGAGGTATCATCCTGCCATGCTAGAAATCCCTGGTGCACTCGCACCTTGAGCACTGTGTGCAGCTCTAGTTCTCCTGTCTCAAAAAAAAAAAAAAAAAGATGCAATAGAACTAGAAAGACACAGGAAATGCAGACAAGGTCAGTGGAGCACGCAAAATGGCTGCTGCCCAGGGAGCCATGGAACAGATTAGGCATTTTCACAGTTGAGGAGGGAAATACGAGAGAGGCATATAAAACCATGACTATCATGGAGAACATAAAATTACCATTTCACTACATAACCACTAAGGTGAGCATTAAATTAAATGACTGAGAAGCAGTTTTAAGCTAATAAAATCTTCTTCCCAGCATGTGATTAACCTGTAGAAGAACTTCTTGACAAAAGACAGTGAGAAGACCAGCAGTATTACTCGCTTCAAAAAACAATTATAAAAACCCATCAAGGAGTCCTAAACACATTGCAAGACATCCTGTGGATGATGAAGTTGCAAACCTGCTGGGCACTGGAAGTGGGTGGATAGAGGAATGTATGGCTGCCCCTTTTTCCAAATCATCTGTACCAAGCTGCTGGTACTACTACCAAAATATGTTTGGAAAAGTTCTAGAAGTTCCAGTTTCCAAGGAAGTGTTACTGTGCTGAAAATATCAAGAACAACTGCTTCTTGATAGATTAGGTTGAAGTCATTTGATACACAAAACTCTTATTACATGTAATATTAAATTTCTTTTTCATGTTTGGTAATGCAACTACTGAATACTTATTACCCTGTGTCTGAGGATAAACCTATTAAATGATCAAGGCTGTGTGACATCTCTTTTTCTCCTGAATCTGCTTTGGTGAACTGGGAGGAGGCTGAGTTTTTTGAGAATCAGTCTCTCCAGGAGGGGCAGGAGTAAATGGTTTCTGTTCCCTCTTGTCTGTAATAGCACTGCTTTTTGACCATGAAAAAGCAACTGAGAAATTAGTCTTTCTCATCCGATGCACAAAATCAAGCTACGTCTCTTCTCCTTTCCCTCCCCCTGCCCCATATTCTATTTGCTGTTAGATTATGTGTGGTATACTTTTTCCATAGTAGTTTCCAGCAGAATCTTTGCCTCATAATAAGTGCAATTTCATACTGATCAGGAAGAAGCTAATCCTCTCATTAAATCACCAGAATGAGGTCTGACAGATGATTCCCTACTTGGCCACAAATTTATTGTGTGACCTTCAGCAAACCCTTGAACTTTGTGCTGCAGCTCCCACTGGTGCTGGTGTGAGTGTTCTGTACCTTGGTGGAGGTGGATGCGGGAAAAGCTATGTGAGCGGTTAGTATGTCTCTGAAGCAGACCCTGCCATCCCTCCTTGTCAGCAATGCTCTGCTTTTTAAAGAAGGGGCAAAGGACAAGCAGAAACACTTGGAGAGGACACTGATGGCAGTGGGGTAAGTACTTGTTTGCCTTGAAAGGGTTGTATTTTTTTTGCCCTTTCCTGGGTAGGTTTTACTCAAATGGCTCCTGCAAAGAAAGATGCTGAGAAATTATCTTAAACCACTGAGGAATATACCATCACTGACTGCAAATGGATCCATGGAGTGAACATCAAGAAATGAGCACCAAATGCTCACTAGGAGTTTTGTAAATTTACAGAGGGACAAGTTCCCAGATCTGCATCAGCACCAGCGTGGGCAAAGCTGTCGAGGTTAATGGGCCATTTCTCCCCATATCCGCCCCTGTTTGGCCAGAAAATACAAGGGCAAAGACTTTTAAAAATAAATAATCACAAACAAAACCTACTTCCACATGCTGTTTATCTGTATACCAGTCACAACGTTTGAAGAACTAGGGGTTCGCTCAATATGGGTGAAAACAGAAACAGCATGGGCTCAGCACCTGGAGAGATTATTACCTTCTTTTGTATGAACACAAGGATATTACCTTTCCTGACTAGTCTTCTCTTTGAGCTTTTATAGATTTTTCTTTCTTTTTTGGCTTTTGTAACTGATGAACTCATACATATTATGCTATTTTAGTACCTAGCAGAGAGCCTTGTCTGCTAAATCACCTTATTTTTCTCTGATCAGAGCACAGTGCATTCCTTTTTTTTTTTTTAGTAGAAGGTATTAATTTAAATTCCATAATCCCAAACATATTCTCGTTTCTGTTCTGTGCTTCAGAAGGCCAATGGCATTTTAATTTAATAAGGGAGAAACACACATGACACTGTATTCCCTCTAACTGTCTTCTGACCTCAATGAGTTTTTCACAGCTTTCTTTGTGTTCCGCAAATGCAATCTCTGCTTTTATTCAGGAACACTGTGATTAATACCCAGGTTCTATGGATGGGCAAAATTTTAAATATCTGTAGCATTTTAATAGTAACTTTTGAGATGTTATTTGCATTATTATTTAGCAGTGTGAGCCTATCAATGGAGCCATAGCAATATTTAGGTGCCACTTATCCCATTGAAAACTGTTTAGGTACACTCTGTCCCTTTGCAGAGAAATAAATTTTATTTTGGTTTACCTTGTTTTTTTTTTGGATTAAAATGAGTTAACCCATCTAGCAGTATCTTGATTTATGTCAGCTCCACTTATCTTTTCAAGTTCTATAAGCTTTGTTTACTGGGTTAAGAATTACCTAATTGGGTACATGATATTACGGAGTATTTTGTGGCTTGTAAACACTTGAGTCATACACATCACAGTTCCTAAACAATCATCCTTTGCCATTTTTATGCTTCCATTTTGCTGCTTAAACTTACTTAAATCTATTCAGCTTGAAACTAATAAGTGCTTGTTTCAGTCCTCATGGTCCCTCTTTGGAAATGTCAAGTAGCATTCATTCTTTTCACTGGTTTGATTCTGCTCACCTTTCCTTTGATGTGAATCAAGAACTGACCCCTTGGAGCATGCCCACAAAGGCGGAAGTCCTGGCTGGTTAAGCCTGGATCATCAGCCTTGCCTGCAAGGTGATGGAAACCACCCAAAGAAAAGGGGATTATTTTATTTGCGGGTTATTCCAAGCAGATTTTCCAAGAACAGTTGTGTTTAGAGGTCTCAAAATTCTGCTACCTGTTGCATTCTCATTTTCTTTTCTTCTTGCAAACATATTTATGCTGTCCAATGCACTTGTCCTCGTATGTACAAGTGATAATGTCTGCCTGAGCTACCTTAATATGTAAAACATCTCAGTGCACCACTTTCCTTGTACCTGGTGGTGTATTTCAGTACCATCATCTTTAAATCGGAGCCCCCTTATTTACAGCTCCATTTTGGCTGCTAAGCAAGGAGAACACCTTGACTTCAAATCTCACTGTACTGTCCTTGATCTTACAGATACAGAATTGCTCCCATCTCAAACATGCTGCTGATGCATTTGGAGAAGGAGGACTATTATTTTTTGTACTATCATAGAAGAACCATTGGTTGTGTTTTACGGCTTCACTGTGCAAACTACTACTACCACCCTTATTTCAGAGGGGCTATAGTCTTGTTCTGTGATCCAATATAGTGGAGACCTGAAAGACAATTATGGGTGAAGGGGAAAGGTAACAGCTGTAGTGTCAGTTCAGTATCTGCCCTGACATGGCACAGGTAAGTCTTCTGTTATGGCTGTAGAGCAGGTTTGCTAAGGTGTGTAGCTGGAGCAGTGATCCTGGGTAAGCGGGGACATGTAGAGAGGAGGAGGAAGTACAGTCATGTAGCTTTTTGCTGTGACTTGGTGCATATGCAAGGTCCTGTGTAAAACAGGCTATAAACTAAGATACAAAGAGTGACGATTTTCAGCATAAGTCACAGTAGACAACAGAAACTGAGTTTAGTGTGGATCCCAGGGATTAGTTATTAATACCTTGCATCCTTTAGCAGTCCTGCACTGTATGCTACTGGCTTTGTTTCTAGCTAAGTGCTATTTTCAGTGTATGAAGCATGGCTGACAGGAATATAAGAGCTTCCATTTAATGAAACATTTAGATTTTAATTGTTTTGTTGTTTTGGTTTTTTTTTTTCTCTCTATCTCACCACCCATTCTTCCCCCCCCCCCCCCCAGAAATCTGGAACTGTAGGGTGTTTACTGAGAGCTTGAAAGGCTGTAGGTGCTCTCACAAAAACTATTTCTGCCACACATCCTTAATAGACTCATACCAGAACAGCATTTCATTTGCTATGCCTGGTTTATATGCCTTTTGGTTCTCTGATCTCCATGTATTCTATAGTTTTTATTGTTCCATCCTCAACAGGATTCTGAGTGAGCAAACCCGTGTTGCACCTTGCGTCATGCTGACTGTGCCTCTTCTTTTTGCTTGAATTTTAGAGACATCCTAACAAGTATTAACCACAAAGTTCATATCCCCACTCTCACATACCTGCACAGTGTTGGTCAAATGCCTTTTATTTCCTAGAGTGCCCTCTCTAGAAAAATGTCCATCTCATGGGTCTGATCCCTTCTGCCAGGTGTCAGGAGAAACAAAAGCAGAGAAGGCTTTGAAATGTGGTGCATGAATAAGTAACCCTGCTTTTGAGCACACAGTAATCCAGGCAGACATTCACCCTGGTGCAAGGTTCAGATGTGTGCTAAGACAGCTGCACTGTAGTGAAGTTTTGGAGCCTGCTAAGGTGAAAGAGTTCTTTGGGAGGTGTTCGCATATACTATTTCCTCTGAGGAGCTTCCTTTGCCATCACGGTTACAATGTTGCAGGTGGAAAAAGTTGGAAGTGTAACAGTGTTGCAAGTGGGCCAATGTTTCAGGAGCAACAATGTTGCAGGTGTAACAATGTTGTGCCTGCAACACAAAGTCTGCAACTTGTAAGCACGATGGTTTAAACATGGGTAAAAAAATGCACTTTCAGTTTCAGTAAAGCGACCTCTGCAAGAAGTTCTTGCATTAGCGTCTGTAAGCGTAAATAAGCAGCCTTGCTCGTTTAAAGCGTGTGCTTATAGGAACACCCCTGCTTCTAGACACACGCTCCTACTGGCAATTTAAGACAAGAGGTGTGTCTTCTTCCCAGCCATGCTGTAGATCACGTGGTTTCTGGCAGGCAGGCAGGGACGGAGCCCTGTAAAGGCGTAGTCAGTGCCCCAGCAAGTGGTGCCTTCTCGCTCGGAATATCAGCGGCTCATCGAGCCTGCCTTGCCCCGGAGAGCACCCCCGGAGCCTGCGGGAGGGGGGGGGGGGAGGGGTTGTGGGACTCGGGACCGCTTCTCTCACCCCTACGGGGATACGGACAACTTCAGTGCTGCGGAGGGAGCTGCCGGGGGAGAACGGCACAGCCTCCGCCCGCCTCCCCGCCAGCCCCG
This sequence comes from Melopsittacus undulatus, assembly GCF_012275295.1. Lineage (NCBI taxonomy): Eukaryota > Metazoa > Chordata > Aves > Psittaciformes > Psittaculidae > Melopsittacus > Melopsittacus undulatus. The sequence continues at coordinate 49,486,984 of NC_047532.1, read as the reverse complement.
CGGCCGAGCCTGCCAGCAGAGGGGGGGTCCCGGTGGCGGCACCCGCCCCGGCGGCGGCTGTGCCGGCAGGGGGCAGGGCTGGGAGACGGCCACTACTGTTTCTAGGGCTTGACGTCCTTCCAGCTAGCCCGCCCCGCTTCCCGGCAGAGCCAGCCCTCCCCCAGCGGAGAAGTCCCGAGAAGTAGCGGCGGGGTCCCCCATCCTCCACCGGGCGCGGCGGAGCCGCGGCGATGGGCCGGGAAGTTTGGCGGCGAAGGGGGCCGGCGCCCCGCCGCTGAAAGCTGGCCGCTCCGGGGCCGGTCCCTTTTCCGTGGAGCGGGAGAGCGCCATAAAGTGAAATCCATGAGGATTCTCGGGCTTCTCCTGGAGAAAGGCTCGCATATGCTGCAGTGTCTCTGTGGAAGGCGTCTGAGATCCAGCCACAGCCCAGGTGGGAGCGCGCGTCCTTGTCCCCGCAGCCCTCGCCTGCCGGTCTGGCGCCGTTCGGGCCGGGCTGGCCCCGTTTCCTCGCCTTCCTCTCTGCCTCCTCCTCGTCCTCCGCCTCGCCGGCGCCGCTCACAGGTGGCCGGGATGGACCTGGCGCTGTCCGCGGTGCTGACCGTACCGGGATCCCCCGATCCTGGGTCCACATCAACCCGGAATCCCCCAAACCCGTGCTTCCACACACCTGGCACCATCCCTAACCCGGACTCCCACCCACCCGATACCTTCACTTACCTGTGTCCCCTATGCTTAAGCCGGTTCCACACCCCACCTCCAGCCCCCTCCCAAACAGAGCCCCCATAGAGGTTCTTACTTCACATATGACTCTCACTAGTGTCCCCTAGCCCACACCCTCACATGGCCCTCTTCTCCACCTGGGATCCCCAACCATGGCCACCTGGTCAGGATAGGGATAATCTTCCCTAGAGTGCCTATGGCCCTGAACAGCTCTAGGGTTGAGCTCTCTGTAACTGCTCCCTATATCTGGTGTTTGCAGTAGTGATGTTGCTATGTTTTTCGGGTGGAGGGTGTTAAATGTAGCTCTGAGTGGGAATGCCCCTAGAAGGAGCAAAGGGAAGTCCCCAGCTGCCCCTGATGGGGGGGTGGGAGACTCTCAGCACCTCTCTTAGCTTCCAGCCTGTTGGGGAGGGAGCATTGCACTAGGATGGGAAGTGCAGTAAGATAAAAGGCTGAATTATATGCTTGATCTTGAGCTGTACCTGAGCACTTAATGAAGAGGGGAGTAAGTGCATGAGTGCCTTGGGTTGGTGTGGCACCGCTCTTGTGTTTTAGGGTGATCTTGTTGAAGCTTTTTAAGTGGTGTTTGCAATTTGTTTGCACTTTGTGTATTTTCAGAGATGACTTTCCCATTCTACAATACCGGGTAAATGCCCATGGAAAGAAGTCCTATGTTATTAAGATCTGTAGGAGTTACAGCACTAACTCCACTGTTTTGAACTTAACTGGGTTTCAGATCCTCCTGGCTTTTGAGTAGCTCTGCTTATTGAACCCTGGCAGTTGTAATCTTTGGGCACCAAATGCTTACAAGGATGTCTTTTAGAGTGCTTGCTGTTGTGCTGTTTCCTTATGTGAAAACTTGGTCCTAGAGGAGAAATATTTCCATGCCTCCTGCATAAATACTTGCTGTACATTGAAGAGAAAGGCTGTGCTTGGAGAAACGCTGTTGCTGAGGTAGCCTGTGTTCACTTTTGGCCTTGCTAAGGAAATTTTTTTACTGGTTATAGCTGCCTGTTTATATCTCCATATCCCCTTTCCTCCCCCGAGACTCGTACAAGTTGTTGTCTGTGACAGGCTCATGGCAATAGGGGGCATGCTGGAAATCTTTGTGAAAGTAGGCTTGGCTCCTTTGAAAGCATTTTCTGCCCTGCTTTGAAGAATAATATAATAAATAAATAGAACACATTGTGGCTGTGCTTGGAAGCATTGCACACATTGTTTCTAAACTGCTAAAATACATTTTCTTTTCTTAGCTGCATTTTTTCCTTTTCAAATAATTTTAGGCTTTATGTTCTTGAAAAATGTGTCATAAAAATGAAAGCTTCCACTTCTAAACACACTCTTTTCAGTGAAAAAAAATATACCACAGGAGTTTTCTTCGTAGTGATATATGTGCACATTTGTTTTGTATCATTTGGTAACCTGGGGCACTAAAGTGTACAATAACCTACTGGTAAAAATGGGGTGGTGTATAAGCATAGGACATGCTAGGCTGTAACTTCAATGAGCTCAAAGCTGGTATAGTGTCCTGATAGTTCCCCTGCTGAGCTGGTTTAATTTTACAGGTGGATCCTGTGTTGAAGCATGACGGATGTATATGTGGGGACTGAATCTTTCCTTATCTCTCCCACTCTGAGGGAGTGATACTGAACATTGCATGTTCTTTTTATTTCATGATGTTGTGCTATAAGGAGGCAGCCCATGGGAATGATTTCCTATTGTTATCTCCAACTAACCTTGTTCTCCAGGTACTAGTCCCATGCCACACAAGCTTGAGCAGTCCAGATGTGATCTATTGCTTTGAATCACACTGTTAAAATGTGTTCCTTCTTCTTGGCTGCATTAGTTCCATTTCCATTAAGGCTGGGCTTTATGTTCTTGAAAAATGTGCAATAAAAATGAAAGCTTCCACCTATAAAGAGGTCACTGTGGGCTGGGCCTGCTGGAGGAGAGATCTCCTTTCTGCTGCTTCAAAAGGTAAGTATGCCTCAGGAGATAGGTGCATTCTCCTGCAACAGCCCTAAAGGTGTACTGCTGTGCCCAGCATGTCACTGTGGTTCTACACCAGTCAGAGATGTAAACCAACAAAAGGGTTATAAATTACAGAAGAGGTGGGACCATGGACAAATGGACTATAGCAGCACTAATGTAGAGTGTTGTGAGCTTCTTATAGGCCCTTGATACTCCAATTTGAAGAGTTATCCTGATAGAAGTGATTTACGCTAAACTATTTGGCACTTTGTGCACTTAAGTTGAATGACAGATTGGTAAAGTCCTTTGTCCTCCTCCTGTCTATGTTTTCTTTAATGCAAACAAGTCATAAGGATGTAAGCACATGTTTAAAGACAGATTCATACTTGTGTGTTGACTCAGAGATTCAGACCACTCCTGATTCTGACAGAAACTAGTGTGTGATACTTCAAATTAAAAGAGTGAATATTGAGGATAGTTGTAGAGTACTGTGAAGTGCTGTTTGGATGCTAGAAAAAATACTGGAAAGGTTTTTGCTCCCCACTTTTTACTCTTAGCTAGCTCTAGCCTGCTGTTTTCTTCTGCTCCACTTCTGCAGACACTTATCTTGGTCTGTGCAGGGACAGGCTTCTTTGGTTATTTGAGGAGCACCTTGCAAAATGAGGTTTAATGGGTCTTCAAGACACTACAGAAGAGCAAGTAATTCATAGCAATACAGAGCAAGAAATTTATTCTTAGTCCTTTGTGTATTTCCTTGCAAGTATTTTAGCACAGCACTCTTCTGTATCATCTTCCAGGTACTTCATTTGTTATCTTAATTTCAGAATTTGTAAGCAGGCTGATTGTATCTCATGTGCAGAGTTATTTCCCTTCTTGATGGTGCAGTCATGATTATTTTTAAGTATTTTTCAGTTAATTTGTTTTTTCTGTTAACACTTTTTTCCCCTTTGCTTGGGAAGCATGGTTTGCCACACCAGATTTCAGGGTTTTCTTTGTTTGGTTTAGTTTTGGTTGGGTTTTTTTGGGGGGGAGTTTGGTTTTTTGGTTTTTTTTTTTTTTTTTTTTTTGTGTGTGTGTGTGTTTTTAATGTTGTTGGTTTGATTTGGTTTGGGTTTTTTTTTTTTTTTTTAGTTTTTATTTTGGCTTCCTAGTCCACATCATGAAATAGATAGCTACTACACTCTTAAGTTCTAGATAACGATAGCTACTACACTCTTAAGTTCTAGATAATGTCAAAAATAAATCCCATTTCAGGTGACCTCTAAGTGTTTTGCAGACACTTTGATGCAAAAGATCCAGTACCAATTGACTACATTAACAGCAGAATGGAGATTTCTGCTAGTGAGTGTTTTGGTCTTCCTCCATAAGGACTTCTTACTTCGTTGTGTGAATGGTTCTGCCTCATGCCTGTTCTGCCCTTGGCTACTGTAGAGACTTTCCTGTGCGATTCATCATTGCTGAAACCACAGGTATTTCTCACATCACATCAAATAGCAGCAACACTCAGTAGCAAGGCTTTTGCAGCTTTGTTTTCAGTAGTAAAGGCCTGGTTGTATCCAGAGACTGATCTATTCCCAAACACTCAGATAAGAGTACTTCTCAATTTAAGTCCTTAGTCTGCAAATCGATTACTTCAGTAGAATTAAGTTCATGTTGAAACTAAAGCCTGAACTTGGCTTCCTCAGGACTCACACTGGTGAAATTTGGAGACACTCCTGGAAATATTGTGATTGATACTGGCTTTATGGCAAATTAAAATGATATCTGGCACAGGAGGTCTTCATATTTCTCTAGGCATCACAACGCTGAGTTTGATATTTTGTGCAACAGGAGCAAGCACTCAAAGTAGGCAGGATCAGTCTGTGATTCCGCTAATAGCTTGTCTGTTACTGCCACTACACATCTTTGCATTTGTCCTGAGACTATCTGGGGCACTGTCATAACATGTCTGCAGTGTCTGCACATGCAAGACATCTCATCTGCAGATGCTAATGGAATCACATACATAAACCACATATTAAATGTTGACCATTTGGCTTAAGACCATAACAGGCATTCTTTGTTTTGCTTGTTCAGTGATTTTATGCATTCGTGTACACTTTACTTGCAATAGCTCTAGAAGATTTTCCCACTGCTGTTTATTCATGCAGACAGAGTATTATAGCGTGCAGCAAATACTGCACAGTCAGCTTCGAATTAATGGAAGCAGTAGTTATATGTACATAAGTGACAGATAGTAAAACCTGTAATTCCTGACCCTTTCTGGTCTGTGGCAGTTCAGAATATGGTATGTGCACTGCTGGTGGAAGACAGGAAAGGTGGCTTAATGCCACTGAACTGGAGATGGGAGTGGGCCAGAGGGCTGAGAAGCAGTGGTGTTGCACTTTTTCCCTTCCTGCACCAGGCCCATTGCCTTCCATTCTCAGTCACTTGTCCAAAGTGTGAGTGTTTCTGTGTACATTTTGCTCAAGCTCCCTCTTCCTGTTGTGTCTTTGGGAAAGTAACATTTGCTGACCAGTGGAAATTCTGTACCTGTGCTGTTCCAGGATAGTGCCTATTGTTGACACTCATAAGCTAGTGGAAAGAATACCTTTGTCTGATTTAGTTTAATTCACCTGGGAAACGAATTAAGCAAAACTCTGAAAAATCTTTTTTATTGTAATAGGGGCACTTCTCTAGGGTATCATTCAAGAATAGCTATAGCATTTAAAATCCACACTTTCCTTTATTCTGAAGTAACCCTCTCATGTAGATATATGCTGAGCATCTCTTCTGTAAGCCCATAGTGCCTGTGAATCTTTGTAAAAAACAAATTATTCTGGCTGAGCTAAAATGATGGATTTGATAGAGTTTTTATTTGGTGAAATTGCTTGGTTTCCATCATACAAAATTTCAGAGGTATAGATTATAATGAACTCAGTTATATGCTTATAACTTTTTAAGGTGCATAGAGCCAGTTCTGTGTAGTTATGCAAAGGAAAGTCTTTGACATTATGCAGGATGTTGTTGTTTAGTTTGCAATACAGTATTTCATAAATCTTCACAGGAAGTGCAGGTCCAGGGTGTGAGGTGATTTAGCATGTTGTCAGCCAGATGTCTGGGCTTACAGAGCTGAACATCTGGAATTGACAGATCTTCACCCAGTCTTCTGAGTCTTGAAACTTGTCTTGGTCCTACCAGAGCATAACTTATAGCAAGTCATGTTTGTGAAATGCTTTACTTTCAGTGGATGAGCAAATTCAGCAAAATAAACTTAATCTGAATTTTCTTAAATAGCTGTAATCAGGATGATAAACACTACCCTGAAGCAGAGACTAGCTTTTATGGCATTTCTTATGGCACTGTATGTGTTTCTGGCGCTTCTCACCTGGAGGTTTTCATGGTTTTGCAAAGGAATGAAGTGTAACTTCCTTCTTTTCCCAAACTAAACTAAGGAAAGAGGAAGAATTTGTCTCCATTTAAATGCCATATGTAATTTCGCCACTGTTAAGTCTGAGTGGGAAATATTATCCAAAAATGTAATGAAAGATTTTTCTAGCTTTTCTATTAGTTATCATTAATAACTATACATATAAATGTCACAGTTTAATCTCAGCCAGCAGCTAAGTATCACACAGCTGCTCAGTAACTTCCCCCACCCTCAGTAGGATGGAGAGAAGAACTGGAAAAAGGTAAAACCCACAGGTTGAGATAAGAATGGTTTAGTAATTGAAATAAAATAGAATAATAACAATAATAACAGGAAAATGAGTGTGAGGAATGAAACTCAGGAAACTGGAGTGGTGCAGAGTACAGGTGCTCACTATCTGCTGACCAATGCATAGCCTGTCTCTGAACAGCAATCAGTGACTCCCAGCCAGATTCCCTGAGTTTATATGCTGGGCATGATGTGCTGTGGTATGGCTAGTTTGGGACAGGTGTTCTGTCTGTGCTCCATCCCTCTTCTTGTGCCCCTCCCTACTGGCAGAGCATGAGAGACTGAAAAGTCCTTGATCAGAGTAAGTGCTACTGAGCGACATGCACCTAGTCCCATTTTAAGATGATCATGTGCTTGAATACTTACCACAATCATTGTTTTTAAACATGCATTGTCCCTAAAATTCTTCCTGTTTTCCCTGATGATCATTGATGATTTGTTTTCTGTTTCTAGCAGATCCCTCTGAAGGTATTCACAGCTATCAGTTCCCAGTTGAAAAGCCATGTTCATTAAAGAAACAAAAATCTTACTGCTTTGTTTGTGAGAATGATCTAATTCTGGTTTGCTGAATTTTCTCTTCAGACCTGTCCATTCCTCTTCCGCAGCCCTTTCTTGTTATAGGATCAGAGAATCATTCAGGTTGGAAAAGACCTTTAAGATCACTGAGTCCAACTGTTAACCGAGCACTGCCATGTACACTACCAAGCCATGTCCCTAAGTGTCACATCCATGCCTCTTTTAAATACCTCCAGGGATGGTGATTCCACCACTTCACTGGGCAGCCTGTTCTAGTGCTTGACAACCATTTTGGTGAAGCGATTTTCCTAATATGCTCCCTGGCACACCTTGAAGGTGTTTCCTCTTGCCCTATCATTTGTTACTTGGGAGAAGGGACTGATCCCCACCTCACCACAACCTCCTTTCAGGTGGTTGTAGAGAGCAAAAAGGTCTCCTCTGAGCATCCATCTCTCCAGGATAAACAACCCCAGTTCCCTCAGCCACTCTTCATCAGACCTGTGCTCCAGACCCTTCGCCACTTTTGTTGCCCTTCTCTGGACACACTTCAGCACCTCAGTGTCTTTCTTGGAGTGAGGGACCTAAAACTGAACACAGTATTCAAGGTGCAGCCTCAGCAGTGTTGAGCGGGACAATCACTTCCCTAAATGCAATAGTAGTACACAAAGTTTTCAGCTGTATGAATAGGATTTTGTTTAAAATGCCTTTAAATAGATTTTCCCCCTTGAAGGAAAAGAGATGTGTAACATTTAATAATAAAAATAGCATTTCTTCCCATAGCCTGTAATGGCATGGAAGAAGGTAATCATGTTTTGTATGGCAAAGCATTTTTCTAAATGGAATGTTTATGCCTTTCTAGTATGGTGGCTGCGATTGGCTGCTGGGACTATTTGCATGTGCTAAATTGCAGTCCTGGGGATCTGTGAAAACAACTCAGCAAAGCCAGTCTCAGCTGGGAGCATGGAAGATGCTGCTAATTTTGCGATGAGCCACCCACAAGCCTAGCGTGAGTCATTATCATTGTTTTGTTTTCTAGAAGTCGGCACCAAAAGCTTCCAGCATCCAAAGTATGTATTATCTCTGGAAATGCATTTATTCCCTCATAGCTTTGTTTGTTCCAGATAAGAGGAAAGAATAAGAAAAAATCCTTTCTGAAACCCATGAAATAATTAATTGCTTCCCTGTTAGTGTAGTCTTCCTGCTTTAATGTGCATTCACAGCCACTTGTTCACTTAAAAACTCACTTGTGCACAGCCCAGCAGTCATGCTGCTTAGTCCTAATCTGCTTGCTTTGTGCCACTGAGGAGATGGGTGGGCAACAGTAAGTACAGTGGTACAAAGCAAGTTGACTGAAGTAGTTGCTCTGACAGAGCTGAGATGGGGAATTTTTGCTCTCTGTTGTTGCATGTCCTGCTGGTTTCTCAGTGAGTCTTTTTATAAAGCCACAGCTGTGCAAGGGACAAGCTGTGGCTTGCTGTAGGTCAGAAGTCTTTCATCTGAGAAATGCACTGACCTTGTCTCTGGGGTTATAGGCTTGGTACCTCTTTGCTGAGGTTGCTAGTCCTCCTGACATAGGACAAAAGGCTAAGAGAACAAGAAAATCCCCTGCCCTGTGCTGGGATTGTGACAAATGTAGTCAGTTTGGTTCCAGTTTTTAGCTCTTCTTCCAGAGTGTCTTCTCACATAGAGTGCTTTATTGCGCCACTGCCACAGTATTATTCCTGCAGGGAAATGACCAGTCCTTCAGCAGAAAAGTGCAGGAGCATGTGTATGGGCATACAGGAGCATAGAGAAGTGTTTAAAATGCAAAACTTGGACACATAATGGGTGAAAAGAAAAAAAGAGGACAGTGTGGGAGGGCTACATGAGCATGGGAGCGGAAAAAGGAGCTCGGAGCACTGAGGAAGAGGAATGGAGAAGGGGGGACTTCTAACAAAACTGGCTTAAAAAAATTAGCTAGGCATGCTGTGCTTTCTTTCTGGGATAAAAGTACCCAGCACAGCATTCCCTGCTCTGCCTTAGTCTAGTGACTTTTCAGGATGGGGAAGTCTGCTGGGAGGATCCAAAATATGCTATGAGGAAGGAACAGGCTATAGCAGTATTCCTTGTGGAGCTGGATGTACTTAAAACAGAGCTTTCAAACTGGAAAAGCAGAATGAAATCTGAAGTGTCCATGACACTCCCACAGTGACAATATTAAATGTGTCTGTGATGTTGGTGTGTCTACAAATGACCACTGGAAAAGTATTGCCGAGTCCTCCATGCTGAAAATTCCTGGACTTCTTCTTTTGTCACAATGTGAAATGAAAACTAAACCAAACAAAACAATAATGATTATATTGCTGATGGGACTGGGCAGCCAAAGTGCTGCTGCTGCTTTTCTGAGTTCCTGTGACTTACTCATACCATTGCTTATACTCTTCTGTGGTTGTTTTTTGCTGATGGAGACAGCAGCTTTTCATTTTATGTATGGATAGCCCTGACAAAACAGGCTCTGATTTCTTGCAGGAGCATGCATTACCGTGGGCTTTCATAAACGAAATCAAGTAGCAGTCAGAGCATCTTCAAGTGCATCTGACCCTATGTGGAATCTCAGCAGTGGAGTTCAAGCCCAGATCTGACAGTCTGGTGACACCTTCCTATGTCCTGGTGCATGGTGCTCCCCTTCCTCCCAGCTATGTGTGCTCAGATCCTTTACTTACCTGTTTTTTGGGGGTTTGGGATAGTTTAGGGACATTCTAGGTGTTGTATTGGTGAGGCTGGAGGGACTCTTAGGTATTGCTTTTGATTTCCCTAGGTATTTATGTACTGTGCAAGCAGGCTATTATCTTTGAAATATTTGGTTAATCAGACAAATATGTATATAAATATTCATGTATGGTGTAACATCCTGCAGTTGGGCTTGGATGTGCCTCTCTAATAACTGGGGTTTACCTTTTATAGATAAGAAAAAGAAACTAGGTTTTCCTGTTTCTGTGTTTGCTAGAGTTCCTGTGATGAATCTTTAACCTGAAAAGGCAGGGTGATATAATTCATGTCTCCCAGCTGCTTGCAGGCTACTCAGCTAAGCGAAATGCACCTCCGTATCCCACCTAACCTGGTAAATGGCTGACACACACCTTTCCACATCTTACCTGCAGCTCATTCACAGTACCTTGGCCAAGAAGGTGTTGCAACTTTGTTTTTTAGGGCTGGTTTGGGGGTTATTTTAAGGTTAGAAAATGTAAATTAGAACAATTAGATTTTTTCAGATGGCATGTGAAGCACTAATAAGAAGCACAGTTAATGGGAGCATATGCTTTCCTGAGGAAACACTTCATCAAACAAATTTTGCACTTGTTTGGTATTCCTGGCAAGTGGTGGGTCTTGCTGAAAGCACGCACATGAGAGTTCCTCTCCTGCCCATCCACAACCCATGCCCTTTGGGCTAATATTTCTCTAACATGCTGGCTGGCAGGGCAATCTCTCCCCTCAGCAAGGGATGCTGAAACGTCCCAGAGGTCAGCATCCAGTTTCTATATGATAGTCTGCTAAACAGAAAAATACTCAAAACAGAGACTTTCCTTGTTAATAGTGCCAAAAAAGGACAGGCACTTTTCTTTGCGGAATAGCCAAGGTTGCCTCTTGGGGACAGTGCTAGGGACTGTACCGGCACAGGGTGGACCCTGTTCTGTGGGGAGAGCTCATCACCTATATACATATCCACTGAGGAAAAAAGGCTTTAATAAGAAAATCCTGTTCTGACAAGGGGCTGGCAGGGTGCAGAGAGAAAAATGTGAACCCCCAAAGTGTGCTGGAAAGGCAGATGTGGGTCTGACTCCTGCCCAGAGCAGGGAGAAAGTGCTGTGTGCATCCCGCTTGCTGAGCTTGGAGGCATCACTTCTCTTTCTTTCCTGTTCCACTGCTCACTTGGGTGAGTTCCAAACTCAATGCAGGTCTTAAACTTGCTAGCCTTTTCCCCACTACTCCCAGGCTGTAGAAGGGAAAGACAGCACAGTGCTGCCAGGAAGAGAAAGGCATTGTGTCTCTTATTTGTGGGAATGTTCATCTGGCTGGTAAAACACTGCTGGGATTGCTGCTGGAAAGAAAAGATGTGCTTGCATGAGTGTGCATGCATTGCAACAATGAGCACATGTTGCCCCTGTAACTGCCAAGGGACAGTCTTCTGTTTTAGCGCTTTTATAATCCCTCTTTAAGCCTTGAGAGCAGGAGTCACTGTGTCTTACTCCCTAGCTCAGCTTCCCTTTTTCCACAATACTGTTGTGTTATAGAACCAGGTCTTCACTGGATTTGATATAGACTGGAGAGCATTATTTGACAAAAAAATAAAAAGAAAAAAATAAAAAGAAACCTCTCCAGACAAAAAAGTCACCAGAAACCCCTCAAATGAAAGGCAGCATCAATCAACAGAAAAATATGGGAACAATTAGACTGGGTTAGAGTAAAGTGTCCATCTAGCCTATGAGTCTTTCTTCATCCACATTAAAGAGGTAGAAAAAGGGAAGGGAACAGCAATATGACGTGTCCCTCAAATGCTCTCCTAGCTAATAGCTATTTTCAGCTTAGAAACTTTTCTCAGTCAGACATGGTTCAGTGTACTTTGATGTTCTAAGTGGATTTCTCTTCCATATACTGGACCAGGCTCTCCTTGAATTCACATCATTTTTAGCATTGTAGTGTCCTGTGGAAAGGATTTCCCCAGACCTGTTGCATGAATAACCCTTTCTTTTCCTTTGTTTTGAACCTGGTTTCTGCTAGCTTGGCTTGACACTTTCCTGAGACCTAGTACTGAAGAAGCTAGTGAATATCCTCCTCTCATGCCACCTGTGATTTTGTGGACCTCAAGAAGACTGCTGCTAAGCTGTCTCTCTTACAGTCTGAAGAGATTTTGATTTTCTTTGTTGCCTTTCTCTAAACAATTCTTAGTTCTAATAAGTGCCTGTTGCAATGGGAAGAGCACACCACCACACACAAACTGTAGCTTGAACATTGCAGGGGTAAATGGAAAAAAAACTAACTGAAACCTCTTCTTATGCTTCTTTGTATTCCTCCTCCCTCTTCCTCCAGTCCTTCCCCCCAAAAAAATTACTTTCTGATTCTTCTGCATGGGTTTACTGGCAGTTCAAGTTTTCTTTCATGTTCTTTGTTTCTTCTCCCCTCTCTTTGGCTGTCTGCTGCACACTCAGTTCTCCAACAGGAGCTGAACTAGAGCTGATGGGGAAAGTGGCTGGGCTGTCAAACAGCCCATCTCTGAATTATAGTCCCATCAAAAAGCTCAAGTAGACATCTCCCGCTAAGCAATTTACCATGAAGGGGAACTGAATCCTAGATAAATCCAAGTCCCCATGACTGCCTAAGCTCAGCATGTCCTGTGGAATGAGAAGTTTCTTTTTGAAGAGCAGGAGGATCTGAACCAGACTTGTCTTCATGGCATGCCATGTGCAGTGGCACTGCCCATCCTCACACAGCAGTGCTCTTCCATCCACTTCCTGGGGCCATAGGCAGGTGTCTTATTCCTTCATTCCCTCTCTTGCCTCAGGCACTAACAATAACAAGGCAAGTCATTTATTTGCCTTGCTTTCGTTTATGATGGCCTGGATTGGACCCTGCTCCCATCCTCAGGGGCTCACAAGCAGTTGAATTGGTTCAGTTGGAGAGATGATAGCTGTCATGTGGGGTGCAGAAGGGAGAGCAGGCTGGTGAATAGGCTGTAAGGGCCGAATTATGAGTTTCTGTAGCTATCAGTTCCTATAAGCATATGATTAAATTGGTGTCTCAAGCTGTATGTGGGCACAGCCTCAGTCAGCCATTTAGCCACATCAGGAGATGAGTATTGCTGGGCCAAAAGCTCTGTGTGTGATGAAGCATGGGGGATCACCTTGAAACACAGTTTCATCTTTTGGATGCTTTGAACTCCATTCTGCTTTATGAGCTGTGGTAATTGGCTGTCCATGGATTGGAGCAAGAACAAGTGAGCCAGTTCCATGTTGATGTGAGGTGGTGGGATGAGGGATGAGATGCTGCCCCTCCTGTGCAGATCTCTGCAGCTGATCTGAGCCTGCCCCACAGCCAGAGGAGAGGAATCAGAATATCTGGGGTACATCTGAACTCCTTTGTAGTACGCATCTTGTGCATGATGAGATGAGCTGCAGCTTAAACCCCATTGATTTTATTGGCAAGATCTCCACAGAGTGTAGGGGAAGCCAGGGAGAGTTGCTCAGTTGGACATTTAGGCTATGGGTGTCTGCACGTAACTCCACTCTGGGTGCCACCACACAGCCTTCTGCCTTGTCCTGACAGTGGAGACCACACTGCCTTCTTGCAAGGTAGCTGCGGGACTAACCCAGGGCCTGTATGGACCACTAAAGAACTGTAAGTTTCAAAGTCATATAATATTACTCTGTCTGGACACTGGAACTGAGGGAATGGGTTAGGATTTTAAGTATTTAGCAGTAGATGTGCCATGGTACTTTTAGAGTCCAGCTGGATTTCCTTATTTGTGCTTTAAGAGGCATTTGAGACTCCCAGCCATTTGGTAAGCTCCCATTAAAAGCCTGTGTGCTATAAATTTCTCACGTAATAGTATTTAAGATTCAGTAGGAGTGCACCTTGCCAGGGAGAATATGTTTGCTGCCTTCTAAGAGAAACAGATGAAGGTAATTGCTTTCAAAGGGTTAAGTGTGACCTGTAAGCCAAGGCCTGCAGGGTTAGTGAGTGGCCACCCAACAGCTGCGATAGTGCAGTGATGGACATGTGGATAACAAATGCCCTGTCCTTCCACCCTTCCAAAGAAAGTCTCACTCAGTGATGATTTCTAACACTGAATCAGCAACAGCAATGATTTTGAAGTGCTCAGACTTACGGCTTCTGCATAATGAAGGTTAATAAAGCTATCTCAGGAGGTAGATTTCAGAGAAAACAGGATTTTCTGTTTAGGGCTTGCTTATCCTCTCTGCATCACCTGCAGCAATGTTAACGCATAGGCAAAGTGGGCTGTGACCTCAATCAGCTAGTTAATTTTAAGCCCGTGCTTAAATGATTTGCTAAAACTGTGCTTATTCAGAGAAGGAAAGCAGACTCTATTTTCATTACTCAAGCTAGGTGAATTATGACACGTAAATGATTTTAATGATGAAAGAATGAATTACACTTTTAAGCAATTATTTATTTCCATAAATGATATTGGTAGCAGTTAGGATGTCAGATGGTAGGTAGTCATGCACATACTTTGATAATAGCCCCTTCAAAGTTACTTGTAACACTCTATTGTGCATTTACATTTTTATCTCTGTATTTTTAAGATGAGAGTAGCTCATTAAACTAAAGTCTTTTTATGGCTTGTGTCATTAGAAAATGTTCTTTTAAATGTTCAGAAGAAATTGGTTACAGAAGTGTGGGAAAGATGGGGAAGAGATTGTTTTCCTCTCATGTTCAGTATATTCTTTGTTCTTTTGCTTTTTGATGACTAAACCGTTCTGTATTTGCAACGGAAAACTGTTGATTGGAAACTCTTGCAAGAGTAACACAAATAGGGCTTGATTTTGAAAAATGCATTCATGATTGTTTGCCTAATTTGTGTGTGCAATTAACATGATTGCTACTGGAAATGGCCCTCTGAGAACAGATTTCTGAATATTTATCTCTTTTTTCTGATCTGTTTTCTCTCTTCCTCTTAAGGTGCCAGCATCTCTGATGTCTAAATATTACCCATGGAAGTTTAATTTGGTAATATGTTTATTGATCTCCTTTCATCTCTCACCACTGCACTTTCAGACATTTGCTAAAAGGCTGAGGATGGTTATTCCCTTCTGCTTCCTTCTTAAGTCCACTTGACACAATAGAGGTTCTTTCATCTAAGTGGTTGATCCTGCAATTTAAAGGGTCAGATTTCACTGGTGTCTCTATAGATTCTTAAATGGACATAGTAATATTTAAGCAGTTTCCAGGCACACATAAAGAATTACAACTCTCGTATGTCAAGTCTCTTACTCTCTCCTGAGGAGACCTATGCATGCTGGGAACATTTATTTGTGACAACATTGGATTTTGTTTTAAATACATAATCAATTGAAAAAGTAAGACAGATGAGTCTCTAGAGTATTCTCTTCAAGGAAGTTGAGAAAACCTGGTTCAGGCTCAGGATTTGCAGGGCATGTTCAGTCTTTGAACTGACTTAGAGGTTGTTCTTCTGTGAGTGTGATATCGAGGCTGCAGTTCCTCAGTGGCTTCACTGCCATATATGAGAGCAGGACAAGCCTGTGCTCCCACTATGTGTGGGTACACACTTTTATTCCCCCTGTATGCTGGTGCTAGTGCTGGGAGTAAGCCAGAGCAATAAACTAACCCTTTTTATTAGTAGTATTATTTGCAAGGTAAATTTACAGAGAAATCAGCCTGAGTCATCATGTGGCCACACAAGGACTGCTGCTGTCAGGAGAAAAGCAGCAGGACAGGTGTAGTGGGAGACAGGGAGAGGAATGGCTGGAATTGCTCCTGTTAGCAGCTACCCATGCTTATCTGGATTTGAAGAGATGGGGTACTACCCCACCTCCTGATGGCATTTACATCATATTCATTGCTCCTGAAATTTTCTCTATCCTGAGATACAGCTAAATCAAATCTAAAGATTAGGTGCCCCTCCTGTTTTGGGATGTGATTCAGATCTATAGTTGCAGAGGTAGGAGAGCCACAGCAGTGCTGCAGAAGACAAATATCCCCTGGATCATTAATCATGGGATGGAGAGCACACTGTCTGATTGCTTATTGGATGTGGTCTTTCATGAGGTGTAAACTTAATTTTCCCAGTATTGACAGCTACATGATGGAGCAGACGTCCTATATGGTAAACACTGAACTGCCAAAAGCAAATGTATACATGCAGATATTGCCATATGTCAAGAATTATCCCAGCAGTGTATTTCCTTATTCTGCGTGCTCTCTCCTTGTTGAGAAAAAACAACTTCGAGGGATGAGATATTAAACGTGCCAATCCTGGCCTGACTGCCGGCTAGGAAATGCTGAGTGGGGAAGCTGTTTCTTGTTTGTTTTTGCTCATTCCTGGCCTGGGTTGGGACTGATTTAATTATAGTCATGTAGTACTATTGCCAAGTAGTCCCCCAAGCCAAACAAAACCATTATTTTCTTTCTGCCCAGTCCTTCTGATCCTTCCCAAAGCTCAAACATTTATTATACTGTGGGGAAGAAATTTGGAAAGAAACAAGCAGAGCATGGTTTGCCAGGGAGCATCAGTTTCTGCTTATCCCCAGCACTGCTCTTTCCACTGCTCTGTCCAACCAGGGCCCTCTCCATCAGCACAGCTCACTCAAGCATCTTTCCCCTCATTCTGAGAGCTGCTCCAGCCCCTTCTAAATGTGTAATTATAGACATGAAAAAAAATAAACTTGTTCTTATTCAGCACCTGATAAAATGGTGACTCAGGCATTTTCATTTGAATTCAGAGCACTCACCAACGTACTGTCTGAATCTTAAAAGAAGCTGCGTCTGCCCACTTGAGAGGCAAAATGGTTACAAATGCAAAAGGTCATGTGGAGCCTTTCATAAGAAACTTCATTTGGCCACATGATGAAGCAAACCAAGGTCACTTACCTGTCCTTGCATGCAAGACCCTGAGCAGCAGGCTGTGGAGATTTTATCTTCTTATGGAGATAAAAGCCATTCCTACTAGTCCATTCTTACTAGTCAGGATGAATACCCTGCCCTAGATATCAGACTGCCTGCAGCAGGTTTTGCCAGGCAGGCCCCTGCTAAGGGGATTTATATTGTGCCAGCTATGTGGGAGACCAAACCAACTCTGCGTATCCAAGGAAAACATATTTGATACTCAAAGCCCTTGCTGTACCCACTAGACAGCACTTGTGCCTTGGCAGGAGGAAGCACAGCCTGATGCATGGGAGGTCTGAAGATCATCTACACTCATGCATGATCTTCTGGGAAGTGGACTTCTAACACCACAAAATCATGCTTCAAAGAAAGATGACATGTAAAGCAGAAGAGCAGGAAGGACAAGTCTTGGAGAAGACAATTCATGGCTTGCCCCTGCAGATGATTTCATCCAGGCTTCTGGAGGACTTATTTAAGCCAAATCTGTGGAGCTTGTTATAGGACTGTCCAAGTGCAGCTGCATGACCTATTGATGCACTGGCAATCAGGTTAAATGCACAGGAATGAATGAGAGGATTGAACCAGGCCAACCTGGCAATGAGGAGCTCTCTGGGTGAGCTCTGGGGCTCAGAGCCACTGGGGCTGCAGGCTCAGCCCAGCATTTGAGACAAATAGTGGAGCAAAGACACCTGATCAGGTTTAGGATGGCCCTTGTGAACAGGGAGATGACACTCTGTCCATAAAATAAAGATGTTTTTGTGCTGTGTCAGGAGTTTTCTTGTACAAAGGCTAGAAGCAAGGTACCTGCTAAAAGGCATAAATCTTTCTAACCAGCCTCAGTTATCTTATTTTTAAGCTCAGGGCAGGCAGTGCTATGAATCCCATCCCATTAGGGCTGGAAAGATGGGCTCTGTAGAGCATGAGTCCCCTCTTCCTCCTGCCCACATGCCCTGTATCACTGGGCTGTGACAAGACTGGAAGGACACCAGTGGCAGCAACTGGGGTAGCCATTCCCTATCTCTTCCAGGCTTTGTGAGGGAGGTTTTGAAGGCCCTCCTGATAAGCTGGGTAGGTACAGCATGCTGTTTGGTTTTGTTTTAAAATTAATACATTAAGTCGTATTTTACCGTATGCCTCTAGAGCGGCCAGAGTTATAGGCTAAGTGCTTCATTAAGAAAAGGTGCAACAGATATACAAATACATGTTTTTTTGCCTTCTACCTGAAGATCTCTGAGGACTTGATGTGCCTTATGAGTCCCTTCCAACTCAAAATAATCTATGGTTCAATGATTTTATGACTTTTCTGGAATCAGTTATTTCTGATACCTCTTCTGATGTGAGGGGTTTTTATGTTTTTATGTAATTCAGGAAACAAATACATCCATGAGGCAAAGAAGAAGTCCACACTTGCTTCTCCTCTGCCTTCTGTCAAACCTGTGCCCAAATCCAGCACCTCCTGGTAGCTTTGGACAGGAATATACTGAACCAAACTCAAAATGGGCAGCTAGTCCCTCTTTCCATGCATTTGCACTTGCATCAGATGCTGATGCATCTGAGTAAACAGGACCCCTCATGGAAGGACTGCAACATCTCTGAACATGAACTAAAATCCTTTAATCATAAAGAGATAATTCACTAAGTAATTTGAGCCCAGCAGTCTGCAGGGCATGGGGGATACTTTCTGGCTTTGCTCCCAAATATTCAGAGAGGTCTCCAGAAATTGTCGCTCTAGTGAAGGCAACAATTAGGAGAGCCGGAAGAAGACAACAATTGGATTTGGGTTTGGCTTTTTCTTTTCTCTTGCATGAGTGAAAAGTGGAAAAAAAAATAAAATTTTGCTTTTTTTTATTATTTTCCACATGTTGGAGAGAAGTTGACATTTCTTGTAGAAAGAAGGATCTTTCCATGGGATATTTCCTATATCTAATTCTCCTCTGACAAAATGTGGGTGCATTTTATTGATTAAACAGTCCTTCCCTAAGTGTTCAAGGATGTAGAATGAGTGGTGCTTTACAAATCTCACTCTGTCATGGAATGGCAGGTGAGCTGTTTGTGTGTATATGTATTTGTGTCTGTAATGCCTGTGATGAGCTCTCCCCAGCTGTGTCATAGGCTGATAGCATTAGCAGAAATGCCTCCCTAGCTCCAGCATGGAAGGGGTATGTTTTGGAAGAGCAGGAGCCCAGGATATCTGTTGTGCAGTCGAGGTTAATGATGTGCAGGTGACCTATAACAGTGTCATGTGTGACATGGAGCTGCAATAATTTCATTGCTTTGGCTCTGGTGATCAAACACAGTTTCCTCTTTTTTTTTCTGGGAATTTGGATGGACTCACAGTGTGTGATCCAGCAGCAGGTGGGAAGTCCTTGTCTATAGACACCTCAGGTGGTCATGTGGGCCTGTCCTACACAGCAGTTCAAAGGAGGTTTTTGCCTTTTGCAGGGCTTAGAAGGAAATCTACAGGCAGCCTTGCAGGAAAACTGCATTGCAGCAGGACAGTTGTGTCCTTTGAACAGTACAGAGGGTTGTCAGTGATCCAGTGGCTGGATGTTTGTCAGGCCTACAGTTCTTGGCAATCATCTGGAGTCTCTTAAACTGCTGACAAGAGGCTGATGATTGGAGAAGGGATAGAGACTTCAGACGGTGCTATGGTGGGGCAGAGCCTCCCCTGACCTAGAGCATTGCTGCACTCCCATTTGGAGAGCAGGGCATGTTTGTCAGCAGGGGCCTGAGAGCTGCCTATGAGTAATTGTGCCTCTTGGTTGCAAGAGAGTCCTTGCTGTTCCCCTCTGTCAGAGGGGTGGAGGCAGCTGTGGTGATCATAATTCTCTCTGGTGAAGCTTTTATGCTGCTTTGGGTGATCTTAGGTCAGCAGTGACAGCCTACTTGGAGGCTTTGTCCCTGAAACCTAACCAGTCCCTCATGGTGCAGTGCTTGGAACTCCAGCCTAGAATGTGTCACCTCTGCTCCTTTGGGCGAGTGGTCTTTGTAAGTAACATTTCATGACAATGCTATCTCCTGGAGCATCCATTAGCAATTGCTGCACTCATTCCTCTTCCCATCTTTCTTGTAGTAGTAATCTCTTTTTTATAATATTTTGTTTTCCTTTAGGATATTTGCACTGAATCTGGGGACTTGCAGAGCAGAGGTTTACATAATTTCCTTTAATCTAGCTAGGTCCAGCAGCAATAGCAGTGTGGATGTGTGTATCACATAAGCACACATCCAGAGCAGCCATTGTGCTGGTGTAAGTTATGCTGCAGCTCAAGCATTTTATTTTTTCTGCTATTTTTATTATCCAGAATAAATACCTTATACTTAGATATGCCTATCAATAGCACAAATACACCATCAGTTCAGAAACACTTCACCTCTCACCCCTCCTCCATAGGACTTTACGGTTAAACTTATATCCCATAAGAAGCTCCAGTGACATGGTCTAGTGTGAGGCATCCCTGGCCATGGTAGGGGCATTGGAGCTAGATGATCTTCAGGTCCTTTCCAACCTAACCATTCTATGGTTCTATGTGATTCTATGATTAGTCTTGTCTTGGACCATAGTTAGTATTCTTCCAGTTAAATTGATCATCCCCAGACAGAAAAATTTTGAGCAGCCAGCTATTTTCTGCCAAGCTCCTGATGTGCCCAGCTTCTACCACTTAAAGGGAATGTCAGATATTTTCATTTCTTTGACAGCAAAGTATGGCCAAATTATTTCCTAAAACATATTCTTATCTTTGTGGCTATTATTTCTTCTGTACTGAATTTCAATTTCTACTCTTGAAACTAGCAAGACATACAGATACAGATCTGCCAGATAGTTTTTTCAAACTATAACCTAATTTAAATGCATGCATGTGCCTTTTATTTTGATGATAACCCTCAGCAAGCTTGAAAAGTAGTTATAGGGACTGATAGCTATTCCTGGAGGCATCCAAAAATATCAGCCCATGTTTCCATCTTTTATTTATTTGTTGGTTTTATTTTTATCTGTACTGTAATATTCATAGAATGAAGCAAAATAAGGACCTGAAAAGAGCATTTTTATGTAATTTGTGATATGTGTTAAAGTGCTTTGCATGCTTATCTGAATTAATCAGTTGTGCAAAATTCTGTGCTCTTTCTGGTTTTTCTGACAGTATATAAATATCTACATAGTCGGTGTAGGGAACCAAAGTAAGTACAATATGGGGAGCAGAGATGCAGATAGTGAATATCTACTGCGAATTCCTGTGAGGATCAGGGAAGAGAAGCCCATCAAGCGGGTTTTTGAGAATGTCCTGTCAGAATTAGACTGAACTTGAATATTATGTGTCCTGGTATGTTTCTGTAATGAAGCAAAAAATCCTGCAGAGAGGCAGGCTGATCGAACCCTGCCAACAGCTAACAGCCTGTGCAGGAGCAATCTCCTCACCCCCCATCTGCAAACTGGTTCTGATCTGGGTGGGAGCAGCATGGCTTTAAAATGTTCTGTGCCATATGTTATAGTGCTGCTTGTGCTTCCCAGCCTAACTTGCAGCTGTGCATGGCACAAAATCTAAGTCCAAAAGATGCATGCTGGGCAGAACATGGGATCCTTTCCTGTCTGCTCTACTGCTGCACTTTTTGCCTCTGTAGCTTCTAGGTTTTCATTACCTGCAAGTTGCTGGTGTTTTCTTAAGTCTGGAAAGGAAAAAAATAAACAACCTATTTCTAATTGCTGTCTGTGCTGTGACTGCTGGCACTACACAGGCCTCCTGGGCATTAGGGCAATGTCACCTCATCATTACCCAGGTGGGAGGCAGCTGCTGGAAGGAAAAACCGCTTTCTATGGAAGCAGGGAAGGGCTGAGGCTTCTCAGTGCACAGGTGCTTTCCATGAACATATGCTTAATTATGAGGTAAACTGGCTGCCTGCTCTGCAGCATGGCTAGCTAAGCTCCTTTCAGACAGGTGTTTAGTTTGCTAGGTGCTTATGCTTTTTAAGGGGTCTGAAAGTGCTGGTGGTTGTATTTGTGCAGCTGCACTTCAAATCCACACATCAGGTGCCGTTAGCATACAAAGCTGCCAGCTTCATTAACTAATTGTGCCCAAAGCCTTTCCTTCCTTCTCCTGGTTTAATGAGAAGCCAGAGCATTCCCTTGATGCCTCCCTGTGGCTGCTCAGCCACATGGCTTCGGGGAGCTGCAGGTGGGTAGGAGCTGAAGCTGTTTGCCCTCTGTCCCTAAAAATGCTGAGTTTGGGGAGGGTGCTGCTGCCATCACCTAAAAGGCCCATCAGTTGAAGAGAAAGGTGAGCTCCTAAGAGCATATTTTCCTTGTTAAAGATATGATGTGAGAAATTCATCATTTTGTTCTGAACGCTCACACTTATTAGAAAGCTGTGCAGGTTTGGAAGCCCTCATCAGCCCTTCCCTAAGCCTTAGTCTCTCAATCAGCTGCCAAATCCCTGGCGGAGCTGGCAGTGCTGCGGCAGCCCCAGCAGGGATAAATGGGCCATGCACTCTGCAGCGCGCTGGTGGCACGGCGGCAGGGACAGATTAACCCCCTTTTGAAGAATCGGCGCAGTGATGGCAGCTGGCAGGCAGCTGAGAGTCCCCTCTCCCTGCAGGGGACAGCCTGATAATGGGCACGTGGCTTGGGGAGCTCCAAACACCCGTGCTTAAAAAGAAGTTGCTTAACATCTCTGCCAAGCCTGGCCTGTTTTCTTTCCACTGTTCGCGCTGCACCCGTCACCCAAATGCCTTTTCCATAGGGAAGTGCATTTTCTGTACCCAGTTTGTGATGCATGTGACATCCTTAGGGAAAATGAACATTTTTCCTGCAGCATTTTCAGGTTTCTAGATCCCAAGAGGAGACAATGAACAGGGACTTCAACCTGCAGCCCCAGAATTTCTCATTAGGGAGTTCAGGGAACACTTGCAAAAATGCACATCTGTGTCAAAATCACTGAACCATGTTCTTGTGCCCAGCAGGGTTCCAGCCTTTTCATTCATTAAAGATGATCCAGGAGGAAGACAATTAATTATTCACCAAGAGTCACTTTGAATTTTCACTGACTACAAGATGGCACCTATGGGACCACAGGAAAACAAGCATGGCAGTGAGAGGCTGGCCTGCTCTAGGCTGGCATACTGGGTCAGAGCTCCCTGGGAGCCTGCCAGATAGGAGCTCTGGCCAGGCCAATACCCTTCATCCCAAGGGAGCAGGTAGGCAGGCATACAGGGACTGGTGGGGCTGAAGCACCATGCCAGCCTGTATGAGCTCTCAGAGGCACTGATAGTAAAGCATGAACCCTCCAGGGACTCCAGGAGCCTACTTGGATTGCCAAAAGCAAAGCTCTCCTGGACATAAGTTTTTCCAGCTGTGCAGACACACAAATGAGCCATGGGCTTTTTGCACTGCAGGACACAATTTTACCTGCTGTAAGACAGAAACTACCAGCTCAGGTACTGTAAGGTGATGAGCAGGAAGACCACAGCCACCTTGTCTTAAAGGATCTGATAAAGACACCACTGTGCTTTGTACCTGAATGAGTTTCAGGCAAAGTGGTTTGTGTACTGTCTGCAGCCCAGCTGCTGAGGGTGGCATCAACCCAAGAGCCTATCCTGAGCTGCAGGCTGCACGCTGAGGTTGTTACTAGCACCATGGCAAGCATGCAGTAGCTCATGGCACTGTGTCTGCCTGAGCAAGACCCAATAGCATGAGATCTGTGACTGGGACTCAGCTTGTCCCAGCAACCCCTCTGTAAGTCCTGGGTGACTCCCAAGATTTCAGCATAAGTAGAAGCAGTGTTTGCACCTCTTTCACTTCTGGTTGGGCACCATGTGCCTGAGCCAGGATCCTGCTCAAGCCAAAGTGGCTGCACTCACTGCTGTTCACTTTGGTGTAGCAGGCATTGGCTGGGAAGTTTCTAATTACATAGTACCATGAAAACTGGAAGAATCTTATGTAACTGTCTCATAGAAACCATGATTACTTCCTTAAGCATAAAGCTAACAAGGTAGATGTGTTCTTTTCAGGTCATTTTATTCCAAATGGAGTTAATCTTACACTTGTGCTGTCCCTAGGGCTGCACTGCAGGTACACGGGAGGCTGTTCTGGCTGTTCTTGTACCCTGTTCAAAACAAAATCTACTGGAAAAAATCCTATGAGGAGAGCTCAGTGTTGGTCCACTGAGACTTTGCAGCATCCTGCGAGTACTTATTATTTGCTATGATCAATGACACTGCAAAGGCTGTTTCCCAGGGTAGGAAATGCCTAATTGTATAAACAAGCAGTATTGGGAAGGAAAATAGTACCCAGGAGAGAAAGCAGTGGTGCATTAGAAATAATGGGCTCTATCAATGCAATTTTGTTGAGCAAGCTAACCTTAAAGATTCATTTAAATAGGCCAGAGATGTGGGTGACTGCTACATTCTAACTTTGTAATACAGTTACCACTCAGAGAGAAGCTAGCAGTAAAGCCACTGCTTTTTACAGTGTAAGTTCATTTAAACCATGGCTCTGCAGCTCTTGTTATGTGGTGAATTAAAGCAAAACCTGACACATTTCTCTGTGTAGGAGAAATGGGTATTCAGACGGGAATAGATGTGTTTGCGGCCTTTTTCTCTTCATTTTCTGCAAATTTTGAAGATCTCTTGAAGAACAAATCTCAAATAGATCTGTTTCCTGTGAGAAAAAGAAAAAAAATGCCCCTATGATCTATTCTCAGTGCTTGCTGCAGAGTCAGGATGTGGGACCATGGAAATTTCCTTTTCTCAGGCAAGCAACTAGCCCGTACAGCACAAATGCATTTTATTCTTTTTAAACGGAATATAGTGCTTGACATTAATGCTGCGGTAGAAAGCTGTATGCAGCCTCTCTTCTACGTTAATTTCCTGGTTTATAGGACAAATTATGAATGTTGGGCTTGCATGACTGGCAGAGCAAGAACTGCTCAAGGCAACATAAACAAATAGCTATGAATAACAGAGCAAGCAGGGACTTTCACAACTTGCTTGCAGACAAATGAACAAGCAATACAGCTAAGGCCAAGCTAGTTAACTAATATTTTTCTTTGTAATATGCGCACCTACATTACGCTGCAGGTTATAATATCCAGAGTTGATGTGGTAGTACATGTGTGTGAGTCGTGTCTCTTATTGCTTGGTGGTATATCCAAAGGCACTTTTGCTAGTTGTATATTCAGACAGCTAAAACACAGAATCTAAGTGTTCCAGCTGTTGTCATTTGTACAGGATGACTATGCTAAAATAGGTGGTAAAGGGGCAAAAGCTGCTTCCCTTGTTGTACATTTTGTGTATGAAACAACTGCAGGCCCAGTTTTGGGCAGCTGTCTCCTGCTTCTGAGTGAATCCTGGCTTGCAGCAACCAGGACCAGGCAGGAAGGAAGGTGTGTAAGAAACTGCTGGGTACTCCTTACAGGATAGAAAAGAGCACAGAAACCCATGTGCCCTCTCTCATCAGGTATATAACAAGGCCAAGGTGTTTAATGATGCTCACTCCAAGGCTCTGGTCAGGTTCTGAATTGGCTACTTATGGTTGCTTTCTGGAAAATTCCTGTCTCTCCTGTGCTGTCCCCTGCCTGGTCTGGCAGAGACATTGCAGGGTGTTGCTCTGGACTGTTAAATGGATGGTTTGTTCCACCCTGTTGCTGGTTGCATTTTCGGTGGGGAATGAAGGTGACCTTGGTATGTACTTAGTTTTCTGGAGTCTGTAAAGCAGAGCAAGAGCTGCAGAGGTGAGTAGGAATTTTCAGTGTCAGTTTTAGACCTTTGCATTTAGCAGCAAGTGACTGAGCTTAGAGTTTGCACTCAGATTTGCTAGTTTGGAGGAAAAGAATGAGATCTAAACACTTAGTCCAAACTGCTGACAGAAAGAAACACACTCTGTTTCTAACATGTTAAGAATGCTTAGAATAAAGCACCCTGAATAAAAGAATAGTCAAGCATTTGACTTGCAAAGAAAAACATTTTCTGTCCTTTGACTTCTGTCAAGTTTTTGAAAATAGCACTGTAAAATGGCACGAATTCACCAAATATTCTACTCAAAGTACATGCAGATGCTTTTTTTTCTTTTTTTTTTTTTTTTTTTTTTTTTTTTTTTTTACGTGGAGTTGGTGCGACAGATCATCTCATTGACCTGTCACATGCAGCACAGGGCACCTTTGCTTCTGTCAGAGAGCTGCCAAGAGTGCAGAAGCTTGAGCTGCTTGATACACAAAAGGAAAAGCCTTACTAAGAACCACGCAAAGCTGTACCCCTCGACGGAAGCAAGTGGTGGTCCCGGGTAGCCAGACGAGCCGTGGTACCGCTGGAGAAGCTCTGAGTTTAGAAAAGAGCCTAGGCTGGGGGGGTACCTCTGGGCAAGGACTCGCGCGGGTTACAGATGGGCTGCAGACAGGGCCGCGCCGCGCCGCTCAGCGGGAGCGCGTCCCTGTGAGCAGCAGGTGGCAGTGCTGCCGCAGGCAATGCTGCGGCCGTGGCGGCAGGAGCTGGCTCCCGACAGGGTGCCCTGCTCGGGAAGCGGCGCCTTCCCGGCAGTCCCGCAGCCCCTGCTTTGGAGGTGCTGAGCGTCTCGCTCTCCTGTCCCTGACTCCCAGGGCATTTCCCTCGCGTGAGCCGAAACTGTTTATTTCGGGTTCCTGCTCAAGAGAAAGCACACAGATTGCTGGGTTTTACCTGGGATGTGCAAAGCTGCTGACTTGCTGCAGACAGGGCTGCACATTCTGCTGGTAGGAAGTGCGAGCTGCCTGACCTCTGCCTTGGCTAGCCCCGTGGGACTCTGGCCCCTCATTTCCCTCATTCCTCTTGCGCGCAGGTGGTTAGAGGAGTAGCTCTTGGTTGCCAGGAGCCCCATTTCCCTCCAGCTGACCCTACAACAAGTCTTGGCCCCTGGTAAAAGTTCCTGGGGCAGCTTTGCTGCCTGCGTGAGACCCAACTCCTTACTGCAGTGCAGACAGACAGCAGAGGGGTGTCTGCACCTAGCAGCTGTGCTATGACACTGCTGGAAAGGTGAACACTGCCGAGCTTCCAGTGTGGCTTGTAGTGATGCTGGTGTACAGAAGTCCCACTTGGAATGAATAAAGGTCTTTCACATAGTTGTAAAAACCCTATTCTGCCTTTACATTCTGGGCTTTTTTTTCCCCCCATTTTTCCTTTTTATTTATTTATTTTTTTTTTTTTTGGTTGTGGGTTTGGTGTCGTCCCCCCCCCCTTTTTTCCCTCTTTTTTACCTTTTTTCCCCAATCTTCTTTCTTCTCCCTTTCCTTTTGTCCTTTTCTCCCCTTTTCCTTCCCTTCTTCTTTCCCCTGCTTTTATTCCCCCCTTTTCCTCCTTTTTCTTCTTTTCTTCCTTTCTCCCCTTTTTTTTCTTCTTCCTAATTTTTTTCATTCCTTATATTTTTTCCTTCTCCCTCCCCCTATTTTTTTCCTCATCCCCCCCCATCCCTTTGTTTTTTCCTTTCCTTCTTCCCTTCTCTCTTGACTCGGAGAGGGCGGCGGCGCAGGTAACCCCGCCAGCCGGGATGCTCCTCACCGGCCGACAGTGACTGCACGGCCGCGGAGCGGCAGTGGCGGCCATCGGTGACTCAGCCACTGGGCGGCACTGCCGCTCCGCAGCCGCCGGCACCCCCCCCCCCCCCCCCCCCCCCCCCCCCCTTCCCCGGCGTGTGTGCTTGATAGCCTTTTTATATCCTGTTCATGTATGCTGTTTGATAACTGGTGCATTTTCTGAAAGCACTTGCAGGCATTAAAAATGATGGAACTAAAGAAAGGATGGGAGACGGATGCTTCAAAAAGGGCATAGCTTAAGGTAAAAAATATTGGTGCTGTCATTCTTGTGTAAATTCAGGGGTGCAGGTACCAATTGGACTGACATAAATAGGTAGTGATTTTTATCCTGATTTTCTTAAATCCATATGGGTTTGATTGTAGAAACGCAAGATCTTGTACAGCATAGAGTGCACACTACTTTGTAGGGTACAGGACTGGTCTGCTGGCAGTGACAAGGTAGCAGGCATTTTGTGTCTCTTGGTGCAGTGGAGCTACGTGGTACACGGTCAGCCCCAGAGGACAGTGCTGTAGCTTGATGAAAAGAAACTCAAACTTGCTCTGTCCTCATTTCGTTGGTGATTCTTGTATTTTTCTCAGTGTCAGCAGCAACACTGGTGTGGTCGGTTCACCTTGCACAGCAGGCTCTCTCCCTTCACAGTTCCCATCTCTGGCTGCTGTCATCCTCTGTTGCATGTCAGTCTGGGGATCCTCATCCCCTGGGATTGTTCACCTTCATTATAAAAGGCACTAATTGAGCCCCTTCCACTCTCAATTATTAATATATCATAGAATCATAGAATGGTTAGGGTTGGAAAGGATCTTAAGATTGTCTAGTTCCAACCCCCTGCCATGGGCAGGGACACCTCACACTAAACCATATCACCCAAGGCTTCATCCAACCTGGTCTTGAACACTGCCAGGGATGGAGCATTCACTACCTCCCTGGGCAACCCATTCCAGTACCTCACCACCCTCACAGTAAAGAATTTCTTCCTTATATCCAGTCTAAACCCCTGCTGTTTAAGATTCAACCCATTACCCCTTGTCCTATCACTACAGTCCCTAATGAAGAGTCCCTCCCCAGCATCCCTGTAGGCCCCCTTCAGATACTGGAAGGCTGCTCTGAGGTCTCCACGCAGCCTTCTCTTCTCCAGGCTGAACAGCCCCAGCTTTCTCAACCTGTGATCCAAACTATTTGATATAGAAAAAGACAAAAATGGGCTTGCTCTAACCCACAGGCCACTGGAAACAAAACTGGGAAAGTTTTGGCTTAGATACAGAGGTGAGCAGAATGCCCCCAAAACCAAATACTTGAGTTAGAGGCAAAATGAGATCTTTCTCCAGTTTTAGGAAAAAAAAAAACCCAAACAACCCTAACCAAGCAAAAAAAAAAACACAAAAAAACCAACAAAAAACAAAACCAAACCATAAAATAATGACCTGAGGAGCTTTACTTTGTTCCATACCATTCTCTAATTGCACTTCAGATTTTTCCATGAGAGACAAATTCCAAGGTATTTTTCAATCGAACCTCAAAGATATTGGAAAGTTTAAAAAGTTGTGGGTTTTCGTCAACATTCAACTTTTGAGGGTTAAATAATGTGGAAAAGAAACAAGATTAATTTCAAATAGAACAAAATAGTTCTGTGAACTCAATATTGTTTTCTGGGCTTTTAAATTCATCATAGGAACAAATGACAACTCAGTGCAACACTACACAGTTTTCTGATTTTTCACTGATCTCACATGTACAAAAAAAACCCCAAACCTGAAAAGTTTCTGAAATTGAATATGCTGAGAGCTTTAATCGCACAACTCTGTGGGGTGCAGTTATATCATGCTGCTGTAGCTAGATTCCTGACTTGTTTATGCAAGACAGAGAAGGATCTTTCTGAGTAGGAAGCATCACTGTGAAGTCGTGGTGCTTCCCAGGAGCTAGAGGGAGGCTGCAGGACTGAGCTCTGTTCAGCATACTGGAAGGACAGGGCTTCCCTGACACCCATGAACGGCATCTCTTACTAGTCAAAATTGTTTTGCTGGTGCAGCCTTGAGGCCCACGGTGGTTTGGGTGTGATTATCAGGTCCTTTCTGGTCACTCAGGCTGTTGGGGCACAGGGTCAATTATGCCCCAGACTTGCCTGGCACCTCTGTCTTCTTCCCTGCTCCTGGGATGCCAATGTCATGTATCTCACAGTAGTGCAGGTAAAGGGATTGTGAGGCTAAAACATGAAGTCCTGGTGAAGCAAGGTGGGAACCTTGTCATTTATAGCAGTGCCAAAGAAATCCTGCAAGTTCTAAATATGATGGAGGAGTTAGTGAAGGGGAGAGGGTGGGGCCAAGGCTCCTCTGCGGCAGTGGTGCCAAGCCCCTTCCTTATGGCCTCACAGAGAGAGGTAAGAGAGGACAGGGTCTCAGCCTGTGGTGGACTGGAGTTGAGCTGGACACCAAGGAGATGCTGTGAAAGATGTCTGCTGAAGAGTGTGTTGGTCCTTTCAGGAAGGGGGGCCCTTCCTCACAGCTCCGCCCATGCTGGCATGGAGGAAGAGAGGGCTCCTCCATTGGCACACCTTTCCTGCACTGCTTTATAAAATCCCACCCTGAAATCTATCTGCCCCCCCCCCCCCCCCAAAAGAAAAAAAAAAAGTATTTTTACAAGCTTTCCTAGGTTCACAAAACCAGTATCATTGCCCCCATTTTATGGATGGGAGGAATTTGCAGTCTGGGGAGCAGGATATGCATCTGTGGTCACTGTGGGTTGATGGTGGATATGGGAGTCGAAGTGAAGCCTGTCAACTTGGTGCTTTGCTCTTGGCACTGAGGATGATCTGCAACATTTGTGTCTCAATTCTCAAATGCTTCAGTGCTGTGCTTAGGAATTGGACAGAAAGACTGCTTTAACAGGCAGTCTAGTTTTAGAGCTGGCATAATCATAATTCCTATGCCACTAGGAGCAAGGGGGGACGATCAGATAAAAGTTAGAAAATTAGAGTTTATTACAATAAAAGCCAAAGTGCTAGGAGCCAGAACTGTCATTGTAATGCAAGCTCTATTTTGATGGAATCCTATTACATTGTATGAGGTTGAGCATTCCTAAGAATATCTTGGTTAGTAATTATCCCATTTGTGATATGTATCTAATGTTTAGATCTATTTGTTATTCTGCCGTACATTATGCAGCAGCAATCCATTTCTAAACAACATTAACTGGCAATGTAGCGGTTCAGTGCAGAAATTACAGGCATAAACATAAGTTTTACTTAGTCTGAGTAGCAGCAAAGTTCAGAAATCAGCAATTCTGGTGGGGGTGATCTTCTGGGGTGAAAAGCTGCAGGTACACCTCTGCCTAACTCACCCTGCCCACAGAATACACACACATACACACCTGCCAGATGATTCTGGGTATCCCCAAAGTATTGGGCAAGCAGAAAAGACACATGCAGACAGATGTGGGTACCAGCTGGCCAGGGTACCTCACATGAGAGAGCTGACAGCTTCCCTATTTTGGAATGAGTTTGTGGAAAATGGTGTTTCTGCAGACTGCACCAATCAATAGCAAAGATCTGCAGGAGTGGTTTTTAAATTGGATAAGCTTTGGAGCTGATGTCTGAATGATAGTGACAATATAAACACTTGACTGAATGCCCTCC
This sequence comes from Melopsittacus undulatus, assembly GCF_012275295.1. Lineage (NCBI taxonomy): Eukaryota > Metazoa > Chordata > Aves > Psittaciformes > Psittaculidae > Melopsittacus > Melopsittacus undulatus. The sequence continues at coordinate 49,456,280 of NC_047532.1, read as the reverse complement.
TGTCATTGCATCCCTAACAACACTTGCATAAGAGCATTTGTATTTTATGGGATCTTATTTTCTTTCACTTTATTTAATGACACCACTAAGTAAAAACACTCAATAATTGCTGTTGCTTACTTTAAATCATAATTAAATGAGTGCAGCTATTACGATAGATATATTTTAAGATGGAACAATTAGAAAAAGATAAAGGGACAGTGCTTATTAAAAAACCCTACTGAGTGTGTATCAAATGTCTCCCATTCTTAGAGCATTAAAAAGGGACCTTTTTAAATACTAAAATTATTGGTGCTACAGATGAGAGAAAGAGTCTCTTGGCTCATGTTACTGCAGGCTGCATCACGCAGTAATTTCACAAATGCATACAAAAATTCTCCTTGGAAAGGAGTGGGCAGGATGAGAGTAGAAATGTGCCCATTGGCCCTATTGGAAGTGTCTTACTCTTCTGATCTCTAGAAACCATGTCTTATTTCTAGACTAAATTTATTCTTGGCCAGTTTCTAACCCTTTGCTCTTGTGCCAGCATTGTCCTTCAGCTTATCTGTCCTCTGGCTGCTGTAATTTATGCCTGTTTACATTTCTTTCTGCCTGGGCAATGAAGATCTATGAAACATGTCCATTCTGCTTTAGTTTGTAGCCAGTTTCACTTTCTTAATTGCTCCAGTGCCAGGGTTTCAGGCAACACAAGGGAGCATCCTTTGTTTTAAAAATAAAGGCTTTCATTCAAGCTGTACAATATTGTGGGTATATTTTCTGTTTGATTGAAAGTTTATGCTCTTTTCTTTGTTCTTGTTTTTTTTTGGGGGGGGGGAATGTTGAGGGTTTTGGGGTTTGTTTTTTTGGGGTGTGGTGGTTTGGGTTTTTTTTTTGGTTTTTTTTGTGGTTGGTTTATCCCTCCACAAAATTGAGAAGCCTGGCCCAAATCAAGCTGTCAGGGTCCCTGTGAAATGGTTAAATAAATAGCAACAGAAAGAAGACTTTTCAGACCCTACATGGTGGCAGGGGTCAAGAAAGAAAAGTGAGAGGATTGCATTCATTACTGGAGCCATCTAAGTGCAACTACTAAGGCTGGGAGTGGCACGTAGGCTTTTGTAGAACAATTGCCTGCTGTCTGACTCATGTCAACTATTTCTTTTGAAGGGGAACTTTGCAGGAGTCAGCCTGGCATGTTCAATTGTGGCAATAGCTGGTGCATGTTTGCACACCACATATTCTGCACAGTGCATATGTAGCCCAAGCGGCTGAGGCTGGAGCTTGAGGGGGGATCCCTGGAGCATCAGTGAGATCTGAAAGTCTGGTTCATTTATGTCCATTTCAATAATCCCAGCCCACAGTTTTTGGCTCATGACAGTTAAGACTTGCTGATGAATAAGCAAGAACCTGAAAATTGTTGAAGGTAATGAAGTGTCTATGAAATATGTTTGTGTTGCGTATGCTCCTTTTACTGATACAATATTCAGGCTTCTTTACCTGCATCTTTAATGAGGAGGCAGACACTTCCTTGGTAGCTACAGGTTCACACTTACTTTTACTAAGTGCCAGAAATCTGTCATGAGGAAGATGCTGCAGACTTTAAAAGTAGCTTTATTTCTTAGTTATTTCATTGTCAAATCAGTCTTCGAATGCGAAGGCACCTTCTTGCACCCCACATTTTACAGCATTTGATGTGAGCTGGAGTGGGTAGTAGAGGCACCAATTTACTGTAGTATCTGCTATAATGAACTGAAGAAATAATATACTTGCTTCTTAACACTGAGAAGTGAGCATGTATTATTGGCATTCTTTAACAAAGATCCCCAAAATGAAACAGATGGAAAACAAAGCTTGCATGAGGCTTATGAAAACCTGTCAAGGAAGAGAGAGAGAGCACCCTTGAAGCCAGATCACAACTAACCTGCCCACACCACTGACAGGAGGTATCCTCCAGGCTGGAACAGCCCAGCACATTTTGCTTCACTTGCTTTGAGTGGGGGGGGGGGGTTCCAGGAATTCTGGGCCTCTGGGGCTGCTGAAGAGACACCAGTAGGACCCACTTCTGCTGAGGAACAGGGACCTCAGGAGCTAGGTGGGTTTGTAAAATATATTTTGTGCATCCTTTTCCCTGGTGCAGAGGATCTAGACTCTGAGTACATCAGGTTTTCAGCCCCTCTGTTGCCCTGGCCCTCTTTCAACTCTGAAGGATGCTCCTTGGGCAGAAAATCCCAACATGCCTCTGAAGCTAATAGATAGCTGGTCATCTCTGTGTGGAGTGCTGATGATCTCCACGGCTGTATTGCCACCTGTATGCAGCACAAAGCCATATTCTCCTTAATTACTGACAAAAATGTCTCTTCAGAAGCCTCCCAATAATTACTCAAGAACCCACTTAAGTGGCTTTTAATTCAGGCTCCTCATCCCCACACTCGTACATTTTCTAATTGCCAAGCACAGCTACTCTTATATATGAGCTTCTGCCAGAAGAAAGTGCACATAACTTGCCCCCTGGTTTACACTACCTTGCTTGAATTTTGGTGAGTCCATTATATTTCCAACAGGCTAGAGGGGGAGCATTCAGTCATAATGAAAGATGAAAGTTCTTACTGCTCTTGTCGTGAATTTTCCTACATTCAGCAACACTTGGCAACATTACAGCACCTTTTGCTGGAGTGCTGCTGGCTACCTTGCCAGCTCGTCCTGTTACTGGAGGCTGCCCTTGCCCCTGTCCTGGGGCAGGTGTGTCACACAGCAGACAGCTGTCCCAGAAGTGCCCATGAGCTCCTGTAAATGCCGTGGGGCAGGTGGCAAGGATGAACCATGGTCATCGTGCTAGGTGCCATAGGAGGGCCAACCAGTACTGTCCCTGGGGCAGTGGGAAGGAGAATTCCCAACTTCATAGCCTTCTTTGTATGCTTAGAAGGGGAAACTCCGGGAATCCTGACCCCTCACCCTGAAGGACCCAGCTGCATTCAAAAGGGAAGGCTTTAGGACATGACTTTGAAAGCTAAGAAGGTTCTGTTGCCTGTTTCTCCATGCTTGATGGAAGGCATTGCTCTCTCTGCTTATTTCTACTGTTTTACTGGGGTATTCTCTGGACACCAGGTCCAATCAATGACTTGTTTGTAGCTGGCTCCAACAGCCCTTTAACTGAATAATGTTTTTTTGTGTTACGTGATGGAATAAGACCAAATTGAAACTAACTGTTTCCCTGAAGTGGGAAAAAAAAAGCATACATATGAAGGTGGAGGATAAGCAAGCAAGGACAGAGAGGAGGAAAGGAATCACACTGTACAGAAATTCCTTGTCCAGGACAGGAGCTGCAGAGGTCATGAAAAAAGGAAGGAAACAGGGTTGCCCATGTCCAAAACCTAACCTTGGAAAGCCTTAGAAGAGCCCTACAAAGTGGTTAGAGCAGCTATTGCAGTTTCTGCTTTAAGCACTTCTGTAGTTCAGCAGTCTGAGGGAAAAGGTCAAAACTAATTTGTGTCAGACACATGTATGAGTGATACAGGTTGGGGGGCCATGATGGATCCCTGCAGAAGCAGCAGCCAAACAATCACTAGTGGTGCTTTTTTCCCTTGAAAAATGAATCAAAACTGTGGAAGGGAGAAAGGAAATAGTCATGTCAGAAGAGCCTGTGCACAGGGAATTAAAGACCCAGGTTCATGATGCTGCTCTGCCTTGTGCAAGAGCAAATACTTGAGTCTTGATCTTGAAAGTGGCAAGACTACCAGTTCTACCACAGCAGTGTGCCTTCTTGCTCTTCTGGCAATACACTGTGAGCTCCAAAAGGTCTTGTTTTCATTCCTTGTGGGGAAGAAACATAACTTTGAACCCAAGATTTTCTGCACAGTGGATTTCTGTTCATATTAGCTCTAATACTGACAGAAGCTGGGTGAGTCTCTGAAGTTAGGTTGAAGGGACCATTTGCGATTGCACAGTCTTGTCACCTGTTTCACTCAAGTCAGAGCTGCATTAAAATGAAACGTGCTTCTATGAACTCTGTTTCCATGTCAGTTCAGTTTATTTTCTTCACCAGACTTGCTGTGATCATTAATTACTACTGCATCAGTCTTTGTATCCTCGGCAAAGTTAGATTTCTTCAAGGCTACTGATACCTTTGCCGGATTGCAGCAGCTGTGAGAATCTGGGGAGAGTGGGCATGAGATTTCATTTTACTGAGGAGATAGAAAATTTGATATATTACTGGGAAGGGAAATAAATTACAATTTAAACAGCAAGATTTGTGTTTGGAGGCCAGGGGTATGTGGGAGAAGTGATGTATTATTCACCCAGATTTTTTTTACCCATTGCTTTAGATCAGCAGGGGATGAGGGAGTCTTCAAACTTTTTCCTAGCCGTACAACAGCTGTAATCTTGTATTTACATTTAGTGTTGAGTATGCCCTTGCAGTAGGTGGGAGAAATAAACAGGTTTGGTTAATAAGATGCAATCTGTATGCATGTAACTTCAGAGGCATCCTGAGGCCAGGATTAATGTCCCAGCACTCCTGTTCTGCAGAGTTTGATGGCAGTGGGAGTACAAGGTTTTGTCAGAGCCACTGCATTTCTCATAAGATCTCCAAACTGCAAGGAGCCTTTGCTGGGTGGCAGAGCAATGGCCTGTGCTTTGAAGCATTGCTCTTTTGACCCAGCAGGATTTGAGATATGACCTGGCTCAGGCTGCAAATGCTGGGCTTCTTATGAGTTTGGAGGCTGGATGAAGGGACAAGAGAAGTTTTGGGTCAGGGAACTTTCCAAGACCTCTTTAGGTCTGGCAGAATCCATTATGTGCAGATAGAGAGATTTATGGGTCTGGAGGGAGTTTGTAATTTCTCCTTGACAGCTCCTCTCCTTTCCTCCCATCTTGGCCTATTCCAGTGCAACACAGGTGCGTTAAGGAGGCTGATGTCTCCAATCTCCAAACCTGGACCTGCTGTGGAGCAGATAGTCCCACCAGCCCTGCCAGAGGAACATGATAGGGGTTTTGTTCTCCCTCCCTTCTTTTTATCATTCTCAATCACATAATCGGGCTGTTTTGCCTCAGCCAAGATCTAATCAGGAAGGAACTGTTTGACTTTCAGCAAAGTCAGCTTGATGGAAACTTTAAATTGAAAGGCTTTTCCTGACATGCTTGAAAATGGTTTTGGTTGGAATCAATGTTTAGCTACATGGTTACAATGTGAGGAGGTTTCGCAGCTTGAGCAGTTTTTCTTCCTCCCAGGGAGGTGGGAAAGCGTGGGCAGTCCCAAAGACCTCCTGAGCTCAGAGGTTTGGGGGCCCAGGGTCTTAAACTGTACTGTGGAGTCACACTTCCCCCTCCACCCAGACCACATCATCTTCAAGCGGGTGAGATGTAAATCTGGACACAGCCAGGTTCAGTGTCCATGGAAACTGGGCACCTCTTGCAATATTGAAACTGTAGGCCAAAACAGGCTACTGGCTATCATCAAATAGGATTCAAAGAGAGCAATGGGGATGGCTGACCTCCCCCAGGGAAGGGCAGGTTGTAGGAGCTGTCTTGTTCGTGAAGGTGCTGCTACCCTGAGGTCTGAGGACTATGTCTCTGCTCCAGACAGAGAAGGGAATGATGTGTGTGTATTCAGTCTCAGGCTCACAACAGGAGTTGTCCTGGGGTGGCTACTTCACCCATTTCAGCCTCAAGCTCCTGCTTTACATTAAAAGCACAAGGCTGCATGTTGGCTTTTCCTCGTTCTTCCATGCTGTGAATGCAGATGTAAGACCTGGGATGAAATCTCAAGTCCATGCTCTCCCTTTCCTCCCAGTTCTTTGCAGTTCCTGTGGCTTAGGACTATTAGAAGGGTTGCCACATGTGAAAAAGTCCCTAAAGGGGGTAGATGGAGGTTGTTGCTGGATGTTGGGAGAAACCCAATGAGGAAGAAGAGGTGGAGAGTGGAAAGAAGGGAGGCAGTTGTCTGTCCCGTCTTTTAAATTCAGTGGCTATAGTACAGGCGGGAAGATACTTGAGTTTTCTCAGCATGTCCTTGGGCACAGGATGCCCAGAGAAGTGGTAAATGCCCCATCCCTGGCAGTGTTCAAGGCCAGGTTGGACAGAGCCTTGAGTGACATAGTTTAGTGTGAGGTGTCCCTGCCCATGGCAGGGAGATTGGAACCACGTGATCTTAAGGTCCTTTCCAACCCTAACTATTCTACAATTCTATGATTCTATATTTAGATGGGTGCTTCTAAGCCTGGAGCAGCTGGTTAGCTTTGTGTCCCTTGTTCAGGAAGAGAGGGCTCTTAGCTCTGCCTTGCACAAGGTAATCTGCAAGCAGAATAACAATCCTTTCTTCGCTCTGCAGTGGAGACCCTTCAACGGGGCACCCACCCTGCGTCACCTTCATCACTGATCCCACTGGGGAAGGCGATGATAGAAGGGCTGATGAACGGGGCTGTTGGGGTGATAACAGCAGTTTTGAGATGAGCCCATCTTGAACAAGCCCCAGGTCTTGCCCTAACATGTGAGATAGGTGCTGGCCTGTCTGCAGGGAGGTCTCTCTCCATATGTGGGAACAGTTTCAGATGCCCCCTGCTACTACTCATTGTCAGGCTTGATTCTGGGGAGATAGCTTTTGCAGCAAGGCGTAAGCGGCAGAATCTACCCTAGACAGCATACCTTCCTGCTGTTCCCAGCAGAGACTGCCAGAACCCAGGAGACAAAGTCTTTTCAGCCATGCAGGAGTCTCCTTGAAGAGAAATGCATCATGGCATTTTCATTCTTAGACAGCTATGGTTTCCTTCAACAAAGCTTTCTTGTGTTTCTCTTCCTCCATACGGTATAGGTCACTGAAGAGAAAGAAAATCTTCTCTTAACTAGAAACCCTCCCTTCAAAAGGAAAAAACATAGATGAACATATAAAATCCAAGTAGGAATATTTATCTTTTTCTGGGCTCCATTTGGTTTCATAGTGTTGGTGCTGCCTGTGACCACTTTATGCAGCAGTGGTTTCATTCTGCAATATGCATAAATGCTTACCTGACATTTGCTTTAAGACAGACAAGCCTCACTTTTCTCTAGGCTAGAGCTGTTTCTAAAGAAACTGGATAGGCTAATGAATACTCCTCATGATGAGCTGCAAATTTTAATTGAAACTTTGAAGCAAAAAAAAAGGGGGTGAGGGGCCCATTAAATAAATTATTTTAATACAGCAATCATATGATTCAGGCTCTTCTGTGTTTATTAAAAGGCCTAGGCAGCTCAGAGCTCAGCTGTGTGAGAAAAGCCCAGAAAGCCAGCCAGTTTTCATACTCCACTGCTGTTTTAGGGCTGGATCTCTCCACGAATAGCATATTTTTAAGTGAACATGTGAATTCTTATTAGGCATCCAAACATAGCTATAAACCCATGCATTGTAAACAGAATTACCCTGCACACAAAATGGGCAAAATATTGCAAGGTCTTTTCTCTATCAGGTTACCCAGGCGTGTTTTTTTTCAAACGTCCACCCACACAGAGAGACTGGGGAATGCCAAAGCTGTGTGAGGTTTAATTATGCTAGACATGCAACAAGGGGCTCCCCGGCAAAGGATAAAGTTAATAAAACATGGATATGGGCTTAATTCTGCTTAATAAGCAGCCCTGGAAATGCACATTTTAGATGTAATTTACACAGCGTGGAAATTGGGTACAATTCTTAAGAGGTGTCTGCATGCAGACTTTCAAACTCAACAGTGCCTTCCTATTGGAAGAGATTTGTTGCTATGCTGCTGTAAAATGGTGAATTAGGCCATTCATAATTATTGGCCAGGGATGGGCTTCTTTCTTTTACCCAGTCAACTACAGCAATACACACATATATATTAAAGTGGTATTAAATTTAAATCTCTTCCTTAACTTTCATGCATATATTTTCAGTAGCTATGCAGATAAAACACCAAAAAACCTGCATATGCTTCTATCTGTAGTTTGCTCTGTGCATACAGAATTAGTAAAGCAGAGATATGCCTAATGACTGAATCCACAGAATATAGCCCATGGCTTTTGAAGGCTCTATGAAAAATAAACAGGATATTCTGTTAGCAACCCTGCGGGAATTATTACACTTCACTAAGGAAAGATGCCAATAACCTCCGTTTTGACCTAGATAGATCATTCTGTTTAGGAAGGTAAGGGAATGCAATTCTAGATCATTTCTCTGTTCAAGCCACCGAAACTCTGAAATTCAGCCAGCCCTTCATTTTAAGCCTCAGCACTGAGGACTGAAGAGTTTATTTGTCAAGTGAACAAAACCTCAGAAATGACAGTGTCTTGAAATCTTTATATTGGCCTCCTTCGATAGCACATGGCTAGTACAGAGGCTCCTGTATGCTCAGGGTGAAGTAGGGATATTTAATAAGCATCGTGAGACTGATTCTCCAACAGCCATGGGGAGTCTGACCCTCTGCTTTCTCCTGTGTGAAGGATGGGGCACAAACTGCAGGATGGGCATTATGTCTCTCTAGCATGATCAAAATACTGTCTTGCTTGTTTGTTTTATCAGTCAATGCTGTTCTCTCCTCCCCGCTTCATAGTGCACACCATGTAACTTTTTAAGAATGACAGTGCAGGTGCATAATGAAGTTGGCCTTTAGGTTCCCCACCTCTAGACTACTCTAGGCTTACTTGGTGTTTATGAAAGCATGGGCTCTCATTGGTGAAGCTGGAGCATGATCCAGAGTGGTGCAGAACAGATGTATATGCCAGTAACGTCACCAGGAGTTTATGGCAGTGTGCCTCTATTCAGAACCAAACCCCTGGACTCCTTGGCCAACTATTAAGATAGAGAGACCTGCATATTTGGGAAATGCAACATTATATTCAGTTTCACAAGCTCTGCTTTAATTCCATCACTGCAGAAGCAGAGAGGCCTGGGAGAAGGATGTCTTCTTACAGTTGACTCTTTTCAGATTAAAAATCACCAGGAAAAAAAATACTGTGACCAACGTTACCACTGATTAGGATAATTTTTAAATGCAGAGCTGCTGCTCCTAGTTTACAGCTACATAAGGAAACAAATTAGTCACATGTTAAATAACTGAAAGTTATCTAATATGGGGGTGGAATAAACCAGCATTTTTTCACCAGTGATTTGAAGACTACAGCAAAAAAAGTATCTCAATATATATATGGAAAACCTCTTTCCTGGGAAGATACCAGATTTGTTCATACCCTTTGAAGGTGAAGCTTTGGATAATTCAGTGGCATTTCAGACAGTGATTCTCTGATTGCAAACAGCTTTCTTTAGGCCATGCTTGTACATTGTACTGCAACATTCTTTGATGTCAAGTGAAATAATCTGGCAGAGAAAATTAAAATATGAAGCATTTTAGTTACAGGAAAGGGGAGAAAAATCTTGATTGATTGGGACAGTGAAATCTGCTCAAAAAAGCTGGCAGCAGTTAAAAAAAGATCAATAGCCAAATATTTATATTTCCCAAAAGGTTCTGAATATCTTCCTCCCCCATTCTCTCCCGGGGAACCTGATTCCACCTCATTTTGGCATCCATAGGGAATAAGAGTGAAAATCAGGAAGTAATGCTGGAATTTAGTTAATCTTTATGGACATAATGGGTGGTTGTTTCAGTTGCATTTTCCCCCCAACACATTAAAATAGTTTAGAGATAAGAGTTCTTGCAACAAAGTAGTTACAAAGATTATTTTGCTGAAGTTTGTCATTCCCAGGGGGTGTCACCAACTGGTTTAAAGTGCCCTCTTCATCTGGGTACATGCTTCAACTGTACACCTTCAACTGTATAGTTAGTCTTGTCCTGCCACTGGTATTCACCAAAGTGTACCTGGGGCAGGTCTTTCTCCAGCTGAGATCTCCTTTCCCTCCACTTCGACCACTGTATGCTCCCCCGAGATGCAAGATGTTCATCACTTCCTGCACATACATTCGTTAGCTCTTACTTGAACCTGAAATCTGTAGAACACCATTCTTAGGGCAACAACAGCAGTTACTCATCTGAATAGCCAGAGATGTTTTTCTGCACCTTAAATTTTGCTCGGTGCAGCTTTGTGGCTGGAGATAGGAAGCAGCCCGCCCAGCGCCCGCGGGTCAGCCCGAGCAGAGCATCTGCTAATAAACTGGTGGGCTGCGTTGGGACCCCTCTGACGACAGCCTCCGTGGCAGTGCCCACCACTGCAGTCGCGTTGCAGGCTCCCTAGGCGAGATATCGGCCCCGCGGCAGCGCAGCCCTTGGGGTGCCGGGGCTGTCGTCCCCTCTGTGCTTCCACCGAGAAGCAGGGAAAGCCACGGAGGTGGTCGGCTGCTGAGGCTGGGTGCTCGGGCACCGGGGAGGTGGACGGGTGGCTGCACAAGTGGCAGGCGGCTCCTCCGCGTGCCGGGCGGGGCTGCGGCGCGGGGGAAGCCCGGCTCCCCTGCTCGGGGGCTGCCCTGCTCGGGCGGAGGGGCAGGGCCGCCGCGAAGCTGCAGTTGCCTCTCTCTGCCTGCGCGATTTTTCTCATCCAAACCTCGATCACGTAGGATTGCGTAGAGGAGGGCGAGCGGGAGCAGCTGCAATTCCCCCCGAGCCCAGCCCAGCCCAGCCCGGCCCTGCCCGGTGGTTGCGGGGCTCCCCGCCACCTTGGCAGCAGCCCCGCGCGGCGTGGGAGTCCGGGGGGGCTTCCCCGGCCCCTCCCTCCCCTTTCCTCCCCCCGCCTCGCCTCGCTCCCCCCTCCTCTCCCCGGGCCGGGCCGGGCCGGAGGATGCAGACGGGTAGCGGGTGCGGCTCGGCTCCTCCCGGCCCCGCCGCCGTCGGGTGGCACCGCGGAGCATCCTGAGCTCCGCACCACCCCCCCCCCCCCCCCCCGGACCCCCCTCGCTCTCCTCCCCGCCTTTCATCGCTCCTCCCGCCTCCGTCTCCGCCGCGGCAGCCGAGCCCGGGGCCGACCCGGTGCCGAGAGCTCCGCGGTCTCCCGCCGGGCCGAACGATGTGGGTTGCTGCCGTCGGGGAGAGCCGCTGCCGGGGCAGAGGCGGAGAGCAGGGCTGGGAGAGCTTCCCCAACCATGGCGCTGTGAGCCCTGGGCGCCGAGCTGCGGCGATGTGAGCCCGCACCCGAGGCCGGGAGACTCTTTTTTAATTTTTATTTTTTTTTAATGTAATTTAATTACATACCTTCTTTTTCTGTTTGTTTGCTGACCTGGTGCTTTTTCTCGTGGCTGCTTTTCTGCTTTTTCCTTCCCCTCCAGCCCTCTCTGAGAGCGGAGTGGGGAGGGGGGGAATAGAGGAAGAGGAGGAGTGCAAACAGAAATGCAGCGCGGCTCGCCCTGAGCCCGGCCGGGGGTGCGGAGCAGAGCCGCGTCCATGTGCGCGCAGTGCCGCGCCGCGCCTCGGAGCCACCGCGCTGGGGCCGGGGCCGCCCGCGGGCTGGGGGGACTCTGACTCACCCCACGGCTCCTCGCCGGAGGGCGGCAGGCAGGAAGAAGCGCCGCCGCCTGCGCCCGGGCGGAGCGGCACCGCGCCGCAGGGACCCGCGGATCCTCCGCGAACCCCTTTCCTCACACCCTATCCGTTGGACAGAGCTGCCGCCGGCGAACCATTACAAGTGGGACACCAGCCTCCCGGATTTACAAGCCGCGGGGCACTGCCAGCCCGGCCAGGGGTCTCGCCGACGGCCTTCCGCGCCGAGATTTGCGCTCCCCGGGGACAGACCCATGGGCAGTGGGGTCCAACACCCAGCCATGGTTGTTAGCCCGGGCGCCCTGCTCCGCCTGGCCGGCTGAGCCCTCCCCGGCGCCGGGACTTGGGGCCGCAGCGCGTTAAGCGGGGCGTCCCCGTCCCCCGTCCCCGCGGGGCGCGGCCGCGGCTCGGCCCCAACGCCCGGGTGGCGCCCCCCGGAGAGGCGCGGCGCAGGGGGGCCCATGAGCGGCGATGGCAGCGGCTATCGCCAGCTCGTTGATCCGGCAGAAGCGGCAGGCGAGGGAGTCCAACAGCGACCGGGTGTCCGCCTCCAAGCGCCGCTCCAGCCCCAGCAAGGACGGACGCTCCCTCTGCGAGAGGCACGTCCTAGGGGTCTTCAGCAAAGTACGCTTCTGCAGCGGCAGGAAAAGGCCGGTGAGGAGGAGACCGGGTGAGTACGGAGGTCGGGGCAGTGGGGACCCGCTCCGCGGTGTGGTGCAGCAGCAGACCTGCCGGGATGGCTGCCCCTGCTCTGGGCTCTCCCGGCACCGCTGGGTACCGTCTGGGGACGGGCTTGCTTCGCACGCAACTTTTGCCAGGGTCCTGGTGGGTCTCCTGCCGCGGTTGGTGGGATGGGTGGGTACCCGCCTGCCGGCAGCATCCGGCCACCGCTGTGAAGCGTGAGCAAAGCGGGTCTTCCGGCAGAAGAGACCGAGTGGCTTCGTCTGTGCTAGCTTAACCCAGGACTGTATTTTTCCACCTCCCTGTAGGTATGTTTTATAAACAGTCTCCTCTTATTTTCTGCACAGTGACAAGGAAATCGATAAACTGATGAACAATTAGAATGGTGGTCATTCGATAACTAGATCCATCAAGTGCTACTTCACGAGCAGAGTTGCATAGGCAATTTCATTAGTTTAGAAGGCTACCTAGACAGCAGTTTGTACAGCTGTTACACCTACTATTGAGCTTGCAAGGACCCAGAAAGGCTTTTTTGGTAGTCTTCTCCCCCACCCCTCTTTTTTCCTTTGTCTTTTTTGTGCATGTATGTGCTCAGACTTGGTTCCTTGTAGAAAACTTCAGCTCTAGTGTACATGTTGCTCACATTTCCACGATGAAGTCCCAGTACCCACAGTTTCAGTTCTGAGTGGAGCTTTATGCTCTCATCCATCCTTGGTAGGTGTGAGAACTTAGTATCTGGCAAGAACGTGCCTTCTGCAATTTCTCAGTGGAATTATTATTGATTTCTTCCTTTATCTTTTTACTGCTATAAATACCATTAAGGTAAGAAAACAGAGATTGCATTAAGAAGCTGCTCTGAACATGGACTTTTCTCAGTTGTGCTTTAGTATCATGGTTAAAAAAGAGTGATGCTCGTTTACTCACCTCTTTGGGATGTACCACCAACCTGTGTAATCCTCTCATGTTTTCCATATATGTATTTTGTTTGTTCATTAGTCTTTTCGTGAAGCCCCTTCTCCACACCTGAAGCCTGCCAGTCATGACTCTACAGCAAGGTGTCAAAGCTAGCTGGGGGCTGCTCTTCTGGTCTGTAGATTGAGGTACAGGACCTGTACTCAAGTGAGGAACAGAAAGAAATACGGGCAAAGCCTCTCACATGTAGAATGCCACTTGCTGTTGTCAACAAAGGGGAAAGAACAATTACTTTGTATTAGCTGTCAGCACTCTCAATCCATAGGCTGTGGGGCAGGGACTATATTTAGCTAGCAAAATGCTTCAAGATTGACAATGCATGTGTTAGGCTGGAAAAAACAGACTCTTTAATGGTCAGTTTTAAAGCAGATACCAAAAGAGGATGCAAAATATCTGAAATGTAGCACAACTTGAAATATTCAAAGGGAAAGGAATTGCCCCTTTTTTTCATTTTCTTAAGTTATGATAAATGCTAGTTCGCTGGACAACACTAAATATTAGTTAAACTGTGAACCCAATCTGAAAAATAGCTCTTACCCCAGAAATGTGGTCATTTTGTCTCGGAAATCACTCTTCATAGGATCATGAATGGAACCTGGGAGTGTCATTGATGAAATCCTTTGCCATTCCTCTTTCCTTCCCATCTCCATCTGCTATTGAATGAGGTCCTTCGAGGGCTAAAAGGGGCTGAGAAATCTAAGTCTGTTAACGAGATTTCAAGATGCTTGTTCTCACTAAAGTTTGAGTGACTTTTACAGCAGGGTGTGGTTGGTGAGGCTTCTTGTTGGTCCTATCACAGCACAACCAGCTGCACAGATCCGATTCTGCTTCCTTTGGACTCACTAAATGCCTGTCAAGAATTGATGAATTTTAAGAATTCCCTCAGCTTGCATGGACTTTCATGCTGAGGAAGGTGTTCAATAACTTACAGACCAAAGTGACTTAAGAAGACTTTTTATTGTCTTATAAGAAGGATCAATGCTACTCAGTGCTGCAAAAATAGAGCTGTTCAGTCTTCAGAACTGTCAATCATTTGTAACCAGTACTGTGTTCATTTTATGAAATTAAAGACATAGATGAATTAAGTTGCTTTTGAAAAAAGATCAAGTGTCCTTTCCTAGGCTATGGACTATGTCTGCTTTCATTCCCATTATGCATCTTTTAAATAGAGATTTATTTCATTGGTACATCTTATTCCTGGACTCATTCCTGGTGTGCTGTTCAGAAAGCAGCATGCTATTGACTTTGCTGCTACTCGGATTGTTTTTTTTAGGGAGTGTATTGTACCCAGGTAGGTTACTCATTGCGGAGGCTCTTCTGCAATATAGAGACCTGTAGAAATACAGAGGCATAGAAAATGACATGCAAATGAAATAAAACTGGTTTAAAGAAATGTGCAGTCCGGAGACTGTGTACATAATGGTATGCTGGCTCAGTAGTTTGCAAGTCAGTGAAAGGAACTTGAGAAACAGACGTGTTCAAAAGGGGTACAATCCCATTTGGAAGTGGTACGATGGTAGGGGAACTATCTTTACCTCTTTAAACATGACCTTATTTTATGGCAATGTGGAGAAACTGAGAAAATATTTCACATTTATAAGGTGATTTCACCTGTAATACACAACAAGCTCTATGAAATGGGGAGAATTCCTCCTGTTTTACAGAAGGTAAGATGAAGGCACAAAGCAGTTCACTGACACAGAGACCTAATTCCAAATGCTTGTTCCAGGATGCTATGTGTTCAGGGTGGAGGTGTCCTTCCATCATGCCATGGCAACCGCACAGCAAAGCTGAGGAGTTTGGGGTACTTACAGGAAGGTGAACAGGATGGACCATCAGACACAGCATCTGTGCGGGTTGGTGGAAATTTTGTCTGAATGGAGCCACTGAATGGTGTTGTTACTTGAGGAAATCATATTTGAGTTCAGGCAGCTTTGGGTCAGGCAGTGCCAGGCACTGTGTAGTGTTGTCTCCACCCCTTCAGGAATTGCTTTCGTAGGTGAGTTTCCAGCTTGGAATGTGGAGCTCAATCTCAAAGCATGTTTTTTAGCCCCCCCCCCCAAAAAAAACCTGCCTTTCTCCTGCTCCCCCCCAGACCCTTCATCCTTCCCCCCTTCTCCCTCCCTGCCCCGTTTGATACATATTTTGTGGTCCTCCATTGAAAGGATGCTTTTTCTTAAGGAGATCTAGAGGCTTCTTCTAAAATGAAGGAAATGGCTCACACATAGAAAAAAAAAACCAAAGCAGTAAGTTAAAACATGTTTTCCCTTGCAGTATTTCTCATTTTGAATAATAAATGGAGGCTAGGAATTTAAAATATATGTATGTAGATATTTTTGCAGCAACATAAGCAAAATACAAGAGCAACTTTAGCTGAAGGGCGCAAAAGGACTTAGTTTGTTCGGAGATTGATTTAAAATATTTGAGAAGTCTGTCGTCTCTGCAAGCTGTTAAATTCTCCGACTTAAATCCTGAAGTCCTTTTTGATTTTATGCAGGGTAAAAATGATGATTGAAGCTCATGATAAAAAACACCTCTTTAGGTCCCCGTTAAATTTGTCCTAGTCCTTGCCTGCTTTTATGGAGTTGTTAATCTCAGAACAGCTGTAATACATGCCTAACCTGTGGAGTTTGCCCCCCTCCTCGCTACACTGTCCTCATGCCAGCTACACCATCTCTGTGCATAGCTGCTGTATGTAGTAGGGTTCAGGCTGGATCCTAGCACTTTTTGATAGTCTGTGTTTGCATATCTGGGTGTGCATCCAGCCAAGGTGGGGGGGGGGGGTCTGTCACATCTTCTACCTGCTCTTCTGCAGAATATGGTGCTGTGTCCCATCTCTAAGGAGTGGCTGGAGGGAATGGAAATGGCTGGAAATCCTGGTATCACCTGGCCAGCAAGAGCTCTTAGAAGCACTAGCTGAGATGAGGACATGTATGCCAAGTAGCTCACAAAACAAGAGCCTAGATAATGTCAGAGGGAAGGGGCACAGCCTTGTGGGCACATGTCCTTGTTTGGAGCAGTCTGACATCAGTGAGCTCTGCATTGGTGTTTGTAAGTGCCTTTGGCACCTGCTGGTGCTAGTGAGCACCAGAATAACCAGAAGGGGGGAAAAGTCTCCCTCCTGCTCCTGACAGCTTGGCAGATGGGTTTCATTTTATCAAACTGATCCCTGGGGGTGGTATCGCACACGTTCGTGACTTGCAGATGTGGTGACTGTCACAGTGTGTGTCTGTGCTTGGTTGCTGGGGGGGGGGGGGTGGTCCAGGTAGCAACCCTGGGCTCTCTGTCTCTAAAATCTGGGGAAGAACTACAGGCTCCAAGCTTTCTCCAAAGCATGGAGAACTCAGCTATGGGCCTGTTTCACAATGCAGCTTGTGGGTGAGCATGTCAGTCAGCAAGCCACCTTGTAGAGTTCTGGACTGGATATGATCAATGCCAAAAAAATCTGTGGAAGTCATCCAAGCTCCTAAAGGGATGGGTATCTTCTCTCCCCATGGCCTCAGGAGTAGCTGTGCTTGTGGGAGCAGTGCAAATCATTAGGCAGTGGAGAAGGTTCACCATTATAGCAATACAAATGTTTGATTCTTCTATCACCAGTCAAATCAAAAAGGGTGAAAAGAGATTCATGAGTGATTATTTTTTGTCCCCATAACATAAGAAATCCATATAAACCAGTTTATCCTTGATATACCTGTTTTTTTGGAGGGGAAAAAATGGTACAATTTCATTTGGAAGATTCTTATGTGTGTATTTTTCTTTAACTTTCAGGTATACTTCTAAATGAAATGTTGCATTTAAACAAAAACCCCCAAAATCTTCAGTTCCAAAAATACTAAAATGAAGACAAGATTTTCTTCCTTCCTTCCTTGCTTTGCTGAATTCAGCAAGAATTTAGAATAATTTTCCAGACCAGAACCAGATACTGCATATTTTAACAGATAAGCTATCACAAAAAAAATTTAACAGCTTGACTCGGGCAGTGTGGAGAGCTGAGCTGCCATGGGAGCTGAAGAGGTTGTAACAAACTCACTTCTGCTAGAGACAAGCATGATCATGAGTCTCACTGTGTTGAGGAACAAGTGCAGTATTGCTTGGGCTTACCTTCTTTCCTTCTCTCCCCTTCCCAAATGGGCACACCATGAAATGCCAGATAGCACAGTGGCCAGGTAGGCGTTTGTTCCATCCCTCTGGCATTTGTTCTGTTGGATCCATCCCTCTGAACAGTCATGTGCACATTATTTCTGGGAGTTTCCTACTCCCGCACAGTTGAAGCCAAGCTGTGATTTATTATTAAAATCAAAGCAAGAATTTTTACAAGCAAACCATGTAAGAGATTGACACCCCTTTCGTATTTGCAACCTCTCTGGCTTGGCACAAGGTGACCAAGAATACAGAAGAGAATAGGTCAAGGAAAGCAGCTCCAAAGAACTAACCTTTAAATAAACATACATTTCCATATGTTCCGTGTACTGTCAAAGCACCATTGCCATGGCTGCATTATTGCTGTGCCTTAATCTTGGAAGACTTTTGTGAAGAGACCTGTACCAAAACTCATAGACTCTGTATCTGGGCTGCACACACTGCATGCAGTCTGTTGGGGAATGGTACCTTTGTATGTTGTTCTCCTGTTCAATAAATCATTTCTACTCCCTAACTAACTTCATATTATTAATAATAATACATTATCATGTCTAAGCTTAAAGCAACTACTACATCTGCAGTTTTACCTTTGCCCTATTCTGACATGTAGCAGAAACCTGAAATAACTTATCCTTTACAGAGGCTGTTTTTACTTTGCATCTCTATTAAAAGCTGTAGTAAAGCCACAGACACTCTTTGTGCCCCCCACAAAGTAAATGCCAATAGCAAGGACTCCTGGAATAAATTATTTTTAAAGCAGGGTTTATGCTTTGAGGGGAGTCAATGTGGACACTGAATTTTGGTGCATGGTAGCAGGACTGTAGGCCTACAGCGTCCTGACAGTACTGTCTCTGAAAATAGCAGCTGCAACATATTTTTAAATGGTAAACCAGAAGGCAGTTTTCTAGAGAGCTGTGGAACACGACTGTTCAAGCAGACCACTCTGGCTGTTCCAGCCCCCACGCTGCCATGCTGCAGCACAGGCAAATAACTGTGTGCTTGTTCCAAGCACTGACTTGGTGCGCTCTGAAACCCTGATGGAGCTTACATGGCTGCTGAGAAAATTCAGGTGGATATGTGCTGACACCTGTCAGACACCTCTGCTGTCCTGTGCTCATTCTAGGATGTCCTGGCTAAAGGTGACAGAGGGACAAAGCCATGGCTTGAAGGCACAGTGGTGGCCTGAGTCCTTCTCGTTCTCAGGTTTGAGCTGATGACTGGTTCCAAGCAGCAGCTCTGGGCATTTCTGCTCTCTGCCCTTTCCCAATGGAATGGGTTGGGCTCAAGAAGAGGGTTAATGTTGGAAACAGCGTTATCACTGAATGAAGCTTTGCAGCCCTGTTCCTGCATCTGCTTTGTGGCTCTGGGTTTGTCCCTTTCCCCCAGTATCATGGGTAGATGACTACTCCACTATGCCTTTGGTCCCACTGAGGAGATGCTATATTGGGCTGTGCTGCTTCTGGCAGAGCTCTAAGTTTGGAGGAGTATTGAGCTCTTGAGGAGATCCTGGATTGGGTCAGGGCAAGGGTGGAGGTAGCAATAGCATTTCCTCTCCCTTCTCAGCCATGTGCATCTGTTGCATGTGGGAGGAAGGTTGAATTTAGTTCAAGGGACATCTTCAGAGTCTGACTTGCATTGGTGCCCCCTTCTCCTTCAGTGTTATGGAGCACAAGGATGAACTCTAGTTAGTGCTTGGCACTATCATGTTCCGAAAGAGAAACGCTCAGCTGGGAACCTGTGGCCCTTCTCTGGCCAGAAGATGGACAGCCATGGTGAAAGGAGGGGAGTGGTTATGCTGCTGCCGGCCTGCGCTTCCCATCCTTCTTTCTGGGGCCTTTCCAGTGTGACAGTTCATGTTTGGGGTGCTTGACTCCACTGACAGATGTCAAAAAAGGGGAGATGAGATGTGGCAGGTTGCCTCCAGTGGTAGGGACAAGATCTGAAGATCCAGAGCTAGATGCATCTGCTACAATGATGGAGAGCACAGAGCTTCTCCCTTATCCCACAGCAGCATCCATGGAGCATGTTGTGCAGAGCTTTCTCCCTGTGGTACTCCTGTCTCACCTTTACTCCAGCAGTGTGCTCTGGTAAGGGAATGTGTTACATCCAGTGGACAGTTACATGCTGTGAATTGGCAAAATATCCACAGAGAGGCAATATAATTCCATTGCTTGTTGCACTTTCCCAGCTGAAAACTGATTGTGGTCATAATACAGACAACCCCCAACCCCCAAAATATTATTTTCTTGAAATATTTAAGCAGTTTGGATTGAAATGAAAGAAGAAAAAAGCCATGTCTTGGGGTTAATGCATACTTTATTGATATTTAATTGATATTTTTATTGATAATATATCAATATTATATCAGTAATGTATATTATATTGATAATATATCAATAGATTGATATTTAATGCTTACTTAATTGATATTTATCTAGTAAAGCATAGTTTGCAGTCCCCTCCCCTTGCTGGCTGCACAGATAGTTTTTTGCTTAGAAGTTGCCATTCATATTGCCCAAACTACTGAACATATACATTTCCTTCATTCTCGAAAGCAAAACTGTTTGCAAAAGGTCAGGCATTACGTGACTGCTGCAAGTGAAGCTGGGCTTCAAGCAGCCAGTCCACATCTTCCAGAAAATTGAAAAGGAGTAGAAATTTGCAAAAAGGCACAGTGGTTTTGGCTTCCAGGAACTGGCTCGCAGTTGGGAAGCACACTGTGGTTGCTGAAGGATGCTCCCCAGGGACTTGTGAGCTGCTGGGCTGCAGGAAGCACAGGGATCACACATTAGCAAGTGAGGGGCTTAGACCATCCATCTACTCCTGAGCCTGTCCTTCCCTGGCACAGCTCCTGTAATCGGATCCAGGTTTGAACTACTGGCTGCCTGTAACATCCGTCTCAGTTATCAATCTGCAGACGTTCGTGTGGGCATCTTCCTGTGACTGACATCCCGCTCTTGTGGGTAATTTCAGTGGTGGTGGCTAAAAGGGTTGGCAGAGTGTGAGATATAACCACCAGTTCTCTGCTGGCTTTATATAGTTTGGTTTTATGCTCTTCAGCACGGGGTCTGCCTGCTGGCTGGTACGCAACATCTTTACTTAAAAATTTATAAACATTTGTTTTGGGTTTTATTTAATTTCCCTCTGTGCCACTCCTATCTTCTCCACTTCCTTAAACATTCTTTCTATTATTTTTCTTTCTGTTTCTTCAAAAGCACAGCTCTACTTTCCATTAAATAAATGTTAGTTTTTAAAGCAAGAGCCCAATAGTGGCTCCTGAATGATTAGAAACCATGTTTGAGAGCTCCTTTGCCCTGAGCCCTCAGGCAGTGAGTGGCTCTTGGGCAGCTGGAGGAGCTGGAGCTGTGTTTGGAGCCCTGTTAGAGAGGCAAATTTTCCATTTTTGCTCCATCTGCACTGTGTCATCCTGAGCACACACATCCCCAGGGATGGAGCTCGCTGCTTGCAACTCTCTCCCAGGATGGCAGTGGTGTGGCTGGTAAATCTGCCTGACTTGCTGGAGTCCTCAAGGCCACCTGACATTGGGAATGAAGTGTTTGTAGTGAGACAGGAACCATGAAACACCATCCTTACTTACAACAGAGCTTTAGATGGCATGAGGCAGATGATGGCTTTCTCACACTGCAAGTGTTTTCATTAGGTTGAAGGAAACTTCTGGCTCAAATGGAAAACTAAAATTATTCTGAAGGTAAAAAAGGTGTATTTTCACAAAGCAAAAGAAAAGAAGAAAGAACTTTGAGTCACATGGTGGGGTTTGGCCATTTTTAGCATGAACTTGATCTTTGAAGTGTAATGTTTCTTCAAACCAGAGTGGCACAAGCAGCACATTTTCTTTATGCATTTGGGTGTTGTGTAAGATTTGTTGAAATTCAGTAACGTAATTTTGGATCAAAAAAATGCTTGCAAACTGCTGCAGGAGTGCTTAAGCTACAGTAGTACAGCAAGCCAAAAAAATCATTGCAATACAACCTGTATGATTCAGGCTTTATTTTTTCCACATCAAAGTCTCATTTACCTGTTAAATAAAGAAGTCTCACATGTCTCATCCCTTTGGAAAATGCTGCGGGAGTGCATGAGGAATGCCATAACAAAAAGGAACATTGTTGCCTGGTGTTATTGAACATTTTCAGAGTGATGATGGGACCCAAATTTTGTTCTGAGTTGCCATTCAGTGATTACTCAGGGCTCTTCTATGAGCTGGTGTTGGTAGGACCAGGTACCCTTCCTAAAACTGATAGCATCTTCAATGATTAATTTCTGCTCAGTGCTTGTTGATAGCATGTTCTGTCCGTTTTCTATTTTAACGAGTTTACTTTTCTGGCTATGCAGAGAGGGTGGAAGATTGATGTACTTGTTTCTGTAGCATGTGTGAGGGACTTCTCAGTGTTTCGACAGTATTTCAGGCCTGTTGGATTGATGGGGAAAGTGGAGAGATTTAGCATCTGAGAACAGCACAAATCACAGTGCTGTGGCAGGTGTGATCAGCAGGGATGGTGTCTGCTCTATTTGTGTGACGACTATTAGTGATCTGGTGTTTTGTGTGGGGCACTTCAAGGTGAGGGGAGCTGAGGACACTGTCATGGAGCCTTTGAAAAACCTGGGGCACAGAAGTGTATTAAGCAAGTTGTGGCCACTTAGCAGTGAGGCTCAGAAGACCCCTGAAGTTGACTAGTCCAACCACAGCCCCGCATTCACACCAGATATATATTCCCCAGACAGATGGTTCAAATTTTTAGAATTCTAGAATTTCCTGGTATCCTGAACCTTTGTAGGAAACCAGGAAAAAATCTGCTTAATTGACAGTGAAGAAGTTTTATGTTGCACATTGGAATCAACAAAACAAAACACAGCCTTTCTAACTGTACAAGCATCAAAGTGCTGCCACAAGATTGCCCAGAATTTCTGATCCATCAAAAAAGTCCTTAGGATGTGTGGCCCTATAAGAAACCCTCTCCCGCTCCATCCCTCTTTGTAGGATGAGAGGTATGGGGAGAGGGCAGATGTATTTTTCTGTTTCTCACTCCTGCCAGCTACAGGCACCAGCGCTTAAGAAATGGCATCTCCAGGCATTATCCTCCAAGCCTGCCTTTCCACCTTGGGGGTAGCAAGGATGTGGCCCCTTCTTTGCTGGTGGGAATTTTGGAGTTGGTCATCCCTCAACCCGAAAGTTCTGCAGTGTGGGAATACCTTTTTGCTCAATCTTCATGCAGCACTCAAGTTCTCACTGCTGGCATGGGGAAAGTCTGGGCTTTACTTCTGATGTTTCCCCTTTGTCCAGCCCATGGGGGCCAGAGAGAAGCCCCCATGAAGGGACACACACTTGGATGGTTCATGGAGTCATGTCTGCACCCAAATGGAATGCGCTCTGTGATTGTGGGCTTACACATAATATTTATGCTATCCTCTGTTTCACTCTGGGTGAATATGCTGTAATTTTGGCTAATTACACAATATGTCAGGAATAATTGCAGGGTGTTCCTCAAAATAAATAATAAATCTGCTACCCATACTTATGAACATGTGTTAACCTTCATCAGCCAAGGCATTGACTGCTGGAAAGTGACAGTTTAGGAGCTGTAGCTACAGCTTCTTTTCCATTAAACTTCTCACATTTTTTAATTCCCGTACCTGAAAAAGCTCATCCTGCATAAATTCTGGAAAACCCCTATATCTCTTCTCCATGCTTTCCGTTCCTGTCAGGCTTCGGTTTTCTCCTCATTCGAGCTCAAGTCAATACTGGTGTAGAAATTGCTCTTTAAAGGGAAATGTTTTGATATTTTGACTGCTGGTAAAACACACTGGATCAACAGAGCAATATAAACCATGTCCTGGGGGAGGCTAAGACAAACCCAGGAGTGTAGCTGTATGAAGAATTGATTTTTTTAGTTCTATGGTCAAATAAAAGAAGTTTCTGGGAAGGAAGGGATTCAGATTCAATGCAATATTTCATTCTACTTAAAATGAAACTTAGTCTTTCATCTCCAAGTCTTTTAACATCATTTCCAAACAAAGCATTGTCTCGAAAGAAAAAAACCCAAACTTGTCCTCTTTTCAGATGTCCTTTTTTTCCCAGTCCTCCCATTATTTTTACCTGCAGTGGTTTTTGGGAACCTCTTTTGTTCCTGGAGTGCTGGAAGTGGCTGTCTTGTCCTTAGCTTGTGTGCAGAGTGGGTATCTCATGTGTCATGTATGCTGTTTGGCATTTGCCTGATAGAAAAACTCATCCAAGACTTTGGACCTTTTTATCCTTGAGTCCTGGACTTTAGGTGGCTGTCGCATGGGATCCAGAGCTTGAAGAGTGAGTGATCTGAACAATGACTTCTCTAAATCCTAACATCCATCACCTCCGAGGAAAAGGGTGGTCTGGGAGAGATATATAGCAGTGGCCCCATGTTGCACCCCACTTTCAATGCTTTTTATGACTCCTTTCTCTGCCCCTTACCTCTGACTTGTAATAACATCTGTGTAAAACTGATTCCCTGGATATGACAGGGCAGGCATAAATGCCAATGCTGTGCAACCACATCTTTTCCACATACTCAGCAAGTGAGAAATAAGACTGCCCTGGAGGGACTCATCTTTGTAAAAGCAAAGCAGGTGTAGTGCAGAGCTTTGCACATGTCTGCTCCTTTGTAGAGGGTGCAGGCAGGCAGTTGTGCTCAGTGCTAATTACTATTCCTCCTTGTAGGCATCAGCACAGGAAAGGAAATCACTCCTCTGGATGCTCTTTTCCTTAGGAAGTGCCATTCTGCTCTAGTGACTCACTGACAGTGACAGGAGGCAATTGCTTTGATAGGTACTGTCATTGGCTTGAGCCCGTCATCCGTCCGAGCTAGGGAAATGTCATTTTGGAAGCTTGTCCTTCAAACACAGAGGCCATCCCTGTCAGCACAGCCTGTTATTTCATGTAATGCATCCTGGAAGCATCAGTTGACTCTCTGTAGTTATCAGCTCTGGGTGGAGGTGCACACTTGAGATAAATGCACACGTGTGCTTGAGCCCTATTGTCCTAGAGTAATTTTCTTCTCAAAAGAAATTCCCTGTAGCTGGAGGGTGGCACCAACCCTGTAATCCCATTGAACTGGAGCTGGGCATTGCCTTCATTCTGCACCCTTGGTAAAGGAGCTGGGATCAACTGTTTGGTGCTGCCAGAGTCACAAACATCGTCAATAAATCTTAGTGTCAGTCAGTCTGTTTACATCTCTCCATCCTACTCACAGGCTGGGTGATGTACCCATGTAGCTGAATGGCTGTATCTAAACAGAAGGGGCTTGTGGCAGCTTTGTGTGATGGAGCTGGATGCCTGGCTTTGCTACAGAGCCCCTGCTAATGCTTGAGCAGCTGCTGTTGCCCACGGTGATGTGACTTCTGTGCAGGCAGCCTGAGGAGGCATCCAAATGCAAATGCCCACATACACGGTTCACCTCCCTCTGCTCTGGAGCTCATTTGTCCTCTCCCTGCCTGTTGTTCAGGACGCTACAGGCAGCATTGCCCAGTCCTTCTGGGCCACCTGCTTGTAGGCTTCCTTAAGCAGAGTGTGTCCTTCTCTGAACACTTATGCTGAGTTAAGCCACAGAAGCCATGGAAAATATTTTCTGCAGTTGGGAAATGTCCTCCTTGCCTCTGCCTGTGTACTTTTCTGCACTCAGTGACTCCCATGGGAGCTGCAAATGCTCAGCACTTTGCAGCAGGATTTCCTGTCTCTGCACCCTAGTGACACAGTTGGAGTGTCCTCCAGGATCCCTGTGTATGGCTGAGGCGGTTTCCACCTGCTTCGTGCATGGCTCACTACATAGGCACCTGTGTGCAGTGTCTGCTAAAGGCTCACGCTCTGCTATGGTCACAGCTTGGAAGAGTTTGGCAAGGTGTTCTGCCAAAGGAAATGCAACCCTAGACTTCAAGGACAGCAGCTTCTGGCACAGCTGCAAGTGTTGCTATTCCTTGAGCTTTCCAGTTCAGGTAGATTCAGTGAATCATTGTAGTGAGTTGAGCTATTCAACTTATGTCGACAGTGATGCATTTAATTGAAGACAGCTGCTTACTTCATCTTAACTCCAAACACCCTGGAGAATTTAGTAGCTCCTGTCTGGAAAAAACCTCAACATTTTTCTCCCTCAGCAATTCATCTTCTCTTTATCCCTGAGTTCTGTGCTGATGCCTGTCACCCTGGTAATCTGCATGGAGCTCACTGATGCTTTTTTGTGCCGAGTTAATATAAACCTTCATTAATACTGTACTTCTGAAGGAGGGATTTAGGTGCCCTTGTCTGTCTGCATGTATTTGCAGTGTTTGGCTTATCGAGTATTCTGGAACCCATCCTTTTCAGGGGAGGGGAACTGCAGTTTCTGCTGTGGCACTTTAAATGTGGAGTTAATCTAAGTAAATTAGGAGCAGTTTATGCTCTGACTTGAATGCTGGATTTGATGTGCTAAGGATTTGAGTCCTGGTTGGCTGAGTCATAAATCAACATCCCATTATGACAGCTGCATCCTGAATAGGAGAAAATAAGAATAATGGAATGTGTAAATTCCAGGTTAAAATGTTTAATTGCCATAAATAAACGTTTAAAGAACATTAAGGTGAAATATGCTCCTAAGATATATTACAGTTCCTGTGTTTCCCATCACATCCTCAGCAAAACTGTTGCACAGGCACAGAAAAGAATCAGCAGTATTTAGCAGAAGAGAAATCAGCCATAGTTCAGATCAGGGCTGGAAATGCTTTCTCCCTTTGCCAATCCTATGTCCTTAGCAGGTACCAGAGGGGCTGTTTCAGCAGCCCAGCACTGGTGTCTCTGACAGCTAAGACCAGACAGAGGCTTTGAGTCAGAACATGTTCTGCTGCAGAAAAAGAGAGCAAATAAATGGGCAAGTCTCCTGTCGAAATCACACAGTAGGTACCTTCCTTCTACCTTGTTGCAGGATGCTGAATGTAAAATGGCTGCTTGCCATATGAACTCGCAGAGTCCTCTGACAGCTCATTGTTCAGAGAACAATAGTCCCAAGAGCTTCAGAGTTTATGCCATAACCAACACAGAGTACTGCTGGCACCCAGCACAGTAACTTCTGAAGTGGATTTAAAAGCAGTTCTGCACCAGCAACCTCAAGTGGAAGCCTGCCTGCCAACCAGAGCATTGCTATGAGTTGCAGGAATCCTTGGAGCTAGTGGCTTAAATCCTGGAAAGGTCACTAAGCCCCTCATCTTTTCTAGAGATCAGTGAAAAGCAGCCCTTCTGAGATCCCTACCATTGACTCAGGGGGTTCAGATTCAAGTGATTTCTGTAAGTAGGGTCTCGATGAATCCCTTTAGATTTCCCAGCCTAAGGCAAAACGGGATCTGGATTGATGCAGTCTCAGGTCATTGTATTGTCATAAGAGGTGTTCTGTGAATTGCAAAAACTGAGGCTGTGACAGACTGCCCTTCCATGATGGAGTCTTCATTGGAAATCAGTCTTGTGCTTGATTCCTTAGTCCTCCAGAGCTCAGGGTTTGGACTGAACTGAGCTACACTATGGTGCTTGATAGAGCATAGGGTTCCTCACCCATGGTTTTATGCTGCTGTGCATGACCTGATCATGTTTGTGCTCCTGCTTTGCTGATGGGAATAGGCAAGAGTTAGTGTCCTCAGTGGGCATTGGTGCATAACCTCATAGCTCCTCTTTGTGTTAAGGGGAATTACTCTGCTTGCATGTTCTCCATTTTCCAGTTAATGAGGTGAGCAGAACTAAAAGAAAAGGTCACTAAAGAGCCAGTGATATTTCTGATAAGAAGCCTTTTGGCCAGTGTCCCTGCCAGAGATCTTGCTCTTTTTCCTATAGCACACAGCAGATACCTTCAGCAGTATCTGCAGTTTGAGGATGAGAGATATGACTCTGCAGAGTAACTGATTTGGACATGATCCCCTGGCCTTCTGGAGATCAAACAAAGTATGTGTGGGTACCCAGCAACTATCATGTCCTTGACAAGCCCCAGGGGAATGAAAATTGTCATATAGCTGTACAATAAGGAAGGAAACGCAGCAGCTGATGTGAGCTAAGATGACTTTAAGGCTTAACAGCAGGATAGCTGAAATGAATAATGGCAGCATCACATTAGCATTTAAGTAGAGACAAAGAGATTCGCTAGCAGATCATGATTTAGTTAGTTTCAGCTGTGTCAAAGGGCACAGAAAGGTAAAACCAGGGCAGGCAGAGCTAGTGAGTTTGGCCTGTGGAAAGGGGAGTAAACAGGATGTCTTTCAGGGGATATGTAGTGAGTTGGTCACTATAAGACTGCTGTGAGAAGAGTTACCAGCTGAGAAATATGTCTTTAGGGAAAGCTAGAATGGTAGATGTTACAGACCAAGAACACAACCATGGGTTAGCTCTTGCTCTGTTATTCTTATTGCTCTGCTCCACCCTATGGCTATGTCCTGTGGGAGTGCTTCTGGAAGCCCCACAATTGAAGGATTTGTGCTCACTGCACCTGCATAAGAAAAAGGTCCATTGAGCTTTTCTTTAGCATTCCTCCATCCCTGAGCAGCTATATATGGGCAACCAGAACAGGCTATTCAAAGTAAGCATTCTAAAGTAGCCAGTATAGTGTATAAAATGAGGATAAAAATATTCCTTTGCATATTGCATGGAAATCCTAATAGCATGGAATCTGCACTGGGAATACATTCTGTGTGGAAATCTTTTGTGTTTAGCCTGTACTTTGGGATCAAGGCAGTTATAACTTCTTTCTTAAATCTATTCTGAGTACTTGATTTTGTGTTTAGGGAGACACAAAGTTGCTACTGAGGTTTTGTCTGCAACAGTTCTGTTTCTGCTGGGAAACCTGCTCCTTCAGCAAAATAGCAGGGTGTATGGGGCAACCTGGATGGGGGGAATAGGTTTGTCCTGAGTATCGGTCCTTTAAAAGCAAGGGAATCTGAGTTCCCCTTGCTACACAAGAAGGAGATTAGAGAAAGAAAAGCTTGTTTGTGCTTCTGTCTCTTATTGATTATAGCCTGGAGCAGGATTGAGGGAACTTCAGACAAATAAAAGTATTATATTAAGGTGGTGGGGTTTTAATCTCCCACCCAGTGCTTCAATAAGCACTGGGAATCTTGCCTGCTGGGGAGGGTTGTTCTCTTTCACTTTTAATTGGAAAACTGTGAGAAGTTCTCAGTCTATTTTTTTTCCTTTATGCCTTCTATTCTGGCTTATGGGAGTGTTCCACCATCCTTATTTGACAAGGAGACCTACTGTTTTTGAGATTTTTCTACAAACTGATTTTTCAACATGATTGCTACAGCGTAATGGATAGCAATGCTGGAAGACTGATAAAATTGCTTTGTAAGTGGAAAGAAGTGATGTTAAAATATATGATATGACAGAAGTAGGGAGTCTCTTAAAAGTCATGTACAGAGTTTTGCTTCTGGGGTAGCAGGAAAACTTGTTCTATGATTATGTGCTTTCCTCTTCAGGTAATAAGTCTGCAGTGAAGTTTGGGGAGAAAAGATGGATAAAATCTTTATTCTTCTTAAAAGCTGCCTTCAGCTAAAATTTTGCCTGTAGGCCTCCCAGCCACAGTACTTGCTGTAGGAATAACACACTGCAATATCCCACTCTATGCCCAGACATGAGACAGGAGGTTCCCTGGTGGGAAGCAGCTACTCTGCCAGCTGTTGTAGCATAGCTGTTTATGTTTGAGCTGGTCCCCTTGCAGTCAGTGGGGAGATGTGTGTGAATTTAGGATCCTATGGGCCTGGCCTGGCTGCTGATTTTTGGGATGGAAGGGGAGCCCAATTCAAGTTTAGACATGGCTGTACTAGATGCAACAAATCACCCATTGCCCAGATATCTCTTTAACCATCCTTGGGCTGTTCTCTGTAAGAGAACTTGATGCTGGCTGTGCATGTGTTTATGCTGCTTTTGCATTTAGTTCAGGAAGATACTCACAGGTGCAGCTGCTCACCAGCTCTTCTCTCCCGTTGAAAGAGACAAAAGGAAATGCAGAAACAAGGGAAAAAGATATCTGTATGTCTCCAAAGTGATTGCTAACCCTTTGGTGTCTGGAAAAGACGTTTGGTTGGTGGTGCTGCAGGGCATTCTAAGTGAACCAGGGTAGCAGAGTTGCTCCCTCAGAAGAGGTGTGAGGAGAGGCAGGAACACTGCTGCAGTCAGGCTCTGTTAAGGCCAGGAGGAACATGAGATCTCTGCGCTTCACTTGCTTGGAGATTGAGTTTGGGTGTGAGCCTCAAACTTCAGCAAAATCAGGTCAGGTCAAGAAAAAAAAGGACATGTAAGATAAGTTTCCTACTCCAATCTAGGCAGGCATTGACTCAGGAAAGCCTAGAATCATGAAGAGTGCAGTCATTAAAGCTTGAATTGTACCTGACTGTGTGTCTATGTCAGATCAGTAACAAAAAGGGACCTTGGGACTTTATCCTGTGTTTTACTATGGTGACACTTAGACTTCTGGTGCATTGGTGTTTGCATCTAACAAAGGTTCAGAGTGACCTAAAGGGATCTCAGGTGCTATTCTGATAAACTTGGTAGGCTATTTAGTAAAAGTGGGAGAGGTTTTCATGTTGTTCCAGAATGTTTTGCATGATCGAAGTATAGTTTGCACCCCAAAGAAGGAGGGAAGGACCTTCTATCCTGTAGCTAAACCAGAAATTTCCCAAGAAAGGGGACAAGTTCAGGGTTGTTTTATATGTCCATTCCTCTTATCCTTGAGATGCTTTAGACAAGATCTCCTGCCCTTCCCCAGCACACAGAAAGCCTCAGGCTGCAGGAACATCTAAATCTCTCCTGCTGGGAGCTCTTCCATTTTGTGCAAAGTACTTAAGCATTAAAATTTAACCAGAAAGTAAAAACAAGGCTAAGACTCATTCAAGGGACTGAAAACATAGGTCTCTCGTATCAGAGCGTGCCTATTAGTGCCTTCACCATTGTGGTATTAGATAAAAGAGAGGAAGGGTACAGGCTTGAGGAGGGTGGTGCAATCATCTGTACCTGAGCATACAGCTTTTCGTTTCCTCTAGCTTTAATATGCATGTTAGAAAAGCAAGTTAAATCAAGCTTCTGCATTCAACAAAATAGAAATTCATTTTGTTAAGAAGAAAGCAAAACACTTAGCTCACACTAAGTCTCAGTTTGACATTTGGCTTGAACGACATTAGCTTTTAGTAGATGGCCAGTACAATTGTACTTATTTTACTGTCCCAGAATTGTCTTGCTGGGAGAAAGCCTGCCTGCAGTCTACAACATTCTCATTGCCATGGAATCACTGTTTTGAGGCAGTGTAGAAACCAGCTGATCCCAATATATTCAGTGGGGTTTGTAGCTGTGAAATAACACCTGACTCTCCCTGAGCTGGTGGAGGGGTTGCTGAAGCTGAAATTCTTTGCACCTGCAGCCTGTCTGCATCCAAGGTCCCTGCCTGCTGCGGGGAGGGTGTTGCCTGTGCAGAAGCACTGGCTGAGAGTGCCAGCCTCAAGTGGAAGTTGTGCAGCGCAGTGCAAAATCGTTATAGACGGGGGCTCCTAATGGAAACACTTAACACACAACGTGACTAGTTATGTAATGACCATGGCTTATTAAACAGCCTCACTAGAGGCATGAAAGACAGTAGGCTGACAGGATTTTTGGTATGCTACACTGGATTTTTTCCTGTCCATTCAGCCAGCAATAACTGGGTCTTATTTATTTACTTTTGGTGGGTGGTCACATTAAACTACAAACTCCCATCACACAAGGAAGATATCTCTCATCCTTGCTAGTGTATCTGTTTACATGTAGCCAGCTGGCTTGCTTTCCAGAAGCAATGCCTGTGACAAAGACTTGCATGATTAAAATTGAATTTATTTTTGTAATACAACAATGCATTTTTTTGTTTGTTTGTTATGCTGCAGACCTCTGCCACATGAAGTTCAAAGTTCAAATTGTTTCTGCCTTTTTGGTGTTTTCCTTTTCCTCTTCAACACAGGTATAAAGTGTTGCAGAAGCAATAGGTAAGCCCCAGGCCAGTCCGTCGCTGGCTCATGATGTAGAGGGGCTGGGAAAGGACCCTGCTAGAGGCAAAGAGTAATTCCCATCTACCAGAGTATGCAGTACATGTTTTAGGGGGGAGGAAGATGCAGATTTTAAAACAGAGGCGTTTTAAGGTGCCCATAAATGCTTCAGGGGTCATTTTTGGAGGTGTCTTGCATCTGTTCCTTTCAGGATTTTGTTCCTGATTCCCACACAGTTGGACTCATGCAGCCTGATTAAGCACTTGGTTACTTTGGTTTTACACACTATAATACCAGTGATTTAAATAGATTTTCACTGGCATAAAACTGGAACTGTGCGATAGTGAATCAACTATACAGAAAATAAGGATCTTGACTTCACAGGCAAAATAAGAAACAAAAGACAAATTGTTTGCAGCTCTGCTAGCAAATATTCTTCTGAATGAGTGGCATATTCAGAATGCATAAGCTGTTTAAAGACTTTCATTTGGTAGGTAACTTTCAGTGAAGCAATGTTCCATAAATATGTTTCGGTTGCACCAACTATGCATTGCATTTTACCTGCTCATCTGATCTCAGTTTTATTTGCCTGTATGTCTATGTATATATGAATATTTTACAACCATGCTTGAAAGGAATCGCAGAAAGCTGTCTTATCTGCCAAGCACTTCTACGTTTACTCAGGGCTTAATGGGGGCCAAACAAATGGGGACTCTTGCTACTTGGTATATTTAATAATTTTTATTATTTTTTTGCAGAACCCCAACTGAAAGGAATTGTGACAAGGTTATTCAGCCAGCAGGAATACTTCCTGCAGATGCACCCAGATGGTACAATTGATGGGACCAAGGATGAAAACAGCGACTACAGTAAGAAAAATTACCCTGTTTTGCAACCCTGTTACAATCAAATGCATCACCTAGCTTTAAAAGGTGAAATTATGAAGAAGCCAGCTGTTTTCTGCATATTTTTTTCTATCCTTCCCCTTTAAATCTTGCCTGTATAATTTCATATGTTTCCTCTCCAATCTTCTTCCCTCCTGCCCCGATTCTGTAACTGCCATCTGGGTGGGGTGGAGAATAAAACCCATGATTTGAATTGCTTCCAGAAGAGAAAGGAGATTATATTTATACACATGCCACATGGGTAAAGGATAGGGGGAATTCTCTCTCCAAGGAGAAGAGGAGAAAATTGTTTTCACTATTTTATACTGAAAAACTCAGCAATCATCAGGAATTTCCAAGCTGGAGAAAACCAGCTGCTCACTAAAGTATAGTGCTTTGAGGCTAATGTAAAGGCTGAGGACAGCATACGACCTTTCCAAAGGAGATCAACTTCCAAAACACTGTTCAAAGGCATTGTGTTCATGCTGTCCAATAAAGGACAGCAAAGTCCAACAAAGGCAGCAGAGTCATGCAGGTTTAAAAATGATGCTCTGTGCAGGAGTCATAGTGATTAAAACAAATGTAAAGCAACAGCCAATCTTCCTTTTGCAAAAGTAGTTTTGTCAATACGAAAATTCCTCAAGGTTTAAAAAAGTTGCAGGATATTTTCTACAGCTTCTCTTCATTTCATGGGCATTAGATGGATGCTTCTGAGTGGACAGTGATAAGCTCTGATCCTGCATGAACAGAGTAGGACTCAAGTCTTGATTTGTGTCATCTTATGTTGATTTGAAGCTTGCTGTGCCACTGATGTAGGACATCATAGATAGCCTAGAAGATAGACAGCATAGAAGGTATTTTCCCAGTCACTACTAGAGATGAACACAAGTTCATTTGTGTGGTAGGATTGATGGAAACAAACTTCATGTACTCCTAGGAAAGAGAAACCTACTTAATTTGGAGGCTTATCTTGTTCTAACTCAAAGAAGCACTTGGTTGGATTGAAGGCATCATTCCTTCAGGAAGACATCCTCTTGGCTGCATGTGAGGGGTATCTGAAGTGATGCAACACACATAGAGGACACTCACATTGTCATGTGAAGGTGCACTTAGACAAAGGTGCAGTTTGGCTACAGCCCCACATCTATAGTGTTTGCCCTATCCCCAAGACCCTGGCAGAGTGCTGTGATAGGAATATTGTGTGTGGTGTGGCTGCTCTGCTGCATCCAGCTCAAGGCTGGGGCCCATGCATGAGAGGAGTTTTGAGAAGATGGCAACTGAAATAGTGGAAGACTGTCAAAGCCCTTGTGAAATGACTCTGAAACTTGGCCTGTGGCAGATGCAAGCATCAGGTTTTAGTCCTCTTTTTTTGTCATATGCTTGTGTTGAACAAATGAAGTTGCAAGTTTCAATGACAGAGCTTCTAATTTGTGCTGGAGCAGGAGAATCTGTGGACCTCCACACACACACTTTTGCTCCATTAGAGACTGAGCAGGTCTCTTCCTATGAGGAAAGTCTGGCCTTTTGATTTTCTCAGGCAGACACCAACACATGGCATGATTTCAGTGGGCTTTAGTTGGGGGGTGATGAGCCAGTGTGGGTCATATTAGCTGCTTTCTCTTAAAAAAGACATAGGATGTTCTCAGTCTGCAGGAAATCCCATTGGAGGCCTATTTGTCAATGGCACAGGAAGAGCTGCTAGAGATGACAGGAATTCATTACCCTCATCTGTCATTGAGAACTTAACAACAAAGTAATGAGCTCAAACTGAAGCAGGGATGAATTTAGGTAAACAGTAGGGGAATAAAATGTAAGAGCAGTTCTGCAATATTTCAGGCTGGCAGGGGAGATGAGGGAAACTGCCACTAGCTGCCCATGACTGAGGTTGGGCCCTAAATAGCTCTTATCTCATTGGAAATGTTAGGGATCAGTTTGTCAAGGTGCTTAGTACTTCTAAGCCACTTCTATCCAGTCATCTTGGCTGGAAATAGGTGGGCTGAAGGGCACATCTAGAGTGCAAATTTATTTGGTGAGGTGGCAGTTCGGCCTTGGCAGCTGGGGTGGGACAGGAGGTGTCTAGCTGAAGTGTGCCAAGCCACTTGCTCAAAGTCATGGGCCATATCATGAATTTTAGTAAAGTTTTTGAAAGAAGATTGAAGACAAAGAATTCCCCATCCCCTGATCTCAGGGGATATCAAAAGAGAGAAAAATTCAACATGATAATATTTGGCTCCTGAAAATGAAATTAAGAATGTGCATTATTCAGTTTTGTTTAACTTCCTACCACACATTCACCTTTATAAATCTTCACTTTGAGTCAGCATTTTATATTGTATGAAGCTTCCAATTACAGCTTCAGAACAAAATCACATTTTCTTTTATTTTGGAAATGACAAAATAAACCATACTAACTATTTTTTTTCCTTTTTCTATTCCTCCCGACATCTCAATTTTTGACCAGAAAAAAGTCAAAACTCACTTGTCGAAGTGAATAGCTTACAGATTTACATCACTGATATTTTCTGTTTTAAAATACTTCTCCAGAAGATTCCTGGTCAGCCAGTCTGAAATCTGTGCAGTATTTCTGTGCAAGGGCAAAACTCATCAAAGAGTGTATAATTATTTCCATATCCTTGAAGAGGGCTGGTTAACTTGCACTGGGAGAGAAGGGCAATCTGGATGGCCATCTATTCTCCATGCAGAAGCCATCTTAGCACAGTTAAACACGCGGTGAGCACCATGTTCTATACATTACTCTCTGTTCTGTAGCCACATGCTGATTATACTAATTAGCATTATGAAAGGAAGCTTAATTTTTGTGGAATACATTAGGTTGGTTTACTCTGGCAAAATCAACATTTAAAATGAGACACAACATGTCCCTCAGATACGTCTCATGCAATTAAAAGTTCAAATAAAAATCCAGGAACTGCTAATATTTCAGCAATTTTTAAGTTAATTATCTGGTGCCTATTTTATGTGTGCTCTTGAGAGGCTGGTGGCATTTATTTTCCACCTCCTCTCACTTAAAGGAAAGAAAAAAAAAAGCCAACAAAAAAGTCAACAAAAAACCCAGAAGCCAAGTTCTAATGGCATTTGAATGGGCATCCAGCCAGTTTCCCACGAAAGAAGTGCTTGGGACATCTGTTCCTTATACCATGCATTTAAAGGCACGCCATCTTAATGTAAGCAAGAAGACAGATCCTCTGCCTACTTGCACTGGGATATACGAATAATTTTCTTTTAATCTGAGCACAACTCCATGGTGTAAGAGGTCCTTGTTTGTGTTCTTAGTAGTGTTATATATGCACTTTTATTTGTGGCAGTATCTTTTCCTTCCAACATCAGTGATCTCAAATGGTCTTTCAGGGCTGATTGTTGCTGTATTTGCATCATTATTGCTTCTTCCTGGGTAATGCACCTTTTTTGTAAGAGCAAAGGGGCTTCTTTGTTTGCTAGCACGATCCTGCTGAATGTCGGAAAAGCCTTAGCAAATAGACAGTACATAAAGGATAGGTCAACTATACTGAACAAGTGGAAACAGACCACCATGTCTAGGATATTGTTGAGGCTTTCTGGAAACAAACACAAAAAGATTAAGACTGGGGAAACCTATGGAGGTCTCCAGTTTCAACATCCTTCTTGAAGATGGGTTATCTTCAGCTGCAGAGAGCCATGTCTAATTGTTTTGAATGTCTTCAGGAATGAGCTGTTCCATAGCTTCATAGCCTGCCTGGTGCCAGTGCTGCACTGTTCTCATTGTAACAAATTGTTCTTTGCAGCCAGTCATAATTTCTTTGAGGCTTTTGTCTAGTGCTTCTTGTCTTTTCATTGTGCTCCTCTGAGAAGTTTCATTGTGTTCTCTTCATTGAGCTACGCAAATAAATACAGTTCCCTCAGTTTTTTCTCTCATGTTGCATGAGAGAAGTAACTGCACATGTTGCAGCACAGCCTGTTGATCATCTTAGCAGCATTCTTCATTTCTCTCATGATCTTAAACCTGCCTGTCTCATGGTGCACCAAGGCTGCTAATGCCTATTGTATCCTCCCTTAGTTCTTCTTTATTCATGTGCAGCATAAATGTCTTGATCCAGAACAAATCACCTGGTATAAATTAGTTTAGGTCCTCTGACTTACTATGGCCTATATCAGCTGAGCATACAGCCCACATCTTGTATATAGCACATCTTACCTTACTCATCTATTTCTGTAAATAAGCTAGTCCAGACACATAGCTAAGTATGTGTTCAGATTTTAAAAACGTGTTATGCAGCTGATAAACTGCCATAATGTAACAGTGAACAACATACTCATGGCCAAAGGGTTTAGGACTGTAGCATGCTGAAAGTAATATGACCAATAAGCAGAGTCAGGTGTAAATCTGCCAATGGCTGAAAATGGTAAGATGTAATGAAGGAAAATATGCAGAAATAATTCAATGTCCTAATTATTTTCTGCCCATGAAGTAAGAGTATGTTCATTCTATGAAGTTGCAGCTGTCATAGAAAATGTACCATTTGCAGCAGAGTTTTGAAAGAGTTTGTTAAATTTTCTCTTTTTCACATCAGCACATCATGTGTCCAGTCCTACTTTACCACTGCTAGTCCTCTTTCCCATTTCTAATTCTGATGTTTCACGTTAGCCAAAGTTTTTTTCCTGACAAAAAATGAACCATACTGCTTTTGAGGTTGGTTGAGGGTTTTTCGTCCCTCATTTTACACTCTTACAATAAAGTTTACAAGCTTTTAAATCTATTCTAAAACAAGATAAGATATTTATTTGGAAGCATGATAACAAAAGGCTTCAATTTCTTCAAACACATCTCTAGATTGAAGTGCAGAAACAGCTCTTAAGAATTTGCAAAATCTTGATTGACCCAAACCGCTTTTTTAATAGAGGAAGATATGTGCTACCTGAAACTTCCTTAGCTGCTAGTTAACTATGTCAGATGCATGTTGTCCTGATTGTCTGCCTGCTCACTTGCTCCTTTACTCTGTGCTATGTTGCAGGAGATCCTTTGCCATGCCTAAAAGCTGTGATTGTGGGTGTTGCTTCCATGGTCTGCAGCAGGGTCTCAGGGAGCTTGGGAACTGGCAGTGGTATTGCTATTGTAACACAGAGCACATCAGGATTGTTCCTGTTCTTCCTTTGCATGTATAGGTGGAAAGAGAGATTTGGAGATATGGATGCTTCCAAATGGAGCTTTTCACCTGCTAATTCTGCGTATTACCACCTTGCTGCCTAATGAATGCTTTGAATGGTCTGTCACAAGTTTTCTATACAAGATAAATTTGCTGTAGGGAATGAATGATGATGCCCATTTTGTTTCATTATTAGCAGTAATATGCTCCATTTTTCAGTGGGAGGAAAAATTAAGGAAGGGGAAATGCTTATAAATAGACTTGTTAATTACAGAGGGTTTTAGACCTTCATGGTAGTGAGAAAGTGATAGAAATATAAGCTTACTTTGCTTAGTGAGCTTTTCAATGATAGCAATGCACTATAGCACAGCTCTTTAATGTTGAGTAGCTGGGATGTGTTTGAGTCTTCTGGGGACGATCTCAAAGCAGCACCGTCCTTGACTCCAGCTCTTTAGACCAGTACTCAGGATGGACTTCATTTGCCATATGCATCTGTTGACATCCTCCAGTGAAATCACAAAAATTACTATTGGCTTTGGTAAGAATTCAGCACACGTTTTGATATTTTACTGAATATGGCACTTAAAAGCATAAAAAGGGACTGAGATTAAATTTGTTTCTATTAGACTCAAGGTATCTTCCTGTTAGGCAGCTCACTAAGGGGAGCTAAGCAGCTGTCCTTGGGAATTGAGTGAGAAAAAAAGGGCATTGATGTGAATCTGGGACTTACAAATCCCTTTTTGGAGACAACCCTGAAATTAGTTCTGTCAAGACACCTGTTAGATATCTTGAGCAAAGTAGCTTTCTGTCTCTTGTGCTCTCTTCAGGTTTTACTTCTGAAAAGGGATCCACCTCTGACCTTTAAGCAAATCCAGCAGGAGTTTGGGTTGAATGTAACCAGTTTCCCACTACATTTCGCAGACCTTTGGGGCTCTGCTTTTTCTCCTAAGGAATTCTGCAAAAAATCCTGGGACTTTAGATCAGACTTTGTAGTTTGGTTCAGGCTTGTGTAGCAAGGAAATAATGAAGACACAGTTTCAGTTCTTCTCCCATCAACCCCTTTTCTCCATATTGGCTAAAACTTCTGTCTTCTCCCCTCTGCAGAAATTCACAGGCTGTACATGAGGGAGGTTGTTGGGAAGCATCTTATGGTTGAGTTAAATACATGCATTACTTAGCACATGCACATCTCATCAGTCTCCTGTTGAACTGGACTCTGCTCCCTCCTGTCATAGCAGGATTAACACTAGCCTGGCCTGAGGAACTATAGTATTTTGAATAGACCATTTCAGCAAAAGCTTTATGCTTCAGAGCTGATATTAAACCAGCAGTAGTCCATCTCCCAGGGAAGGAACGGCTGTGAGATGACACAGTGAGAAGGACTGTTTCTCCTACAGCCGTTATGTGAAAACCGTTTTGTGCTATGCTTGCTGCAGTGTGATGTGTCAGGCATAAAACTTTGTAAATGATCTATAAAATGGATCGGCTAGAGGACAGTGTCCTTAAGGGTCAGCTGGGGAAAAAGAATGCTTCACTGCATGCTCTGTCACTCAGTCTTTCCTCTGCACTCTGCCCATTCACAGATCTGCCCTGAGCTAACTTGAGCACCTCAAAGCTTCAAGCAGGCTTTTGTAAATAAGTGAGTGTGTTAAAAAAACCACGAGAAATGCTTTATGAATGTGGAAGGGGCAGTCTGATCTCAGGACTAGGGAACCAGAAAAAATATTACTGTTCCAGGGTAGTTGAGTGGGAAGAGACCTTGAGTGCAGTATTTCCATTGTGTTTGTGTTCACAGTTCTGCCTGGCCCTGTGACAGTCTTTCCATATCCTGAGCTACATGGGACAAGATCTAGTTAGCTATTGATAAGCTGAAACACATAGGGTCCTACATCTGGATACTTTTGTTCTAAAAATCTTGGTAAAAAAGAAAACATGCTAATGCCTCAGTACTCAATCAACACTGACAGTCCTCTCCTCTTTGAGCCCATTCTGTTAGAAACGTAGCAAAAGCCTGACAATACGTTAATGTATATGCTCCTGGGAAAGGTCTTTCAGTGAGCTACAGAATCTACTTGGAATTAAGGAATAAAGTAATAAATTTGGAGATAGTGATTGCAATGCTTTAATCAATAAGATTGTAGTAAAATTGAGTCTTGCAAGGTCTCATCGTCTTCCGTACTGTCTAGTGTGGCTTCTAAATGAGCAACAGTGCTCAGGTCCTGGTGTGGAGCACTGTCTCTTCCTGAATTTCTTAATTCCCTTGACAGCAGGGGTCACACAGACACACAGTCAAGTTAATTTTTATCCTTCTGGCTGTGGTTGCTGCCTGTATACTCTTTCAGCATATGGCAAATGCAAGAAAGTGTGTCTAGGTTTAAATGTGTTTCAGGGTGAACTACACTAAGCTGTGCTGTTGCATTTGCCATGGGCAGTTAGCACAGCTCAGCTAGCCCATGGAAAGCTGTTGAGATGTGCTAGCTTGAGTGCATGTATAAGTCCTTGGCATTGCAAAGGCAGTGATCAAACAGACTGATGGGTGTGTTAAAGCTTCTGGGAGGCAGCCAAACTCAGCACTTTAAAAAATGTCCCTTCAACACTGGCCCCATGGCTGCAGGCCTTTCTTGTACCTGGAAGGAGGACTTTTGATTCTAGTCCAGTATCTTCTGGTAAATGTCAGTAGTGGGGTGGGCTGGCCCTGGGGCAAAAAGCAGCACTAGCCGCACAAAGGTGCTGTCTTCATAACCTTTTCTTTTCTTTCCTTTCCACAGCCCTTTTCAATCTAATTCCTGTGGGTCTTCGTGTGGTGGCAATCCAAGGGGTGAAGGCAGGTCTGTATGTTGCCATGAATGCTGAGGGATATCTCTACAGCTCAGTAAGTACTTTGCACTGTTGGGGTCCTGGAGTGCTTTGGTTTTGTAGGTGGGAGGAAGGAGGCTGCATTGGGACTTGCAGCATTTTCTGGAAATGGTCACATATCAGCAAATCTTCAAAAGCAGGAACCAGGGAGCTGCTGCAAGGCCATGCAATATTCACTTTACAGTGTCTCCACGGAGACTAATGGCAATTATTCCTGACCTGTGAAGATACACTTTGTGTTTCTTTGAGTAGTTACTTAATGTAGTTCATGTTGTAGAGGAGTTCATGTGGTTGGCTGGTTATATTCTGGTTTCACAGTGCAAAATGGCATGGACTGAATAGAATTCTTCTGAATTGCACCTGCACAACTGATCATAGGTGGTGCCCTAGTGCTGTGTTTTACTGCAGTGTAAATCCACAGCAATACTCTGACTTCATTAAAATGATTCTGGACTATTCCGCTGGCAGAATTTCCCTATATTTGTGTGGTCTTTTTAATGTGCATAAAAGATAAGTGAGGCATTTTTTTACTGACTAATTCCCCTATAACTTTCTTAAATGGCATGAAAGGGCATGAGGTTATTCATAAGATTCTTATTTGAAGTAAGTAATTGATTTTCACAGTGAATAATTGATTCAGTGATTTATTAAATATGGCAGCTCTTTGCCAGAATTTTTTATGCTTCAAATAACTTTGCTCTAGTTCTACATAGTAAAAAGTGATAGTTAATAATACACTTCTCATTTCTGTAGTTATGATATCTTTAAAGTGTATAGCTGAGATTCTAATCTCATCTGCCTTTGTGTAAATTTACAGTGCAGTGATTCTGCTCTTGTCTAGGCATTTACGTAGCATTAAAAGTATACCTGAGAACTGAGATGGGACCACTGAAAGGACAACAGTCTGAGTTGCTTGTATATGATTTTCCCTAACTCTTACCATCCATCTTTGTTCCTGGTCAGTTTTAAACACGCTCATATGGTTGTGATTATCCCCTTTCCTTCAGGAGGTAACAAAGCTCTGTCTCCCCAGTGGCTCAGGGTAGAAAACAGCAAGTGGATGTTTTAGTATGCCTGACGAGATAGGTCTCAAAACTGGCTGCTTGTCAAGAAGAGACAGAGAGATCAATCTGGATCTCTCTGGATGCCAGATGCTTTCTGTTCTTTCATAGCCCAGTAAACCTAAATGACTGCTGCTAAATAAATTACATTGGTTTACTAACAGTGAAAACTTCCTCTTTTTGTAAAGCTATCAGAGCCCAAAAGGTAATACTAAGTGTGGTGTGGTACTGCATTATCATGCCTGCTTCCCTTTACGCATGTAGTCAGGAGGGTCCAGACTGACATTTTGCCCTGTGTTTGTGCAGTGCTGGGTATAAGGGGTCCTGGCCCAGCACTGAGGCACCTCATACCGCTGGTGCCCTGTAAATGAGGACTGCAGGATTGCAGTGTGTGTCTCAGCCACATCCAGCCTGGGGGGATCTTTTTGGAGCAATGAAGGGTCAGCATCTAAACAAATAGTGCAAGGAAGGGAAAGGTATGAGGCTTAGGCAAGAGAAGAAATGGAAGGTTGGAAATATGAAGTTGACAGCTGAGAGATTAAAGATGATTCAGAGGAAAAATATCTCTTGTTAGCAATAGTGAGACCATAGGGAGGGTGGGAGGGACATACCAAGAGGTGCTGGGCAGCAGGAGGACCGTGTGTCCAGGAGACACATGCTAGTCATATGAAGTGTCCTGTTAGGCACCAGAACATACATGTATGCATATGAGGGTGGTTTAATGGGCCCTGCTTATTCCCAGCAAGTGTTTCTGCCTTAAGTAGGAAGGTTAATCTGAAAAAGATAAGGGTGCACTGATAGCCAGTGGTTAATCAGTTACGAATGGTGTCCCTCAGGGATCGGTGTTGGGACCGCTCTTGTTTAATATCTTTGTCGCTGACAGGGACAGTGGAATTGAGTGTGCCCTCAGCAAGTTTGTCGATGACACCAAGCTGTGTGGTTCTGTTGATATGCTAGAGGGAAGGAATGCCATTCAGAGGGACCTTGACACACTTGTGAGGTGGGCTGATGCCAACCTCATGAAGTTTAACCATGCCAAGTGCAAGGTCCTACACCTGGGTCGGAGCAATCCCAGGCACAGCTACAGGTTGGGCAAAAAGGAAATTCATGGTAGTCCTGTGGAGAAGGACTTGGGGGTGTTAGTCAATGAGAAAATGAACATGAGCCAGTAGTGTGCACTCACAGCACAGAAGGCCAACTGTATCCTGGGCTGCATCAAAAGGAGCGTGACCAGCAGGTCAAAGGAGGTGATCCTGCCCCTCTACTCTGCTCTCGTGAGACCTCACTTGGAGTATTGTGTGCAGTTCTGGTGTCCTCAACATAAAAAGGACATGGTGCTGTTGGAACAAGTCCAGAGGAGGGCCACGAGGATGATCAGGGGACTGGAGCACCACCTGTATGAAGACAGGTTGAGAAAGTTGGGGCTGTTCAGCCTGGAGAAGAGAAGGCTGCATGGACACCTCCTAGCAGCCTTCCAGTATCTGAAGGGGGCCTACAGGGATGCTGGGGAGGGACTCTTCATTAGGGACTGTAGTGATAGGACAAGGGGTAACGGGTTGAAACTTAAACAGCAGAGGTTTAGACTGGTTATAAGGAAGAAATTCTTTACTGTGAGGGTGGTGAGGTACTGGAATGGGTTGCCCAGGGAGGTAGTGAATGCTCCATCCCTGGCAGTGTTCAAGACCAGGTTGGATGAAGCCTTGGGTGATATGGTTTAGTGTGAGGTGTCCCTGCCCATGGCAGGGGGGTTGGAACTGGATGATCTTCAGGTCCTTTCCAATCCTAACTATTCTATGATTCTATGATTCTATGAAGTGGACCTTTCTACGTGCTACAGCTTGATGGCATTCATCTCTGAACTAGTAAAAGTTAAACTATTCAATATGAATCAGGTTTTCTGCTTTCAGTAAATAGATGCTGCTGGTCCATCTCTACTCCAGTGATATGGAACTTGCTGGACAGTGTTTTCTTCTTGTATTGACTAGCGTCTCTGTCTTACAGCAATATATCAATGAATTCACTGTCCTTTGGTACAGACCCCAAGGCAAGAAAAAAAGAAAATTTGTAGATAAAATCTGTTAGGAGCAGGGAGTGTGGGCTAAACTATCCATAGCATCAAAAACAAGGGATGAGACCAGTATCCTATAAAATAACTGGATATGGCTGAGAAGAGCTCAGTCTTTTTGCTGTGATTTAACTGAAGACCAAGACACTGTTCAAGTAGCCTCTTTTAGATGCTGCAGTTTCCTTGTGGGGCCAAGATCC
Source organism: Melopsittacus undulatus (assembly GCF_012275295.1). Classification (NCBI taxonomy): domain Eukaryota; kingdom Metazoa; phylum Chordata; class Aves; order Psittaciformes; family Psittaculidae; genus Melopsittacus; species Melopsittacus undulatus. Next base: position 49,412,898 of record NC_047532.1, on the reverse strand, counting down.
CAGTCCAACCCCACATTTGGCATAGCTGTGTCAGTCTTGAAGACTCTGTTGGGGAATTACTTTGGCAGGACTCAAGTCTATTCATCTCTGGAGTGAGAAGGACCCCTGGCTGTGCTACCTGGACCTGACTGCTGCCCACACCGAAGGACACATTGTTCTGTCTCAGTCTGGTTTCCTTTGGTGTTGTGCATACATCTCTTTTCTCTCTCTCCATTTCTAGAAAATACAAAAAAAAGGTCACTATTCCCCATAGATACTGTTCACTCATGCAGATCCACTGATAAATGAATTTTTTATGCTGCTTGGCTGCCTCCCCTGCTGTTTGTCCCAGGCCTTGTCCTGCTAGGACTTCTTATAACAATAACACCCTCAAGCCCAGGTCTGCTTTCAGATAAAATGCAGTTGTCCAGGAAAATGTGGTTTGTTTGAGGTTTTTGTTTGTTTTTGGTTGGTTTTGTTTTGTTTTTTCTTGAGCCCAGATTGTGGCTGCTGTAACTGAACACATCATCACTGTGGGCTTGTTTTGTTTTTTGTTTAGTGTTTTTCTGGTGATATTTAATCTGTCTGAGTCAGCTGAGACCTTGGCTGACATCCTCTGCCCTGGATCAAACCAGAGGCTATTATCAGCTGGGCTCAGAAGTGGTTTGTGCCAGCTCCTTCTGAGTTTGTGTGAATGGGCTCTTAAATGGGTTTACAATAACCAGCCCTTGGAAAATATCTTTCTGGTGCCAGTCAGTACAGAGTGGGGTCCTCTAGAGCCAAACTTGTAGAGAAGGCTCTTTGCAGAAGTGTGCAAGACCTTCCTAAATGCTTGGCCACATTGATACCTTTAGCAGTGAGTCTCCTCACCCCTTTAGTTAGGGATAGGTAGGGATAGTGTGGGGTTGGGTTGCTGAGTTGCAGCCAGCTACAGATCACTAGCCAGCTTCAGAGGCCTAGATGCATTATGTGCCAACCCCATTTTGCTTGGGAAGCAGCTGTTTGTGAATTTTGTGCATTGTTTACTTACACTAGACACCTCATTTTTTTTCCCAGACTAGCTTATTGTTAGATCTGCTGGGGAGGTGCTTATTAGGTAAAAAAAATCAGGTCATGATCTGAGACACCTGTCTTTGCAGACAGTAGGATGCAAAACACTGTCTTCATTGCAAGCTTGCAGAGTCATTGGTGTGTTCCCATTTGATTTCTAGTAATGTAGAACAGCTGTAATTTCCCTGATAGTGCATGAAGGGTTTTATCAGCAGCTGTTCTAGGGAGTGACATGATTCTTCTGAGGATCCACTGCTAGCATTTTAAAATGTAAAAATATACAGAATGAATGAAGGGTGGTGAGTATTATTTGTACTGTCTTAGCACTTAGTGGCTTGGGTAGATGAGACCAAAGGCTGGTTGTTGCAGAGGACAGGGAAGCACAGAATAGAGGTATGTCCTGCTCCAATGAGTTTAGAGCATAATCTTAACAGGAGAAGATACAGAATATGCTCTTCTGTCTCTGGAGTTAATAGCTCCAACACCAAATTAATTTCTACTCCTGTATAACCTTTCTCTGTGAAGTTTCTCTCCTCGGCACCCAGCTTTCTCTCTTTCACCCCAGCTTCACAGGGGCATGGGGAAGAGTGCATACAAAGTGTTTCATCTGAGAAGCAAATCTGGCTCTCCTGGAGCAGAGGCTTATAATGGGGCTCTAGAGCCTCCGCAGGCTCACCCAATCACTCCAGGTACACTGAAATTGCAGCTCGCAATATGACGATATGTATAATTCAGTGGTGTTGCAGCTGGGATTGGTTTTGCCCCAAGTGCATAACACTTTTCTTCTAAAATGTACTGCTTTCAGATATTTCTTGTTGTTTAGCTCAGAGTTCTAATTATTTTTGAAATGGCAAAATGCGATACATAATTTATTGGAAAGACTGAGAAAACCCTAGCTGAGATACTGAATACAGAGAAAAAAAATGGGTCGCTTACGAGAGCTCAGTATGATTTTACAGTATAAACCTCTGAGTTTGAAATGCTGAAATTGGAGCTTGAATCACTTCAAAGATTCCTGCTAATAAGGGAATGATTATGCACAATTAAAAAAAAAAATCTAAACAGCATTGAAAAAACCCAAGTCACTTTAAGAGCTCAGTGTGTCTTTGCATTTTCTTTTTCTCTGCTTTTTTTCTGCTCTATCATTTTGCATAATAAACATGTCTTGCATAATAACAAACAAGCATCTGGGGAAGTATGTATATTAGCTGTTTTTTTTTATTCTGCTTGAAATGCTATAACTATTTTGCTAGAACTTCTCCAGGGTTGCTGCACTCTTATTTACATTGTTTCAAGGTCAGGGGCTGGAATCAATAATGCTGCATTCTCTCCCCTGATAAACTTGGGGTGTTAAACCTGCTCCAGCCCATACCATTTCTTTAATTCCTAATTGACCTCCAGTGGGGCTAGTTGATCTGGTCAGGACTACACATAGGCCAGGCAGGTATCCTGGATATGTTCCTTCTGCAGACTTTGCAAGCAAGGATACTTGCTGGGAGGATTCCCTAGTTTACATGCATCATTAGGGAGTCAGGTCAGTGGAGAGAGAGAAATGTCTCCAAAGGCAAAGCGCAGCAGGAATGCAATGTAATGTGCCTTTAATTTTCCTCCAGAGTAAATAGCCAGTGAGGAAGAGTAGATAAAGGGGCTTACTGAGTAAAGGCATTAACTGGGAGGTGTAAAACTTCTTCTGTTTCCTGGTTTATTCATAAATATGAAGGGAACAAAATGGATGCTCAGGTCAGCAGCTGTGCTGAGGAGTGCCAGCCCCTGGGAGCAAATTCCTGCCTTGCACTGAGTATTCCTGTAATACAGCTCCTGGCTGACACCCTGGCGTACCACCCTGGTAGCATGGAAACTTGTAAACATGGCTACCAATTGCAGTGTGGTCCCTTTTTCCTTGGAGATGTGGTGCCATCCACGTTGTTCTGCTTGGCCCTCAAGAAGCACTTCAAAGGTCCAGCTTTCCTTTCACTGCAGCAGAGCGAGCTCTCCCTTCCTGTGTGTGACTGGTGCAAGCTGGGCAGGACCAGTGCTAGCCTACACTGGTCCAAGGGTTATTCAGGATGTTGTAAGAGCTAGAAATGGGTATGATCTCACTTGGTGGGGCTACCCAGACTGCTTGTCAGATGAGGAGAGCGAGGACAGTTCAATATTGTGGCTTTTGGGGAACAAGATTCCCATCTGGAATCCTGTGTTTCTTGAACTTTCCTAGCAGAATACCACAGTGGGGCTCTTACAGGCAGGCTGCTGCTCTGCACCTTGTATTGACACCTGGGTCAGACTTAGCTTTCACCTATTCAAGCAAGAGACAGTTCAGAGGACAAATCTGTAACAGCAGCATCTAATCCTGTTTTCCTAGCTATCTGTTCCTTGTCTTAAATAATAGTGCAAATAATGAAGAATGAGTATGCTTCAATAAAAAGTGCCTTCTCTTAGTCTTGGTTGCACAGGATATTTAGTAATGTCCTATGTTCCATCTAATGTCAGCTGGAGGCACAGGGATGGGACATTCCCCTTTGTGAGAAGTAGTCTGCTAGTATTGGGATGCATTACGGTCTTTTGCTGAAATTTCATTTTGGAAGAAAATGGGGGGAAAATGCTCCAATGGTGCTGACTCATCTCATTTTGACACTTCCCCAAAGAAACATTAGAAGTTCCCATTCTGAAAGAACCTCAGAATGCTTTATATTGCTTTACCGCTTCTAATAAAATCAGACCAAATGTTTAGATTCTGGTTGAGCATTTTGGTCCCACATGGTTTCCTTGATGTTGGAAGGGGGAGGAGGGCAAAACACTAGCAGAGAGGGGTTGCTCTAAATTATATGAAAGGTAAGAGCAGAAATTACAGCGATGAATCAGTTGTAGCTTCCATCTTCTGCACAGAATTCCTTCTGCTGATTTCCTTGAGGCCAAATATACAGGCCTGACCTTAGATAAACAGAAAGGCAGATTCCTTGGAGCAGGTGTTAAGCAGCAGTATGTTGCACAGAGCTTGCCTAATTTTCTCCTGTGTGTTATGCAGGATGAATTAACCACTCTAGGGAAAATGATGTGGTTAAAGCAGAATGGTCAATGGCAATACAATATTTGAGTTGGATTTTGGTGTGAGGGGAAGCCCTTAGGGAAGTGATGCATGAGTGAAGCACTCATTCCAGCAAATAAGAACCAAAAGCTGACTGTCATGATGTTGTTCGGGAGAGGCAGTCATGGCAGAAGTCCCTTTCATTGCTTTTCCTTTGCATCCTGCTGGCTGAAAGTTGCAGGAGTGGCCAGTAACTGAGTTCCTCTGCCTGGGTTAATATTTTGCGTTTCCTCAAACTCTCCAACCTGCTTTGCTTGTTTTTAATGCTATTTATTCAGTGTCTGTTTTGTCCATAAATAGTTCCATTGTCTGTTTTCCACAAGTGAAACCTAGACAAAACTCTAGGACACAAAGGGTGACAGTGGGACTGTTCTTAACATCTTATTTTGTAGTAAAGGGAGGACAAACACTATTCTTCTTGGGTTCAGGTCTGATATGAAATGAGGGAAGTTCTGAGTGAAGACCTGTTTGGCTGAGGTCAGGTGTATGTTAATTAAGTGATTTGGATCTCATTTCTGGTAACACCAAACTCAAATATAGAATGGATAAAACTAGTGAATAATGTGCCTTTGCCAAACAGTGACTAATGGCTCTGGAGGTGAAAGCAGGAGATAGGACAGTCATAGGCTAAGAAACCCAAGAAAAAAACGTATTGACTGTGCATATAATTATCACTGGGAGCCAAGTGATAGAAAACTTTAAAAATGGGAAACTTTGTTGAACTGTAATGTGGCTTTCCAGGAGAAGGAAAAGGGGCTTGATGTGCCTGGGCAATTTTAAGCCAGACTAGCTGAGTCAGTGGGGAATGTAGTGATCTGTATTGGAAAAGTCTGGATGGGATCCTGAACCATCCCTGCTTTGCTGTGGAAGGGTACTGTCTTGACTAAGCACCTGCAAAGCAAAAATAATTTTCTTGAAGTCTCTGAATTACAGGAACTCAGTTCAGGTCCCAGAGAATTTCTTCTTTTTTTTTTTTTTTTTTCCATGAGCCCCAAGATATAAGGCTGGTTTATGGACTGCCTCACAGGACACTTGTGAAATTGGTGGAGTAAATGTGCTTGGTGGGAGTTATGAACCCGGCCTGAAATATACTTATACAAGCTGTAGTTCAGCAAATTGCTGAAATTGCTCCTTAATATTTTGCTAAATCTGTGCTCCCTGGTCTTCCCTGCAGCAGGGATGCAGCCCCTGGGGATTACCACCCACTTTGAGTTGCCTCTTCTGGCATCTTTTCTGAAAGAGCCACTCCTTACTGCAAGGAAAACTCCAAACCTACCCAACTTCTCTTGCTGTGAATTCATCTGAGTGGGGTGGAATGGATCTGTTTGTACTACTGGCAGCCAGTCACTGCTGTGATGTGTTGCATGCTGACAGCGTGCTTAGCTCTGCAGAGCGCGTGGGATGGCCGGCATGCTTGTGCCAAGGAGCCTGCAATCTGTGCTCAAGCAGGGAGGAGCGTAAGGGCACCTCGCCAGCAGCGATGCCCAGAGGCATCCTGGCAGCAGAGCAGGCAGGCAGGACATGGTTTTGGACCCACTCCATGGTCTCCTGAGCCATGCCTGGTCCTTGTGTCTGGTCTCATGGTATATATGAGGTGCACCAAAAAGGCTCTGCAAGGTCTGTCTTCTGTACGTGCTGGCTGAGGCTGAGCTCAGTTCTGGCCTTGTGACAGTGGGTTATAGGGCAGCAGAAAAGCGGTGTGCGTTGAAGGCAGAGCCCATCCTTCCCTACTCACTGCGTCTGCTGATGCTGGGGCTGACTTGGTTTTAAAAATATACCTGGCTCTCCTGGAGGGCTGGAAATATCAGCCTCAAGGGAAAACAGCTGATGGTTTCAGATCTGCTGGTTGTTTATTACTGGGGCATTTAATTATATTATTCAACTTTTAAATTTTCAATGAAAGTATATCTGCTGCAAGGCTTTTTTTTGTTTGTTTCCCTGTTAGGTTTTTTTCTCTGGAACAGTACAAGAGGCTCTAGGACTGGGCCCATGGAGTTTTGAGATGCTGCTGCCCAACACCACAGGGATAGGCAGGTTCTTTAGGGATCCTTGGCATCATCATTACAATAAAAGCTTTATTTTAACCTGGTTCCTCTGCAGAGCAGGTTGGTTTAATAAACATCCAAAACCCTCTGCAGGGTGGGTCATTTTAACCGAAATCATAGACACTCTGCAGAGCTGATTGTTTTACTAGCTAACAATAGCTTAAGCTCAAATGTGCACACAAAGTTCACTTGGTGCTTGGGAGCCATTTCAGTGGTTCTGATTGCTCTGTTAGGCCCAGGACCCCTTCACAGGAGAAACGGATATGTGATCAACCTGCCCATGGCTAATGCCTGCCAGCCTCACAAGATGGTACAGGGGCTGGGAGTAGAGGGCACAGTAACTGATGCAGGATTTTGAGAAAATAGGAGATTTGGGGAATTCCAGTAGTAAAGTCATGGCCTCTTCTGTGTTGTGGGGGAGGAAATCCTTACTTTGCTAGAGGCTGAGCCCAGATGGGATGGTTTAGAGCCCACACAGCCATTATTTTCCAAGCTTTCTAATGTCTGCAGGACCAGCAGCCATCTGTAGACTTATAAGACCAGAAAACCAAGTAATCATGGTTGGAGTGTTACTCATTAATTCCTTTATGGTGTATCATTGCCTTTCTGCCTGCAGTTAGGTTACATGCTTGATCTTTTACTCTTGTGACTAATTTCACTTGTGTGCAGTTTTGCCATTCTTTAGTTACACCTTCCAACAGCTTCTGCTACATACCTTGTTGCTGTCATCTTTTTTCCTTTTCCATAACCATTCTTTATTAACCTCACATTGGTGTGTTTCAGACAACACAGGCAGACCAAAAGACATGTCTTGGTGGGTGGACACTATATAGATTTATGCCTGTGACATCCCCTGCAGATTTTGCTTAATTAAAAAGGGGACCTTCTTCCTTGCTGATGAGCTCCAGATTTCATCTTTTGTTGTGTGGAGGTGATTGCTCTTCCGTGCAAAAGTCTGGCAAGCCCTGAAACTTTTAAACAATATTAAATTAATTGTCCCCCTCTGAAATCAATATATTCCTTGTATGCACATGCAAGTCACAAATTAGTTTGGTGGTTTAACATCCCAGCCATCAAGAATCACAGAATGGTTTGGGTTGGAAAGGACCTTAAAGCTCATCCAGTTCCAACCCCCTGCCATGAGCAGGGGTACCTTCCACTAGGCCAGGTTGCTCAAAGCCCTGTCCAGCCTGGTCTTGAGCACTGCTAGGGATGGGGCAGGCACGAATTCTCTGGACAACCTGTGCCAGGACCTTGCCACCCTCACAGGGAAGAATTTCTTCCTGATATCTGATTTCAGTCTGACCTTTTTTTAAAGACATTCCCCCTTGTGTTATTGCTACATGCCTTGTAAAAAGTATCTTGACAGCTTTCTTGTCAGCTTGTTTATGTACTGGAAGGCTAGTGTAAGGTCTTCCAGTATCCTTCTCCTTGCTGAACAGCCTAACTCTCTCAGTCTCTCTCCATAGGAAAGGTGCTTCAGCATTCTGAGCATGGCCTCCTCTAGACAGGTCCATATCGTTATGTTGGGGGCCCCAGAGCTGCAGACTACTGCAGGTAAGGAGGCAGTATGAGGAAGTCTTGCCATCTCTGACATAGCCAGTATCATCTGAGTTATGCTTTGGAAGCAACACTGGCCTTTCTTTCAGTTCTATTCTATAAGTTAGATAAATCCCAGAAAGTTGAAAGTATTTTAATATTCACAGTGTGCTCTCTAATCCCCCAAATACATACCTAGGCACTAGCCCCACTCTAAAAGCTTTCTGAAATTTGAACACCCTTTTGACATAAATAAGATGTGGCATGGCAATGGTGAGTCTTCCTATCTCCTCACCACTTTCCTCCTGAGAAGGCTGAAGGATTGGCTTCTCTTTATGAGAAGCTTCCTTGGTCAGCTCTTCTGAAGGCTGAGCATTAAATACATAATTGATAACAGCAGTTGGGAGTTGCATGCACACACGCACACCTTACAGACTCCCAATTGCTGCCTGGGCAAAGCACTGCAGAGGAATTACTGCAGGTGGACAAGGATTGTCTGCTTCTCTCTAAAGGCTCTGAGACAGAAATCAGCATGGATCTCCTGCATAGCCTTTTCTCTTCCACCACTAGATAGATCACTGTAAGCATTAAATAGAAGAAAGGAAAACAGAACCTCAGGGATTTTGAACAAGGCCATTAGGTGAGGAGGCACCAAGAAAGATAGTGTCCAAATTTCTAGGCACGTGCAAAATGATATGAAGAACAAGATATAGCCTAGTTCTGACATACCCACAAGTGCAGCATCTGTGCCTGGCTATTGCTTCCCCAGCAGGAATCTCTCCAAAGCAAGCAGGGGTTGAGAAGGGCAGTTCTTGGTATTCCTGATGCAGTATTCAAAGCCCATTGCACTTGTAACAGATCGTGTGCCTTTTAAAGTGATTTGTTTCCATATTCCTAGTGGGTTGAGGGGTCAACACATTGTCCCATATTGCTCTAAGTTGATTTATGTGCACTGCAGAGGGTTCCCCTTTCCTCCTGACACTGGATAACCACTGTTGGTGGAGCTGGGGCAGCTAACGGGTTTTGAGTTTTGAACTGTACTTAGTGCCAAGGAGAACAGTCACCAGCTGCAGCTGGGGATACCATCTATTTCCTGCAGCCCCCTCTCTTTTGTATTGTGCCTGTTCCCATGTCAAGTAGATAGCTGCAGTGAGGCTCTTGCTTTCCAATAGGACAGAGCAGATGCTGAGGGAAGGAAGGACCTTTGGCAGGGATCCAGCCAGCTCAGGAGATGAGTGCTGTGTAGGTGTGCAACCAGCTGCAGTTGGGATCCATTATGTCAGTTGTTGCCTTCCTAGTTTTTAGAGGAAAAAGTCTTACAGCTATTATACTGGCTTGTCTAAAGCACCTTCCTTCTTACTGTGCCTCTTACTGCCACTGTGGGCATTTGGCTGGGCAAAAAAACCTTCCTTTTTTCTCATTGCCTCTCCAGGCATGCTCTGGGAGCTGTAGCTGAACAGCACTTGCTCTGCTGTCTTGAGTGGAGCTCCATGACCTTCTTAGCTCCTACTTGTCTGTTTATATCTGCACTGAGGCTTAGCAGGATCTTGTCCACAGGGGATGTTTATGCATGTATGTTTCAGTTCTTATCCCCATCCCACCCTGGGGAGGGGAAGAAGGAGGCCAGGGGTGAGGGAACAGGTGCGTGGTGCTGAGTAACTGGCTGGGTCTAAACCATGACAATCTCCCATAGACAGCTGGTATGGTAGGAAGGCATCTAAAATGACACTGCCATCCAATGCTTCTCAGCTTGTAGACTTGTCTGGGAGCTGACATCACCTTTTTCTGGCTTAATGTGGAAAAAACTTTGAGACCTTGCGTGAGGGCTTCCCTTCTTCCTGCTTTTTGCAGTCCTCAAATGCAGTGTTGGTGCTCTGCCCTTGCAAACATTGAACCAAAAGGCAGACATAGTGTCTCTGTCAGGAGAAAGTGGAGGATTGCTACAGGAGTCACATCTATCAGCTTTTGTTTAGGGGGGAGAAATCTATAAAACATCTCTAAGAACAGACCAGCTTGGTTAACCCTGTTGTGATATTGGTGGTCCTGTTGCACTTCAGATTGTTTCCAGTTTAAAACCTGTCACTTGCTTTATGATTTACATTTACTGCCTGTAGCACCAATACACTGTGGTGAGCAGGAAGGGAACAGAGCAAAGGGAAGGACTCTAGAAATACTTGAGGTAAAATCAGAAGCAGGGTAGTCTGGTGATAACTGCCAGTGTTGGACTAGGAGGAGGAGCAGGAGTTCATGCTGAACACCAGGTTTTGATGGCAGGCTAGGTCAGAGAGGTGCTGTGTTACTTTAATCTCTGATGGGAGCATCACGTAAATACTGTCAGCATAATGCAGGACCCAGCCTGTGGCTCTCACATGTCTGGTAGATAGAGAGCTGTTAAAATGCAGTTCTTTTGCCAGGGTGTCTGGGTCATCTAGATCATTGGCAGTGGGAGGAATAAACTTAGCTGAGGCTGCAAATGCTAATGGTGTGGGCCCCTTAAAAAGCGTATTATCACTTACCTGTGAGTTGCTCTTGACCTCTCCCACGTTCTCAGATGATTTTCCACTCATGCTGGGAAGCTTCGTCACATAGGGAAACTGAACATAGAGGAGTGATAGGACAAGGTCATGTGTAGAGACTGGATTAGGCCTTCTGTTCCTCCTGATCCTAATTCTTTGCCTTAATCACAAGCTTTCTTTTCTATCACTGTGATTATTCAGTGAACTGGTGCATCAGCAGAAGCATGACTTGTTTGTTTAGTATCTGGTATCCAAGCAAATCAGTTTACTTTAAAAGCTGTGTGCTGTGTAGGCAGGGCTTGCTTCTCTCTCTGTTTTCCCATTTCACCTCTTTTCTGGCTCCTCAGCCTTTATGTCCCTAGCAATTGTCATTGAGGATAATGGGAGCAGGCAAAGGAACCACAGGAGAGTCGTACTGTGCCAGCCATCTTCCCTTGCACATCTTAATACCATATGTCAAATGCACTTGCTCAGGGCTTCAAAGATATCTCATTTTCAGCCACACAAGAAGCTGGGTCTGTTTATGGTGTCAGCTTCACAAGATGGCAGATGAAGAATTGGAATCAGCTCCTGAGAAGCTCAGGGTTGCAGCAGTGCTCTGAAAAGAAGCACTTGTAAGGTCCTGATGCCCCTAGGAGCTGAACAGTCAGGTCTTGCAAGAAAACCATTTGCAGTGACAAAATTGGGCATGGATTTTCAGACAGTTGAAAGCCTTGCTTTCAGAGGTGTTGGGCACCCAATACATCACCTTGCTCTTACTGAGATGAACATAAGGGTGATCCCTGTGGGTTCATTTAACTTAGCATTCAGCTCCCATAGCTGCCACTCCTAGGGACAGCTAGGAAAACCAGTAACAGAGATGGTAGGTTAGCAACCTATCTGAGCACTGAGAATAAATCTCCTTAGGCTGTGAAGAAATACCTCTCTTTCAATGCTAGGTTGGGTATCAAAAACCATCTGGGTGAATTGCTGGGCAAGTCTGTGTAGCATTCACAGTACTTCAGTAATGCTTTACAGCCCTTGTATGGTGCCATACACTGTGTCTTCCTCTCTCCAGGGTGTCTTGTCCCATGCAGACATGACCAAGGACTTAATGAGAGCTGTGGGCCTAACTCTTGCTTGGAGGTGGACTGGGTATGACTCAACAGAAAATATTGTTCTACACTTTTCTTTTAGTGGTGGAAGCATCACTGTAAAGAATCATATAGCAAGGCAACAGTGGAAAGACTGGTAAAATTTCAGTTTCTGATGCCTTTGCCACTGAATTATATCTAGAGTAAACCTGTTGATGTCCATATAATCAGAAAACTGAGATGAGTGTATCTACTCCAGCATACCTGAGACCATGGTCTGCTCAGTCATTTGGGTCATGTCCAGTGAATGTGTGCATGCTTGTACTACTATGTATACAGGAAATCTGTTCTCCTCTGAGGCATCAAAATCTGAATTTTCCATGAGTTTTCTCTGGTATGAATGTTTTAGGATTTTGGTGAATAAAGGATAATTGGTTAATAATGGAGCCTGATTTGAACACTGGAAGTCATCATGTCTTTTTGTGAAGTCAAAGCATGATCTGCTTTTGTGCCAAAGAGCTCAAAGTATTTTCCAGATAAAGGAGAGAATTATCCACTTTTTTACTCAAGAAAACAGAGGTGTAGAATCTTAAGGTTGTTTCCAACCCTAACCATTCTATGATTCTATGAAAGATGCCTGTTGGTCATACTTCTCTTTGGTTTGTAACACCTCAGTTGAAAAAGCGGATGAAGCACTGAGATTCCTATAGCCTCAGTTTCTTGCATGACAATGGCTAATTTCAAGAGTTTCAAATTTCTCTGCACCCCCATGAAAGTGTTTGCCACTGAATTCCAAGTGTGAATGTCTAAAACCTTTTACTCTATCACAACCTACCTGTTTTGAAAGGAGCTCTGAGAAATGATTTATTAAAGTGTTTTAATCACAGTTTATTACATCTTCAGGAGTTTTTTGTAAAGAAGTTCTTTGTGCAAGTTTATTATTCAAATTTGGAGGAAAGGAAGGAAATCAATTTCCTCCTTTAAAATTACATTTTTTCACCTACTCTAGTTGCTTATCACTCTCTGCCTTGCAGGATTATTCTAATCAGATTTCATATATTAAAAAATAATAACATAAAAATAATTATACCCTTTCAAGTATTTGGGAGGCTTAAGTAAATTAAGATGTTAGGTAGATTCTGCTCACTGTTGCAGCTGTGAATACAATGAAGGCTACCTGGTGTGGCTGGGGAAAGAATAGTGTCTGATGTGTGTTTTTTATCTTCAGAGAGAGGCCAAAAGGGATGACTGAAACCAGCCTTATCCCTGGGGTTTGTTTGGTGAAAGCCTGTTTTTCTGGGTAGCAGCTGGGATGTGGACCTGCAAGGCATGTGAACATGGCCCAAACCAACAGGGGCAAATAGGAGAAAGAGATGCTTCCATGGCTGTAGATCACACTGCAGGAAGCTGCTCTAGCAAGCAGAGCTGCCAGGCTGGTCCTTTGCCACCACCTCTTTCACTGAGCTGTTTCAAAGGGGAACCAAATGTCCGAATTGCTCGAGTGGCTTTGCAAATCTGTCCTCAGCCTAATGCACCAAAATAACAGTCTGCAGCAAGGCCAGCACAGCTTCTCTGCATACAGCTTATTTCTGATTTGGCAGCTCTTTGAGAACCTTATTTGCTGTACATGTCAAGATTGATAGTGATCCTGTGGGGGTGATGACCTTGATCATCCTTTCATTCTTCTTGGTAAGCTCAGTATAAATTCTTAAATTGTCATCAGGGTTTTGCCATGAGCTGAAATGAAAGTGTCTCTGTAAATAGTGTCACGGGGAGGTAGATTCATCATTCAGCATCAGGTCTGGACTTGCAGAAGTGATGGAGGAAGGCCACTCTGAAGCTTACTCTGGCTCCTCGTATTACATTCTAAGTGTTTCTATTGAGTTTGACAGATAATAACTCTGTATTCCATGGGTGAAATCTTCTTGATAGTGACTGAAAGATTATGTGGATCTGTGTTCACAGTCAGCCAGGAAAAAGACAATACACAGGCTGCTGACAGCAGTAGTTATTTTGGAGGTCCCAGGCAAATGAAACTTTGCTTCAGGAATAGAACAGGCCTGCTCAAAATGTGAAAAAAGAGTTGTGTCCTTCTATGCAGATGGAAAGTAAGTCTAGCACTCTTTAGGGTGCTAGCAAAGCACTTTGTAGACTTCAGCTTCCTGCTTTGCCACAAATGCCTTGACTGCAAGATTCAGTTCAGTTGCCTAAACCTAGACACTCGTCTCCCTCTGCAGTGTGCCAGCATATCTTGCCTAGCCTCCAGAAGATCATGCATCTCCCTTAGGTCACGTGTCCTCCTGCCAGCCCTGTGTATGTCTTGCATGCTTCAGATCATCTTAGATGGCACTGGAAGCTTATGTTGAGGTATCTAGATCAAGCTTTTAATTTCTCTGCTTCAGCTGCTCATCTATATGGTGGAGATAAGATTTCTTTCCTACTCCCACAGAGACAGTGTGAAGATAAGTGCATAGGTGATTGACAGGCACTCGGATGTTATGTTGAGGGCACTGTGTAAGAGCTTGAATAGATAAGAGAGTGACTACATGGCAGCATGAGGTTGTTTGGCTTTGGGTTTTTTTTTTTTTTACTTCGTAAGTTTTTCTCCTTCACATGTCCTTTTCCTATTGGGTTGTAAATGCAGTGAAAGAGAGATGAGCTCACATAAGCCTCTCAGACTTGAAGCCTTCCCAGCTTGACATTGCTCCAGATCTAGCTGCATTTCTCTCCAACTCCAGCTATCGTGGTCCTGTTTGAACTATTTGTCCCATGCTACTTGACCAACGAAATGTGGATATACCTTAGCAGTATTTGGAGGCAGCTTTCATTTGGGATATCTCTATTATTTCATAAAAAAAAGTCAAAAAGACGCTCTTGGTTTTCAGTTCTGCCAAGCTGGAATGGTGCAGGGAAGTAGGGAAATCACTATTTGACTTCAAAATGGAATAAATTGACCTGGCACCACCTGGGAGAATAACCCAGAACCTAGCTTCTAGCTATCTTATTTTTCAGCTATATCACTCTTCTGGCACCTAGTTACTTCATTGCCAGTGGTGCTGTAAATACTTGCAGCTCCCTGTGGTTTCAGTGGGATTTCAAAGTAATCACCATCCCCACAGTTCTTTCCCCTTTTATTTACAGACTTCAAAAGCTCCGGTTTATGCTCATCATTTAGGGCTCTGTTTCCTGACATCCATTTGGAGACAGGCCAAAAAAAAAATTTCTATAGCCAAGAGACATTTTCAAAATTTCCTCTAATGGAACTGAGTACTAGAAGTCTCTGGGACATAAGAAACCAAACTAGCATAGATGCTTTAGTCACAGCTGTAGACCCTGCTGAAATCTAGGGCAGGGTATTGAGTCATCTCCTTCCTCAGGTCTCCGCTGAAAAAAATCAAACCATTATTCTGTGCAGCAGAGAACTCCTGTGTGCAATAGGAGAGGTGGGTGCACTGAGGGCAGCAAGAAGAAGCTGTGAAGACCTCCACACTCCGCAGCACAAGCTTTAACCAAACAACTCTCAGAGAAGAAGCTGATTAACCCCATACATTTTTCCAGAGATCTTGAGAGAGAGTCTGCAGCATACGTGTTTAGGTTGTTATGTCCTTTTATTTATCTTCACTTTCACAGTGTCCCATTTCTTTGTGCCTGCAGCCATCAATCATGTGTTCATATATTTGGGTGTAATCTGCTCTCAGTAGTGTCACTTTAAATTGTGAAGTTCTTTCCGGTTAACAGTTTCTCAGTTTCTGTGAACAATACATCGATGTAATTTCCAACAATGTACTTTGCCTCCCACAGCTCTTGAATCTTAAGTCATTGAAACCTCCAGAAAGTGAGAAAAAGCCAACAGAGGCCTTCTGAGTGTATTTGTAAGTCACTGGCATTGCATAGATTCTCCATTCACTTTTACCATTTGGGGGTTCACTGAAAACGTGCTTTTGCCTTCCAATATCTGAAGGGGGCCTACAAGGATGCTGGAGAGGGACTTTTTATAAGGGGCTGTAGCAACAGGAAATGGGTTTAATGGGGTAATGGGTTTAAGCTTCAACAGGGGAAGTTCAGGTTAGATATAAGGAGGAAGTTCCCTACTGTGAGGGTGGTGAGGCACTGGAGCAGTTTGCCCAAAGAAGTGGTAAATGCTCCATCCTTGTCGGTATTCCAGGCCAGGCTGGACAGAGCCTTGGGTAACGTGATCTAGTGTGAGGTGCCCCTGCCCATGGCAAGGGGGTTGGAACTATATGATCCTGAGGTCTTTTCAACCCTAACTATTCTATGATTCTAAGAGAAAGCCATGATAGGCACTCTTGCAATTTTTCCCATATACTGCTAGCACTTGGGAGTCAGGAGCCCTTCTTGTCCATACACAGTTCTTGCTGGATATTTCTCTAGCTAGTTCAGTGGCCTGATACAGTAACTAAGTCATCAACGACACTATCACATCTTTAATTCAAAAGGAAAATTTTTGTGTCTCCAGTTACTCTGCTGGTCAAGTACTTGGCTGAATGGAGGAACTGTTTTCTTCCAGAAGATCCTGGGGGACTAGCTTTTGATCTAGACCTCAGGGCATCTCTTGTGCCCTGTGAAATTTGGCAGCATTCATCTGGCAAAAATATCCCTCCCTTCATCTTTCTAACTCATCTCTCTGTAGGAGCCATCTGTCTGTCTAATCTTCCCAAGCACTAACGGATGGCTGTGCTTAAGAGTTTGACCATCCAAATAGAGTCCTCTAATGATGACGCCAACAATGCAATGCTTGCTAGTGCATGGTGGGCTCTGTGGAGCCTTCTTATAGCTGCTTACTTGCTTTCTTTCACCACTCAGATCTGCAGTGTAATTTTTAAAATTAACACCCCAGTTCCCCCTAATCGTGTGATAATAATGCAAATAGTGACTACTTTTTCCTTTGAAAAAATTGTGGAGGAAGGAAGGATGAATGCCTCAGTAGAACTACACTGTCAGCTATAGAAAGCTAAATCCACATTCACTAGTACAAAGATAAATTTACATAGTCAGAATGGGTAATTGTATAGTGAAGAACACAGTGTGCATGTTATGTAGGTAAATTATAATAGTCTGAGGCTGTCATAATGATAATATTGAGGGAACAAGACAGATTTGCATATTTGAAAAAGTAGGCTTACAAATGACTCTTGTTCATTTAGATAAATCAGCTAATGTATTAGCTTAATACATGGTGAAGACAATATTCTGACTCCTCAAATATATATACTTAGAGAAAAATAAAGATTTAGAAACTATTATTTCAGTAAATAGGAGGATTATCCATAAATCCAATAAGAACCTACAGTTTTTCTTCCCTGTTACAGTATTTTTTGACTTGAAAGCATTTGAAATGATGCTATTTCCTGATTAGATACTTTTTTAGCATTCCCTGTAATCCATTTTCTTCTTTTTTTTTTCTTTTTTTTGAGCCTTTTCTGGTTTCTAGGTAATAAGGGCCATTGAATATTTCTTTAGTGTATGACATTTCCTTAGTGTACAACTGCAGAGTCAGCAGAAAATAACTGTCCAGACTTCAAAGGAGAATTTATTTAATCTGGTTTTTAGATTACGGTGAATAACGGAGGAGAAATGTGTTTCTGGATGTTTTTAGCCTTCAACATTTCAATAGCCATGCCCTTTTCACCTCAACTAACTGAAATATACACTCCTAAGGAAGTTCTGCTATTCAATTATTTTCATGTTTGGGTTGACTTGCTCGGTTTATTCTAGAAGATCTTCATTATCCAGAACAACGGCATCTCAGTAACGTTATCAGTCTGTTTCTTTTCTTCTTAGGGCATCCCATTGCCTTTGATTTTGGAATACCTCCAGATTTCTTTGAGAAAGCAGTTGCAAAATAGAAAGTGTGATTGAACCAGCCAGTTTGGCTTTCTGTGGAAAGCAAGCTGTGAGACCTCTGTCAAACTTGGTTGAATCATTTTTACCTGGAGCAACATTTTAATGAAGTGACTGGGCCAGGACCGGAGGGTTTTCGTCCATCCATCAAGGGGGATGGTGTACACTGAGTACCTGCTTGTACTTGCAGCAGTTTGGAAGGTACCTGGAAAGTTTCATGTGATGTGACAGAGCAAAGCAAAGAGGAGACTAATTAGATGTAGGCACACAGTGGGGAAAAGCAGGCCCTAGAGTCAGTGAAGGTGTCACATCTGACTGAGTGCAGAAAAAGAGAAAGACGATGAGAGGTTCAAGCCTTGAGGTGAGTCCTTGGAAACACAGCCCTACCAAGAGTTTCAGAGGAGGGTGAGCCTCATTCTCTGAGCATCCTTGCCAGCATTTTTCAGGAGAATGTTAGCAAGTTTAAAACAGAGAATAAAATTAGTCTTTGCATAATATGTGATGACTGTTAAAGACAAAGATACCACATATTGGAGGAGATTTGGGGCTGTAGGTCATGTTCCCACACCCTTTACCAGTACATCCAGCACTGCTCCCTGTTAGCAACAAAATACACATCTCGGGGGACTTCTGGCAGAAGTGAACCTGTGTTTAAGAGGATGCAGGAGGAAAGAGACAGAAAATGATGCCCTAAATGAACCTTTACCTTTCTATAACCTCTGGATACACACTCTAAAATAGTGATGAGGTATCAGCAAAGCTGCCTCTGACAAAAAGGCTCATTTGAAGGCAGGACAGCAGAGTTAGAGGAAGTTCATACAAGTCCACCATTGCAGGTAGGATGTCTGTGAAAGATCTGAGCATCTCATGAGACACCCCACCTAGGGAAAGTACTGTGCTCGGCTCTGGGCCCCCAGCATAAGAAGGATGTAGGCCTGTTGGAGTGAGTCCAGAGGAGGGCCCAAGATACTCCAAGGGCTGGAGCACCTCTCTTGTGGAGAGAGGCTGAGAGAGGTGGGGCTGTTCAGTCTGGAGAAAAGGGGTCTCCAGGGAGACCTCGTAACAACCTCCCAGTAACCTAAAGGGGCCTACAAGAAATCTGGAGAGGGACTTTTTACAAAGGCATGCACTGATAGGACAGGGGCTTTAAACTGGAAGAGTAGGTTTACATCAAATATTAGGAAGATCTTCTCTGTAAGGGTGTTGAGGCACTGATGCAGGTTACCCAGAGAAGCTGTGGCTGCCCCACTCCTGCCATTGCTCAAGGCCAGGTTGGATGGGGCTTTGAGCAACCTGGTCTAGTGGAAGGTGTTCCTGCCCATGGCAGAGGGTTGGAACTGGATAAACTTTATGGTCCCTTCCAACCCAAACCAGTCTATGATTCTATGATTTACTTAGAATCATGATGAATATTCATTAGTCTCCCGCCCCAGTTATTGGACTCTCCTTCCTCTCTAGCTTATCATGTTTCATGTAGTCTTTTCTCCCAACACATATATGCTGAGAGCATTGGCCTGCAGGTCTGGGAAACAGCAGGGTAAACATTTTTTGCAAGGCTGGAATTTTCAGCTGGCTTCAAGGCTGGAGACAATGGACATAAACTGAAACACAGGAAATTCTGTCTGAATTTCAGGAAACATTATTTTACTGTGAGGAACAGTTTGCCCAGGGAGGTTGTGGAATTTCCCTCCTTGGAGGGATTACCTTTCTGAGTTTTGGCTTCCCTTGTATGCTTTAATGGTCTTTGCAGGTGGCTTTGGAGATGGTTTGTTTGGTTCAGATAAAGTGGCTTCCTGGCTATAGAAGCTAAGCAAGGACCACAGAATAGAATAAAGCTGAGGAATGTCTTCAGATGGCTTTAAAGTGTAAATGCAAATATGTTGCCAAGATTAGACACAGTGATACAAGTGCAGCAGCAGAGCAACCTCCTGGAATAAGCTAGTGCATAACTATCCCAACAGAAAGGCTCAGAGCCATCTGTAAAGACCACTAAAAGTTACGGGGGAAGCCAGATATCAAAGGGAGAGGCAATAATCAGTCTTCGATGTCTCAGAAGCATACGGGCCTCTTTCCACATTATGCTATGTGAATGCCTGTATCAGCAGTATCAGCTTTTAGGTGATAAAAAATAGAGGGATGCACAGCAGTTTTAGTAGAGTGCTCAGATATAGATTGATGCTATTAACTTGCTGAAAGACCTGGTTGTTTTGAAGGAGCAATCTGGTTACAATTAAAAAGTCAACAATTAAAAATTCTCCCTCCCCCCAAAAATCTGCATATTTGCATTTGTGTTAAGAGTTTTCTTTTTCTGTTGCATATTCCAAGTGGTAATAGAAAAGTGACAGGAAGGACACTTTGAAAA
The DNA here is from genome assembly GCF_012275295.1 of Melopsittacus undulatus. NCBI lineage: Eukaryota > Metazoa > Chordata > Aves > Psittaciformes > Psittaculidae > Melopsittacus > Melopsittacus undulatus. The sequence continues at coordinate 49,393,387 of NC_047532.1, read as the reverse complement.
GAATGGTAGAGAAGATCTGGGTAAGGGAAAGTGGGTGGTGGTGAAGATTCTTTATGTGATGGAAAACCTGTCACTTCTGTGACAAGATTCCTTTCTGTCCAACTTACGATCACCCTAATAAATCTCCACCAGGCTAGAGCCTGCATCCAGACTGTATCATTAGTCACTGGTGACAATTACTAGCAGTCATTATTGCTATATAGAAATTCAGTTTGAACCGGCTGGCTGCGAGGGGAGAGAAGCCAGTGTCTCTGCCCTTAGAAATGTTTGCGGCCAGCAGTGTGTGGTCTAGGAGCTGGTACAGCTGTCTGGTGCCCAACGCTATCCATGCAGCATTTCCATGTTTTTGGACAATACTTGCTGTCCTTGTGTTAACCAAGTTTTAATGAATAATGTGTTCATATGTGTGTTGCTTCCCTTGGTGTGCACCAGCCCTCCTCCCAGGTACTCCAGAAACTCTGAGATGATCCTGCAATCATTGGTACCAATTTTATTGATAATAAAACCGTTGACACTTAATTTGCACTTTCATTTCAGAACAAGGAAATAACATTCCCAATGATCTGCCTTTAAAGGGAGCTTATTTGTTGCTGTTGCTCAGTGAGAATCCAGGGAGATTATCTTGCTCAGTTTGGAAACTGCAGTGTTAATTAAAAGGTCTCCAGAAACCATCTGTCAGTTTTTATTACAATTTGAGATCTGCTCCCACTGATTCTTGTAGTAGGGGGAGAGCAGGGGTTACACTCTGATGACTTGTAATTGCTTCTACATTTGTGTATTGATCACTGTGGGCACATTCACAACAGAAGTTATTAAAGTCAGCAGTGTCATCTTGCTGTTTTCCCTCTATGGCATTTTCCACAGCCACCCAAGTTCTTCCTGTAAGGATGTTTCCTGCCATTACAAATCTGACATTTCTGTGACTGTGAGTTTATTCAGCAAAATTCCCCTAGACATGCTGTTGTGGATTGTTCCAAGCCACAGTCCAACAGGACAGAAGGTGCCTGAGTTAACTTCAGCAGTGAAATTATACAGCAGAAGGCATTATTAAAAGTGGATCTTTAGTCTAATAAATCTTCCTTTATGACTCAGAGATTGGAAGGAATTCAGAGAAGGGCAACAGAAACAGTTACAGGACTGAGGGTTGGGTTACAGGGGGTGTGTTAAGAGAGGAAAAGGTATCAGCATTTGATAAGGGAGAAAATTGAGCGTGTAATGTGCTGTACTTAGAATGGGGATGTTTTCAGGAAACAAAAATCATTGCAAGTTATATAGAAAGTTCTAGCCTGGTGATGGGAGTGCATTAGTTCAGTGAAACTAGCTCTGCAAAATGGGGGTTTCCAAGTGTGTATTGAATACAGATATGTGATTTAAATCACTGACCTTGTGCCGCTAGGGATGTGTCCTTTGACTTGGTTCATAACCAAGGATGGGAAGGGCAGGGGACAGTACCTTCCCTTTTGGTACCTGCGTGCAGGGGACAGTTTTGTTCCAACAGAAGAAAAATCCATCTCATTTACAAAGGATAACAAGTAATTTGGGAGCTAAAGAAAGCTTTTCTTTTCCATTGAATGTGTGTTAATTAACTGTCTAACTCACAAATGAACTATTAGTAGAAGGTGCTTAAGTAAAATGCCCTGAAGCTGCCATTTTGCTTCTTAACCATCTTCTCTGGAAAAAAAATGTTGGGATCTGCTGTGAAGCCCAGTCATAGAACTGAGGAGAGCCTGCAGCAATCATTCTGTAAGGATGCTGGCAGCATTTCCATCCTAGCTCTGTTTAGATCTCTTGGCATCTTTTCACTGTAGCAATGACAGTTTTCTTTTAACCCACCTTTTATACCTGTTGGGTTTTCCTGGAAGCACCTTCTCTGATTTGTGCTGCATATATTCTAAGCTACTGTATTTTGGATTCATTGTGCATGTGTAATATAGGTGCATCTGATCTTAGAAACTACAAGTTAAAGGAGTTTCTAGACTGTTGGTTCTGAGGTGATGCTGATGTTTTCCCTGCTCGTTATGGGAACAGAATCTGCTGTCGTACTGACTTTTGACTAAGACCAGGTTGGATGAAGCCTTGGGTGATATGGCTTAGTGTGAGGTGTCCCTGCCCATGGCAGGGGGGTTGGAACTAGATGATCTTCAGATCCTTTCCAATCCTAACTATTCTATGATTCTATTGCGCTCCAGTGTGGCAGGGAGGAGAATGTGGATGTTTTCCTTTTGCTCTATTTGTGGATGAAGGTCGTGTTTCCCTGTGCTCTCTCTGGGTGCTGGTTCTGTGGCATCCATTTATGACTTCACATTAGGATTTTTTACTACTCAGTTACTGCTTGCTACTTACATTCTGTGCTGCTACTTTTCTTGTGAAAGTATTGTGGTGACTGAGGTAGTGGGGACTGCTCTGCAAACACCTCCTGCTTCTTTTTGGGGGACAGGGCTTCTCTGTTTAGCACACATGGGAATCTGAAAAAAGCATCAGGAACGCAGACAAGGATTTGTCCCAGCTTGTCAGCTACCCGTCAGAACAGATGCGAAGTGTGTTTCAGTCTGATGCCTCAGCACCTTCTTTCTTCATCCCTCTGGGAAGGCAGAAAGGACAACCCCAGCTCTATTTTCACCAGGGGAAAGTGAGAATTACTCACCATAGCACTGCACGAGTCAGTCTGGATTTATATCGGCATGATTGAAATGGGCTTGTAATTGCACTGGGGGAGAAGGGAAGTTCAGATTGCTTTGTTTCCAGCATAGGGTGGCTGTATTGTGGAACAGGTGTCCTTACCCTGAGCCTCAGAGCAGATTTCCACCAGGAGCAGGAGCAGACAGGGATTTCTGTCATGGGGTGGGTACCCCTCCCTCCACTCCTAATGGGACTGTTTGGTTCCCAGTCTCAGCAGCTGAAGGCACTGATAATATTACTGCATACAGAACTTTGCTAGGGCACAATAGCTTGCACAATTTAATTATTTTAATTGGAATTAACAGGGAAAATAATTCTCTCTTTCAGCAGGAATAAGCAGGATATGGACTGTCAGTATCTTTTAAAATGAGCTCTGCTGAAGGTGGAGGTGCAGATATACGTACTCAGCCTGCTTTAATGAGATTTGTCTATAATGTAATGAAATTATTCTAGGTTAAACTCAATCACAAAAAAAAGGTGCTTCATTGTATTAAGTCATATTTGAGATTCAGAAATCTCATTCATATTATTGATGAGATAAAAGCCATCAGGAATTATGTCATTTTGAGAGATTTGCATGCTCCAAATAGAGGTTGGAGAACAAATATTGCCCCTAATGGTGGGCCCAGATATTCCGTGATGTGATAATTCATAGATTTCTTTTCCGAATAGTTATTAAACTAAGAAGAAACAATGCAGATTTGCAAAATATTGAGATGATTTTATAAAACTTAGACATGGAAAGCAACCTTCAGCTGACAGATCATGAGTTGTTTCAATTTAAGTGAAATAAAAGGCTAAACATAGAATTGTAACTAAGATTTATTATTTCATTAAAGTGAAGGAAACTGGTTATAGAGGCAAACTAAGGTGTAGAACCTTGGATTTAAATGTAAAAATGGCTTGGATTTTTTTTTTTTCTCTGTGAAAGAAGGAAGAAAACCTGTAGAATTAATGTGCCAGACAAAGGAAGACTCTTCTAAAGACATTTAATCTAACAAATTTTAAAACCACACATACAAAGAAAGCTAAAAATGGGGATATTTGATGCAGGCAGGAAGTCCACAAAAATACAAAATGTGATTCACCAAAGAAAATTACTGCTCTCTGTCCAGAAAGCAGAGGGGAGAAATAAGCATTACAAATAGAAAGAGAAGTTAGATTTTTAATTTTATTTTAGAGTGTCAAAAGGAGAGTGGGAGAAAAAACAAAACCAACATAGAGTAAAATGCTATTTAGCCATTAACACTACAGCAGGAGAGAAGAAGTAGCCCTGATTTGTGATGAGGAGCAAGTAGAGACTGAAGGTGATTTAAAGGGATCCCCAAATATGTGAACAGAAGGAATAGCGCTTTTCATTGCTAGGCAGGGATGGTCTTGCCAGAGAGGCTGGAGGTAGTGAGTATCTGGGAAGAAAAATGAAGCAACTGCATCTAAGGAGGAAATGGTGCATCAGACTGCTGAAGGATCTGACAAACCAAACTGAGAGTCTGTTGATGTACAGTTTTGTGAAGGCTGTGTTCAAATGTAATTCATACTGGGGAGTACAGGAATTTTATTTAAAAATCAGCAAAATATGCATTATGGGCATATGCAGGTTCATCCTTTTGACTTCATTGTTACCCTAAAAGGGAAGAATCCTAAATGATTTTAAATAATGATGGAGATAATGAGAAAAAATGTTACTGGAGTTTAATAAAGGTAGATTGTGCAGATTACTGTTGTACTGGTCTTTGTAAAATAACTGACTTTCTATATGGGCACAATGCAGTAGATCTATCTGAATTTCAGCAGAGCATTTGCTATCATGTCATAGGTGTTATTAGTCCAATTGAGAAGGGCCAGATTAATAGAAGAGAGGATTGCAAAGGCCGTAAAGATGCCTGGAGTGGAGATGACAACAGGTTGTGCTGCAAGGATGAGTCTTGCCCAGCTGCAAAGCTGCTGAAATTTGAGTGAGGAAAGCACATACTGAAGCCAGATCTGTGAGATGCTGTCACTGCAATGGGCTGCTGGAATATTGCATAGGAAGAACAGTGTAATTCTGGGCACTGGAGTTAGAGAAGCATTAGTCACACAGAAAGCTGTTATATTAAGTCGATACTAGAAAATTGGCCTAATAATAAGAATTTGGAAACAACAGCTTAAACCTTGTTTGTATTATTCAAGGACAGGTTGAGCAGGGCCTTGGGTGACATGGTCTACTGAAGGGTGTTGCTGATCATGGCAGGGGGGCTGGAACTAGATGATCTTAAGGTCCTTTCCAACCCAAACCATTCTATGGTTCTATGATTATTTGCTTCAGGCAACTGTGAACCATCAGTGAAATGCAGCTCAGAAAATGCCAAATGACTGTGCAAATACTAATAGGCACAGATTACCCACAGAGAGCTAAGGGTGTACTGAAATGCTAAAGAAGTCATCACAGAGACACAGTTTAACTTGTGCATGCATTTCTGATTATTTGTATTAAAAAAGATGGAGCAGGGCAAGTTCAAAGAAGGTCTTTTCATATGATCTGCATTTAACAGTTTTTTTTATTCCCCAGCAAAATGGAAGATGAAAATGCATTGTAATTACTGTATAAATTAACACCAGGGGGTAAATACCAGCAATGTTCATGCTGAAGACCAAAGCTGGCACAAGAACAAATGGTCACTGCCTGGCAGTGAGTACAACTCAATAACTCATTTAAAAGTGAAACTTGATGGACTTATGAAAGGGATGATGAGATATTGCCAGGAACTGGACAGTATGAACCAGGAAGGTACTTTCTTTCTAGTAATTTTCCTCTGTCTTAGAATAGCCATTTTTTATAGCTTGAAGTCCAATTATGGTGAGATTGTTTTATTTTAAATTGAAGTAATTTATAAATGACATTGAGAAGAAAATTTTAAATGGCAAAAACCCTGTAAGTATTCCCTTGGAAAACTGCAAAAGTGCTTATAAATACACCTTTGTAGGATGCTGCCAGTGAATTGGAACACGCAGAAAGAAGGAAATTGCCAGATATGGCTCACAGTGCTACCAAAGGATGTTGCAGTGTAAGCCTCTGTAAATGGCTGAAGTTGTTTTCCTGTTAAACATATGTAACACCAAGGGACTTTTCCCAGCCATGCCCGGGCTGCCTTTGCATAGGACACATCTGGGTGCACAGCAAGTGCCCACATAGCACAGCTGCTGCCAAAGCAATGGACAGCAGTCTTGGTCCATCAGGCATGTTCACAGCTTTGGGAAAGAGTTTCTGAATCCTTCCTCAGTCTGCCATATGGGGAGAGCTTTCTTCTTGTTAGGTGAAGGCTTAGTGGAGTCCCATGTCCTGCCAGGCCTGGTACCTGAACCCAAACTACTTGTTAGAGCCCCTCAGCAAGAAACCTGTAGAGCCTCTTATGTGTGCCACACCTTTTATTCATATAGCAGGAGAGACTTATAAGGGGGTATGTTCTCAGCTGGGAGCTGTGCTGGCAATTCCCAAAACTTAATTTTTCCCAAAGTCAAATGAAGTTAATCACCTGCTCATCTCTTTGCATCTTCCATTGTTCCTGTGCACTTTGCTGAGAGATACAGATGTTTATGATGTTTTCAGCTCACTGATCAATATTCTGCAAGTTATTGAGCTTATGGATACCAGTGATTTCCTGCTCTACTTAATGTACTTAAGTAAGCTTGGTTTGTTTTTCTTCCTCTTGCTAATATCCACCTGGTGAGTTAATTGTGTAAGAAAGCAGCCATAGAAGACAGAAAATGCAAAAAACATGACATCAACTCAGCTGGGAGTATTTTGCAGTTCAGACCCATGTGCATTAGGGAAGGGAGTCTGTAAGAGGCTGGGTGGCAAAGTTTGCTGTGCTAGAGGAAGCTGTTTCTGGTGATGTTCCCTTGATACAGCTCTGAATTGTGAGCAGAAGTAATGTGCTCTGTCCTGAGCTATCTTGGTTTGACTGCAGGGAAGGGCAAGCCATGCATGGATTGTGGCCTTCCACCACAGAAGCTTGGATGAGGGCTAGATGTCACTCTTAAAGGTGAATATTAATTTTAAAAAATCATCCTTCAGTTCTTCAATATTTATTGCTGTTCTGTGAATTGATGGGAATTCAGGCAGTGTTGCTTGGTTTACCTGACATGGAAAAGGATTTTACAAGGTTAGATTAAAGCCAAAATCCTGGAGAGATGTGACTGTGTTCACTTCTTGTTGGGTAGCTCATTACCAGGGTATGGTAAACCCTATTCTGCTGAGAGCATTGATACTTGAATCTCAAAGCAGAACATGTGAAACAGCAGTTGAAAGTGATGAACCCAGTACTTTGGTGGCAGACTTCCACTCTGTGTAAATAAATATCCAGTGGATCGGGGTATTGAGCAAAAGCCTCTGGAATTGTGGTGGAATAGTCCAGGCCAAGAGGCAGTATTGAGGCTGGGTTGTTTCGGTGTCTCCTGGGGCAAGTGTTCCAGTTCATAGAAAGCATCAGTTTAACTACTTGAGAGACAGTGGCTTTCCTTCCCAACCCAGCCCTGCTTTCTTCCTGGCTTGTTCTTCTTCTTTTTCCTGGCAGTCTCTGTACTAATTCTTCCATTGTCTTACCCTATGAAATTGGATAATCTCAGTAGCTCCCTTCATTGATCCCTGCCCAGTCAGTCCTAGTTTATCTCTTGCCTTCCTCCCTTTCCCACATTTCCTTTTGTCTTGCTTTCTGGTTGCTGGTCCAACTTTCTCTCATTTGTATTCAAATTGGCCAACTCCTCCATTTTGTCAGGATCCAGCAGAGAAGATAGATGAAAAGAAACCTCTCTGCTGTCTAATTCAGAGCAGTCCTGGCACAGCCTGTAACCATCCAGAGTTAAAATTGCCAGGAATTTCTTCACTGGAATGCATTCAGTTTGGACAGAATCAGTAGGAAATAACAGCTCTTGAACTACAGCACATCTCCCCTGTACTCATGTGTGAACTGCTCATTTTCACAGATCATCAGCTTAGCTAAATCTTGGGTGAATATTTTTTACTCCGAAGGATGAGGATGAGGGATGTTTCTGCAAGAAAACTTAAGCAGCGTTAGCATATTTTTTCTTACTTTTTTTAAGTGAAAATGTATGAGCTGTCATAGCTGAAAGTTTCCAGGTGATTTCATCTTGAAATAGTTGAAATTATCAGTCAAATTGTTAAAACTTGGCAAAGTTATAAGCATTTGAAAACAGGGCTTTATCAAGGAATTTGTTGGACAACCTTAATAATAGTTTCACCTACAACAGCAAAATTCAGTAACTCAATGTATTTCTGAGGCATTAGCACTACTACACAGATGAATACCATTAAATAAATGGGACTTAAGAGAGTGCAAAACACTGGTACCTTGGCACTGAACCCTGTGGTTCTACTTTCAAATTTGTATTATATGAGGAGAAGAACAAAATAGAAAACAGCTTGTTACTTGTAAGATGTGCATGCAGCAAAGCACATGCTGCAGGTAGTCACCAGCACTGTGTCACACTTTAGCCTCATCACCCGTCCCTTGTTTCCACCTCACAGCTCAGAATTGAGCAAGATCTGTGGCAGTGCCAAACTGATGGATAGCCATCCCATATTCTAAAGTGCCCTCCCTGACAGCACGGGCTGTGCCAACAAATCTAACTGAGAAAGTCCAGGATAGCAACTCCAGGCCATTTATCAATTCAGTTTGAGGCTTGCAAGGTAGAATTTCTAACTTCTCCCAGTGTCAGTACCAGGAGTACAAGATATCCATCCCCAGCAGGCTTCCTCCTTATGTAACTTTCTCCTCTGCTCAAGTGTAATGAACAGATTAATCCTGCAGCCTGTGTGTCAGTTTAACCTATCTTTGCTGAATAGACAGAAGAGAAAAAGCATGAGACAAATGGAGTATACACTTCATAGTTGTGCTTCTTTCGCCAGTTTGTTGCCAGTTTGTTTTGTTGCCCTTGCTTTGCCCTGTTATAGATAACGTCTTAATATGAGTTTGTTCCAATAGGATGCACCTAAAAACATGAAAATAGAAAAGTGATAGTGAGTCTAGCAAAGTAAAGCACCTCTACTGTGACATGTAGAAAGATGGAAGTGCTTTGAGCTTTAAGGTGCTTTAACTGCTAGAGAGCAGAATGAGACCAGATACAGGGTACATTCTGATTACTGACAGAGACCTTGGACATGGCCAACTCCCATATTTTTCAAAATGTTCTGCAAGGAGGAGATTCCATGAGTCATCCTTGTCATGGTGATAAGCTGAGCCTGAAAGAAAGCATTGGAAATGCTTTGCTGTGACATTAGCTTATGGCTTTCTTCTTGCCGCAGGGAACCAGTGTTGCAGTGGGATAACATTAATGGGAAATGCAGAGTTGTTTCCACTCACTTTCCTCATTAAAGGGGCTGAACTGTGCAGTGTGGTTAAGGTAGTTCAGCCCTTCACCTCTCCTTCAGCCAATCTATTCTTTAGAAATATTGCTTCCTGGACAACCAGACAGCTTCTGCATATGTCTGATAGTTTGGGCAGGCAGGCAGGCAGTTGTCATGGTTATGGATGCTGCCTAAGAACCAAAATAGATGTATAGAAAGACAGTGAGAGAAGTTGGCACAGATCCTGTCTTTTCTGTACATGAGCTGACAGGATGTAGCATGGAGGAACCACCTGTGTCCTGGCTCCCTCCTGCTCCCTCAAAGACAGGACTAGCCATGTGTTTGGCCTTAACTGCTGGAGACAGCAAAAGAATCTGAACTGTCTGAAAAATGAGAAGTGTCTCAGTGAAGATTTTGTGGGAGAAAATAGACAAGTGAAGATGTTAATTTCTTAGGAAAAAAAAAAAAACCACCCACATTTCTTGAGTTCTAATTTGCAGGGAATGAAAAATATCCACGTCTGAGCATGTAAAACTTTCCTTCTAGCTCTTGGAGAGAAATACCAAGACGTAACACTGCCTGTGCTCTTCTCAAGCTGGCTTCCAAATGCTATTTGTTTTTAGCAGTATCTATTTTACTGTTTCTCATAATCACAAAGTACTTCCATGGGGTTTCTACACAAATGCATCAAAACTCAAATCTATAGGGAGTTCCACTGAAGACATGGTGAGCTGCACCTCCTTGGCTTCTGCTGCCTTTGTCCCTCAAGACCCTAGGGAAACTGGCCCAGCCTATGCAACTGCACTACTTTGTGAATTCTAGGTAAACAGCTGCAGGACATGAATGTCAGTCATAAGCCCCTGAGAACTACCAGTCAGAGTAGTTCCCCTCTGTGGCAACCAGGTAGGTAAGCAATCCAGAGGTCGTGTAATTCCATCTCCTCCTGCAGGTTTGCAATTGCACCTGGGATTGCAAGGGATGTTGAAAGACAGAAAGCAAACTCACTGGAAGAAGGTGGTGGAAAGTTTTAGTCAAAGGTGGTGCATGGTTTTGGACAGAGCCTTGGCTGAACTCTGCACTCAGATCCTCACATGATCTCAAACAACAAGAATTTTGATTGAATTCAGTCTGCTGGCATCAGGTCCTGCACTATCATGCCTTACTCTAATACTTTCCCTCTCTTTCTGTTATGAAGCCTAGAATTACCTGGACATTTATTTGTAACACCACAGGATAAGGAGTAAAAGCAGAGGGGTTATTCTGAATGCTTTTTAACCCAGTTCTGCCTTTTGAAAGCCTCTTGTAGTAGGGTTTTAAGGTGGTTTAGGGACAGAGCCTAAATGTGATAAAATGTTAGTTAACATGATGGGATAATCAAGTCACTTTGATTTCTCCCCAGGCAAACCTCTCTGCAGTCTATTAAAATGATATATGATGCCACTGCCATTTCCCTCAGCTGTAGTCAAGGAGATATTTGTTTTAATTCAGCACAAGATTGCCCCACAGGCTCCGATTTCTACTACCCATATTGATGTTTGTAATTTATTGTCCTTTTACAATACACACTAAAAGGATGCTGTGTTTGCCAGGCTGGCTTTTGAGAACTTAATCTCTGAGTCAGTCTGCACAGGATATACTGGAATTGTTCTCTGTCAGTTGTTAATGTACTGTGTCATACAATATTAACACAGGCCCCATTTGTTTTTAAGCCAGTCTTGGGTTTAGTAAGGGACACAAATAGAATATAGCATACTCATAAATGTAAAATGTATTTCTTATTAGCTGGGTCTTCACCTTCAAATATAAATGACCTGAGAGGTATGAGGAACCAGACCATAGATGATAGTACATGTTAATGTCATGTTTCATCCAGCAGGAATGGATTTAATTAAAAGGTGTATTATTTATGAGGCATGTTGGGTGAAAGATGCTGCAAAAGTGCAAACCCATGTTTTAAACTCCCAGTTTAAGCAAACCCTCGAGAACTGGAACTATCTAAAGGTTACAGGCACTAATGCCATGTGAAGCCATGCTGAGCATAATCCACAGGTTGGAGTAGGTGATGTAGGCAGCTACTTCCACTCTTTCATCTGATACATTTTATAGCTGGCAAATCTGATTTTCACAGAACTAGACTTTTTCAGAGGGAGAATGGCAAATTGACGAGATGTTATAATTTTTCAATTAAATTATTTGAAACAAAAAATTCACATAAGAAAAGACTTCACTTTCATTTCCACTTTTTTTTTTGTTGTTACAGTTGTTTTTTGTTTTGGTTTGGGTTTTTTTTTCTGACCTGCTAATGCATCAGTATCTTGTCCTGCTTTGAGCCAGTAACATTCCAGATATTCCTAGCAAGGCTGGTGGTTCACTCCCACCATCATGTATGTGGCTGCTCAGGCTGAGGTCAGGCCCTGCGACCCCATGCTGTGTTATATTCTTGTGGTTACATATCTTGCCATTTTATTTTGTTTGGAGAGCAAGACAGTGGCAAAGTTTGGCTAGACCACATCCTTGGAACTAAAGTATTATTGGGAGTAAATCTTGTGCAGCATTTTGTATTTCTTAAGGCTAAAGAGTATAGTGAAATAAAGGTAAAAGCAAAATTGCTGGATGGAAGAAGAGCTGTTAAACTAGTTGAGATCAGATTCCTTTGAGATATGGCTGAGGATTTATAATGGGATCTCACGGTATCTCAATATGAGAAACTTCAGTGAATCAATGAGGAGATGCATAAAACCCGTTCATTTTTCCTATCTATCCCCTCTTATTCTTGCCCATCTGAAAAGCTTGGCTTATTAGAAAAATACAATAAAAGACTAATTGCAAAGAATGGGGGATTTTAATGACTTCATTTACATATAGGGAATTAGTTGAAAATCAATATTAGACTGCCAGAAAGGAGAATTAAACGAATGTTTTTTTTCTGTTTTTTCATTGCAAGGAAATGGAAATTTAAGCAGTGCGCTTTTGAATACTCTTTGGGATTACTTTCCTGTTTCCTTCCCCTAACAGCTTATCCTTTATTCATTTAAAGACTACTTTTTTTTTTTCCTCATCAAAATTCAAGTATAAAAGGAACTTTTAAAGTTTTCTTTGTACTTATGGCAAAAAGCTGGCCAGTTTTATCAGCAGATCCTGCTGTCAGATGATGTCAGAAGGGGATAGTGCTTTTATACCGAGAGCCTAAAGTTAAGGCTGAGAAGGAAACACTGAAAAATATGCTGACTGTTCTGTAGGAACTAGATTGTCTCCCCCAGATATGGCCTTTGCTGCTGCCTAGAGAGGTGGGTAAATGCAACCTGAAGTCTGGTCTCAATAACACTGTTGCAGTTAATCTTTAATCACTCTGTGAGCAGTACCTGGCTGAAGTTTCCAAGCAGAGCACCAGTGAGGTGAGCCATCAGTTTGTGAAAGCTACACATTATTTTAAATTATCATTCTTGACTGCAAAAGCAGTTGCAATGGACTCTTCTCTCATCAGCATAGGGCTCCATTCCCCTCCAGGGTAAAGGCAAGTGACAGAGTGAACTTCTGTCCCAGCTGCAGGACACTTGCCATGTCCTGGTGTGGTAAGCTGGCTATGGCTTTTGTTTGAAGCAATCACTGGCGGGGGCCTACACCACCCCATTGATCCATCTTGCTGAGCCTGGAGGGCAGCTAACTCTCCTCCTTGTCTTGGTGCAGGATAAACTGTAGTTCAGGTCCTATGTCTCTTCATACCTCCTGTACAATGCATACATGCCCATGTTGCTGCCTAAATAACCATAAATACCTGTAACTTCCACAGAGATCTCTCCATGCTTCCATACTGCTCCTGGAAGGGACCACTGCAATCCACATGCTTAGAACCATACTTAGAACCCACATACTTAGAACCATACTTAGAACCCATATTTAGAACCATACTTAGAACCACTGCAATCCACATACTTAGAACCATACATGCAATCCCAGATTGACCTCTGGGATGGGACATGTGTTTGCTCCCCACTTTGCCATCTTACCAGCCCCACTGGTTACTCTGTTCTTTCTCATTCACTGCTAGCTGAGAATCCCAAATCTCCACTATAACCACTTTCCTTATTTAAAATACAAGGTTAAAAAGAAGTCATAAAGGGCCTAGAACTGCCACTTGGTCAGACGTGGTGAAAACGGGAGTTATATTATGTGAAGCATTAAAATGAATGGACAAAATGGAAGACAAAAAAGCCTCAATGGCCTCGAGTGTATAAAAGATGTCACCTTGAATGATCAGTGATTTGATTTTTTTCCTGAGGCTTGATACAGTCACTGGATTTAGAGTCTTCGAGTTTGAGATGTTCAGAGGACAGGGAGGGGATCACGTTGTTATGGACTCTCAGATGAAGAGGTATGTAAAGCTTGTTTTTGTTTAGGTGACTTAAAAAAATCTTACCAAATACCCCAGATGGACTTAGTAAGAACCTGTGATACCTGTTCTCTTGCTGTCTCTGGTCCATACTGGAACTGACTCCACCTGCCCATCACACCATCTCTGCTCCACAGTGTGGTGGAGTGGGGGCTTCCCATGTGGGATTGCTGTGTCATTGGCACAGTGTGTCTGTTGGGAAGAGCCCTCCCTCTTCTGCCTACAGTGTGAGCTTCACCTGCATTTCTGAGAGATGGGAATTAACATTTCACTGGGCCACCCTTCAACACCTTACAGAGCTTAAGCATCTGGCTTGCATATATCCATTTGTACTCAGCTCACACTCCTGGATTTGAAATATATGGAGGGGGAGAAGGGAGCAGGGCAGGATTGGGAGTGAAATCTGTGATCTTTGAGAATGTAAAGGTGATTTAAAGCATTGCCATTCCATTATAGTGATATTGATCTAGTCTACACTGAGAGAGATGTGCTTCTGCAGAGCTGTTGCTATACAGAGCTTGTATAGCATATGAACATGGATCCAGATGCTGAACCCGCAGGTTTCTGAAGCACCTGTTTTTGCAGGCATCTCTTGCAGTTGCAAGGGATGGACGATATTATTTAGATTCATCGTGCATTTGAGGAATATTTTCCAACTGTGATACATCCTGCATTAGTTTTAAATTATTCAAGCTTAAAAGTATAAAGAAAGGTGTTCTAAACACAAAGATATTTATTTAGTTGTACATCAAGAAGAATAGTGTTTCAACCTGCATTTTCTCCCAATACATACATAATAAAGCTCAGAAAAACAAAACAGTATCTCTTTTCATGTGTGCTAAGGCTGATTCATCACTGACATGAACATTGTTTCCTTTTCTGCCAAGGGAGGAGATAGCTCAGTCTTTGATCTTTGGAGAGTCTGGGGATGGAAAAGCCTTCAGAAGTCCATAATCTCTCTTTTTTTACCCTTATCTGCATCTTGAGAAGGGTTCTGCAGGTTTTTCTGTATCAAGCTGCCTGTTAACTTGATAAAAGGTTTTGATTTCTTCCCCCTTCTAGAGGTCTTTCTACTCTGTGGTGGATTTACACGTATCTGCACACAGGTGTTGGTGTTCTATGTCAGGATGAAAACTGACATAATGTAAAGTCTTCAAGAATAATATCCACAAATCTCAGAAGAGTTAGCTGTTTTCCATTCTCATCTCCTGACCTGGCCTGCAACTATTGTGTCTGATGGAAGTTATGGATTACCTACTAACCACCATGGTAGTTTAGCCAGGCAGAAATGAGTAAGAGATTTAGAAACAGGAGTGTGACTTGTCTCAAAATTGGGAATACAGTTGTAAGGTGCTTCAGTATCACCTCTGATGAGGCATCAGTGTGCCTAGAACAAATGGTGAGGAAGTGTCTACACTGTGTTCCTCTTGTCTGCTCTTCTACAACTACAAATAACTATGCAACTGACTCTTATTAGATAAAGATTCATAGAATATCAGTGCTGAGACCCACAGAATGCTTCTCTAAAAAGATCAAGGACATAATAAGAAAAGGCAAAGGCAAGAATAACACTATTAATTTCATGAGTACAGGGGATAAAAATGAGACATTGCGTTTGAGCTCTGCATAAAGAAACAATATTTTTATATAAATGAAAACCAAAGGTTAGAATATTTTGACCAAGTATTATTTAGTAGCTCTTGTTCTTTCCCAAACAGGATGTTCTAAACACAGATACTTTATGTAGAAGAATTTATCCATCAGATAATTCACTTGCCCACCTCTTCTGTTCATAAAATTTGTAATTCCTCAGTCATCATTCATACACATTATCACATTGATTTCCTTGTCTGTGGTTGATGAAAATGGTTCCATTCAGGATAATTTGAAAAGAAAAACAAGGATAGGCATGTGTGAGGGAACAGAACAGAGCTCAAACCATGCTAATGTCCAGAATTTTCTAGCAATGCAGCTAAACTACCTATATATGGACAAAAATTATGTTAGTGTTTTAGTTAATTAATTACCAGCTTTCAGTTGTTACAATACGTATTAATCCCTTATAATAAAATAGCTGAATGTATCCAGACACTGCAAAAAACTTATGAATTGTGAATTAATTAACTCTCAATATACCTTCTATATCTAGAGGGAAATTATTGCTTTATGTGTATCACCTATGTTCTGACTCCTAGTCCTCTGCACTGTCAGTGGACAGGACACCGTTCATTATTGTTGCTGACAAGTTATGCATGACTGTGTTCTGACAGGAACATTAAAGAATTAGTAAAACTGGTCTATTTGGTAGTGGGAAAGCCTCTTAATGGTTATTCCCAGCAACTGTCTGCTAAGTGGAAAAAAGAGTTAGGAAGAGTAACCAAAAATATCTTCTTAAATAACAGTCTGTGTTGAAGAGGACCAGTGTGATACATAGGGACAATCCTTTGGGAATAACTGTTGTTCAGTGGTTATTCAGGTGGTCAGGACTGTTTTAATCTGTTTTTGTTTCCTCATCTTCCAGGTAGTAAGTCAGATTAGGTCTCTGCCTAGAGCATCTCTGCTATCCAAAATCTCCCGCTGGGTCTCCTCCTGCTTGTCATTGATCCACTTTCCAGACTTCAGGGGGTGAAGCATAAGGAGTGAGCGGAAAATCATTGTTTCATGAAGCTGTTGGTATCACAGTAGCACAAGAGCTTGGGAATAGGCTGGGGAAAGCCAATGAGATTGGGGTGCTCACTCTCCACTGGAGTACTCAAACCCATTGAGGGCACAGACGCAAACCTCAGACTTTCCACTGGAACTCTGTGCAAGACACAGATATTTTGTCAGTCACACATTGCCCTTTCTCAGGCAGGTAGGGCTGCTAGAGATGAGAGGGTGGCTGCAGGGGCTTGCAACATGCAACCTACCTTCTGGCCAAGTTAGTCTAGCCCTGCTGCCTCCAACTGGGAGAGCTCATCTTGGGAGCTGCCCCTTGGGCTGTCTTCACCAGCAGATGGAAAGACTGGAAAGCGATGGAGGGTCTTCCTTGCAAACCCCCAGTGCAACTCGGGGTGGGGCTAGAGGGGAAGGTTTAAGGCACTGGTAAGGAACCAGGGGCCCTGCCAGCACACGTGGTTGTTCTCTGGGGAGGATTTGGGAAGATTTTTCATGGGTGACAATCAGCCACCTGGGCAGGTTGTGGTTCTCAAACCCTTCCTATCAGCCCTCAGACAGGAGATATCACAGACAGTTCATTTGATGTTTGAATCAAATGAGGCTACATTTAATAAAGCAAATCCAGGGAGCATTGCAGGGCCCCTTCTGCTGCTGCTGCTGCCTGTGGGTTTGTTGTCAAGGTTGTTTAACCACCTTGACAAATGTTCTTAATAAGTGACAGGCTACCTTGGCAGGGTTTCCATGCACATCAAATGTGTTGCTTGAGGTTAATCCAGCTGTCCCAGTCCTGCTCGGGAGGGACAGGAGCAACTGCTCAGGCAGAGCCTCATGTTTTGCAGGACTGGGGCCTCCCTGCAGTAGGGATGCCCACATGGAGCCACAGAAGTCACATGGACACAAATGGCAAGGTCTGATGGGGTGGTAACATTCTTTTCTTTCTATTTTGTTGTTCTTTTTTTCTACCCTTGCAGCTGCAACATGTCATGGCAGACCTGCCAATGTCATTTTCCAGTCTTGGTCAGTGTGTGACATTTTTTATGATGGCCCTTTATAGGTCACATTATCTTCACTTCTATTACTTAAAAATCTATTACCTTTTTATGCATCAGTTCAATCTCCTTTTCTGCAATGTACTGCTTTGTGGTAGGACATGGTGGTTCAAATATGCTGCGGCTGTGGATTTGGCTTCCCTAGGAGCAATGAATTCTTATTTAAGCCAGCCTTTAAATTTTGAGCCTGCAGAGCAAATATTTCTTGATGCAAGTAATGCTGTTAGTGCCGTGGTGGGGGCTCTTGCATGTTCTCCTGCTGGTCATGCTGCTCAGAGAGGAGAAGTTTTATTGGACACCACCCAGGTCATAGCTACTGTAGCAACTTCTAGGTATAGTGAGAAAATTTGCATTTAAAAAATGAAATTTGTGGCTGGAGTTGTCTGTGTCCAATACAAATATTAACTGGGACTTGCCCAATAAAAATGGGGAAATGCAGTCTGGAGAAATCCTTGCTGGTTTTGACAGTTTGTGATTTTAGACATCACAAAGATTTTCTAATCTGTCAGGATCAATACTGAGCTGAGTTCTACACAACTGGTCACACCATTGTTCATTAGCACGGCACCCGAAGGCAGTGATTTTAAATTGTCAGGTCACTACATTTTTGCAAGTACTTTTTCCTTCCTCATCTGGCCTTGCTTCAGTAATCAATAGCCTCTCAGTCTCAGCAAAGTCCAAATGTTAGTCGCAGATAACGGCAAAAATCATCAAAAGCTCAAAGGGCGTGCTTGTCCCTCTATTCTGCCCTGGCAGTCTGTCTGGCTTCAGGTACTGTTGTCCCAACTGAAACTGAGACTGCTGGAGGATGAGAAACAGGATACCTGATTGCAGGGCTCTCAGACTGCAGCTCTTGTTTAATAGCATTATTTATCTACTGTTTCAGTCCACAATACTTATGCTGAACAGAGGCACTGTAGTATGTATTTGCCTGTGCAAATACTTTTTCATGCACTTACATGTGAAATTTTTAGTGGTTGAAGTTGGTTTAATCATTTCATCAGCACTCATGACTAGTAGATAAATGTCGCCTTGTAACATGTGTAACACACACGTATGGCCATATAGGTTTCCCTGGCTTGTGCAGAGCCTGTCCACTCATGCCAGTGACAGTTCCTATTTCAATCTCAGACAAGGATTTAGCAGCTGTGGCAGAGCAGCAGTGAGGATTCCTGCTACTGAGAATTAAATTACTTTCCAGAATAAGCTGCAGTGGAACAGTCCCCAGCACCCTGTGAAGCAGTGGCATGCATAATTAAAAACCAAGCTACGTGTGTCAAGTAAATGAACAGAGCCTGTCTTGTCAGCTTCCTCCTTTATTTTTTGTTACTGTATGTCTACCCTTGCTTTGGAGTTCACAAAACTCAGTCATTTGTGGTGCCTCTCGCATCATTAGTATGGCGAACCACAAAAATCAGCTCTTTTGTGATAATAAAAAAACAAAGCACAGCAGCTACCAGACTGTGTCATCCCTGTATTCTTATCCTGTAGCTTGCACATTCAGAATAGACAAAAGAATATTCTCCAGAACATTCTCCAGCAGATAGGATTGGGATCATCTGCCAACCCTACCCCATTTTGTGTGATGTCAGGTAATTTAGCTTTCCCTGGTGCTCCCTTGCCCAGTTTCCCCAGTTATTCTACTGAATAGCTGGCAGCTTCCTCCCAAGCTCTCTTTTTGAGTGAACAACCTGATTTCCCCAAGGCTGTTGGGGTAGCAACTGTTCCCCAGGAGGCAATAAGGAGGGGAGAGCAGGACAGGTATTTTTTTTTTCCAGTTCTCATGCAGTCATGCAAAGTTATGCTGGCAGGTCTCATATGCTCTTACATCTCTCCAAGCTACAACCCAGGGGCAGGCAATGCTCAGTCCTGTCCTCTAAAAATATCCCCACAGCCCAGACTTGTGGACCAGGGGCTGTGCCTTTGCAGGGGTTTGCCACAGCAATTTGGATGTGAGCTAATCTCTGCGTATATGCGTGGACTGGGTACATGTAACATCCTGCCTGTTGCCTGGGCTTGAGTGCTCACTTGGACAGCTCTTGAGAACATGGCATCTCTGTCCTATCTCCAGTTCTTCTCCTTGCCACGTGTGTGTCTCCAGCCCTGGAAAGAGGACTGAAATTTGAGCCCAGGAAAGAGAAAAATAGAAATAGTGGAATCTTAGGTGCTGCGGGTGAGGAGAATCCAAACTGATCAGCAGTCCATAACATTGCTCAGAATGTCACAGAAATTTCTCTTATCCAGAAAATCAATAAAAACCAATTAACTAGAGGTTATAAAGGGTCCTTGCTGATGAGCCAAAGAGACACTTGGCTTCTTCCATCCACCTGCCAGGCTCATTAACAAAATCTGAACAAGTTCCAGGGACCTGCTTGCTGCTTCCCCTTAGGGCTTACCCATCCTTCCAGTCTCATAGCCCACCTCTGTCAGATGGAGCACTTTGGACAAATCATTCAGCTAGGCAGCTTTCAAACCCTCCTTTGAGGAGAGCTGGGTTGGGAAGATCCAACTGAAGATGGGTTAGAAAACAAAAAGAGAAAGCAAGGACACAGAGGAGCTGTTTCAAGGGGAAATAGCTATTAAGCAGATGGAGAATACAGCAAATAAAGCTCTGTATAAAGAATTAGCTGCATGAAAGTCCATCCACTTTTTATAGACTTACCTTGATTTTTTCACACTCCAGTGCCATTGTTAACTGCCTGAACCCATACTTTTGAATGGAAAAGATTTATGTATCTAAAAAGCATATAAGTTTGAAAACCCCAGGCCTTACTCTGCTCTCAGTCCCATTGCATTTATGCACTGACTGCAGTCAGGATGCAGGGTGATGAGCTCTTCTCATTTCTTCCGGGACTGTGATCTTGCATTAGTGTAAAGCACAAGATGCTACAGCAGATCATTTTAAACCAGTACAACTGCCTTCTTTGGAAGAACAGCTAACAAACAAAAGGGAAGGAATGGTGATGTGATGCACTATCGTATTAGGAAACCTTTTAAAAACTCTCCACAGGGAACTCCTTTGGGGGAAAAAGGGGCTGGGTTTAATTAATGTAAGCTGGGATGACATTCACTTAAAAAAATCACTCTCACTGCATAGCAGTGTGTTGCAGTTAAATGGAGAACAGATTCTGAGGAGTCTTGAGTAGTTTGTTTTGAATCTGGTCCAAGGCAGTTTTCATCAATGGTGTATGCGATAGGAGACTGTACTCCTAGAAAAAATGTGTGGATTGTGCCAAATTGGGATTTACTTTGAAAGATATAGTCAGAATTCAAGTATCACCTTGGTACACTGGAGAAGTAGTCCAAAATCGATAGAGTAGAATTGAGTAAAGATGAATTTCTCATGAGTTATGCTCTAGAAAGAAAAGTTAAGTGTACAGATAAAGAAAGAAAAATATTGAAGGCAGCAACGCTGCAGGAAAGAAACAGGAACTTACAGCAGACCACAAATTGAACATCAGTCAAGACTGCACGGGAGGCTCATAAGAAAGGCATATTCCATTCTGTGTGTGAATGAATGCTGTTGGGGAGGAGGGGTTGTTATTCTGCTCCTCAGGTGGAGGACTGGAGCCAGTTCTGTGCTTAGGAAGTCCACGGGAGCACTGGAAGGAAAGAAGACAAGGAGGAAAAAAGGGGTCCAGAGGAAAACAGTAAGGTTTAGTGGGAAAATATGGAATATTGGGAGGATGAAGTGCACTTATTTGGGTTTTTTTTTTCTTAGATGAGAGTTCAAGTATGGCACAATGGCATAAAGGATGACAGATAGGCATGAGAACAGCATTCACAGGCACAGAAATGTTCTTAGGATGTATGTGACTAATTGTTCTGTGTGACCATTGTGGGAATAGCAAAACCCAACAGGTTTAACTCTCAGCAACCAAGGAAGGAAAAACTTCAGTAGCTAAGAGAGTACTGGACCAAGGAGTTAGGGACATTACTGTGCACATTTAAGGCCATATTAGGCAAATATCTGTAAGGATTGGCCCTACCTCAGAGCAGATAGATCTGAGGTCTCTGGAGATATATCCTGCCCCTGGAGTCAGTGATTTATATGACAAATTTTCACATTAAAATGATGCTTGACTGCTTGACTATCTCCTAAACAAAGACATGTGGAATCATATTCTATCCTCATCTGTACATCTGCAGTCACTGAATTAATTTCTGTGTATGCATAGCAGACTGCAGGCACAGGCATATCGCTGACCTGGGGTGGTGTGCTGTAGACAGTGTGTGTATTTTAATTCAATTCCTCTTCTTCCACTTTTTGAAACCTGTTTGATTACCAATGGCAATTACAAGTCATTGAGCACTGCTAATAACCCCAGTTAATCACAGAAGCCCATTTCCCCTTGAAGGAGTTCAAACAGTGAGAGAGAGCACAGCCAAGTTTAATGCCTCCACTGCAGAGATTATGTGCTCCTGGCCCTGGCTGCCAGGCTTCGCTGCAGGGCCATCAGGACCAGGTGAATAGAGGATGCAAATGCTTAGTGCCTCTGCAAGTTGACTCTTCTGTAGTCTCTTTGGTTGCTCAGATACGGCTGAAGATATTTGGATGGTTTTGGACCAGGATAATAATTATGATCTGGTTTTGCACACAGCAATTTGCTTACTGTATCATTTTTGTTGTATTATAATTCAAGCCTCATCTCATATCTTGTAATTATTAATGAGCCCTGTGTGTATAACATATCATAGCCACTTATAAGTCTTTAATAGCACTAAAAGATTGCTTATGCATCTTTATGTGTCTTCTACTTCATCTACATTACAGCACAGATTTCCAGTAGTATTTGGATGTTGAAAGATGCTTATGGAAGCTTTGTGGGATTTACAGATGTGCTTAAATTACTTAGGTGCCTAACTCCCTTTGACGCTCAGTGGGAGCTAGTTGCCAAAGCTGTTTCATAGCCTTAGCAAGTAAATGAACTGCATGTCAAAACTGCTAAATATCTGCCTTTGGAGATGGGCATCCAAGCACGTACTGTACTCTGGTACAGTCTGTGTATGACAGTAATTAAAGTAGGAAAGACTGATGCTTTCAGGTCTAGAAATCCAGGACCAGATTTCTACTTTAGCAATCCACAGTGATGCTATGTATACAGATCTGAAACATATACAGATCTGGGGCTTATTACTGAACTGATGACAAAATTCAAGAAGCTACCCAAAATCAATTAATTTTAATGCCAAGGGTCTCTGATCCTCAAACCTGAAACCACATCTGGCACAGAAAATGGCATAGATTGGTTCCAGGCCAAACTTAGAAAGGTTTGAGCTGCTTTGCAAAGTAGCTGTGAAGCAAGAGAAAGGAAAATGTTATATAAAAATGAGGTGATTAATATTCATGCAGGTGCTAAGGAGTGACATTTTGATTCCCTAACACCAGTATTAGCATTTTGCTTTTTGTCAGCAAACCCGAATTGATTGTTGGCTCAGTTTTGCCCTTTGAGGTAAATCCATGGTAATAAAGTTGTACTTTCACAGCTTACTGAGCGTGCATGCATGCGTTAGAAAAAGGTGGCTGTTTCGATGTAAAATGAGCGTCTGCATAAAAAGTAATGTAGCAAGAAACCTTTTGGTAATAACCATTTCTGTTAGCCACTGCTTTGTATTTTTGTGGTAGCTGGATAGCCTGGGGCCAGGAATACGCAAGATAAAGAAAAGTTCATCTTGCCAAATTTGGACGGAAACTCAGATAGAGGGACCTTGGAAAGCAGCTGAAAGGACCAGTGGGATGCTCAGACAGACAGCACCAGGCTCTGTTACACCTCTGTCCCACAGGAAGAGCCAGTGCAGGGGCTGTGCCGAAGTGGCACTGTCACAGTACAGAGGTCCATGGAGTAATTAGTAGGGAGCCCTACTTGTGAGAAGTTATTTGTCCTGCTGCTGAGGTTATTTATCTCAGTTTAAAGAGCTGCACAGTGAAAATATAGTTATTGGCAAAAGTCTTAGAAGAATGAGTATCTTGCAGTGCAGTTGAGCATTCCCTGCCTGCTGATCAGTTGCAGGACCTTTACGCTCTGATTAGAAGCTGAGTGTGACATTTTTGTTTTCAGAAACTCCCAATTTAAATTAATCAAGCACAGGAGCACACTCTGGCTATCAGGATTCTCAGGAAATCAGCTGGGAGCTGGGGTGGCATCTCCAGTTCCCATCTTCTTTCACTCTTATTGCCATTGCTTGGTGACTCTTGATTTAAAAAATATTGGCTTAGCAGAAATGGGCTTGTCACCTGTCCAAATAGCCAATCTCCGATATTCTGAATGTCTAAACGATTTTCACTAGGCGTGACTGAAGGGTTCATCAATAATATAGAAATAGCATTTGAAATACAGAGGGAAGTTTTATCAAGGGATCTTCAAGGTCAGGGAAGATCAGAAAAGTTTTACCCATCTGTTGCTAATGTATTATTCTTTTTTGAAGGCATAGAAATTTGCAATTGATATTATACCTGTGTTGACAGAATAGCAGGGAAATCCTGCTATCAGCCACAGCCAGCCACAACCTATCCCTTCCCTGGCAGAAGTAGAAACTTTCCACAAACACCTTCTTGTGTCTTCACAAAACATCAAAGTAGTTGCAGCTTTACATTTGCACCATCAGACCAAGGTGAACATTCAAAATCTGATGAGGTCCTTAATACTTCCTTCCAAGATGAAGACAATGCATGTCTGTATTTGCTTTTCCTCTCTACACCATCAGTAAAATATTTAGACTTTGGGAATCATTGCCCTAGGTACTCCCTTACTTACAGGAGGCATGGCTTGATATCGTAAATTCCCTGGAGGGTCTGGTCCCAGGTTTCCGGGCCCCCAAGTGTTGAAGAGACATACATGCTGCAATGAATCCTCACAGACAGACCAACCTGCAACACCACTTTTGTTCTCTCAAGAAGTATGTGAATTTGGACAAAATCAAACCTAAAAGCACAAATGATGTAACCAACTGGCACCAAATTTGCTGTTTGTGCAGAGCACCTCTACTAAAAATGTGCTTTTCTCCTGGAACTGTCAGGTCCCCTGCTTTGTCACAGAGCCACCCTGGTGTGACGGGAGACAGAGGCTTTGACTTTACAAGGCACACTCCTTTCTCTGTCACTCACCCCTGCAGAACTGCCGCGGAACGGACTCAGTCAGAGACCAATATGATCAGACAAAAAGCCATTTATTGCAAAGCATTAACTCCTTATATACTACTGCTTACACACACCTACAGCAATTTGGCATATCATGATTGGATACTTGTCTTGAAGACCCTTGCTGACTAACACATAGTTGGTTAAGCACAGGTGTGATAACTTGACCTCGAACGCTTGCCAACAGTCCACAGTTCTCATAACTCAGTGAATTCCAGCTTCTTATCTTGCTTGCTTAGGCTTCCTCGGGCCTCCCACAGCTTTGCTGTATCTTTCTGAGCTATTCAGAGCTCATGTACCAAATATCCATTCTCCTGTGAGAACACTGTCTCCACACAGAACTGTGTTCAGCTCTAGGACCACAACATAAGAAGAATGTGCACCTGTTAGAGCGAGTCCAGAAGAGGCCACAAAGATGCTCAGAGGGCTGGAGCACCTCTCCTATGGGGACAGGCTGAGAGAGCTGGACTTGTTCAGCTTGGAGAAGAGGTTCCACAGTGACCTCATAGCAGCTTTCCAATACATAAAGAGGCCTACAAGAAATCTGGAGAGGGACTTTTTACAAGAGCATGGGACAAGGGAGTATGGCTTCAAACTGAAAGAGGGTAGATTTAGATTAGTTATTAGGAAGAAGTTCTTTACTGTGAGTGTGGTAAGGCACTTGCACAGGTTGCCTGGAGAAGTTGTGACTGCCCCATCCCTGGAGTTGTTCAAGGCCAGGTTGAACGGGGCTTTGAGCAACCTGGTCTAGTGGAAGGTGTCCCTTTGTGTGGTAAGGGGGTTGGAACTGAATGATCTTAAAGGTCCCTTCCAACCCAAACCATTCTGTGATTCTGTAACGATTCTAAGACTGTTATTTCCATATGAGCATGGGGCTGCCTACAGTGCTCTTCAGCTCTGGGTCTGCCATCAGTGTGTGCTGCAGAGGAGAGCAGCCAGGGCACAGCATGTGAGCTGCTCTCCTGCTCTTTTCTCCTAAGAACAGTGACAGCCTCCTTGCACTGGGGCCATTATGTGCATTATGACCATTAATCACTGCATGCTGCCTCTAACTCTTCCCTTCACTGAAAACAGCTTTTTCATGGAAATTAACTAGTTTGGCCAAAGATTCTTACTGCTGCCGTTTGGATTATTTTCAACAGAGTGAGTTGACAGCAACAATAGCTGTCATGTGTTTGGGCAGGAGCCATGTCTCTGCACCACTTACCAGCTGTTGCAAGGGTCATATGCCGTGTGGAGATGCTAGGGGGTAGACCCAAATGTTCCTGACTGTAGAAGTACAGCAGCAGGTCAGGGCACTCCTTTTTCACACTGAAATTTCCTCCAGGCAGAAGCAAAGAGGTTTCATCCAGGGTAGCAAGAATCTGGCACAAACAGCGGCTGTGTCTAAAATGTCAGCCTGGTGTATCTAAATTGCAGCCTGCCTTGGACTCATCCAGCCTTTTTATGCGGTACCTGTACAGCACCAATGCATAAGAACATGCTGAATATATATGCCTGCTTCAAGTGCTACTATGCCCCAAAGGGCAGTGTTGGGGATGGATAAGTCCTAGCACAGTGTGGCAAGCACTCCCACTTCCCACGAGGCTGTAGAGATGGTGTAGCTGTGGGACCACTCTGCTCGTCTGCGGGTAGATCAGGGCTGTGTAATAGCCCCCAGAAAGATCCCTGCTGGCTTTCAGGGTGTTTTAGGAAGAGCAGAGCCTGAATATCTGCTCCTGTAGGGGCTCTTCCCCAAATTCCTGCCATTAATGTTATGAGTCCTGCTTATGTACTGTGGATTGCAAGTGTGTGAGCAAGGCAGGGATGGGAAACCCCTGTGCCATTCATAATGGGGTCTAGATGCCCTCTTAGCTCAGGGTGGACCAGTTCACAGCTCCTAGCTCCAGTGTTTTCCCATGTGATTAGGCTGCCAGCCAAGGGGCCTCTGCTGTCACTGCTCTGTGCCATGATGCAGGGTTGCAGCAGAGTGAGTGTCATAGATGCACTGAAATCAGTTGCATGAGACTACTTTCATGTGTGCAGCACTTGGAGATCTCTTGCTGCCTGCCAGGCAGGGCTGAGGCTTTCTGTGCTGGGACAAAATGTTGACAGCAGCCTTGGTCTTGTTACTTTCTAGCTCCTGATGCCAGCTTCCTGTGGGAGAACTATATGTTCCTTTCTTCATTACACTTAAAAATCTTTTTTCCTGTCTTATATTTCTGAATTATGGAAGTTACCTATGAGAAGTTGCTTCTTACAGCCAGTTGAAGTTGTGTCTAAATGTTTATAGAGTATGGACTAATGTAAGTGACTGAGGCCTGAAGACTCTTCAGAGCAGCTGAATATCTGAACAACCTTGTTTGTCTGAAGCTGTGGCTCGGGTACAGAAGCTTGCTGTGGTGAAACAAAGTGTGAGGGGATAAAGCAGGAGGAAACAGAAGTAGGAAAAGATAATGTAAGTTATGAATTAAAGGAAGGGGAAGAAGTTGGTATGATGTGGCATGATGTGGTGTTACCCATGTTGTGAGACTGAAGAGACAATTTTGGGAATTTTAGAGCAAATTGGCATCCTGAAAAGCACGGGAGAGAGCACATCCTTTTCTCAGTCCAAACAACACTAAGAAGAAACACACTGCAGGGTCATCCCTGAGAGGGCTTTTGTCAGGTATGATGAAGATGAGATCACTGTGCTTCCCTGCTGTCCCCAGCATAATTCTCCCAAAACTGCAATCAGTGCAGTTGTTCTGCACGACCTGTGAATGCCAACACATCTCCCTGGTGCCCTGTCCCTGAGTGCTCATCTTTAGCTTTCAAATGGCTTCTGGAGCTGCAGGATTGCATGCCACACCTTCGGTATCCCTGGCTGCTGTGTGGTCATCAGATTTTCATAAATTGCCTGGTTTCAACAGAACACTCCTGAGTAGCTGGCCGGCCACAAATTCTCCTAACCCCACAATATTCTAGTCCCTGTCTGCACAGATTCATCCTTTGTCCTAGCATTGCACAGGGGTGGGTGTGGAGTAGCTTATACAGGGGGAATTTGCTTTATGAGTGAGTCATGCTGGGATGATCCTCATCCTATTCAGTTCAAAATGAACAGCCAGAAATGGCACAATTAGAACTGGGGCAAGAAGAAGCCCTTGAAGCACTGTGGCCATCCCACATTGCCTGTCATCACTTTCTCTCGTTTATGTCTTCACGTGGAGCCAAGGGATGTTATGACACCTCCTCTCAAGGCCTTTTGAGAAGCCACAGCTTAGAGGGATTGTGCTGGTGAAGCTGTGAGCTGCATCCAGCTCTGTTTTGGCTTTTGATCACCAGGAGATGCATGTGTCGAAGTGCAGCAGCAAGAATGACAGTGCACTTCATTCTTTTGCCTACAGGGACAACAGCTCACTGCTTGAAGCACATGGTGTTCAGGAGCTTGCCACATTGATTAAAGAAGGCATATCAGG